>NC_142442.1:97715000-98340000 GCF_059453495.1 Arachis ipaensis | reverse complement strand
TGTTTCTATCAACCATGTTCAATTCCCATAAAGTTCCCCACACTTACACAATACACAATTTCTATCTTAAGCTAAACAAGGATTCAACTTGAGATTTTTATTTTGTTTTTCTGCTTAAGGCTAGTAATGTGGTTTATAGAACAAGAGGGGATTAAAAAGCTCAAGGGGGCTAACAAGGATGATGTAAAAGGTAGGCTAATTTGGGATAAGTGAGGAGAAATTCAAATGATGGCCTCAATCATTTCTTAGTATGTATCTATACTCTATAATTGGACATATAGATTAAAACAAAGTAAAGAACACCAGAATGAAAAAGAAGGGCAAAAACACACAGGAATAAAAATTACGGTTTGAATGTAACCATACAATTAAGCTCAAAACTCACAGGCTGTGTGTTCTCTAGCTCAAAAATCATATATCAGTTATACATGTCATGCAAGTAGAAATTAAGAGTTCCCATTATTCTCAATGTAAATCTTAGTGTGACTTTAAAGTTTTAGTGTTGTTCCTTGATGAAATGTTGTTAACTAACTAACATGTAATGCTATATATACAAGGTGTGTGGATTATTTTGATTATGTTAAAGTCTCTAGTTTACTTCCTTTTTATTTTCAATTTAAACCAAACTATCATATGCTAAAAGGGTAAACTATACTAATTAATCCACATTTTCTATAACTAATAAGTTAGAATTGCAACTAAACTAACTGGCTAAGGTATAAACTAAAGTGCAAAATGCGAAAATAAAGTAAAAATATAGCAAAAGAACAATATATAAGTACTAAAAGTAAAAATAAAGATAAAAATATAGAAAAATAAATAAATTAAGATAAAAAGAGTCTGTAGTGGTTCACCAAAAAGATATGCCAGGGATGGCTACCTCCCCACACTTAAAATAAAGCATCGTCCTCGATGCTCACTCAAGCTGGGTGTGAAGGGGTGTCATCACCGGAAGGATGGGCTGCTGGAGTCTCTGTGGTTGCCTGAGGGTCTGCAGACTGGATGAGGGTAGGAGGATCTGTCTGCTGTAGTGGAGGCTCTGACTGGATATGAATCTCTAGATCTACGGCCTGAATCTGGTGTGGCTCCTCCTGCTGTGGCGTAGCCTGCTCTGAGCCTGCCTGCTCGGCCTCTCTCTGTGGATGGGTCTCCTCCTCATGCTCGTCTGCCTCCTCCTCAGATGGCTCTGATGGTGTGTCAGGCTCGGAGGGGAAGTCGCTGCCAGATCGGATCATCATATTGAGGTGCTCATAGGGTTGCTTATTGCGACGCTCAGATCTCTCATATCGCCGCTTGTTGCGGCGCTCCATCTGGTCCAGCTGCTGGAATAAGCAGTGCACGAGATGGTAAATAGGCTCTGAGGCAGGTGGAGGTGCGGTGGGTGGGGCTGGTGCAGCAGTGGAAGAAGAAAGGGCAGCTAAAGGTGTGCCTATCTCATCAGAAGCAGTAAGGAATAGAGGTCTGTAGCCCAAGGCCTGAAACTTCTTGCTATGAGGAATGATTTTCTTGCAGTCTGCAGTAGGTGGCTTCTCATTAGTAGGCTCCCAAGGCACGTCAGCTCGACGGCCTAGCTGGGTGATCAGATATGGAAACGGGAGGGTGCCTCTGACATGGACCCTGGCTATGTAATACTGTATGAAATGTGGGAGGTATAGGTCCTTACCCTCCATCACACACCAGAGGAGGGTGATCATAGCAGCAGGTAGCTCCGTCTCATGAGTGCTTGTCATAACAAAGTTACTCAGGATCTGGTGCCAGAGCCGAGCCTCATCATTCAGATACATAAGCTTGATTCCTTTAGGTATTGTGGTGTTCTTACCCATGACCCATGGGACAGTCAGATCAAGGGCTATCCTCTGCTTGATAGCATCCTAGTCAAATCTCATAAAACGCATGTCCTCTTCAACCTTTTGGTAACCATCAGGCTGATCTGACTTTGCCTGAAGCTGCAGAATGTCCTTAATGGCCTCTTCAGTGACCAGTATTTGTTTCCCTCTGAGGTGCACTGCTTCCAGGGAAGTCTTGAAATAGTTGCAGTAAAATTCTCTTACCCAGGAAGCATTGACCTCTGTCAGGTTTCTCTCCAAGAAGAACCAGCCTCTCTGTTTTGTCTGATTGGAGGTGTACTGCTGTAGTTCTTCTAGAATTTTTAGAGTTCGCTCCAGATACAGGTTTCTGGAGGTGGCAAACACTGGATACCTCAGCTCACAGTATCAGTTTGCAAATTTAATTGGATCATTGGCAAGGAGGAGCTGGTCAGCCTTCTCCTGCGGGGTAAAGTGCTTTTCCTGCTAGGAGTCATCATGCATGATGTCCAGGATAGACATAGAGGATTCACCTCTTTTCCATTTTCCAGTTATGGCTTTGCCTTTTCCCTTACGGTGAGGGTCAGACATCCTGAAAAACAAAAATCTAGGATATAATAAAAATAGGAAAACAAGTAGGCAAATAACAAGATAAGCACATAGTGGCAAAGAAGCAGTAGAATTATGAAATGAGTTGAATAATTGTGCATTTTGGATTGTTTCGGAGTTAAAAAGCTGAGATGAGAAATTACAATCCAAAATATGCTATAAGTAGAATACCTGTTAATTAGGAAAAACAATAAGCATGCCATAAAGTAAAAAGTTGAAGGAGTTAGTTAAAAAGCAAAGGGAGAAGTTAGAAAGTTAAAAGTGGTGAAAAGTGAAAAAGTTGAAAGCAGTGAGTTAGTAGGAAAAAGTCAAAGTAAGTGGCGTTGAGAAATGTTTCCTAAGTAACAAGAAATACACAAATTGAAAGACTAGTCAACTCATATTCAAAAATATCAGGTCAGTGATGATGATTCATAAAGATATAAAAATAGCAAAAAAATGAAAATCAAATCATCAAAAGTGTAATTTATTAACTAGGAAATCGAAAGGAATAAGAATGCTGGCCCGTGCATTCATGAAGTGGTTTCGGAAAAGCTAAGTAATGCCATATTCAAAATTGCCAAAACCAAAACATGAATGAAAATCAAAATAATTTACAGAAAATTGGGCAGCATTCCGGCTAAAATTGGATGTTCCCGGGTAATAAACAGCAAGCAGAATAGTTCATATAAATTAAAAGAAAGCTGCAATTACATATACGGAATATGAACATGAAAAAGCATTGTAAAAGTAGTATGAAACAGTAAAGAACAGCATATGAACAGTATTAACATCAAAGCAACATCAGAATTACGAAATTGATAAAACAAGAAGCACGAACAGCACAATTATCAGGCCTAAATAGACTAACCACATCCTAGCTACCTAACCACCTAGAATCCACTACAAACATGCATCTCTAACTAGCCTAATGTTAAACATAAACTGAAAAAAATATGCAACTAACTACAAATGAAAGAAAAGTGGCGTTCGGCGGAACCTGGTGGTTAAAGGCACAAGTATGGAACTAAGAGAGATGGTGGGAGAGGGGTGGTAGTGGCAGCGATGCAGCGGTGACGTAGGTCGGCGCGGCGGCGAACCTTGGTGGTGGAAAGGATGGTTTGGTGGTGCTGGGTTAGGGTTGGGGTACAGGGAGGGAAAGGGAGGAGGGTTCGAGGGTTGTGGGGCGGAGGGTGGTTGTAATGGTGGGAGGTGGTGCTTGGGGCGGACGGTGGTGGTTCGCATTGGGGGGGCAGTGGTGGAGGGAAAGAAGAGAGGGAAGAAGGAGGGGAGAAGGAAGAAGGAGAGGGGGTGGGCATCGCGGTGGGTCTGGGTGGTTGGCGCTGGTGCGGCGGTCAGGGGTGGTTGGCAGTGGCGATGGGTGCAGGGGAAGGAGGGAGAGAGAACAGAGGGGGATGGGGAAGGAGAGTGGTGACGTGGGGGGAAATAGGGTTTCGCGTGGTTAGGTTAGTGATTTTGAATCCACGTGAATGCGTGGGGCACGCGATCACGTGGCTTGGATGGAATGGGGTTGACGTAATCACATGAGCGACGGGATCGCATGGAATGGGTAAAAGGATGAAGGACGCCGTCGCGTGAGGCATGCGACCGCGTCGCTGGAAATTGTGCTAAACGCACAATTTCAGCGTCGTTTCAGTACAACTCTCTGTCTCCATTGGGGTGCCATAATATCCATGCGACGCGAACGCGTCGCTCACGCTTTCGCGTGTGATGGGTGTTTTGCAAGTGACGCGTTCGCATCCGCGTGGGCCGTTTTATGCTAAACGCACACCAGCCGCACGATTCCAGCCCAGATTTCTGGGCGTTGGATTTTTACGCCAATTTTTAGATCACGCATTCGTGTGATTGACGCGGACGCGTGGGAGGTGGTTTTCGCAACTGACACGAACGCGTTAGCAATGCGGTCGCGCCGCACGCCTTTTTTTTATCTTATGCAGGTATGCAATTATGCAGTATGCAATGCTAATGCAAATGCTATGAATAACATCCAGGTTCAATAAAAATAATATAACATAAAATCAAATAGTACAGAATAAAAATTGAAAAAAGAAGCGACCATACCATGGTGGGTTGTCTCCCACCTAGCACTTTTAGTTAAAGTCCTTAAGTTGGACATTGGATGAGCTTCCTCTTATGGTGGCTTATGCTTAAATTCATCCAGAAATCTCCACCAATGTTTGGAATGCCAACAGCCTCCGGGGTCCCAAACTAGGCATGTGAAGCTTTTGAGCAGCTTCAAACAAGTTCTCAAGCTCCCGGGGTAACGAATGTCAGAATAGATTCCAGGATCCCAAACTTTGCTTTTAAATCCGCCTTTAAAGAGTTCATAAATCAATCTGGCAACATAAGTAATTGAATGAGAGCATTTAAAGCATCTGAAAGTAAAAGAGAAATATAAAGTAAAAGGACTATTGGACCTAATGAAGAGTTGAAATTCTAAATCCTTTAAGAGGAATCCTAATCCTAAAACCTAAGAAAGAGGAGAGAACCTCTCTCTCTAAAAACTACATCCAAATTATGAATAGTGAATAATTGAGGGATCTGTGCTTTCTGAACTTGGATCTGGGCCAAAAAGGGATTCAGAAATCGCTGGAGCATTTTCTGCAGTTTCTGGTGCGTGGCATCTGTCACGTGTTCGCGTGGGTCATGCGGTCGCGTCATCTGGGAGTTTTCCTTGTCACGCGTTCGCTTCGGTCACGCGTACGCGTTATCTGTGTTCTACTTAAGGCGCGCGTCCGCATCAGTCACGCATTCGCGTCACTGCTTTTTCGCGCTAGGCATGCGGCGGCGTCGTCCATGCGTTCGCGTTACTGCCAGTTTCTTCAAAAACTCCATTTTGTGCTTTCCTTCCATTTTTGTGTGTTTCCTTTTCATCCTTTAAGTTATTCCTGCCTTAGAAGATCTGAAACTACTCAACACACAAATCACGGCATCGAATGGTAATAAAGGGTAATTAAAATAATTATTTTTAAAGCATAGGAAACATGATTTTCACATATATCACATAATAAGGAAGGGAAAGTAAAACCATGTAATTTACATGAATAAGTGGGTGAAGGGTTGAATAAATCTCTTGAATTGAGCATAATATATATCATAAAATATGGGTTTATCAAATTCTCACCCTTCTGGCTTTAAGTTTGGTGCTAAAGTTGTTGTAAGGAATGGAAGCTATAATGAGAGCAGGCATCAAGGTTGGAAGAATCAAAGATGGGAGGAGCCACAAGGATTTGAACAACCCTCTTGGCAACAACCCCCTCCAATGCGCTATAACCAAAATCCATTTCGTGATGCATACCAAGACAATAGTTATGGTGGACTCTTTCGTGACAAACCACCTCCACCAAATTACTATGGTCAAGAGCCATTCCAGGGAGCATACCAAGATGATGAATATGGTGGACCCACTTGTAGTTACCAACAAGCCCCACCGTATGCTTATGACCCCCCTCCTCAACATAATTCTGAACCACCATACTCACAAGCCCCTTTCCACCATTCACCTCCATATGACCCTAATCCTTATCCACTACACCAACCACCATATGAACCAAACCCAGAACCACCACCTCAATATTCACCATCTCCATATCCTTATCAAGAAGAACCACCTCCATATTATGAGCCCTTTCTTCCAACAATTGAACCCTCCTATCCACCCCAATCTCCATTGGATAACAACACACTCATCTCTAACATCATTAGTCTCACTTCTACACTCCAAAATCTTATATCCCACATGAACCATCCTCTACCTCTAATATTCAACCCTCAAACTCTAGTGCGCTTCCTTTTCAACTACATAATGATCTTCTCATCCCATCACCACCGTCCATGGAAGAGCACCACATCCATCAATCTAAGAGCAAGATGATCCTAGTCATGCTATTAACATGGGACAAGAGAGAAGGGATCATCTTCGCGAATTCATACTTCATAAGAAGCTAGAAGAGGCCCTACAGGTGGAGGTAGTAGAGACCCTTGAAGTTGAAGGAGTGGTTGAAGAATTAGTGAAGGAAGACATCAAGGAGGAGTCTAATTTTGTCTTAGAGCAAGAGGAGGCCCAAAATGTGGAGATAGGAGAGACCCTTGAAGATGAAGGAGTAGTTGAAATGAGTTGTCATGGAAAAGAAATCATCAAGAAGGAGTACGATTTTATACTAAAACAACTGGACAAAGCAGCAATTATTGAAGAAGAAGAAGCGGTTGCAGACTTCGGAGATACAGAACCTGCATGGGAAAGTCCAGTCATAGAGCCTCCTTCCAAGGTGTTTGATGTTGATGTTGAGGAGGGTGTACAACCTCCAAGACATATCAAGGTTGAAGACTTTACAGAGGTTGATCAAGAGATGGAGATTAAAGAAGAAGAAGCACAACCCCCATGCCCTTGGTAAGCCATGAAGAAGAGTTTGAATTGGAAGAAAGCTACCAAGAGGAAGAGGTTGAAACTGAAGAAGCTCGCAAAGAGGTGGATGATGTCAAGGGAGAGCACAAGGGAATGGAGCTTGAAATCACCATGCCAAGGTTGTTGGAGACCTCTCCCCCAAAGCCATCACCATCCATTCCTTCATTCAAATGGGTAAATCTTTCATCTCTAAGCTTATTTAGCCCACTTAAATATGCTTTGCTTGAGACAAATGGGCAACTTAGAGCTCTTTGTGGCTATAAGAGTAAGCGGGAGATGGTTAGTGGTAGGAATTGTCATGCAAGGTTCAATATGGTTGCATGCACCAAAGTGAAGTACAAGGGTTGGTATAATTCTCAATTGAATGGGTCTAGGAAACTGTTTGGATGTCTCAGTGAGAATTCTAACTGCTCACCACCCAAGTGGAAAAATGATGATCAACAAGAAGACGGGTGCAAAAGCAAGGTTTGGGACCCCGAATTCATTCTACCAATCAACACTCCTGGGGCCTTGTCACTTGCTTTAACTTGCTTGAAGGCTTTATGTGCCTAGTTTGGGATCTCGGAGGCTATTGGAATTTTAAACATTGGTGGAGATTCCTGGATGAGTTCAAGCCCAAGCCTCCATGACAGGGAGCTCACCAAATGTCCAACTTAAGGACTTTAACTAAAAGTGCTAGGTGGGAGACAACCCACCATTGTATATTCTTTCCTTTTTGTTCTTAGTTTTATTTTATTTTATTTTCATTTGTGTTCATTCATAATTTCTGCATAGTCATCTGCGCTCTGCATTTTACATTCTGCAATAAAAAAAAAGGAGAAGCGCGTCCCACGCGTGCGCGTGAACCACGGGCACACGTCACATGCGACGCTAAACCTTAAAAAAAGTTATGCGGGAGCTGTGCAGGAAGGGTACCTTGCGCACGAGCCAACCCACACGTGCGTGTCACCCGTATTTTAGTCACCTCACGCGTAGCGTCAGCGACGCCTACGCGTGGATCGCCAGATCAGCGTCAATGGGTGATTTGGCCGAGAGTTGTGCTGCCTTGGTGTTGGTATTGTGCGTTTAGCACAACCAGTGGTCACGCGTACGTGTGACCGACACTTACGCGTCATTAGGATTCTTGCTCACCTATGCGTAAGCGTGGACGATGCTTATGCGTCGCCTCTTCTTTTGCACACCCACGCGTATGCGTGGGCAACGCTTATGCGTCACTTCGCATATTCCATTCTTCTCCCTTTCTTCTCTCCTTTCTTACTTTCTTCTTCTTCATCTCTTTGACTTCTCCTCCTTATTCTCTTTCATTCTATTTTACTTAATTTATTTGCATATTTTCATTCATTGCATTTTAATTGTATGCATGTTTTTATTTTCTTTTCTATGTTTATTATTTTTCTATTGGTGTTAAATGTTCTTATTCCACTGTTGCATTTCTATTGCTTTCTTTTGGTGCTTCGTGTCTTGTTTCCATTGTTGGGTAATATTATTTATAGGTCAATGCTACTCTTTTATGACACTTGCATTCATTTTGCATTGATTTCAACTTATATTGTCGTTCATGACCCACACTCTCTCCCTCATTGTTGCAATTTATGCCCTATTAATATGCCATGTGCTTCTATTATTTTCTCACTTATAAGTTGTAGCTACCATATAGTTGAGAACCTTATTATTTGGCACTAGCCCACATATGTTTTATTTCTTTTCATATCTTTGCTTGTGGGTTCTTTCCCTTCCTTTTTCTATGCTTTCAGGATGGCCACCAAAGAAGGGAAAGGGAAAGCTTCTAAATGGGGAGACAAACAAGTCCATCTGCACAATCTTTGGAGAAAAGCATCAGTTGGAGCCACCCATCCACTTGCACTTCTTTTCATGCACCGAGGACAGTGCAATCTTTAAGTGTGGGGAGGTCGATACCGACTTCCATGGGTTAGTTATTTCCTTCTCAACATCAATGTTTTATTTTCTTTGTTTGTTCATTGCAGCATTTTCATGTTTGATTGCATATTTATTCGATTTTGTTCATATTTTAGCACCACTTGGTCAAAGTAATATTTTCTTTTTCAAGAAAATTTTTATAGCATTTCACTAATTTGAATTAAAATTTTTATTGAACTTGTTTGAAGAAATATTATACTGGAACATGGTTTAGAGCTTGAACACACAAAACCTAGTAAGATTTTGAGCGTATTTGATTAGTTGCATTTTAGCAACCAATATTTTATTTTTGGTGTGTTTTTCTCTCTAAAATTTTGATCTTTGTCTTGCTTAACTCTATATTTCCATTATTTGATGTATGCATGCACTTATATGATTGAGGCCTTCGTTTTACTCAGCTTACATTCCCATATGGCCTTACCCTTTCATTATCCTTTGCAAACCCATGTTGAGCCTATTTTACCCTTTTGTTCTTTACTTTAGCTCATCACTAACTCTAAGCGGAAAACAATAATGTCCTTAATTTGAATCCTTGGTTAGCTTAGACTAGTGAGAGTGCTCATGAATTAAGTGTGGGGAAAGTGTGTGATGAACTGAATGATTGATGGTTTAGAATTCACAATAAATTCTCGTTGCAAGTATAGTTTCTAAACCAAGCAATAATCCTTTCATACAAAAACACGTTTGTCACTTAAGCAAACCCAATAAAATTGATAACCGAAGTATTGAAACCTCGGGTCATCTCTCAAGGAATTACAGGGAGGTATGATTTATTATTGGTTATGGAAAAAGGTGTATTTTTGGGTTTTTGAAATAAGGAACAAATAATTAAAATGGCAAGAAAAATAAATTAATAATTACAAAAATCTCTTGGCAAGGTATGAGAACTGGAAATTCTATCCTAGTTATTCTTATCAGGTGTGATGAGAATTGTTATTGCTCCCACTTAGTTAACCCTTACTAAATAAAGGAAAGTCGAGTGGACCAATTAATTTGACCCTCAAGTCCTAGTCAACTCCTGTGGAAAGACTAGATTTAGAGTGATCCAAATTAATCATCAATTTCCAAATCTCAATCAACTGCTGAGTTTGATAACTCAAGTGTTACCAATTACTTAACCAAAACCAAAAGGAGAAAAATCTAAATTAAATTGAAAGCATAATAAATAGAATAAAATAATTATTAATCTAAAATACCTCAAATTGCATTAAATAGAATTTTCAAATCTTAACATGAAAAGTTCATAAGCCAATTTAGGAACATTAACAAGTGAAAGTATTGGAATAAATAAAAGCAGAAAATAAATTAAAGGAATTTTGAACCTGTGATTGTAGAAGCAATCCTAAAATAAGAGAAATCCTAATCCTAAATCCTAAGAGAGAGGAGAGAACCTCTCTCTCTAACAGCTACATCTAAACCTAAAATTATTTATTATGAATGTTGTATGAATTATTCTAAAAATGTTCTCCTTTGATTCCCCCATTCTCTGGCTTATATTCTGTGTTTCTGGCTTGGATTTGGGCCGAAAAAAGGTCCAGAAATTGATGAGGGCGTTTTTTGCAGATTTTGCACATGGCGTCCGTCACGCGTACGCGTGGGTCACACGTTTGCGTGGTTTGGAGTTTTTCCTTGTCACGCGTACGTGTCGGTCACGTGTACGCATCATTTGCGTTCTGCTCAAGGCATGCGTCCGCGTCAGTCACGCGTCCGCGTCGCTGCCATTTTACGCTAGGCACGCGTCTGCGTCGTCCACGCGTACGCGTTGCTGCCTTTTCTTCAAAACTCCATTTTTGTGCTTTCCTTCCATTTTTGTATGTTTCCTTTCTGTCCTCTAAGCCATTCCTGCCTTATGAAACCTGAAAATACTTAACACACAAATCACGGTATCGAATGGTAATAAGGGATAATTAAAATTAATATTTTTAAAGCACAGGAAACATGTTTTCACATATATTATAAAATAAGGAAGGAAAAGTAAAACCATGCAATTCATATGAATAAGTGGGTGAAGAATTGATAAAAACACTCAATTTAAGCACAAGATGAATCATAAAATAGGGGTTTATCAACCTCCCCACACTTAAACAATAGCATGTCCTCATGCTAAATCCAAGAGAAAAGAGTGAAGGTAGAATGGTGGAATCTTATGCAATGCAATCTATTCTAAATGCAAGCTACCCAAATGAATCATGCAATTCTAATTATTATCCACCTATATATACAGAGCTTACATGTGGTTAATTTGATTTAAATTTTCAAGGAATCACATATGCGAGCATAGCCAAGCCTAAATCATGTTAAAGCACTTTCACAATTGAGTTGAGTTAAAGGAATTTACAAACTTGCAAGACAATTAACAATTAAATAGGGATATATGGAGATGAGCTATTGAACCCTCACTGGATTTTGTATTTACTCTCTAGTCACTCAGTGTTTGGGGTTAATCACTCTATTCTTTTCTATTCATGCTTTCTAAAACTTTGTTCTTCATCTAACCAATTAACAAATATATAATGTATACATACAAACATCATGAGGTCTTTTTGAAGGTTGTAATGGGGCCAAGGTAAGGGTGAGGATATATAAGGCCAAGTGAGCTATAAGTTGAATCCCTGATTAGTCTAAGATCTCACCTAACGTATATATTCTCTATAAAAATTTAAAATTATCCTGGTCTTCCCAATTTTTCCACTTTCTTATTACATACTCATGTACCAACTTTATTTTGATTTTACCTCATGTGCATTGATTTCTTCACTAAACTTATTATTGGGGTAATTTTGTCCCCTTATTTATTTATATAATTAGAAGGGATTTTTTTTAAACATAAACACAACATATATCAATGCACATGGTATTTAAATTTAAATTGGTTTCACATGAGCATGCTCCCAAATTTCTGATTATTTTACTAATTTAATCCTTTCCTATCAACCCATGTTCCCATGTTTCCCCACACTTTGTCGATACACAATCTCTATCTTAAGCTAACCAAGGATTCAACTTGGAATTTTTAATTTGTTTTTCTGCTTAAAGCTAGTGATGTGGTTATAGAACAAAAGGGGATTAAAAAGGCTCAAGGGGGCTAACAAGGGTGATGTAGGAGGTAGGCTTATTTGGGATAAGTGAGCAAAACAAGCAACGGCCTCAATCACATGCATGTATGTATCTACATTTTATATTGGACATATAGATTGAAACAAAGTTAAGATTACAAGAATAGAAAAGAAGTGCGAAACACACAAAATGAAATTTATGGTTGAATGTAACCATACAATTAAGCTCAAAAACTCACGGGTTGTGTGTTCTTTAGCTCAAAAACCATATATCAGTTATGTATGTCACGCAAGTAGAAATCAATAGTTTCCATTCAACTCAATGTGAATCTTAGAATGGCTTTTTATTAAATAAGTTTTTTCCTTGAAAAAACGTTGTCAATTTAACCAACATTTATTGCTATATATATATACAGTGTGTGGATTGTTGTGATTCTGTTATACTAAAGGTTTCTAGTTTACTATTTTTTATTTTCAACTAAACACAGTTATCTTATGCTAAAAGGGTAAACTAAGCTAATTAATCCATATATTCTATATCACAACTAATAAACTAAAAGTGCAAACTAAACTAAACTAAATATATATATATATATATATATAAACCAATGTGCAAAATACAAAAATACAGTAAAAATACAGCAAAAGAAAAATGTGCAAGTACTGAAAGATAAATAAGATAAGATAAAATAAAATAAAAATACAAAAAATAAACAAAATATGATAAAAGAGATTCTGAAAAGTGGTTCACCAAAATAAAGTTCGCCAGAGATGGTGACCTGCCCACACTTAAATAAAAGTATCGTTCACGATGCTCACTCAAGCTAGGTGTGAGGAAGTGTCATCTCCGGAAGGATGTGCTGTAAGTGTCTCTATGGTGGTCTGAGGCTCTGCAGTCTGTATGAGGGTCGGAGGGTCTGTTTACTAAAGCGGAGGCTCTGTCCGTAGAGGATCTCTGGATTAGCCAACTGTATCTGATGGGGCTCCTCATGATGTGGCACAGCCTGCTCAGGTCCTGCTTGCTCAGCCTCTCTCTGTGCAGCCTCCTCATGATCGTCCGCCTCCGCATCAGATGGCTCAGAAGGGGTGTCGGGCTCGGAGGGGATGTCACTGTTGGATTGGATCATCAACTTTAAGTGCTCATAGAGTCGCTTGTTGCGACGCTCCATACGATTCAGGCGTGCGAAGAGTCAGTGCACGAGGTGATAAATGGGCTCTGAAGCAGGTGGAGGTGCTGTGGTGGTGGCTGGTGCAGCAGTAGATGAAGGAGCAGTGGAAGATGCGGCTGCCTCAGCAGAGGTAGTGAGAAATAGAGGTCTGTAGCCCAAAGCCTGAAACTTCATGCTGTGACGGATGATTTTCTTGCAGTCGGCGGCGGTTGGCTTCTCAACTACTAGCTCCCAGGGCACCTCAGCTCGGCGGCCTTGCTGAGTAATCAAGTATGGAAAGGGGAGAGTGCCTTTAACATGGAACCTGGCCAAGTAATACCAGATAAATCGGGGAAAATATAGGTCCTTGCCCTCCATCACACACCAGATGAGGGTGATCATGGCCGCTGGCACCTCCGTCTCATGAGTGCTCGACATCACGTAGTTACTCAGAATCTGCTGCCAAAGCCGAGCCTCTTCATTCAGATAAGTGAGCTTAATTCCCTTTTGGGTCACTGTGGACTTGCTCATGACCTATGGGACAGTTGGATCAAGAGCTATAGTCCTCTTGACTGTGTCCCAGTCAAATCTCATGAAGCTCATATCCTCCTCAGCCTTTTGGTAACCGTCTGGCTGATCTGATTTAGGCTAAAGTTGGAGGATTTCTTCAATGGCTTCCTCAGTAATCAGAATTTACTTTCCTCTAAGCTGTACTGCATCCAGAGAAGTTTTGAAGTAGTTACAGTAGAATTCTCTGACCCAGGATGAGTTGACTTCAGTCAAGTTTCTTTCCAAGAAGAACCAGCCTCTCTATTTAATTTGTTCTGAAGTGTATTGTTTGAGTTCTTTTGGAATTTTGAGGGTCCTTTCCAGGTATAGGTTCCTGGAAGTGGCAAAAACTGGATACTTTAGCTCACAGTATCTGTTGGCAAACTTGACAGGATCTGTGGCAGGCAGTAGCTGATCGGTCTTTTCCTGCAGTGTAAAATTCTTTTTCCGCCAGGAATCGTCATGGAGGATATCCAAAATAGAGGTAGAGGATTCTCCTCTTTTCCTTTTGCCTGTGGTTGCCTTGCCCTTTTCTTCACTTTTAGGGTCAGACATCCTAAAAAGCAGAAATTCCAGGATACAGTTTAAGAACTAAAGCAGGAAAACAGGTAAGCAAATAGGATGTTATCAATATTAGCATAGGGTGGCAAAAGAGGCATAAAGTAGCAATATAAGCATGAATTGAGTGAAATGGATGTAAAATTTTGAATTGTATTCAAGTGAAAAGTTTGAGAATGAAAATCACAATCCAAAATCTATTATATGTGGAATTCTTGTTAATAAGGAAAAACTATAATCATGCCTTGAAGTGGTTTGTAAGTGGTTAGTTGAAAGCTAATAGAAAAGTTAGAAAGTTAAAGTAGTTAAGAGTTAAAAATGAAGTTAAAGTAAGTGGCATGGTGTTTTGGGTTCCCAATTAACTAAAATTGCATAAATTTGAAAACAAGTAACTCAAATTCAAATAAAAATTGCAGATTGTTGATGATTAGTTATAAAAAAAATGCAAAATTAAAGTGAAATCATCAATAATGTTGTTTAATGAATAAGGGAATCAGAAAAATAAGAAAGCTAGCCCGTGCATTCATGAATTGTTTTGGTTGAAACCATTTAGTGCAAACTTAAAAATTTCCAAAACCAATTCACGAATGGTAGTTGAGTGAAACAATTTGCTTAAAAAAATTGGGCAGCATTTCGTCTAAAAATTGGACATTCCCGGGTAATAAACAACAGCAAAAATAGTTCATATGATAATAAAATAGTGCAGAAAAGAGTAAAAATTAGTAATTCACATGAATTCAAAATAAACAAACTCAATCTGCATCAAAGAATAGTAAAGAGCAGCATATGAACAGCATTATCATCACGGCAAATTCAAATTGCAAAACAGATGAAATAATTAACAAGAACGATACAATTATCAGGCCTAAATCCATTAACCACATCCTAGCTACCTAACCACCTAAAATCCACTACGATCATGCATCTTTAACTATCCTAATTTGAACATAATTTGAAAAAAAATGCAACTAACTAATGGAAAGAGGAATCGCTGTTTGGCGGAACCTGGTGTGTAGAGAAACAAGAATTTGGGCTTAGGGAGATGGTGGTGGTGGTGGCGTGGCGACGCTGGGAGGCAGTCACGGCAGCGGTTCGGTGGAGGCAGGGTGGTTCGCCAGTCTTGGTGAAGAGAGGGGGGTCTTGGGGGGGTAAGAGAGGAAGGGGGCGAGGGGGTGAGTGGTATGGGGGTAGTGGTGGTTGGACGGAGGTCCTAGGATGTGGCGGCGGCGCTGTGGTGGCTCAGTGACGGGGAGGGGCTTGTGGAGGGGGAAGAGTGGTGGGGGAGGAAGAAGGGGAGAGGAAGAGAAGGGGGGTGGTTCTGGCGAGGGTGGCGGTCTTGGTCAGCGATGGTGGTTGTGGCTCGGTGAAGGTGGGGTGGTGGTTAGGTGGTGGTTGGGGAGAGGAGAAGAGAGAGTGCAGAAGGGGATTGGGCGGGTTTTGGGACGCGAAGGGGTTAGGGTTTCGCGTGGGTTGGTTTAGTGTATTTGAATCCATGCAGACGCGTGGGTCACGCAAATGCGTGGTTATGGTGAAAAGGCAATGACGCGAACGCGTCGTTGGCGCGATCGCGTCATTAGCGCGATCGCGTGATTGAGAGATAATGAAAGTGACGCAGACGCGTGGGGCATGCGTACGCGTCGCTCAGAATTGTACTAAATGCACAATTCCAGCGTCGTTTTGGCACAACTCTCTGTTTCCAATTGGGGGACTAAGATTTTCATGCGACGCGTACGCGTCGCCCACGCTTTCGCGTGGTGTGTGTGAAGTGAAAGTGACGTGTTAGCGTCACCGACGCGATCGCGTGGGAGAGGTATAATGAAAGTGACGCATTCGCGTCACCGATGCGATCGCGTGGCCCAAATTGTGCCTAACACATACCAGCCGTACAATTCCAGCCCAACTTTCTGCGCGTTGGATTGTTACGTCAATTTGCAATCGACGCCCATGCGTGGCCCATGAGCACGCGTGGGGTGCTCTCTCTTTTTTTTTATATATGCAGTGTGCAAATGCAAATGTTGGTATGGATGTTATGAATAATTCTAGGTTCAATAAAAATAGAATAAAATAAAACTTTAAAAAAAATGAAATAAAATAAAAATTGAAAAAGAAACTATCATACCATGGTGGGTTGTCTCCCACTAGCACTTTTGGTTAAAGTCCTTAAGTTGGACATTTGCTGAGCTCCCTGTTATGGTGGCTTGTGCTTGAATTCATCTAAAAATCTCCACCACTGTTTGGAATGCCAACAGCCTCCGTAGTCCCAAACTAGGCATATAAAGCCTTTGAGTAAATTCAAACAGGTGTTCAGGTTCCCGGGGTGTTGAATGTCAGAATAGATTCCAGGATCCCAAACCTTGCTTTTGTATTCGCCTTTGTCTTGATCTACATTTTTCCAGCCAGGCGGTATGGGATTTGAATTCTCACTAAGGTGGCCAAACATCTTCCAAGACTCATGCAATCAAACTCGAAACCAATCCTTGTACCTCAAATTGAAGTGTGGAACTTCATGGAATCTTGCATACCAGCTCTGAGTGCGAACCATTTCTCTTTTACTCTTAAAGCCGCAAAGAGCTCTAAGCTGGCCATCTGTTTCAAGCAAACCATATTCAAGTGGAAAAGTAAAGATAAAGGCTAAGGATTTTACCCACTTGAAGGTTGTATTGGATAGTAATGGCCTTGGAAAAGGTGTTTCCAGGGGTTTCGCAAGCTCTACTCCCTTGTATTCTTCTGTGAATTCCTCCACTTCTCTGCAAACTTCTTCGACTGCAACCACGTCTTGATCAAAGTCTTCGATATCTTCTTCATCACTCAAGACATAATTTGGAGGTTGAGAGAAGTCTACCTCCGCATCATCTTCGTATTCACTTGGGGAAGATTCTTCAGTCTCAAAGAATTCAGTTGCGGATGCAAGTTTATTACTAGGAGAACTTGACTCGTGATTATCGTTATCAAGGAAACTCGCTTCTTGAGTTGTTCCGTCCAGTTCTTCATAAGATACCTGCTTTGGGGGTTGTGCACTATCCTCCTTAGCATCAATTGTAAATTTCTTGACGGAATTCTCCACAATTCTGGATTCCCATGGAGGTTCAGCATCTCCTAAGTCTTCAACTAATTCTTCTTCTTCGATAATTTCAGCTTCCTCCACTTGTTCCAGTACAAAGTCATGCTCCTTACTGTCCATCAGAGTTTCTAGTATCTCCTTCATGCTACGTTCTTCATTAGATTGTCCACATGAAGCCATGGAGGTTCCTTGAGTGTCTGAACATCGGGAAGGTAATCGATTGATTGCTTGCTCCAGTTGGTGAAGAGTTGCATGAAATTTTTTCACTGTTTCCTTGAGACGCTCCCGTGATTCTTGGGTTGATGGATATGTACATGGTGCATAGGAAAGTGGTGGTTCTTTGGAATAATTGGATTGGAACTGGGGTGAATATGGGTTAGGGTCATATGGAGGTGAGTATTGGTAAGGGGCTTGTGAGTGTGGTGGTTCATAGCTATGTTGATGAGGTGGTTTATAGGTATATAATGGGGCTTGTTACTAACTATAAGGGGGTCCACCATATCTATCATCTTGGTACGCACCTCGGAATGGCTTTTTACTATAGTAACTTGGTGGGTGTTGGTTGTCACGAAAGGGTCCACCAACACTATTGTCTCCACATGCATTGTGGAATGGTCGTTGTCCATGGTATCTTGGAGGGTGTTTTTGCCTAAAGGGTTGATCAGATCCTCGTGGCTCTGTCCATCTCTGATTGTTTTGACCTTGATGCATGTTCCTATTATAATTTCCATTCCTTGAAACAACATTGGAACCAAACTCAAAGTGACGGGGGTGAGAACTCATAGTAACTAATAAAAATTAAAAACAAAAATAAAAATAAATAAATAAGCAAAATAAAATATTTACAATAACTAATAATAAGGCACACATTTGCAATTCCCCCGCAACAGTGCCATTTTGATGAACTAAATGATTGATGGTTTAGAATTCACAATAAATTCTCGTTGCAAGTATAGTTTTTAAACCAAGCAATAATCCTTTCATACAAAAACTTGTTTGTCACTTAAGCAAACCCAATAAAATTGATAACCGAAGTATTGAAACCTCGGGTCGTCTCTCAAGGAATTGCAGGGAGGTATGATTTATTATTGGTTATGGAAAAAGGTGTATTTTTGGGTTTTTTAAATAAGTAACAAATAATTTAAATGGCAAGAAAAATAAATTAATAATTACAAAAATCTCTTGGCAAGGTATGAGAACTGGAAATTCTATCCTAGTTATCCTTATCAGGTGTGATGAGAATTGTTATTGCTCCCACTTAGTTAACCCTTACTAAATAAAGAAATCGCTGAGGGCATTTTCTGCAGATTCCTGCATGTTGCGTCCGTCACGCGTATGCGTGGGTCACGCATTCGCGTGGTTTGGAGTTTTTCTTTGTCATGCGTACGCGTCATTTGCGTTCTGCTCAAGGCACGCGTCCACGTCGATTACGCGTCCGCGTCGCTACCATTTTGCGCTAGGCATGCGTCCGCGTCGTCCACGCGTACGAGTCGCTGCCTTTTCTTCAAAACTCCATTTTGTGCTTTCCTTCTATTTTTGTATGTTTCCTTTCTTTTCTCTAAGCCATTCTTGCCTTATGAAACCTTAAAATACTTAACACACAAATCACGACATCAAATGGTAATAAGGGATAATTAAAATTAATATTTTTAAAGCATAGGAAACATGTTTTCACATATATTATAAAATAAGGAAGGAAAAGTAAAACCATACAATTCACATGAATAAGTGTGTGAAGAATGGATAAAAACACTCAATTTGAGCACAAGATGAATCATAAAATAGGGGTTTATTAGTGTGTTTAGAAACATTTGGTTTTGGAAATTAAGTATGTTAAACTTCTTTATGAAAATGTGACAGAAATGTTTAGAACATGTTCTTGCATTCAATAATTTAATCATATGCATTGAGAAAAACAAAAGAAAAAAATATATAAAAAAAATTAAAAAGAAAAAAAAGGGGAAAAAAAAAAGAAAGAAGAGCAAACAATAAAAAGGGGACAAAATGCCCCAAAGTAAATGATAGTAATGCATATGAGTTGTACTCAAATTCGGATGCATGGATATGTGGAAAACATGGTTAATGGATAGTTAGGTTTTGTACTTTGATTACATGGATTGTCTTAAGTTAGGTGGGAAAAGTTTAAGTTAATTAAGGATTCGGATTTTAGTCCACTTGGCCAAATACAATCCTACCTTGACCCTAACCCCATTACAACCCTTAAAAGACCTCTTGATATGTGTATTTGTGCATCAAATTAGTGTTGATTGGTAGAGAAAAGCAAGCCTTAGAAAACAAGGTTATTAGAGAATTGAGAGATCGAACCTTAAACACCTGAGCGATTAGAGTGCATACACTTCCAGTGAGGGTTCGATGCTCGATTCTTTGTTCTCGGCTTTCACGAGCTATTTTCTTTCGCAGGTTTACTTGTACTTTATTTTGTGATTTGAATTAGTGAAATCCAGTTCATATTTGTTCTTAAAAGATTTGTTTACTTTTAACCAAGTAGATAAAAGCATTTTGCATTTATTTTCATTCATATAGATAGGTTGCATTTCATACATTCTACCATTCCTCTTCACTCCTTTATAGCTTCTCTTGAGCTTAGCATGAGGACATGCTAATGTATAAGTGTAGGGAGATTTGATGCACCACTATTTTATGGTACATCTTGTACTTAATTGAGTGGATTTTATCCACTAAACTCACACTTATTCATACTAATTGCATGGTCTTACATTTTCCTTCCTAATCTTGTGCTATGATTGAAAACAGGTTTCTTTGATCTTTAAATTGCTAATTTTAATCCTCCCTTATTACCATTCGATGCCTTGATATGTGTGTTAAGTGATTTCAGAGTTTATAGGGCAGGAATGGCTTAGAGGATGGAAAGGAAGCATGCAAAAGTGGATGGAATACAAGAAACTGAAGGAATTGCTGAGCTGTCAAGCCTGACCTCTTGGTACTAAATCGACCATAACTTGAGCTACCAAGGTCCAAATGAAGCGATTTTAGTTGCGTTGGAAAGCTAACATCTGGGGCTTCGCAACAATATATAGTTTTTCATTGTTGCCACACTGTTAGGTGACGCGCACACATGGATTACGCGCACGCATAACCTGGAGAAAACTCAATCCATGCGTACGCGTGGACGACGTGTACGCGTGACTTTGCCATATGCTGGACGTATCAGAAATCGCTAGGGGCGATTTCTGAGATATTTTTTGACCCAGGTTTTGCCCCAGAAAACACAGGTTAAAGGCTACAAAGTGGGGGAATTGACAATCGATTTTTCCATCGGTAAAGAATAAAAGTGATTGCGTTGTAAGTATAGTTTCTAAACCAACAGAAAATCCTTTCGTACAAACGTTTGGTTGTCACAAGTAACAAACCCAATTAAATTTATAAACCGAAGTATTCAAACCTCAGTTCGTCTTCTCATGGAATTGCAGGGAGGTATGACTTATTATTAGCTATGGAAAAGGTAGAATTTTGGGTTTTAAAAGGTTTGAACAAGGAAAATAAATTGCAGGAATTAATAAATTAATATCTAAATAAACTCTTGGCAAGGTATGAAAATTCGGAAGTCCTATCCTAGTTATCCTTATCGATGGTGTTGAGAATTGAGTTTTAATCCCACTTAGTTAACCTTTTCTAAAGCAAAGGAAAGTCAAGTGGACTAATTAGTTAGATCCTCAAGTCCTAGTCAACTCCTAAGGAAAGACTAGAGTTAGTAGAATTCAATTCAATTAGCAAACATAACAATTAACAACCACGATAAGTTTGATAACTCAAGAGTATCCAGTTAATCAATTAAAGCCAAGAATATAAAAAGCTAAATATGAATCATAAATCTGAAATACCTCAATTTATATTAAATAAAGAAAATCCTAACATGAATGGTTCATAAGCCAATTTGGCAACATAAGTAATTAAATAAAAGCATTAAAGTATCTGAAATTAAAAGAGAAATATAAAGTAAAAGGAATATTGAACCTGAGAAGAAGTTGAAATAATAAGTTGAAATAATAAGAAATCCTAATTCCTTTAAGAGGAATCCTAATCCTAAATCCTAAATCCTAAGAGAGAGGAGAGAACCTCTCTCTCTAAAAACTACATCTAAAATATGAGAAGTGAATAATTGTCGATCTCCTCTGATTCCTCCATTCTCTGGCTTATATTATGTGTTTCTGGATTCAGAATTGGGCCAAAAAAGGGTCCAGAAATTGCTGGGGGTGTTTTCTGCAGATTCTGGTATGTGGCGTCTGTCACACATCTGCGTGGGTCACGCGGTCGCGTCATTTGGAGTTCTGCTCTTCCACGCGGTCGTGTCAGGCACGCTTCCACGTCAGTTGTACTTCACGCGAGTAACACGTTCGCGTCATGCGCACGTTCGCGCGGATGTCAGTTTGCGCAAAGCACGCGTTCGCGTCGTCTAAGCGGACGTGTCACTTCCTGTTTCTTCAAACACTCCATCTTGTGCTTTCCTTCCATTTTTGTATGTTTCCTTTCCATCCTTTAAGTCATTTCTGCCCTATAAAGCCTGAAAGCACTCAACACACAAATCACGGCATCAAATGGTAACAAAGGATGATTAATTTTATTATTTATAAAGCGTAGGAAACATGTTTTTCACATATATCACATAATAAGGAAGAGAAAGTAAAACCATGCAATTTACATGAATAAGTGGGTGAAGGATTGATAAATCACTTAAATTGAGCAGAAAATACGTCATAAAATATGGGTTTATCAGGAATCAATCACTCATTCACAACAATAAGACAACATTCATTATTCAAATTTTAGGTTTTCGATGTAGTTTCTAGATAGAGAGGCTCTCTCCTCTCTCTTAGGTTTTCGGATTTAGGATTTCTCTTAGTTTATGGTTCATTCTTTCTCAATTCCAGGTTCAATGTTCCTTTAATTTAATTTCTCTTCTACTTTTATTTATTCTATTACTTTAGTTTGTTTATTTTCTTGATTTGGTTTATGAACTCAATGTTAGATTTGATTTTATATTTAATGCAATTTGAGGTAATTCAGATTTATGGTTGCTTTCTTCAATTTATGTGATTGATGCTTTCAATATTTAGATTTCTCTCCTTTTGGCTTTGGTTGAGTAATTGGTGACACTTGAGTTATCAAACTCCCTTGTTAATTGATAATTGGAATTTGCTAGTTGTTTTGGATCCCTTTAAGGCTAGTCTTTCTTTAGGAGTTGACTAGGACTTGAGGAATCAAATTGATTAGTCCACTTGACTTTTCTTTATTTATTAAGGGTTAACTAAGTGGGAGTAATGAACAATTCTCATCACAATTGATAAGGATAACTAGGATAGGATTTCTAGTTCTCATACCTTGCCAAGAGCTTTATTAGTTATTACTTTAATTCTTGCAATTTACTTTTCCTGTTCATTATTCAAAAACCCCAAAAAGATAATCTTCCATAACCAATAATAAATCACACCTCCCTGTAATTCTTTGAGAGACGACCCGAGGTTTAAATACTTCGGTTATCAATTTTTTAGGAGTTTTGTTTCTTGTGACACCCAAAATTTTGTACGAAAGGATTCTTTCTTGGTTTAGAAACTATACTTACAACGCGATTATTTTAATAAAAATTCTTTACTAGCAAAAGTACTCTCGTCAACGAACAGCCACTAAAGTCCTCCAAAATGGTTTCTGCTGGCCCACACTCTTGAAAGATTCCCGAGAGTTTGTCCGTCTGTCATTTTGACAGTTACCAAAGGGCTGGCAATCTCCCTCATGGTCAAGACATGCCTCAGCAAGGAATCCTAGAGATTGAGTTATTTGATGTGCGGGGTATAGACTTCATGGGTCCCTTCCCACCCTCATACTCAAACACCTATATCCTTGTGGCAATAGATTATGTGTCTAAATGGGTTGAGGCAGTCGCATCACCCACAAACGACACTAAAGTAGTGATGAAGTTCCTCCAGAAGAACATCTTCAGTAGGTTTGGTGTCCCTCGGACACTGATCAGTGATGAAGGAACTCATTTCTTTAACAAACCTTGACTCTGTGCTGAATCAATATGGAGTTTGCCATAAAGTGGCCACCCCATATCATCCACAGACAAATGGGCAAGCTGTTATCTCAAAAAGAGAACAAAAAAGAATCCTGGAAAGAACGGTGAATACCTCTAGAAAGGATTGGGCGAAAAAGCTTGATGATGCTCTCTGGGCATACAGAATAACTTTCAAGACCCCTATAGGAAAATCACCATATCAATTAGTGTATGGAAAGGTGTGCCACCTGCCAGTGGAGCTGGAACACAAGGCCTACTGGGCAACCAAACTCCTAAACCTTGATGCAAAGGCAGTAGGAGAGAAATTGTTGCTCCAGCTAAATGAGTTGGATGGATTCTGACTTGCTGCATTTGAAAATGCAAAGATCTATAAAGAAAGGCCCAAGAAGTGGCATGACAAAAATATTTTTTCCAGAGTCTTTGAACCTGGATAGAAAGTTCTGCTCTTCAATTCTAGACTGAAGCTCTTCCTTAGAAAGCTTAACTCACGTTGGACAAGACCTTTTTTGATCACTAATGTATCACCCTATGGTCATATAGAACTCCAATGCAATTACCCTGCCAGAGAGTGAAATATTACTTGGGTGGTGAGATCGAACAAGACAAATCCACCCTATTGCTGACATGAGCGCAATACCATCAATCTAGTGATGTTAAAGAATCGCTTGTTGGGAGGCAACCAGCCACAATTAAAGTTATTTTTTTTCATTAAGTTTATTTCAGTTATCTCAGTTTAGTTTTTACATGTGTTTAACTTTGTGATCATATGCAGTAGTTAGAATATAAACAGAAATAGTCAGAGCAGAAAACAGAGCACCCTGGGAAAGAGGGGCATTGAACGCCCCCAAGAGGTAGTAAGACTGGCATTCAACGCCAGCCAGGAGGTATTGGTTGGGCGTTGAACACCTTTAAGGGGTAGCAAGTCTGGCGTTGAATGCCAGCCAGGGGGTACGGGGTGGGCGTTCAACGCCCTAAAGGGGGAGGCAAGACTGGCGTTGAACGCCAGCCAGAGGGCACCGGTTGGGCGTTCAACGCCCAGAAAGAGCACCAGCATGGCGTTGAACGCCAGAATCAAGGTATTCTGGGCGTTCAAATGCCCAAAACAGGTTAGGAAAGTTGTTGACTTTTCCACAGCTTATCTTTTCCAATTTTTATCTTTTTAAATCATACCTTCTAAACAAGATTCTTTTAACCTTCATCTTTTAATTTCAAATTCCCTTCAAATCTAAAATATTTTCAAATATTTTTCAATTCTTTTTCAATTCTTTTTCATGTTTTTTTCAAAACCTCATATCTTTTTCATCTCTTTTTCAAAATTTCATATCGTTTTTAATTCCTTTTCAAATCTTTTATTTAACTTTAAAATCTCTTTCATACCTTCAATCTTATCTTTTTATCTTTTTCATATCTTTTGATTTTAAAAAATTATCTTTTTCTATCTTTTACTAAAGTGTGAATCATATCTTATTTATCTTTTATCTAATTGAATTTTGAAATCTCACCCTCTCCATCCCTATTTATACCATTTGGCCACCCCCATCCTCCTTCTATTTGAATTCTTCATCTCCTCTTCATCTTCTTTCCTCTCTTTTGCTCAAGGACAAACAAACCTTTTATGTTTGATGTGGAAAGAGTCTTTCTTTCTCACTCTATTTGAATTCCATGGCTCCAAAAAGTGGAAATCCCACTTTAAGAACCAAGAGAGAAGACAACCAAACAGTTATTTTCAAACCTTTCAGATTCTACACAAAGAAGAATAAAGAAAATTATTACAAAATAATGTGAAAGAGGACAGTGATCTCGGAGGCCAAATTCGAATTAAAAGAAGATGAGTACCCAGAGATCCAAGAGCAAATTCGAAAGAGAGACTGGGAGATCCTGGCTGATTCTGAGATCAATGTTGGAATAATAATGATCCATGAACTTTATGCAAATCTGTGGATGACAAATAAGTAAAAGAAAAATGGACAAGGATTCCATACTTTTTGCCCCATGTTGCAAGGGAAGACTCTCTATTTTCATCTTGACAAGGTGAGAGAGATCTTCAAGTTACCTCCACAAAAGGATGATCCAGAATCCTTTAATTGGAGGGTGGTGGCTAATCCAAAGTTGGATTAGATTCTAGAAGACATATGTCTGTCTGGAACTAAGTGGATCAACAATACCATCCAAACCAACTGAGAAGAGTAGATCTCAAACCAGTTGCTAGGGTTTGGTTGGATTTTATTGGGTGTTCCATACTCCCTACTAGCAATCGTTCTGAATTACCATAAGAAGGGCTGTGATGATTCACTGCATTATGATGGGGAATGAGGTGAAAGTCCACCAACTAATTCCCTTTGAGCTATACAAGGTTGCAAACAGGATGTCAACTCAAGCCAGATTGGCCTATCCAAACCTTATCTTTCGCTTGTGTAAAGAGGCTGGAGTCATGATTAACAGAGACTCATTTATCCCAGTAGAAAGTCCAATCACCAAGTAGGTGATGGAAAGCATTCAAGTACTAGCTGACCAAGCCACAAAGAAGGCGCCTGGGCAAGCACAAGAGATCCCTCCTATTGAATATTGGACCCAGCTAGAAGCATCTATTGTACAATTGCAAACCACCTTGGATCAATTAAGAGAGGAGCAAAAAGACCAGACTAGCATGCTTTGCAAACTGGTCAAGGAACAGGAGAAGCAGGGGCGTGAGCTAGAAGAACTAAAGCGTCAGAATTTATCCCCTGAAGAGCCTAACTCCTCCCATGATTAAGGTGGTTGAGTTCCACCTTCCTACTTTTGTGTCTATTCTAATTTCTGTTTCTTATATTTAAATTTACATGATCACTAGTAGTATTTCAGTTTCTATTTAAGTTTCTGTCTTTTAAATTTCAGAATTGCATAAGCATTGTTACGATTTAATATTTTATTTTCCAATTAGATATAAAATGTTCCTCTTATCATCTCATTGAACTTGAATAAAATTTTGATTTTTTTAGAAGCAGTAATGATACATGAATTTCAAATTTTATATTGAGAATAGTTCAATTATTTGATGTGGTGGCATTGCTTTTATTTTCTGAATGTATGAATAAATAGTGCATGTTCGATATTAGAGTAAAGAATGTTGGCTCTTGAAGGAATGATGATAAAAGTGAAGTACTATTGGTAATCTGAAAAATCTAAAAATTGATTCTTGAAGCAAGAAAAAGTAGCATGCAAAAAAAAAAAGCAAGCAGAAAGAGAAAGAAACAGAAAAAGCCAGCAACTTTTAAAATCAAAAGGCAATAGCAAAAAGCCTATAGCTCTTTAAACAAAAAGGCAAGAGCAAGGATCCAAGGCTTTGAGCATCAATGGTTAGGAGGGCATAAAAGAAACAAATCATGGCCTAAACAGTTCAAATGAGCTGCTTCCCTAACTATATGCTTGTGGTGTGAAGGTGTCAAGTGAAAAGCTTGAGAATGAGCAGTTAAAGTCGTGCTCTAAAGCAAAGAGTGTGCTTAAGAGCTCTGGACACCACTGGCTGGGGATTCTAGCAAAGCTGAATCACAATCCTAAGGGGTTTACCCAGTTAAGTGTCTGTGGCATTTATGCATCCGGTGGTAATACTAGAAAACAAAATGCTTAGGGTCACAGCCAAGACTCTAAAGAAGCTGTGTTCAAGAATAAAAAAGAACTAAACTAGGAGAATCAATAATATCATTTGGATTCTGAGTTCCTAAAGATGCCAATTATTCTAAACCTCAAAGGAAAGTGAGATGCCAAACTATTCAGAAGGAAAAAGCTACTAGTCCTGGTCATCTATTTTAAAACTGAGATTCATTGAGAACTCTGAGATTTATTGTATCCTTCTCTTCTTTTTATCCTACTTTTTTTGATTGCTTGGGGACAAGCAATAGTTTAAGTTTGGTGTTCTGATGAGCGGATATTTTATACGCTTTTTGACATTATTTTCATATAGTTTTCATTATGTTTTGTTTAAGTTTTATTATATTTTCATAGGTTTTAGTGAAAAATTCATATTTTTGGATTCTACTTTGAGTTTTTGTATTTTATTGTGATTTCAGGTATTTTCTGGATGAAATTGAGGAGCTTGACCAAAAGTCTTATTCAGAGACAGAGAAAGGACTACAGATGCTGTCAAGATCTGACCTCCGTGCACTCGAAGGAGCTTTTCTGGAGCTACAGAAGTGTAAATGGCATGCTCTTAACAGAGATGGAAAGATAACATACAGGGCTTTCCAGAAATATATAATAGTTTATACATTGCTTTGGAAAGAAAGGCCCAAAAACTGGCGTTCAATGCCAGCCACTGTCCCATTCCTGGCGTCCAACGTCCACAGGGGAGCAGCTAGCATACAACACCCCTAAGGAGTCCTAGCACATGGAGACACCCTTGGCTCAGCCCAGACACTCTATAAATGGGTCCAGAAAGTGGATTTTCGCACTATCAACCTAGGTTATCCTATTTCTGTAATTCTTAGTTAGCAGATTAGTATATACAAGAGGAGATCACCCTTGTTTAAGAACTTTTTTTATCTTCATCCTCCCCCATTATTTTCGAATTACATTGTACAGTATGAGTCACTAACCTCCTAAGGTTAAGGTTAGGAGCTCTGCTGAGTTTCTTGGATTAATAATAACACTGTTCTAGTTCAATATGTCTGATTCTATTCTCTTATGCATTCTCGTTCTTCATCTCATGAATTGAGGGTGATCCATGACAATCACCCTTGTTATACATGGGTTCCGTGCAAGTCCTGATCCGGATAGTGTTAAACCAAAGCTAGAGATTGCATTGCAGATTTCAATAGAGTACTTGGGCAACTTTCGATACGTGACATAAAATTCCGTTGACCGTAGGTAAGTGAGGTCTCTGTGGCGTTAAGGCTAGAGTTAGAGAAGCAGCATTCCCTGATCCAGAAGATCTGCCTTGTCTGTGGCACCTTGAGTAGGATCGTGAAAGGGAAGTAGATTGCTTAGAGCTTCATCTTCTGCTACAGTGAGAAACCTAGAGGTGGCTTGATGAGAGGACATGAGCCATCTTAACGTGGTGGATTGCTGCAGTAGAGGAGGTTAACTTGATGAGAGGACATGAATTAATCACTTACGGCTGCCATTAAAGGAATCAGAAATTTATTGAAGTAGAGAGTAAGAAAAGTTAATCCGGAAAGACAAAGCATCTCCAAAGCCTCAACCGTTCTCATACCATTGATTTCACATCTATCTAGTAACGTTTTATTTATTTATTTTATTTTATGCATTTTCTGTGACAAGCTATAATTTCTATCCGCCTAATTAAGATCTGCAAGGTAACCACTGCTTGCTCAAACCAACAATCTCCGTGAGATCGGCCCTTACTCACCTGAGGTATTACTTGGACGACCCGGTATACTTGCCGATCTATCTGTGCGAAACGTGCGGATCCAGTTTTGTGCATCAGAAACTTCTGGTATATCCAATATACCAGTAGTGGAGTGCACCCGGAGATGTCCATGGTTGAGTGGTGGGCCGTAGAGCATAGAGAGTGGTACGTCCATGCTAGCACTATAGATCCCCAAGACAGACTTCGACACCTCGCAAAGTCATCCAGTAGTGGGAGCCATCAGAGATGAACCTCATTATTGGACTTATCAGTCATCAGGTAACCCCCGATCATCAACAATATGAAGCACCTCACATACTGTTGGATAGTGGCTGGGTCATTAGTACCAGGCAGCATCTGTCAGATATGCTTCCGAAGCCATGTCAGCTTCACAGAGAAAGACTCCTTCCTCCGTGCTCCATACTATTGGACTATAGTAGGCCTGGCATTGATGCCAGGGCATTTTGGCCAGTTTCACTAACCTTTTCTTTACTGTTTTTAGGGTAGTTTCATGCATTTCCTTAGGAAATAAGCAAGTTTTGGGTAGATATTCACTTACATCTTGATTCAAGCATACATTGTGCATTTTACATGATTTCATGAGGATTTTGCATGAATTTAAGGACAAATTAGACATTGCATTTCCCATGACTTGGACTAGAACTTTGATGCACTTTATTGCTTAATTTCAGGACAAAGGAAGCAAAGAAGAACCACATTAGTGGCTACGTTAGTTGCACTAACGTTAACACTAACGTGGAATGGGAGTAACTTGCAAAGTTAATAAGAAAAGTGATTGCCAATAACGCTCTCGAAGCCATCATTGCCCACGTTAAAAAATAGAGCCAACGTTAGTGACACTTAACATTATCACTAACGTTGAACCAAGATCATGAGTGGCCACGTTAGAGTCCACGTTAACCTAGTTAACGTGGCCTCTAACGTTAAGAAGGAAGGGGGGAGCCAACGTTAGTGACACTCAACATTGTCACTAACGTTGGCCAAAGCACATTAAGCCACGTTAACTCCCACGTTAACCTAGTTAACGTGGAAGCTAACGTGAAGGAACAAAGTGGTCGACAACGTTAGTGACACCCAACATTGTCACTAACGTTGAAAGAACACAAGCCCCCAATGAGCCACGTTGACTCCCACGTTAACCTAGTTAACGTGGAAGCTAACCTGAAGAAGGAAGGTGAATCGCCAACGTTAGTGACACCCAACATTGTCACTAACGTTGGAAGGAGCCACACATGCCACCATGAGCCACGTTAACTCCCACGTTAACTTAGTTAACGTGGAAGCTAACGTGGATAAGGGAAGGATGAGCCAACGTTAGTGACACTCAACTTTGTCACTAACGTTGGAGATGGCTAGCAAGGCCACGTTAGAAGCCACGTTAACCTAGTTAACGTGGACTCTAACGTGGAAAATAGGGGCAATTTGGAACGTTAGTGACAATGGTAAGTGTCATTAACGTTCTCGAAGGATGGCAAGCCTACGTTAAAAGAGCCACGTTAACTAAGTTAACGTGGGCTCTAACGTAGGGAAGGGGGAGGCTTCTCAACGTTATTGGGAAAGTTGAGTCCCAATAACGTGTGCGAAGGACATAGTGGAAACGTTAGTGGCAACGTTTGTGCCACTAACGTTGAGGTTAACGTGGCCTTTAACTTTGGTGAGGAACGTTAGTAAAAAAGGTGATTGCCACTGACGTTCTCGAACCCATATTTTCACTGAACGTTAACACCACTAACTTCCTGAGCCAAAGCCCCTGCCCACTTCATACTTTCTCTCTGCAAGTAAAAGCTAAGCCCAATGAAGAAGAGAACTGCTTCCAACTCAAGATCCAAAGGCCCAAGACTTGAAGAATCAACTAGAAGAACAGAAGAGTAGTATATATAGGAGTATCTTTGAAATATTTTAGGGAGTTGGAAATTATAGGGAGACTCTTAGCATAGAACTACTCTCTGTATTTACTATCTCTGCACTTTTAAGTTTTCATCATGTATTCTCCATCTTTGTTTTCATTTTCCAGAGCTATGAACAACTAAACCCCTGTCATTGGGTTAGGGAGCTCTGTTGTAATTTGATGGATCAATACTAGTTTTCATTATTCTTCTTCTATCTTTTCTCTTGATTTTACTTGAAAGCTTTCGATCTTCATCCAATTGAGTAGTTATCTTGAAAAAGAAGCTATTCATACTTGGATCTCTTCTGAACTTTGAAAGAGGAATGAAGAGATCAAGCTAGAAATGCTTTCTCATGCTTGACCAAATTGGGTTTGGATGGATATGTGACTATAATCCTCTCAACACTTGGTTTGGGAAATGCATGTGGTATAATCAGTGACCATACTTCATCTTTTCTCATGAGCAATTGACCAAGGAATTGGCTATTGATCAAGATTTGAGAGATTGAATTACAAGAAATTGTAATTCAATCACTTAAGATTGCCAAGGAGATCAATGAGTGCATTGATTGAGGAAGAGATGAAAATGAAATTGATCCAGAGAATGCAACATCTCCTAAGCCCAATGAACTCCCCATTTCTGATCTTACCCATTCTCTTTAATTTCTGTTATTTACTTTAATGAGCAATTCCCCCATTCCCATTTATAATTCTGCAATTTACCTTCCGTCATTTACTTTCAGATCTAAAATTCTAGCATTTACTTTCCTGTCAATTACCTTCCCGCCATTTTATTTTCTGCAATTCTCAACTCAAATTCTGGATTCGCTCAACTAGAACAGCCCTCTAATTAAAGTTGCTTGATTAATCAATCCTTGTGGGATTCGACCTCACTCTATTGTGAGTTTTTACTTGACGACAAATTTGGTACACTTGCCGAAGGGAATTTGTTGTGAGACAAGTTTTCCGTGCATCAAGTTTATGGCGCCGTTGCCGGGGATTGATTGTGCATCAACAATGATTAGATTGGAGGATAACTAGATTGAGCATTTTATTTTTGTTTGATTTAAATTTCTGTTTGAGTCATTTACTTTCTGTTTTAGATAACTTCTTCCCTTCCCCCTTACTTTTTCTTTGTTATTTACTATTCATCTCACTAACCCACTAACTGTTTGATATATTGCATCACTCACACTAACAGTAATTCTGACAGATATACTTTCTGCACCTATTCTCTTTGCTTGTACTTGTTGGTTGTATGATAGGGAGAAGAAGCAGGGCTTCAACTTCCTTTGATTCTGAACCTGAGAGAACCTTCCTTAGACTAAGGAGGGAGGCAAGAGAAAAACATGTAGTTGGTGGTGAAGAAGAGGAGGAACACTTTGAGGAATACTTTGAACCAAACATGGAAGAAAACATGGAAAACCATCATGAAGAAGAGGCTCACAACCATGGCAAAGGAGGTGGAGCAAATCATGCTGGGGAGGATAGAAGAGTTTTAGGCTCTTACATCAATCCAAACCCAGGGAACTGTGGAAGTAGCATTCAAAAGCCAACCATCCATGCCAACAATTTTGAACTGAAGCCACAGCTCATCACCCTTGTTCAGAACAACTGTTCGTTCGGAGGGAGTGTCCAAGAGGACCCCAATCAACATCTAACCACTTTCCTGAGAATATGTGACACAGTGAAGTCTAATGGTGTTCATCCTGACGCCTATAGACTGCTCTTATTTCCATTCTCACTCAGGGATAAGGCAGCTAAGTGGCTGGAGTCTTTCCCAAGGGAGAGCTTGACAACTTGGGAAGACGTGGTGAACAAATTCTTAACAAGATTTTACCCTCCTCAACGAATCAATAGGCTGAGAGCTGAGGTCTAAACTTTCAGGCAACAAGATGGTGAGACTCTATATGAAGCATGGGAGAGGTTTAAAGACTTAACAAGGAGGTGCCCACCAGATATGTTCAACGAATGGGTGCAGCTGTACATTTTCTATGAAGGGCTCTCTTATGAGTCAAAGAAGGCCATAGACCATTCATCCGGAGGATCTTTGAACAAGAAGAAGACTATTGAGGAAGCCATAGATGTCATTGAAACAGTAGCAAAGAACGACTACTTCTATGCTTCCGAAAGAGGGAACACAAGAGGAGTAATGGAGCTAAACAATGTAGATGCTCTGCTGGCCCAAAACAAGCTCATTACCCAGCAGCTGGCTGACCTCACCAAGAAGATGGAGAGGAACCAAGTAGCAGCAGTCTCCACTTCATTAACAACCCATGAAGGAGTGAACGAAGAAGCAGAGGGTAGTCAGGAGCAAGCCAACTACATTGGGAATTCACCTAGGCAAAACTATGATCCATACTCCAAGACCTACTACCCTGGATGGAGGAATCACCCAAACTTTGGGTGGGGAAATCAACAAGACCAAAGTCTTGATCAAAGACGCCCAAATCCAAACAATGCAGCCACCCAACACTTCACATCTAGACCATATCAACACCCCCATAACAACACCTCCCCACATTCATATCAAGGCCAGAATAACCCTACTCAGCCTGACCTGTCATTATTTGATGAAAGAATCTCAAGGATTGAGAATCTACTTGAAGGCCTAAGCAAGGAGATTCAAGACAACAAGGTCTTCAAGGAGGAAGTGCGAGCCAGTTTCAAGAACCAGGGAGACACAATCAAGAGGTTGGAATCTCAAGTAGGATATCTCTCTGAGAAAATTCCCAAACCCACAGATAGATTCCCAAGTGACACAGAGAAGAATCCGAGAGGTGAAACAAAGAAGGTAAGATGGGAAGATTGCAAGATGGTCACTATAAGTGATAAGGAGACTGAGGACAAGCCAAGCAATCTGTCAGAACAACTTGAAGATACCTCAGTAAAGGAGGTGGAAAAAGATTACCAAGAACCAGAAATCTCAAAACAGGAGTTGTTGAGACTCTATGCACCGTTTCCCCAACTGCTCAAGGGAGCTATGGAGAGGAGAATATACTCAAGATTTCTTGACTTATTTGCATCTCTGCATGTGAACATACCATTCATCAAGACTATCCAACAAATGCCTGCATTCATCAAGTAAATGAAGGAGTTGCTTCCCAGGAAAAGCTCACTCAAGGGAGGCCAAACTATAATGATGAACAAGGAGTGCAGTGCCCTCATTCAACCGCAGTTGCCTACAAAAAGAAAAGATCCAGGGAGTTTTCATGTCCCCTGTGCCATAGGAGAAACAATGTTTGATAGAGCACTCTATGATTTGGGAGCAAGCATCAACTTAATGCCTCTATCCCTGGTGAAGAGGCTACAGATCAATGAGATATTGCCCACAGATGTAGTCATCAGGCTGGCTGACAAAACTCAAAAACAAGCAAGAGGGGTGGTGGAAAACGTGTTGTTAAAGGTGGGGAAATACTTTCTTCCCACAGACTTTGTCATCTTGGACATGGAAGAGAGTCACACTCACCCAATCATATTGGGAAGACCATTCCTAGCTACAGCTAGAGCACTCATAGACGTGGAGCGAGGGGAGCTAATATTGAGGATCCATGATGAACAACTCAGCTTCAATGTCTTCAAACTCTCCCAAGAAACTGACCAAGAAAACAAAGAACCAAGCAATGATCATAACGGGATGCTGACAGAGCAAACAAGCACTGAGGCACCACCAACACATCTGAGAACCCCACTGAATGATGAACAAGGCAAACAGCAATCGTCACAGCTTAAGGAGAAGCTAGAGGAACCTAAACCACCAGAGGCATGTGAAGACAACAACAAAATTCACTTAAAAGAAGAAGTCACCAAGAACAGGGAAGCATCAAAAGGGACAAAGAAGAAGGTACCAAGGGGGTGGAGGAACAAGAAGATCCCTACGGAAGGCCTCTCTCCAGGAGATAAAGTGATTTCAGCTTACTTCCCAGATATCCCCCCTAATCTCCCCACTATACCATCTCAGTTACCTAAGGTCTTCATTATCAACAGAGTTTTTTCCTTGGAACATGTAGAGATCATTGATACAACCAATGGATATAAGTCCAAGGCAAGAGGGGAGGACTTGAAGCATTATCAACCACCCTGATGAAGGAGAAACGTCAAGCTAGTGAAGCTAAAGAAGCGCTTCATGGGAGGCAACCCATGTTTTATTAGCTTTTACTAGTGAATAAGTAAATATTCATAAATTCCAACCCAAACTTGGTGAAGTCCTTATATTGCAGTATATAGTGAAGAACAAGTTTGGTGTTCAAAGCATACCAAGAAAGCATGAATGCAACAAAGAGCATTCTAGTCTTGGAGCTTTGAACAGAACTTTTCATCACAATGCTTCAAACTAAGTTTGGTGTCACCCCATGGTGCCACCAAAATGTATAAAGGGATACACAATTAGTTAGTTAGTTGGAGTTCATGAATAAACAATCTAATCTTTTCTTCTCTTTATTATTTTAGCCGTAAAAATCTAAATTGATTTTTTTTCTTAATATTTCTTACTTTTCTTATTTGATCTTTATAGGGAAAGGAAAGGAGCATTGAAAGAGATAGATTGGACAATTAGAGGAGGAAAGCATGGACATCCACAAGAGTAAAAGGTGGTGGAGTTCTTTCTTTGGTCCATCTTGTTCTAAGTCTTAAATAAGGAAGATCTTGTATGAAATAGAACTTGCTTCCATGATTAGTTTAAACCTTTTTAAATTCTGTTTTTTCTTAAGTTTGTGTGTTGAAGAGGTCTCTGTGTGCTAGTCTCTATGTCACTGCATCATTTCTTTACTTACTTGTATGCTTGTCCCTTTTGAATCAAATGAAAAGAGAATGATTGTTTTCAAAAGACCAGAGTGGAGTTCATACTAGGGAGTAAGTCCATGAGTTTGTGGTGTGGTCATAAGTTAGTTAAGTTGGTTCAACCATAAGGTGGGAAGACAACTATCTGTCATGAATACTATGCTTGAGACACACCCCATGAGACTAGATAAATAAGAAGATCCTAATAAGAAAAAGGGAAAGAACAATCAAAGTTGAGGAATAAAAGAAAAATAGTAAGCAATAAGGCTAGGCAGCAATGGTTTTAATCTTGAAGCATGTGTCTGTGGTGCTCCTGTGTGAGGGATCTACTTAGATGAATAAGCTCTTAGGGGTGCCTTATCACTTGGTAACTTGGGTTAACTAACCCGGGATTATCAGCTGAAAGTCCACTATCAAGAGTAACCCTCACCATAGAGCATTTAGTAACCCAAAGAGGTGCTCGACACCAAGGTCTCAAGAAAAGAAAATAAATAAACTATGTGCCTGTGGTGTGTATGTATGGGGGAGAGACTTGAGCAAGTAAGTCCTTAGGGGTGCTTCAACACCTAGCATCTTGAACCAATTGGTTCGAGAGTGTTGGCTGAAAGCTTATTTTAAAGAGTTGCCCCCTTACAGAGCACTTAGCTTAAGAAAAAAAATAAGCCCTCAAATAACAACAAAAGGATCAATGAATAAAAGTCTCAAGGGATGCAATAACAAGTGAGTATTCTAGGACATGATAAAGGTCTGAAAGCCAGGAATGAGCCTAAGTTGCTATGCATGAAACCACCATAAAACCAGGACATGACTTCCACAAGAATGACTCATGTCTCTTGGTGTTGTGATGCCAGGGCATTTTGGCCAGTTTCACTGACCTTTTTCTTTACTGTTTTTAGGGTAGTTTCATGCATTTCCTTAGGAAATAAGCTAGTTTTGGGTAGATATTCACTTACATCTTGATTCAAGCATACATTGTGCATTTTACATGATTTTATGAGGATTTTACATGAATTTAAGGACAAATTGGGCGTTGCATTTCCCATGACTTGGACTAGAACTTTGATGCACTTTATTGCTTAATTTCAGGACAAAGGAAGCAAAGAAGAACCACATTAGTGGCTACGTTAGTTGCACTAACGTTAACATTAACGTGGAATGGGAGTAACTTGCAAAGTTAATGAGAAAAGTGATTGTCAATAACGCTCTCGAAGCCATCATTGTCCACGTTAAGAAATAGAGCCAACGTTAGTGACACTTAACATTATCACTAACGTTGAACCAAGATCATGAGTGGCCACATTAGAGTCCACGTTAACCTAGTTAACGTGGCCTCTAACGTTAAGAAGGAAGGGGGGAGCCAACGTTAGTGACAGTCAACATTGTCACTAACGTTGGCCAAAGCACATTAAGCCACGTTAACTCCCACGTTAACCTAGTTAACGTGGAAGCTAATGTGAAGGAACAAAGTGGTCGACAACGTTAGTGGCACCCAACATTGTCACTAACGTTGGAAGAACACAAGCCCCCAATGAGCCACGTTGACTCCTACGTTAACCTAGTTAACGTGGAAGCTAACGTGAAGAAAGAAGGTGATCGCCAACGTTAGTGACACCCAACATTGTCACTAACGTTGGAAGGAGCCACACATGCCACCATGAGCCACGTTAACTCACACGTTAACTTAGTTAACGTGGAAGCTAACGTGGATAAGGGAAGGATGAGCCAACGTTAGTGACACTCAACTTTGTCTCTAACGTTGGAGATGGCTAGAAAGGCCACGTTAGAAGCCACGTTAACCTAGTTAACGTGGACTCTAACGTGGAAAATAGGGGCAATTTGGAACGTTAGTGACAATGGTAAGTGTCACTAACGTTCTCGAAGGATGGCAAGCCTACGTTAAAAGAGCCACGTTAACAAAGTTAACGTGGGCTCTAATGTAGGGAAGGGGGAGGCTTCTCAACGTTATTCGGAAAGTTGAGTCCCAATAACGTGTGCGAAAGACATAGTGGAAACGTTAGTGGCAACGTTTGTGCCACTAACGTTGAGGTTAACGTGGCCTTTAACTTTGGTGAGGAACGTTAGTAAAAAAGGTGATTGCCACTAACGTTCTCGAACCCATATTTTCACTGAACGTTAACACCACTAACTTCCTGAGCCAAAGCCCCTGCCCACTTCATACTTTCTCTCTGCAAGTAAAAGCTAAGCCCAATGAAGAAGAGAACTGCTTCCAACTCAAGATCCAAAGGCCCAAGACTTGAAGAATCAACTAGAAGAACAGAAGAGTAGTATATATAGGAGTATCTTTGAAATATTTTAGGGAGTTGGAAATTATAGGGAGACTCTTAGCATAGAACTACTCTCTGTATTTACTATCTATGCACTTCTAAGTTTTCATCATGTATTCTCCATCTTTGTTTTCATTTTCCAGAGCTATGAACAACTAAACCCCTGTCATTGGGTTAGGGAGCTCTGTTGTAATTTGATGGATCAATACTAGTTTTCATTATTCTTCTTCTATCTTTTCTCTTGATTTTACTTGAAAGCTTTCGATCTTCATCCAATTGAGTAGTTATCTTGAAAAAGAAGTTATTCATACTTGGATCTCTTCTGAACCTTGAAAGAGGAATGAAGAGATCAAGCTAGAAATGCTTTCTCATGCTGGACCAAATTGGGTTTGGATGGATATGTGACTATAATCCTCTCAACACTTGGTTTGGGAAATGCATGTGGTATAATCAATGACCATACTTCATCTCTTCTCATGAGCAATTGACCAAGGAATTGGCTATTGATCAAGATTTGAGAGATTGAATTACAAGAAATTGTAATTCAATCACTTAAGATTGCCAAGGAGATCAATGAGTTCATTGATTGAGGAAGAGATGAAAATGAAATTGATCCGGAGAATGCAACATCTCCTAAGCCCAATGAACTCCCCATTTATGATCTTACCCATTCTCTTTAATTTCTGTTATTTACGTTAATGAGCAATTCCCCCATTCCCATTTACAATTCTGAAATTTACCTTCCGTCATTTACTTTCAGATCTATAATTCTAGCATTTACTTTCCTGTCAATTACCTTCCCGCCATTTTATTTTCTGCAATTTTCAACTCAAATTCTGGATTTGCTCAACTAGAACAGCCCTCTAATTAAAGTTGCTTGATCAATCAATCCTTGTGGGATTCGACCCCACTTTATTGTGAGTTTTTACTTGACGACAAATTCGGTACACTTGCCGAAGGGAATTTGTTGTGAGACAAGTTTTCCGTGCATCAGGCATCGAGTAACTTCTCAACCAATTCCCAGGCCTTGATCCTGTACCATGTATAAAAGTCACGAAAGCAACCACCCATGGGCTCTCCATTAGCGTGAAACCCGAGGTAGTATATGATGTCTTGTAAAGTGACTGAGCACTCACCCCACGACAGGTGGAAGGTGTGGGTCTCTGGCCGTCATCGCTCAACGAATGTCGTGATCAGGGAGTTGTCGAACACAAAATCCTTGAGTTGCAAAGCATCACCAAACCTAGCCTCCCTCAAGTACCGGACAATGGCATCTGGTGGTGAGAGTCTGTGACTCACTCTCCTCGGAAGAAGTAGGCTAGACCTCTGCTGAACAACAAAAATACCGAATTAGGAATTAATTTTACTTATAAGTAAACTATTTATTTAAATAAAAAACTTGAATAATGAAAGTGTTTAGTAAAGTAATTAACTTAAACGTTTGTATAATATAATGCAAATGAAAATCTCTCCTAAGATAACTAATGACTACACTAATCAACATCTATTTTATTTAATTTAAATAAAATTATTCAGTTAAATAGTGAATAACAAAATTCATTTCGGGATCTCCTAAATATGGTAGATTAAGTGAAAACATTTACTTGAATAACCAACAAGTATATTTGTATACATAACTTAGTTTAAGTATCAAGAAAATTTAACACACAACAATTTACTTAGATATTTGCTAAATGCAAACATAAACATTTTGCTACATGGTTAGGTTTATTACAAATTGTTAATAACCATAATTAATAACTAAATTAATAAATATATGCTTAATAATAACTTAGCATACTAGCATTTAAACCTTACATCATACCTTAGCATTTAACCAATCCTAAACTTAGTTAATAACCTTAATTGATAACTAAATCATTAACATCCATTTTACAGCATACCTAATGTTCTGAGGGTTACCTGAAACTGAAGGTCGATGTCGGATGAGATACGCTGTGATGGTCGGAGCTGATGTGTCCGACTTGTTGGACTTGGTAGTGTTGCTGATCCTTCATCACCGGAGGGTGGTGGTACTTGCAAGAGACTCTGATGCTTAAGTTAGGATGGGCTTTAAGCAGGTTTTTTAGTAGAATCAGAGTATGAGTTATACCTGCGTGCTCCTGTGTATTTATAGTAGTGTAGGCTGACCTTTCCAGATAAGATAAGTTAGTTATCTTATCTTATCTTCTAAGTGAAGTCATCTTATCTTTAAGGGGGAACCGTGCTTATATTTCTAGGCTTTAGTTGCCTTTAGATTGGGCTATGTCCTTTTATTTGGGCCTGCTTGGGCTTTCTGTAGCGTTTTGGCCGAGCTCTTTGAGAAGAGGTCGGGATTTCCAGACCTGAAGAGGTCGGTTGACTTGTCTTTAATCAGCCTGGGTCGTACAGCTCGTCCCAGGACATGAACAGTGCCCCAGCTTGAGCGCGATGTTCTTTTTGAGGTTGAGTCATTTTTAGACTTCGATCTCTTTTGGAGAAGCCGAGCTCGAGCATTTTTGTCGGTCTTCATGGTAGAACTCCTTTTTAGTGATTTGAATGCAGAGCGTTTTTCTCACTCTTTTTAATTTGCAATGCGCGTTTTGCGTTTCCTTGGAAACGTGCGAGAGTGAAACTCGTTAACTCTTTGCTGTTTCCTTTGTTTCCTTCTTTGTATCTCATTTTTTAATTTCAAAGCTTCTTTCAGTTTCTCCTCTCTTGCTCGCTGTAACTCTTTCTCTTCTGCTGACCCTTTCGCTTTTGCATCTTCGTGCTTTCTTTTGCTCGAAAGGAAATTTACTGGTGTCGTTTCGGTTGCTTGCTTCAATCTCTGATTAGTTATCGTCTCCTTCTTCTCTGTAGGTTGGTTTTCTTCTTCTCTTTTTTTTTTTTACTTTCCACGCCGTTCTTTTCGTGTTTGCATTGTTTTGATTTTGAAAAGTTTTGATCTTGCTTGTATACATGTTGGAAAATTTGTACATTTTTGCGTTTGTTGTGCCTTATCATTGCTGTAACGTGTGCTTTGATGCTGTTTAGGGTTTTGTTTTGTTGCTTATCCCTATGACTTCTTTATGCGTAGGTCTTGGAATTTTATCTATAGCCTTTGAAATGATGAACTGTACTTCTGCAAAAAGGGTTGTATGTTTTGACAATGGTGGCTTTCCTGCTGTTTTGTGTAAAACGCATTTTGCTAGGGAAGGATATTCGATCTTTTTTGTGTTTTTTAGGATTTAGGCTGCAAGATTTTTCCAGAATTCTTACTCTGTTACTGCCTCCAAAGGATGCCCCTGGACCTTGGTGTGAGTTCTGGGGTTTCCTTTTACTGCTGTATCTGACTTCTAACATTCGTATGCTTTTGCTCGAGCTATCTCTATATTTGTCCAAGCTGTTTTATTGAGCTGTTTGATTAGTAACCCATTTTTCTTTTTTCTCCCTGTAGGACTAGTTGACCCATGTCTTCTCACAAAAACATTATCGAGACGTCTACCAAAGTCCCCGTGGGCATGTCTGACTGGCTGGACTCCCTCGTCTTGATGTGTGTTTCTGTGGTTAATTCTGAGTATTGCGTGCAGCTTAGGAAACTTCACAGGGTTTGTAGTAGTAGAGATCAGGAGAAAAATTACGAGTTGGTAGCGCCTAACCCTGATGAGAGAGTTTGTTTTCCTTCTCTGACTCAAGGGGAACGCCCCTTCTTTTATGCGTATGATTACTTTTTTAGCCAAATGAACATCACCATTCCTTTTACTTCCTTTGAGACCGACCTATTGTGGTCATGCAATATAGCTCCTTCTCAACTTCACCCGAACTCGTGGGGCTTCATAAAGATCTTCCAACAGTTGTGCCAAGAACTGGATGTCTGACCTTCTCAAACTCTCTTTCTTTACCTTTTTGTTTTGACGAAGTCTAGGGCAGCTAAGAAGAAGGCTTCCTGGATTTCTTTCCAAGCTGCTCAGGGAAAAAAAGTTTTTTCTATGTACGACGAATCTTTTAGGGATTTCAAAAACTATTATTTCAAGGTCCGAGCTGTTGAAGGAGCTCAGCCTTTCTTTTTGGAACAAAATAATGAGCTTGCCTTTCCCTTATGCTGGCAAAAGAATATGATAGTGTCTAGGTATACTTGGGAAATGCTAGATGAAATTGAGCAGCCCTTCGTACATGTGTTGGAGGAGAATTAGGGGGAACCTTCTCACCTCGACACAAAAAGGTTCTTAGGGGATCACTCCCTTCTCCAAGCTGAATTGGGTAGTTGCCGATTTCTCTTTATCTTTTTCCTTTGTTTTATTTGTTTGTTTTATCAATCCATCCCTTTTTCATTTGAAATTCTGGCTTTGCTGCTTTCTTTTTCAGAGATGGTGAAAACTACAGATTCCATGAAGGCCTTTAAGCGAGCTAGGAAGGCGACTGCTGCTCAGAATATCTCGCCCAAAGGTCCTGGGGAGGGATCTTCCAAGGTTACGCTGAGGAGGTCGACCTCGGACACTTCTGGACCGAGGAAGATCATCCCGACTCCCCAGGTTCGCCTGGCTTCTTCTGATCCTCCCCAGTCGACCTCTGGTGCTGCCTCTCCTTCTGCCGCTGGTCTTTTACCCAAGAAGCAGAAGACTATTGAACCCTATAATCTGGATGCCCCTAAATTTGATGCTGTGGGGTTTTTTGATAACTAGATTGCCCCTTATGGCCGACTTCCTATGGACAACGTGTCTATCCTGCACCACCAGGATTTCATCACCAGTAGTAGTGTTCGAATAGCGCGTATGGGTGCAGCTTTGTTTCGCTCAATGCAAGACTCTCCCGTCCATGCGACGAAGGCTTTTATGCTGGAAGCCAAGTCGGAGTATGACAGGATCAAGGGGTTGAAGGATGAGCTGGACGCCAAAGTGGCCTAGTTGGAACTGGATGTAGAGAAAGAAAAATCAAGGGCTGTTGCTGCGGAGGCTACTGCAAATCTGGCCGAGGAAATGGCCAAGAAGTCGAAGGAGAGTTATACTCGAGCTTATGGCGAGTTGCTGGAGACTAGGGAGAGGCTGGAGTCTGTTCACGCTGACTATACTGAGCTCCAAGGTCATCTTGTGGGCAATGTGACTGACGCATATGAGAACCTAAAAGCTCAGGTCTGAGTTCTTGCTCCTGAGCTCGACCTGAGTCTTTTTAGTTTGGATAACATTTTTGAAAATGGTACAATTGTCCCTACCCCGGACGAAGATGAAGAGGAAGGTCCTCCCCCAGAGCCGCCAGTCAAAGCTTCTATTGCCGTGACTTCTTCAACTGCTGCTGCTGAGGTCAGCCATCCTGAGTCTGACACCGACATCAAAATCTTGAATCGGGATGATGGAACTGTGGATGCGACTCCTTTGAAGACCATTCCTTCTTCTACAACTCAGGGTGCTGCTGCTGGGGAGAGTTTGAACCCTTGATGACTTTTCTTTGATGTATTTTGGTATAGCCCGGTCTGTGGGCTTTAAAACTTTGCTTTCTTTTAATTGAGCCCTGGTGTGGCCTTCATATTTCAGTTGTTTTTCTTAGCAACTTTATTAAGGAAAAAACAAATTCTTTTGAACTCCTGAGGTTGACCTTCAGGTGGCCTTCTGAGTTTTTTATTGTAGTAGTTTAGTCTCTCTTGGTATGTTTGTTTGCAACCTTTGATATTTCCAGGAATCTTTAGAGTATTGGACTTTGCTATCCGACCTCCTTTGATTGCCTTTGTGTTTGTTCATTTCCTGCTTTAGTCAGAGTGATCTTTGAGGCTAGCTTTGTTCGATGACTTGCTAATGTTCTTATGGATCCTTTTTCGTCTGAACAATTTTGATAGCTTTTTGTGAGGTCGTGGCTTTTTAGGTCGAGCTGTGTCCCTTCCAGCGCACGCCTTTTGTTGGTCGACTTCTCTTGTCGATCCGATCTGTAGCTTTCGTTGGTCGACTTCACTTGTCAATTCTTCTTAAGTTATTTTTAGTAATCCATTTTTACTCAGGGCTGGCCAGACCTCTTTCTATGGATTACTTTTTATAACCTTGTCGCTTTGATTGATTCGTCCGACTTCTTCAAGTCAGTCCATTCTAAGTTATTTTTAGCAATCCATTTTTTCTCAGACCTCGTCAGGCCTCTTTCTATGGATTACTTTTTATAACTTTTGTAGATTTCATGTCGATTGGTCCGACTTCTTCTTTTCGGTCCATTCTAAGTTATTTTTAGCAATCCATTTTTTCTCAGACCTCGTCAGACCTCTTTCTATGGATTACTTTTTATAACTTTTGTAGCTTTCATGTCGATTGGTTCGACTTCTTCATGTCGGTCCATTCTAAGTTATTTTTAGCAATCCATTTTTACTCAGACCTCGTCAGGCCTCTTTTTATGGATTACTTTTTATAACTTTTTGTATTAATCTGTTTTTATCGCTTTTTCATCTTGCCAATTTTGTCGAAGTCGGGAGGTGAGTTTGGCTCTCACTTGGCCGACCTTTGTAGAAATTCGGACGATGAATTCGATTTTCATCATGGTCGGACGGTGAATTTGGTTTTCACCTTATCGACCGGTAGCTTTGTAATCGGACGATGGATTTTTGCGTTCAGATTAATGCGTCTTGGTAGAGAAACTTCGTAGAGAATCTGAAAAGTTTTATTCGAATAGCAAGTAGACATATAGGCAAATAAAATATATACATGTGGGTGTTTACCCCTCTAAGTCAGGTAATTTTACAAATCTTGGTTTGGTGCCTCGTTAAAAAACCTTTTCAGGAAAAAGAGTGCACCTTGACCTAAGATCTTTATTACCTCCTAACTATAATACCTTCTTAGGTTGCAGGCATGCCACGACCTTGGTAGCTCTCGTCCTTCAAGTTCGGACACCCTGTAGTAGCATTTTCCCAGTACCTCTGTGACTCGGTAGGGTCCTTTCCAGTTAGCTGCTAGCTTCCCCTCTCCTAGTCGACTTGTTCCAATATCATTTCGGATTAGGATGAGGTCGTTGTTGGCAAAGCTTCGCTGTACTACCTTCTGATTGTATCTTGAGTCTATTCGACATTTTAACACTTCCTCCCTGATCCGAGCTCTTTCTTGGATTTCTGGTAGTAGGTCGAGCTCTTTCCTTTGGAGTTGGGAATTGGCCTCTTCATTGTAGTAGATCATTCTGGGGGATCCTTCTTTAATTTATACCGGGATCATCGCCTTCATTCTGTAAGCTAATCGGAAAGGTGATTCTTTTGTGGTGGAGTGTGGAGTTGTCCAATATGCCCATAGGACTTGTGGGAGCTCTTCAGCCCAGGCTCCCTTTGCGTCCTGTAATCTCCATTTTAACCCAACCAGTATGACTTTGTTAGCTGCTTCTGCTTGTCCATTAGCTTGTAGGTGTTCTATGGATGTAAATTGATTCTTTATTTTCAAGTCTACTACCAACTTTCTGAAGCCTGTGTCCGTGAATTGAGTTCCATTGTCTGTGGTGATGGAGTAAGGAACCCCAAACCTTGTAACAATGTTCCTGTATAAGAATTTTCAACTTCTTTGAGCAGTGGCATTAGCTAGGGGCTCTGCCTCAATCCATTTTGTGAAGTAATCTACCCCTACAATGAGGAACTTGACTTGTCCCGATCCTTAGGGAAAGGGTCCGAGGAGGTTGAGTCCCCATTTTGCGAATGCCAAGGTGATATTATGCTGATAAGCTTCTCTGGTTGGGCGATGTGGAAGTTAGCATGTTTCTGACATGGTGGGCATGTCTTAACGAACTCGATTGCTTCATTTTGCAAAGTTGGCCAAAAAAATCCGGCTCAGAGTACTTTCTTGGAGAGAGCTCGCGCTCCCAGATGGTTGCCACATATGTCATTGTATATTTCTTCCAAAACCTCCTTTGCATTGGAGGTCGGCACACATTTTAATAAGGGTGTGGAGATCCCCCTTTTGTATAGGATATTATTTATGATGGTATAGTACTGTGCTTCTTGTCTCAACCTTTTTGCCTCCTTTTTATCTGTAGGGAGTGTTTCTGATTTGAGGTAATTGATTATGGGGGTCATCTATCCTTGATCTTGACCTGATATGGATAGGACCTTTTCTTCCTCCGAGATTAATGGGTTTTGCAATATTTCTTGGATGAGGCTTCTATTATTGCCCCCTGGTTTGGTGCTGGCTAATTTTGAGAGTACATTAGCTCGAGCGTTCTGTTCCCGAGGTATATGATGGACCTCATATTCCCCGAGTTGTTCGAGCTGTTCCTTGCTTTTGTCGAGGTACTTTTTCATGGTAGGGTCCTTGGTTTGGTAGCTCCCCGCTATTTGTGAGGTGACTACTTGTGAATCGCTGAAGATGATAAGCTTTTGAACTCCAACCTCCTTGGCTAGCCTCAAACCGGCTAGTAATGCCTCGTATTCGGCCTGATTGTTTGAAGCAGAGAACTCAAATTTTAGGGAGAGTTCAAGTTGGGTTCCCTGGTCGCTTTCTATTATCACACCTGCACCACCCCCGGTTTTGTTTGAAGAGCCGTCTACATAGAGATTCCATCTTATAGGAGTTCCCGGGGTGTCAGTGTACTCAGCAATGAAATCGGCCAAATACTGAGACTTGATGGCTGTCCGAGCTTCATATTGAATATCGAACTCAGATAGCTTGACTGCCCACTGTAGAATTCTTCTAGCTAAGTTTGTCTTCTATAGAATGCCTTTTATGGGTTGGTTAGTCCAAACCTTGATGGTGTGAGCTTGAAAATATGGGCGAAGTCGTCGAGAAGTTAGTATGAGAGCGTAGGCGAACTTTTCTATCTTTTGATAGTTCAATTCGGCCCCTTGTAGGGCTTTGCTGATGAGTTATTGTACTTCTTTGACGCAGGTCATACTTTTCATATTGAGTATAGCTCGGCATTTATCCGGGTTCGCCTCAATTCCTCATTGTGTTAGCATGAAACCCAGGAATTTGCCGGCTTCTACTACAAAGGTACACTTTGCGGGATTAAGTCGCATGCCATGCTCTCTAATGGTATCGAACACTTTGGCGAGGTCGGACAGTAATGATCCCTCACTTTGTGTTTTTACCAACATGTCGTCTACATATACCTCCATGAGTTTCCCGATATGGTCTGCGAAGACCTTATTCATTAATCTTTGGTAAGTAGCTCCTACATTTTTGAGTCCGAACGGCATGACGACATAACAGTAATTTGTTTTTGGGGTTAGGAATGAGGTCTTTTCTTGATCAGGTTGGTACATTGGGATTTGATTATATCCCGAGTAAGCATCCATGAAGGAAAGGTACTTGTATCCAGAGGAGGCATCCGCTAGAGTGTCTATGTTTGGGAGTGGATAGGGATCTTTTGGACAGGCTTTATTGAGATCGGTGTAATCCGTGCACATCCACCATTTTCCATTTTACTTTTTTACCAATACAACGTTGGCTGGCCATAGTGGGTACTTGACTTCTCTTATGAATCCTCCCTCCAGTAGAGCTCGTACCTATTCTTCCACAGTTTGGGATCTTTCTGGTCTGAGCTTCCGACACTTCTGTTGTATTGGCCGAGATCTTAGGTATACTGCCAGTTTGTGGCATATTAGTTTGGGATATATGCCCGGCATGTCTGCGACATTCCATGCAAAGAGGTCGGCATTATCTCTTAGGAACTGTATAAGAGACTCCTTTATGTCTCTTTTCAAAGTCGCCCCAATATTTGTTGTTTTATCTGGGATATCTCCGATCTGAACTTCCTCGATCTCGCCCTCTGGTTGTAGGCGAAGTTTTTCCTAACCTCGAACTCCTCCGAGTTCAATACTGTTAATTTCTTCTCCTTTGCCTCTAAGGTTCAGACTTTCGTTGTAACAGCGTCGCGTAATTTTCTGGTCTCTTTTTATTGTGGCTATCCCTTCTAGGGTGGGAAACTTCATGCATAGATGTGAAGTTGACACTACTGCGGCAAGCTGATTTAGCATTGTCCGACCTATTAGGTCATTGTAGGCTGAGCTCACGTCGACTACGATGTAGTCTATGTTGAGTGTCCTTGACCGGGTTCCCTTTCCAAAGGTTCTATTTAGTGAAATATATCCAAGAGGTTGGATTGGAGTGTCTCCTAGTCCGAACAAGCTGTTCGGATATGCTCTGAGCTCTTTGATAAACCCATATTTTATGATATATTTTGTCCCTAATTTAAGTGATTTTTTCAATCCTTCACTCACTTATTCATGTTAATTGCATGGTTTTACTTTCCCTTCCTTATTATGTGGGATATGTGAAAAACATGTTTCCTATGCTTTAAGAATAATTATTTTAATTACCCTTTATTACCATTCAATGCTGTGATTTGTGTGTTGAGTAGTTTCAGATCTTCTAAGGCAGGAATGACTTAAAGGATGGAAAGGAAACATACAAAAATGGAAGGAAAGCACAAAATGGAGTTTTTGAAGAAATTGGCAACGACGTGAACACGTGGACGACGCGGCCGCATGCCCAGCGCGAAGAGAGCGCGACGTGAACGCGTGAATGACGCGAACGAGCGCCTTGAGCAGAACGCAGATGACGCGGACGCATGACCGAAGCGAACGCGTGATAAGGAAAACTCCAGATGACGCGACCGCGTGACCCACGCGGACGCGTGACAGAGGCCACGCACCAGAAATTACAGAAAATGCTCTCAGCGATTTCTGAAGCCCTTTTTGGCCCAGATCCAAGTACAGAAAGCACAGATTAGAGGTTATAAAGTGGAGGAATGCATCCATTCAAAAGAGAGTCTCCAATTATTTACTTTTGATGATTTAGATGTAGTTTTTAGAGAGAGGTTCTCTCCTCTCTCTCTTAGGATTAGGATTTAGGATTTTTCTTGCTTTCATGATTGTCCCTTTTTATCAGGTTCAACTTTCCTTTTTATTATCTTCTCAATTTAATTTATGAACTTTTCTATGTTACAGATAATTCTCTTAATTAATGTTATTTGAGGTATTTCAGTTTATGATTGCTTTCTTTTGTTTATGTTACTGTTAATTCCAACCTGAAGATATTTTTATTCGAGTAGATTTACTTTTCCCCTTTTGGTCTTGGTTAAGAAATTAGTAACTCAGGAGTTATCAAACTCAACGTGATCGATAATTGTTATCTTTGTTAATTGAATTGAACTTCAATATTTCCAGTCCTTTCTCAGGAATTGACTAGAACCTGAAGATCAGACTAATTAATCCACTTGATCTTCCCTTGCTTTAGTAAAGGCTAACTAAGTGGGAGTAAGACTCAATTCTCATCACCATTGATAAGGATAATTAGGATAGGATTTCCAATTTCTCATACCTTGCCAAAAGTGTGTTTTACAATTATTTATTTATTTTACTTGTCATTCAAATTACTTGTTACTTACTTTCAAAACCCTCAATTTACAATCTTCATAACCAATAGTAAGAACATACCTCCCTGCAGTTCCTTGAGAAGACGACCCGAGTTTCAAATACTTCGGTTATCAACTTTAAAGGGGTTTGTTACTTGTGACAACCAAAACGTTTGTACGAAGGGATTTCTGTCAGTTTAGAAACTATATCTACAACGCGACTATTTTTATAAAATTCTTTATCAGCAAAAATCCTAACGTCAAAATGGCGCCGTTGCCGGGGATTTGCAAACGTGTACCTTATTATTGGTTATTGTAAATAATTTATTTTGCCTGTTTATTTATTTTATTTTGCTTTTTAATTTTTATTAGCTACTATGAATTATCACCCCTCTCGCTTTGAGTTTGGTTCTAATATTGTTGAAAGGAGTGAAAGCTATAACAGGAATATGCATTAAGGTCAGAGAAATCAAAGATGGATGGAGCCAAGAGGATTTGATCAACCCTTTAGGCAACAACACCCTCCAAGATATCATGGACAAAGACCATTCTACAATGAATACCAAGCTGATAGATATGGTGGACCACCCTGTAACGACCAATAAGCCCCACCCTGTGCTTATAGACCACCCTCTCAACGTAGCTTTGAACCACCACACTCACAAGTCCCTTTTCACTATTCACCACCATATGATCCTTATTTACCCCAATCCCAATCCGATTACTCCCAAACACCACCACTTCCCTACGTACCATGTCCAAATCCATCACCTCCAGAATCACAGGCTCGCCCCAAGAAAACAGCAGATCGACTTCAAACAACCCTTCATCAACTGGAGCAAGCAATAAGCCAATTATCTTCTAGACGTTCGGGCATTCAAGGACCTCCCACAACCCCATGTGGACAATCTAACGAAGAGCGTAGCATGAAGGAAATACTAGAAACTCCAGTGGACAAAATAGAGCGTGACTTCGTACTGGAACAAGTAGAGGAAGCTGTCATTATAAATGAAGAAGAGTTGGTTAAAGACTTAGGAGACGCTGAACTTCCATGGGAATCCAGAGTTGTGGAAAATTCTGTCAAGGATGTTACAATTGATGCTAAGGAGGATAGTGCACAACCCCAAGGCAAGTCTTTTATGAAGAACTAGATGGAATAATCCAAGAAGCAAATCTCCTTGATGATGATAGTCACAAGTCAAGTTCTCCTAGTAATGAACTTGCATTCGCAAGTGAATTCTCTGAGATTGAAGAACCTTATCCAAGTGAATACGAAGAAGATGTAGAGGTAGATTTCTCTCAACCTCCAGCTTATGACTTGAGTGATGAGGAAGACATAGAAGACTTTGATCAGGACGATGTTGCATTTGAAGAATTCTACAAGGAAGTGGAAAAATTCACAGAAGAGCACAAGGGAATAGAACTTACAGAACCACTGGAAACACCTACCCCAAGGCCATTACCACCTAATACAAGCTTCAAGTGGGTACAATCCTTAACCTTTATCTTTACTTTTCCACTTGAATATGGTTTGCTTGAAACAGATGGCAAGCTTAGAGCTCTCTGCGGCTTTAAGAGTAAGAGGGAAATGGCTCGCACTCAGAGCTGGTGCACAAGGTTCAATAAGGTTCCACGCTCCAACTTGAAGTGCACGGATTGGCATCATGTTCAATCGAATGGATCTCGGAAAACTTTTGGTTATCTTGGTGAGAATCTAATTTCTAAACCGCCCGGATGGAAAAATATAGATCAAGACGAAGGCGGATTTAAAAGCAAGGTTTGGGATCTCAGAATCTATTCTGACATTCGTCATCCCGGGAGCCTGAGAATCTATTTGAAGCTGCTCAGAATCTTTACATGCCTAGTTTGGGACCCTGGAGGCTGTTGGCATTCCAAACATTGGTGGAGATTTCTGGATGAGTTTAAGCATAAGCCACCATAACAGGAAGCTCATCCAATGTCCAACTTAAGGACTTTAACTAAAAGTGCTAGGTGGGAGACAACCCACCATGGTATGGTTGTTTCTTTTTCAGTTTTATTTTGTGTTATTTATTCTTATTCTTTTTTCAATTGAATCTGAATATTATTCATTACCTTTGCATACTGCATAATTGCATAATTGCATATAAAAAAAAGAAGGGCATGTGACGCGACCGCATTGCTCATGCGATCGCGTCAGTTGCGAAAACCACCTCACACGCGTCCGCATCATTCACGCAGCCGCGTGATCTGGAAATCGGCGTAAAGATCCAACGCCCAGAAAGTTGGGCTGGAATCGTGCGGCTGTTGTGCGTTTCGCACAAAACGACCCACACGGTCGCGACCCTGACGCGATCGCGTCACTTGCACAACACCCATCCCACACGATAGCGTGAACGATGCGTCTGCGTCACGCGGATATCATGGCACCCCAGTGGAGACAGAGAGTTGCGCCAAAATGACGCTGGAATTGTGCGTTTCGCACAATTACCAGCGACGCGGTCGCATGCCCCACGCGACTGCGTCATTCATCCTTTTTCCATTCCATGCGATCGCATCACTCATGCGATCGTGTCAACCCTCATTCCACCCCAACCATGCGATCGCGTGCCCCACGCGATTGCGTGGATTCAAATTCATTAACCCCCCAGTGACGCGAATCCCTACCCTGTCGCGCCCCCCAACCCCTTTCTTCTTCCTCTTCTCTGCAACCCTCCTCTCCACCCCTCGCCACCCACAACCACCACCACCGGCCGCACCACCGTCAACCACCCAGCCACGACCGCGACGCCACCCCCCTTCTTCCTTCCCTCTCTTTCTTCTTCTTCTCTTCTCTTCTTCCCCCACCACCGCTGCCCCCTCCGCAACCACCATTCCCACCGCGCCACCATCACCGCCACATAACCCACCACCAACACACTCACCCCTTCCCTTCCTTCCCCCTTAACACCTACCCCTCCTATTACCCCTACCCGAAAACCCCCTGCCTCCAAACATCCACCACCGCCGTGCCAACCGCCCCTTAACCGCCACGTCAGCCACCACCACAACCACCCCTACCATCTCTCTGCCCTACTTTCATTCATACGCCTACTAGGTTCCGCCAAACGCCACTCTTTCAATTCGTAGTTAATTGCATATTTTTCCGTTAATGTTCAAAATTAGGCTAGTTAGATATGCATGTTGTAGTGGATTCTAGGGGGTTAGGTAGCCTAGGATGTGGTTAGTGGATCTAGGCTTGATTAATTGCGCTGTTCTTGCTACTTGTTTTATAATTTTCACAATTCTGCTGTTGCTCTGATCTAAGTATTGTTCATATGATATTCTTACTTTTCATGCTGTGATCTATTTGCAGTTCATTTTAATTTATATGAACCATTCTGCTTGCTGTTTATTTTCCGGGAACATCCAATTTTACCAGAATGCTGCCCAATTTTCTGTAAATTATTTTCATTCTCATTCATGTATTGGTTTTGGCAATTTCAATTTTGCTTTCCTTAGCTTTCACCAAACTAATTCCTGAATGCACGGGCCAGCATTCCTATTCCTTTTGTTTCCCCGATTAATAAATCACATTATTGATGATTTGATTTCAAATTTTCGTTATTGATATATCCATATGAATCATCAACAACTTGATTTCCTTGCTTGAATATGAGTTGTGTGTTGCTTCAAATTGTGAAATTCTTGTTACTCAGAAACCAATCATCATGACACTTACTCTGACTTTCTTTTTACTAACTCACTGATTTTTTATTTCTAACCTCTTTTTCAATTTAACACCACTTTTAACTTTCTAACAACCCCCCTCTGCTTTTTGACTCACTCTTTACTTTTACTTTTTAAGTCAAGGCATGTTTATGGTTTTTCCTGATTAACATGAATTTTATTTATATTACATTTTGGATTGAAATTTTTCATCTCAGCTTTTTAATTTTGAACCAATCCAAAATGCATAATTATTCAACTCATTTCATTATTCTACTGCTCCTTTGCAACTATGTGCTTATTTTGGTATTTGCCTACTTGTTTTCCTGTTTTTATTATATCCTAGATTTCTATTTTTCAGGATGTCTGACACCCAAAAAAAAAGGAAAAGGAAAGGCAACAACTGGCAAACGGAAAAGAATAGAATCCTCTATGTCCATCCTGGATATCATGCATGATGACTCCTGGCGGGAGAAACACTTTACCCCGCAGGAGAAGGCTGACCAGCTACTCCCTGCCACTGATCCCATTAAGTTTGCAAACAGATACTGCGAGCTGAAATATCCGGTGTTTGCAAACTCCAGAAACTTGTACCTGGAGCGGACTCTGAAAATTCTGGAAGAACTCCAGCAATACACCTGATGAGCGGATAATTTATACGCTTTTTGGCAATATTTTTACTTAGTTTTTAGTATGATTTAGTTGGTTTTTAGTATATTTTTGTTAGTTTTTAATTAAAAATCACATTTCTGGACTTTACTATGAGTTTGTGTGTTTTTCTATGATTTCAGGTATTTTCTAGCTGAAATTGAGGGAGCTGAGCAAAAATCTGATTCAGGCTGAAAAAGGACTGCTGATGTTGTTGGATTCTGACCTCCCTGCACTCAAAGTGGATTTTCTGGAGCTACAGAACTCCAAATGGCACGCTCTCAATTCCGTTGGAAATTAGACATCCAGGGCTTTCTAGAAATATATAATAGTCTATACTTTGCTCAAGGATAGATGACGTAAACTGGCATTCAACGCCAGTTCCATGTTGCAGTCTGGCGTCCAGCGCCAGATACAAGTTACAAGTTGGAGTTCAACACCAGAAACAGGTTACAACCTGGCGTTGAACGCCCAAAATAGCCCAGGCACGTGAGAAGCTTAAGTCTCAGCCCCAGCACACACCAAGTGGGCCCCAGAAGTGGATTTCTGCGCTATCTATCATAGTTTACTCATTTTCTGTAAACCTAGGTTACTAGTTTAGTATTTAAACAACTTTTAGAGATTTATTTTGGACTGATGAGCGGATAATTTATACGCTTTTTGGCATTATTTTTAGTATGTTTTTAGTAGGATCTAGTTACTTTTAGGGATGTTTTCCACAAATGGCCTCTGCACGTGCAACACTTAAGCTCAGCCCAAACACACACCAAGTGGGCCCCGGAAGTGGATTTATACATCAAATACTTACTCATGTAAACCCTAGTAGCTAGTTTATTATAAATAGGACCTCTTACTATTGTATTAGGCATCTTTGGTCTCAGTTTTATTCCATTATTCATCTTAGGAGACTATTGATCACGTTTTAGGGGGCTGGCCATCTCGGCCATGCCTGGACCTTCACTTATGTAATTTTAATGGTAGAGTTTCTACACTCCATAGATTAAGGTGTGGAGCTCTGCTGTTCCTCAAAGATTAATGCAAAGTACTACTATTTTCTATTCAATTCTTCTTATTTCGCTTCTAAGATATCCATTCGCACCCAAGAACGTGATGAAGGTGATGATTATGTGTGACGCTCATCATCCTTCTCCCTTATGAATGCGTGCCTGACAAACACTTCTGTTCTACATGAAATAAGCTAGAATGAGTATCTCTTAGATCTCCTAACCAGAATCTTCGTGGCGTAAGCTAGAATGATGGCAACATTCAAGAGAATCCGGAAGGTCTAAACCTTGTCTGTGGTATTCCGAGTAGGATTCAATGATTGAATGACTGTGACGAGCTCCTAACTCGCGATTGCAGGGCGTTAGTGACAGACGCAAAAGGATAGTAAATCCTATTCCAGCATGATCGAGAACCGACAGATGAATAGCCGTGCCGTGACAGGGTGCGTGAGCATATTATTCACTGAGAGGATAAGATGAAGCCATTGACAAGGGTGATGCCTCCAGACGATTAGCCGTGCCGTGACAGGGCATTGGATCATTTTCCCGTGAGATGACCGAAAGTAGCCATTGACAGTGGTGATGTATCACATAAAGCCAGCCATGGAAAGGAGTAAGACTGATTGGATGAAGATAGCAGGAAAGCAGAGGTTCAGAGGAACGAAAAGCATCTCCATTCGCTTATCTGAAATCCCTGCCAATGAATCTACATAAGTATCTCTATCCCTTTTATTGTTTATTTTAATCTAATAAAGTATCATGTTTAAATCCTCCTGACTGAGATTTACAAGGTGACCATAGCTTGCTTCATACTAACAATCTCCGTGGGATTCGACCTTTACTCACGTAAGGTATTACTTGGACGACCCAGTGCACTTGCTGGTTAGTTGTATCGAAGTTGTGACAATCATGAATTAAGATCAGAGCACCAAGCTTTGGAGCCATTACCAGGATTTGTTCGAGCCTGGAGATCACAATTTCGTGCACCAAGTTTTTGGCGCCGTTGCCGGGGATTGTTTGAGTTCTCGGCAAGCTTTTGGTCCGGTAACATCAGTGCCAGATTCCCTTTTGATCCGGCAACAGCACCAAGTTTTTGGCGCCGTTGCCGGGGATTGTTTGAGTTTGGACAACTGACGGCTCATCTTGTTGCTCAGATTAGGTAATTTTCTTTTTGTCTTATTTTCAAAAATTTTTCAAAAAAAAATTTCTAAAATTTTCTCATCTGTTTTCGAAAAAAATAAAAATGTTTTCAAAAATAAATTATTCTATGGCTTCAAAATTTTTAAGAATGAATTCTAGTGTTTCATGAAATATGTTGAATCATATCTGGCTGTAAAGCCATACCCAAACTACTTTGGGATTGGTATTCAACTAATCACTCCAGCCCATGTAATTATATGTTGCAGCCTGGCTGGCTGTAAAGCCATGTCTAAATTCATTTGGACTGAGGCAGCAATTTGTTATCAAGAGCAAGCTAGTTGGAGTTAATCCACCTGCTACTGTTTCTGATCACCTGCTGAAGCTTGGCTGGCCATTGGCCATGTCTAGTGTTTTGGACTGGAGCTTTCTTTGAAAGCTTGGCTGGCTAGTGAGCCATGTCTAATTCCTGGACTGAAGCTTTAGACTAACATGGCAAGATTCCTGGAATTCATATTAAAAATTTTGGAATCCTTATTTTTTCTTTTTTTCATATAATTTTCGAAAAAATCCAAAAAAAATTAGAAAATCATAAAAATCAAAAAATATTTTTTTTTCTTGTGTGAGTCTTGAGTCATATCATAAGTTTGGTGTCACTTGCATATGCATCTTGCATTTTTCGAAAATTTCATGCATTCATAGTGTTCTTCATGATCTTCAAGTTGTTCTTGGTAAGTCTTCTTGTTTGATCTTGATGAATTTTTGTTTTGTGTCTTTTCATGTTTATCATATGCATTCTTGAATTCTTAGTGCGTAAGCATTAAAGAATTCTAAGTTTGGTGTCTTGCATGTTTTCTTTGCATTAAAAATTTTTCAAAAAATATGTTCTTGATGTTCATCATGACATTCAAAGTGTTCTTGGTGTTCATCTTGACATTCATAGCATTCTTGCATGCATCACATGTTTTGATCTAAAAATTTCATGCATTGCATCTTTTTAGTGTTTTTCTCTTGCATCATAAAAATTCAAAAATAAAAAAAAAATATCTTTCCTATTTTCTCTCATCAAATTCGAAAATTTGGAGTTGACTTTTTCAAAAATTTTTAAAATCAAGTTGTTTCTCATGAGTCAAATCAAATTTTCAATTTGAAAATCTTATCTTTTTCAAAATCTTTTTCAAAAATCAAATCTTTTTCAAAATTCTTAGTTATTTTCGAAAATTTCAAAAATATTTTTCAAAAATCTTTTTCTTATTTTTATACCAAATTTTCGAAAATAACTTAATCAATTAATGTTTTGATTCAAAAATTTGAAGTTTGTTACTTGCTTGTTAAGAAAGATTCAAACTTTAAGTTCTAGAATCATATCTTGTGATTTCTTATGAATCAAGTCATTAATTGTGATTTTAAAAATCAAATCTTTTTCAAAACTAATTTCTATCATATCTTTTCAAAAATATCTTCTCATCTTATCTTTTTCAAAAATATCTTTTCAAAATATATTTTCTAACCTCCTAACTTCTTATCTTTTTCAAAATTTGTTTCAACTAACTAACTAACTTTTTGTTTGTTTCTTAACTTTTTCAAAACTACCTAACTAACTCTCTCTCTCTCTATTTTCAAAAATATCTTCCCCCTTTTTCAAAATTTCTTTTTAATTAGCTAATTATTTTTAATTTTTATTTTTGATTTCAAAAAAAATTTTCGAAAAAAAAAAAATTCACTAAACATTTTTCAAAAAAACTATTTTCAAAAATCATTAACTCCTTTTCAAAATAATTTTCGAAAATTATACCTCCCCCATCCTATTCTATTTATTCATTCATATCCTAACATCTCATCTCACATCTCTTCCATTCGTACAGTTGCATTTCTTCCTTTACATCACATTCTTTGTCTCCCCCTTCTCTTCCACTCACAAAGGGATCCCTATACTGTGGTATAGAGTATCTCTATTATTATTATCATTTTTCTGGCCATTCTTCCTTGTCATATGAGCAGGAGCAAGGATAAGAACATTCTTGTGGAAGCAGGTCCAGAACCTGAAAGGACTCTGAAGAGAAAATTAAGAGAAGCTAAAATACAACAATCCAGAGATAACCTTTCAGAAATTTTCGAACAGGCAGAGGAGATGGCACCCAAAAATAATAATAATGCAAGGAGGATGCTTGGTGACTTTACTGCACCTAATTCCAATTTACATGGAAGAAGCATCTCTATTCCTGCCATTGGAGCAAACAACTTTGAGATGAAACCTCAATTAGTTTCTCTGATGCAGCAGAACTGCAAGTTTCATGGACTTCCATCTGAAGATCCTTTTCAGTTCTTAACTGAATTCTTGCAGATATGTGATACTGTTAAGACTAATGGAGTAGATCCTGAAGTCTACAGGCTCATGCTTTTCCCTTTTGCTGTAAGAGACAGAGCTAGATTATGGTTGGATTCTCAACCTAAAGACAGCCTGAACTCTTGGGATAAGCTGGTCACGGCTTTCTTAGCCAAGTACTTTCCTCCTCAAAAGCTGAGCAAGCTTAGAGCTGATGTTCAAACCTTCAGACAGAAAGAAGGTGAATCTCTCTATGAAGCTTGGGAAAGATACAAACAGTTGACCAAAAAGTGTCCCTCTGACATGCTTTCAGAATGGACCATCCTGGATATATTCTATGATGGTTTATCTGAGCTATCAAAGATGTCACTGGACACTTCTGCAGGTGGATCCATTCACCTAAAGAAAACGCCTGCAGAAGCTCAAGAACTCATTGACATGGTTGCTAATAACCAGTTCATGTACACTTCTGAAAGGAACCCTGTGAATAATGGGACGCCTATGAAGAAGGGAGTTCTTGAAGTTGATACTCTGAATGCCATATTGGCTCAGAATAAAATATTGACTCAACAAGTCAATATGATCTCTCAGAGTCTGAATGGAATGCAAGCTGCATCCAACAGTACTCAAGAGGCATCTTCTGAAGAAGAAGCCTATGATCCTGAGAACCCTGCAATAGCAGAGGTAAATTACTTAGGTGAACCTTATGGAAACACCTATAACTCAACATGGAGAAATCATCCAAATTTCTCATGGAAGGATCAAAAGCCCCAACAAGGCTTTAATAATGGTGGAAGAAACAGGTTTAGCAATAGCAAACCTTTTCCATCATCAACTCAGCAACAGACAGAGAACTCTGAACAAAATGCTTCTAATTTAGCAAATCTAGTCTCTGATCTATCTAAGGCCACTGTAAGTTTCATGAATGAAACAAGATCTTCCATTAGAAATCTGGAAGCACAAGTGGGCCAGCTGAGTAAAAGGATCACTGAAATCCCTCCTAGTACTCTCCCAAGCAATACAGAAGAGAATCCAAAAGGAGAGTGCAAGGCCATTGACATAAGCACCATGGCCGAACCTATGAGGAGAGGAGAGGACGTGAATCCCAAGGAGGAAGACCTCCAGGGACGTCCAGTGATCAATAAGGAGCTTCCCTCTGGGGAACCAAAGGACTCTGAGGCTCATCTAGAGACCACAGAGATTCCATTGAACCTCCTTATACCCTTCATGAGCTCTGATGAGTATTCCTCTTCAGAAGAGAATGAGGATGTTACTGAAGAGCAAACTGCCAAGTTTCTTGGTGCAATCATGAAGCTGGAGATCACAATTTCGTGCACATCACAATTTCGTGCACCATGGACCTCATGACATTTTTAGATCTGAACTTTGTACTCTTTGACGGCATGAGTCTCTAAACTCCATTGTTGGGGGTGAGGAGCTCTGCAGCGTCTTGATGAATTAATGCAATTATCTCTGTTTTCCATTCAAACACGCTTGTTCCTATCTAAGATGTTCATTCGCGCTTCACTATGAAGAAGGTGATGATCCGTGACACTCATCACCTTCCTCAATCCATGAACGTGTGCCTGACAACCACCTCCGTTCTACATCAGATTGAATGAGTATCTCTTAGATTTCTTAATCAGAATCTTCGTGGTATAAGCTAGAATTGATGGCGGCATTCATGAGAATCCGGAAAGTCTAAACCTTATCTGTGGTATTCCGAGTAGGATTCAAGGATTGAATGGCTGTGACGAGCTTCAAACTCGCGATTGTTGGGCGTAGTGACAGACGCAAAAGAATCAGGGGATTCTATTCCGACATGATCGAGAACCCACAGATGATTAGCCGTGCTGTGACAGAGCATTTGGACCATTTTCACTGAGAGGACGGGAAGTAGCCATTGACAACGGTGATACCTTACATACAGCTTGCCATGGAAGGAGCCTTGCGTGTGTGAAGAGGAGTACAAGAGAAAAACTGAAATAAAGAAGACAAAGTATCTCCAAAACCCCAACATATTCTCCATTATTGAGTAACAAGTATTTGTTTTATGCCCTTTGACTTTTTACAATTAAAACTAAGAATTGTTATTGATATTATATCCTGACTAAGAGTTACAAGATAACCATAGCTTGCTTCAAACCAACAATCTTCGTGGGATTCGACCCTTACTCACGTAAGGTATTACTTGGACGACCTAGTGCACTTGCTGGTTAGTGGTACGAGTTGTGAAACGTGTGATTCACAATTCGTGCACCAAGTTTTTGGCGCCGTTGCCGGGGATTGTTCGTGTTTGGACAACTGACGGTTTATTTTGTTGCTTAGATTAGGAAAAATTTTTCTTTTTGGTTTAGAGTCTCTTATTATTGTTCTTGTTAAAAGTTTAGAATCCTTATTTTCTTTTTCAAAATTTTAGTTTTTGAAAAAAAAATTTTTTTTATACCTTGTTAAAACACTTTAAATTTATAGCTCAATTAGTTAGAGCGTGGTGCTTATGTTCTTGGTAATTGGCTATCCTTTTTTTAAAAAAAATTTTGTTTTTCAAAAATAATTTTTTTAAAATCTTGTACCAAACTTTAAGTTTGGTGTTTTCTTGTTGATTTTTCTTTGTTTTTCGAAAATTTTAGCTTGGTTTTCTAAAATTTTTAAGTTTGGTGTTCCTTGGTGTTTTCCCTCCAAAATTTTCGAAAACAAGGAGCATTAGATCTAAAAATTTTAGATCTTGTGTTATTCTATTGTTTTTCTCTTTTCTCATTAAATTCAAAAATATCTTTTCCCTCTATTTTGAAGTAGTTTTTCGAAAATCAATTTTAAAATTCAGATTTTTTTTTATTTTTTTTATTTAAAAAATTTAAAACCCTTTTCAAAAAAAAAAAATCATATCTTTTTCAAAACTTCTTAATCACTTTCTCTCTCCTCATTTTTTCGAAAATCTTCACCCATTTTTATTTATTTTATTTTAATTTATTTATTTTCAAAATAAATAAATTATTAAATAAATAAAAATATTTTTTCTCTATTTTACATCATCTCCCTTTCTCCATCATGGATCTAAGTGGAAATGAACAGTCCAGAAGGACTCTGGGGTCATACGCCAACCCCTCTACTGCTTCATATGGGAGTAGTATCTGCATACCCTCCATTGGAGTCAGTAGCTTTAAGTTGAATCCTCAGCTCATTATCATGGTGCAGCAAAGCTGCCAGTATTCTGGTCTTCCACAGGAAGAACCTACAGAGTTTCTGGCACAGTTTTCACAAATTGCTGACACAGTACATGATAAGGAAGTAGATCAGGATGTCTACAGATTATTACTGTTTCCATTTGCTGTAAAAGACCAAGCCAAGAGGTGGTTAAATAACCAACCTAAGGCTAGCATAAAGACATGGAAACAGCTGACAGAAAAATTCCTGAATCAATACTTTCCTCCAAAAAGAATGACACAGCTAAGGCTGGACATCCAAGGCTTTAAACAAGGAGATAATGAATCTCTTTATGATGCCTGGGAGAGATACAGAGAGATGCTAAGAAAATGCCCCTCTGAAATGTTTTCAGAGTGGGTTCAGTTAGACATCTTCTATTATGGGCTTATAGAAAGAGCTCAGCTTTCTCTAGAATACTCAGCTGGTGGATCTATCCACATGAGAAAGACAATTGAAGAAGCTCAAGAGCTCATTGATACAATTGCCAGAAATCAGCATCTGTACCTAAGCAGTGACCCTTCCATGAAAGAAGAGGTTAAAACAGTAACTGCTGAACTCAATTCTGCAGAACAAGCTGCTGAATTTAATCAGCAATTAAATTTTCTAACAAAACAGTTAGCCGAATTCAAGGAGAGACTACAAGAGACAAGGATGGCTAATATAAATATGGAAGAACAATTAAAGCAAACAAAGCAGCAGTTGTCAAAACAAATAACAGAAGAATGCCAAGCAGTTCAATTAAGAAGTGGGAAAATATTAAATACCCCACCTCAAGGCAGCAGAAAGCAAGAAATGAGCAAACCACCCAACATTCATTTGAGGACAGTAAGAGCCTGGGAAAAGATAATTCTGGCGTTAAAACGCCAGAAATTGGGTGGAAGGCTGGCGCTGAACGACCAGACCATGCTCAGGACTGGCGTTCAACGCCAGAAACAAGCAAGGAACTGGCATTGAACACCCAAAGGAGGCACAGTTCTGGCGTTCAGACGCCAGGAACAGATGAGGAGTTGGCGCCTAACGCCACTCCAGCTTCCAACCCTGGCTTTCAAATGCCAGTGAGGGATCAGACACCTGCAAGTGCTGATAATAAATCCCTCAAGAAGGCTTCTCAACCTACCTCTGTAGGAAATAAACCTGCAGCAACTAAGGTTGAGGAATACAAAGCCAAGATACCTTATCTTCAAAAACTCCGCAAAGAGGAGCAGGATAAGCAATTTGCCCGCTTTGCAGACTATCTCAGGACTCTTGAAATAAAGATTCCGTTTGCAGAGGCACTTGAGCAAATACCTTCTTATGCCAAGTTCATGAAAGATATCTTGAGTCATAAGAAGGATTAGAGAGAAACTGAAAGAGTTCTCCTCACTGAAGAATGCAGTGCAGTCATTCTGAAAAGCTTCCCAGAAAAGCTTAAAGATCCCGGGAGCTTTATGATACCCTGCATATTAGAGGGTAACTGCACCAAGACAGCTCTATGTGATCTTGGGGCAAGCATCAACCTAATCCCTGCATCCACTATCAGAAAGCTTGGCTTGACTGAAGAGGTCAAACCAACCCGGATCTGTCTTCAACTTGCTGATGGCTCCATTAAATACCCATCAGGCATAATTGAGGACATGATTGTCAAGGTTGGGCCATTTGCCTTCCCTACTGACTTTGTAGTGCTGGAAATGGAGGAGCACAAGAGTGCAACTCTCATTCTAGGAAGACCATTCCTAGCAACTGGACGAACCCTCATTGACGTCCAAAAAGGGGAGATAACCCTGAGAGTCAATGAGGATGAGTTTAAGTTGAATGTTGTCAAAGCTATGCAACATCCAGACACATCAGACGACTGCCTGGGTGTTGATATTATTGACTCCCTGGTGGAAGAGGTCCATATGACTGAGAGTCTCGAATCAGAACTAGAGGACATTTTTAAAGATGTTCAGCCTGATCTGGAGGAACCAGAGGAAATAAAAGAACCTCTGAAAACTCCTCAGGAAGAGGAGAAACCTCCTAAACCCGAGCTCAAACCACTACCACCATCCCTGAAATATGCATTTCTGGGAGAAGGTAACACTTTTCCTGTAATCATAAGCTCTGCTTTAGGGCCACAGGAAGAGAAAGCACTAATTCAGGTGCTAAGGACACACAAGACAGCTCTTGGGTGGTCCATAAGTGATCTTAAGGGCATTAGCCCAGCTAGATGCATGCACAAGATCCTATTGGAGGATGATGTTAAGCCAGTGGTTCAACGACAGAGGCGGCTAAATCCCGCCATGAAGGAGGTGGTGCAGAAAAAGGTCACTACGTTACCAGAGGCTGGGATTATCTATCCTATTTCTGATAGCCCCTGGGTGAGCCCTATCCATGTTGTCCCTAAGAAGGGAGGAATGACAGTGGTTCATAATGAAAAGAATGAACTGGTTCCTACAAGAACAGTTACAGGGTGGCGTATGTGTATTGACTACAGAAGGCTCAATACAGTCACCAGGAAGGATCATTTTCCTTTACCATTCAAAGACCAGATGCTAGAGAGACTAGCAGGTCATGAATATTACTACTTTTTTGATGGGTATTCCGGTTACAACCAAATTGCAATAGATCCTCAGGACCAAGAAAAAACAGCATTCACATGTCCTTCTGGAGTGTTTGCCTACAGAAGGATACCTTTTGGTCTGTGTAATGCACCTGCAACCTTTCAGAGGTGCATGCTCTCTATCTTCTCTGATATGGTAGAGAAGTTTCTGGAAGTCTTCATGGATGACTTTTCAGTATTTGGAGACTCATTCAGCTCCTACCTTAACCATTTAGCACTTGTTTTGAAAAGATGCCAAGAGACCAACCTAGTTTTAAACTGGGAAAAATGTCACTTTATGGTGACTGAAGGGATTGTCCTTGGGCATAAAATTTCAAACAAGGGAATAGAGGTGGATCAAGCTAAAGTTGAAGTAATTGAAAAATTACCACCACCTGCCAATGTTAAGGCAATCAGAAGCTTTCTAGGGCATGCAGGATTCTATAGGAGGTTTATAAAGGATTTTTCAAAAATTACAAAACCTCTGAGTAATCTGCTAGCTGCTGACATGCCATTTGTGTTTGACACAAAGTGTCTGCAGGCGTTTGAGACCCTGAAAGCTAAGCTGGTCACAGCACCAGTTATTTCTGCACCAGACTGGACATTACCATTCGAACTAATGTGTGATGCCAGTGACCATACCATTGGTGCAGTATTGAGACAGAGGCATAACAAACTTCTGCTTGTCATTTATTATGCTAGCAGTATTTTAAATGATGCCCAGAAAAATTACACAACCACAGAAAAAGAATTACTTGCAGTGGTTTATGCCATTAACAAGTTTAGATCCTACTTAGTAGGATCAAAAGTGATTGTGTACACTGACCATGCTGCTCTTAAATATCTACTCACAAAGCAGGATTCAAAGCCCAGGCTCATAAGATGGGTGTTGCTTCTGCAAGAGTTTCATATAGAAATAAGAGACAGAAAAGGGACAAAAAATCAAGTAGCTAATCACCTGTCCCGGATAGAACCAGTAGCAGGAGCATCCCTCCCTCCTACTGAGATCTCTGAAACCTTTCTGGATAAGCAATTATTAGCTATTCAGGAAGCTCTGTGGTTTGAAGACATTGCAAACTATAAGACACAAGGTTCTCCTTCTATAACCATGGAGAGGAAGCATGAAAAGCTTCTCTCACTGCAGAGTTAACCAAAGCCCCCACAGTCAAACTCTAAGTTTGGTGTTGGGAGGCCACAACCAAACTCTAAGTTTGGTGTTGGGAGGTCCCAACCTTGCTCTGATTATCTGTGAGGCTCTATGAGAGCTCACTGTCAAGCTATTGACATTAAAGAAGCGCTTGTTGGGAGGCAACCCAATGTTATTTAATTATATCTATCTATTTTCCATTGCTATTTTATGTTTTAATTAGGTTGATGATCATGTGAAGTCACAAAAACAAATGGAAAATCAAAAATAGAATGAAAAACAGCATGAAAAATAGCATACCCTGGAGGAAGATCATGCTGGCGTTTAAACGCTAGAAACAAGCATCTGTCTGGCGTTTAACGCCAGAAACAAGCACGAAGCTGGCGTTTAACGCCAGAAACAAGCATCAGTCTGGCGTTAAACGCCAGAAACAGGTTACATTTGGGCGTTTAACGCCAGAAACAGGCAGCAGTCTGGCGTTAAACGCCAGGATTGCACAGTAAGGACATTTTGTACGCCTAATTGGAGCAGGGATGCTAAATCCTTGACCCCACTGAATCTGTGGACCCCATAGGATCCCCACCTACCTCACCATTCAAATTCAAACCATTCTCCTCCTAAACCCACCCATTCACACACTTCCATCTCCTCCATCTTCTCCACTTCTTTCTTCTTTTGCTCGAGGACAAGCAAACCTTTTAAGTTTGGTGTGGTAAAAGCATTGCTTTTGTTTTTCCATAATTCAGTGGTAGAGCAATTGACTGTAGATCAAAGAGCTATGAGGAAAGAGCAACAAAGGCAAGGAAGAGACATAGAGGAGCTCAAGAGCACCATTGGTTCTTCAAGAAGAGGAAGATGCCACCCTCATTAAGGTGGACCCATTCCTTAATCTCCTTGTTCTTATTTTCCTATTTTTCGTTTACTATGCTTCATGCTTAATTATGTTTGTGTCTTTACTATATGATCACTAGTATCTAAGTGTCTATGTCTTAAAGATATGAATGTCCTATGAATCCATCACCTTTCTTAAATGAAAATTGTTTTCTGAAAAAGAAAAAGAAGTACATGAATTTCAAATTTTAAAATAGTTTAATTATTTTGATGTGGTGGCAATACTCTTTGTTTTCTGAATGAATGCTTGAACAGTGCATATGTCTTTTGAATTTGTTGCTTATGAATGTTAAAATTGTTGGCTCTTGAAAGAATGATGAAAAAGGAGAAATGTTATTTGATAATCTGAAAAATCATAAAAATGATTCTTGAAGCAAGAAAAAGCAGTGAAGAACAAAGCTTGCAGAAAAAAAAATAGCGAAAAAAAAAAGAGAGAAAAAGCAAGCAGAAAAAGCCAAAAGCTCTTAAAACCAAAAGGCAAGAGCAAAAAGCCAGTAGCCCTTAAAACCAAAAGGCAAGGGTAAATAAAAAGGATCCCAAGGCTTTGAGCATCAGTGGATAGGAGGGCCTAAAGGAATAAAATCCTGGCCTAAGCGGCTAAACCAAGCTGTCCCTAACCATGTGCTTGTGTCGTGAAGGTGTCAAGTGAAAACTTGAGACTGAGCGGTTAAAGTCAAGGTCCAAAGCAAAAGAAGAGTGTGCTTAAAAACCCTGGACACCTCTAATTGGGGACTCTAGCAAAGCTGAGTCACAATCTGAAAAGGTTCACCCAGTTATGTGTCTCTGGCATGTATGTATCCGGTGGTAATACTGGAAAACAGAGTGCTTAGGGCCACGGCCAAGACTCATAAAGTAGCTGTGTTCAAGAATCAACAGACTGAACTAGGAGAATCAATAACACTATCTAGATTCTGAGTTCCTATAGATGCCAATCATTCTGAACTTCAAAGGATAAAGTGAGATGCCAAAATTGTTCAGAAGCAAAAAGCAAATAGCCCCGCTCATCTAATTAACACTGATCTTCATAGATGTTTGTGGAATTCATTGTATATTCTCTTTTTTTTATCCTACTTTGTTATTAGTTTCTTGGGGACAAGAAACAATTTAAGTTTGGTGTTGTGATGAGCGGATAATTTATACGCTTTTTGGCATTGTTTTTACTTAGTTTTTAGTATGATTTAGTTGGTTTTTAGTATATTTTTATTAGTTTTTAATTAAAAATCACATTTCTGGACTTTACTATGAGTTTGTGTGTTTTTCTGTGTTTTCAGGTATTTTCTGGTTGAAATTGAGGGAGCTGAGCAAAAATCTGATTCAGGCTGAAAAAGGACTGTTGATGCTGTTGGATTCTGACCTCCCTGCACTCAAAGTGGATTTTCTGGAGCTACAGAACTCCAAATGGCGCGCTCTAAATTGCGTTAGAAATTAGACATCCAGGGATTTCCAGAAATATATAATAGTTCATACTTTGCTCAAGGATAGATGACGTAAATTGGCGTTCAACGCCAGTTCCATGTTACAGTCTGGCGTCCAGCGCCAGAAACAAGTTACAAGTTGGAGTTCAACGCCAGAAACAGGTTACAACCTGGCGTTGAACGCCCAAAACAGCCCAGGCACGTGAGAAGCTTAAGTCTCAGCCCCAGCACACACCAAGTGGGCCCCAGAAGTGGATTTCTGCGCTATCTATCATAGTTTACTCATTTTCTGTAAACCTAGGTTACTAGTTTAGTATTTAAACAACTTTTAGAGATTTATTTTGGACCTCATGACATTTTTAGATCTGAACTTTGTACTCTTTGACGGCATGAGTATCTAAACTCCATTGTTGGGGGTGAGGAGCTCTACAGCGTCTTGATGAATTAATGCAATTATCTCTGTTTTCCATTCAAACACGCTTGTTCCTATCTAAGATGTTCATTCGCGCTTCACTATGAAGAAGGTGATGATCCGTGACACTCATCACCTTCCTCAATCCATGAACGTGTGCCTGACAACCACCTCCGTTCTACATCAGATTGAATGAGTATCTCTTAGATTTCTTAATCAGAATCATCGTGGTATAAGCTAGAATTGATGGCGGCATTCATGAGAATCCGGAAAGTCTAAACCTTGTCTGTGGTATTCCGAGTAGGATTCAAGGATTGAATGGCTGTGACGAGCTTCAAACTCGCGATTGTTGGGCGTAGTGACAGACGCAAAAGAATCAGGGGATTCTATTCCGACATGATCGAGAACCCACAGATGATTAGCCGTGCTGTGACAGAGCATTTGGACCATTTTCACTGAGAGGACGGGAAGTAGCCATTGACAACGGTGATACCTTACATACAGCTTGCCATGGAAGGAGCCTTGCGTGTGTGAAGAGGAGTACAAGAGAAAAACTGAAATAAAGAAGACAAAGCATCTCCAAAACCCCAACATATTCTCCATTATTGAGTAACAAGTATTTGTTTTATGCCCTTTGACTTTTTACAATTAAAACTAAGAATTGTTATTGATATTATATCCTGACTAAGAGTTACAAGATAACCATAGCTTGCTTCAAACCAATAATCTCCGTGGGATTCGACCCTTACTCACGTAAGGTATTACTTGGATGACCCAGTGCACTTGCTGGTTAGTGGTACGAATTGTGAAACGTGTGATTCACAATTCGTGCACCAACACCTCCGATCAAATCAAACAAAGAGGCCGGTTCTTCCTGGAGAGAAACCTGACAGAGGTCAATGCTTCTTGGTAAGAGAGTTTTACTGCAATTACTTCAAAACTTCCCTAGATGCAGTGAACCTAAGAGGGAAGCAGATACTGGTCACTGAAGAGACCATTGAGGATATTTTACAGTTTCAGCCTAAATCTGATTAGCTTGATGGTTACCAAAAGGCTGAGGAGGACATGCGCTTCATGAGGTTTGACTGGGATGCGGTCAAGGCAAGGATAACCCTTGACCCGATTGTCCCATGGGTCATGGGTCAGAACACCACCATGCCTAAGGGAATCAAGCGGATATACTTAAATGATGAGGCTCGGCTCTAGCACCAGATCCTGAGCAACTTTATTATGCCAAGTACTCATGAGACGGAGCTACCTGCCGCTATGATCACCCTCCTCTGGTGTGTGATGGAGGGTAAGGACCTGTACCTGCCACGATTCATCCGGTACTACATGGCCAGGGTCCACGTCAGAGGCACTCTCCCCTTCCCATATCTAATTACCCAGCTTGGATGTCGAGCTGACGTGCCTTGGGAGGATGCTGATGAGAAGCCACCTACTGCAGAATGCAAGAAGATTATCCCTCAAAGCAGGAACTTTCTGGCTTTAGGCTACAGACCTCCATTCCTCACTGCCCCTGATGAGACAACCACACCTTCAGCTGGCCCCTCTTCATCTACTGCTACCCCAGCTACCATCACTGCACCTCCACCTGCCTCAGAGCTAGTTTATCACCTCGTGCACCGCCTATTTCAGCAGCTAGACCAGATGGAGCGCCGCAACCGGCGCCAATATGAGAGATGCGACGCTATGAGCACCTAAAGATGTTGATACAATCTGGCAGCGATATCTCCTCTGAGCCTGACACACCATCAGAGCCATCTGAGGAGGAGGCGGATGATCATGAGGCGGAGACCCATCCACAGAGAAAGGCTGAGCAGGCAGGCCCGGAGCAGGCTGCATCACAGTAGGAGGAGCAGCATCAGATTCAGGCTGCAGACCCCGAGGTTCCTATACAGTCAGCACCTCCTCTACAGCAGGCAGATCCTCAGACCACCACTACAAAGACTCCAGCCACCCATCCTTCACATCCTGCTTGAGTGAGCATCGAGGACGATGCTTTATTTTAAGTGTGCGGAGGTTGCCATCTCTAGCGTATTTTTTTTGGTGAACTACTACAGACTCTTTTTATTTTATTTTGTTATTTTTCTGTATTTTGATCTTTATTTTTATTTCTTAGTACTTATATATTGCTCTTTTCATGTATTTCTACTCTATTTCTGCATGTTGCACTTTAGTTTATATTTTAGCCAGTTAGTTTAGTTGCAATTCTAACTTATTAGTTATAGAATATGTGGATTAATTAGTATAGTTTACCATTTTAGTATATGATAGTTTGGTTTAAATTGAAAATAAAAAGGAAGTAAACTAGAGACTTTAACATAAACAATCCACACGCCTTGTATATATAGCATTACATGTTAGTTAGTTAACAACATTTCATCAAGGAGAAACACTAAAATTTTAAAGTCACCCTAAGATTTACATTGAGAATAATGGGAACTCTTAATTTTTACTTGCATGACATATATAACTGAGATATGATTTTTGAGCTAGAGAACACACAGCCTGTGAGTTTTGAGCTTAATTGTATGTTTACATTCAAACCATAATATTTTATTCCTGTGTGTTTTGCCCTTCTTTTTTATTCTGATGTTCTTTACTTTGTTTTAATCTATATGTCCAATTATAGAATATAGATACATACCAAGAAAGTGATTGAGGCCATTGTTTGATTCTAGCTCACTTATCCCAAATTAGCCTACCTTTTACATCACCCTTGTTAGCCCCCTTGAGCTTTTAATCCCCTTTTGTTCTATAAACCACATTACTAGCCTTAAGTAGAAAAACAAAATAAAATTCCCAAGTTGAATCCTTGGTTAGCTTAAGATAGAAATTGTGTATTGTTTAAGTGTGGAGAACCTTATGGGAACATGGATGATAAAAACAAAGGTAGAAAGTTAAAAAGAATAAAGACATTTCAAAATAAAAGTTTTGGGAAGCATGCTCATGTGAAATCAAAACAATTGAATTACCATGTGCACTAAAAAAAAATATTTCTATTTAAATAAAGGGGATACAAAAATTCCCCAATTGCAAAATAAAAAAAAAGAATCAATACACATGGGACAAAAGTTAAAGTTAATATATGAGCTTGCAATACAAAGTGAAAAAAAAATTGGGTAAATAGGTAAAGAAGCTTTGCTTTATAAATATGTATGTTAGGTAAGATCTTAGACTAATCAAGGATTCACTTATTAACTCACTTAGCCTTATACATATGCCCTTACCTTTACCTTGGCCCCATTACAACCTTAAATAAAGACCTCATGATTTTTTGTATGTCTGTATGTTGATTGGTTAGATGAAGAACAAAGTTATAGAAAGTAAGGATAAAAAGAAGAATGGAGTGATTAACCTAATAAACACTGAGTGACTAGAGAGTAAACACAAAATCTAGTGAGGGTTCAATAGCTCATCAACATATATCTCTGCTTAAATTGTTAATTGTCTTGCAAGTTTATAAATTATTTTTCTTTCCCATCTAAATTGTAAAAGTGCTTTAACATTATCTAAGGTTTGGCTATGCATATATGACTCCTTGAGAATGTGAATTAGCTCAACTACATGTAAGTTTTATATACAAGTGAATGACAATTAGAATTGCATGATTCATTTAGGTAGTTGCATTTAGAATAGATTGCATTGCATTAGATTCCACCACTTTAACTTTAACCTTACTCTTTATCTTGGATTTAGCATGAGGACATGCTATTGTTTAAGTGTAGGGAGATTGATAAACCCATATTTTACGATATATTTTGTGCCTAATTTAAGTGATTTATTCAATCCTTCACTCACTTATTCATGTTAATTGCATGGTTTTACTTTCCCTTCCTTATTTTGTGAGATATGTGAAAAACATGTTTCCTATGCTTTAAGAATAATTATTTTAATTACCCTTTATTACTATTCAATGCCGGGATTTGTGTGTTGAGTAGTTTCAGATCTTCTAAGGCAGGAATGACTTAAAGTATGGAAAGGAAACATATAAAAATGGAAGAAAAGCACAAAATGGAGTTTTTGAAGAAACTAGCAGCGACGCGAACGCGTGGACGATGCGGCCGCATGCCCAGCAAGAAGAGAGCGCGACGCGAATGCGTGAATGACGCGAACGCGCACCTTGAGCAGAACGCAGATGACGCAGACGCATGACCGAAGCGAACGCGTGATAAGGAAAACTCCAGATGGCGCGACCGCGTGACCCACGCGGACGCGTGACAGAGGCCACGCACCAGAAATTACAGAAAAGGCTCCCAGCGATTTCTGAAGCCCTTTTTGGCCCAGATCCAAGTACAGAAAGCACAGATTAGAGGTTATAAAGTGGGGGAATGCATCCATTCAAAAGAGTGTCTCCAATTATTTACTTTTGATGATTTAGATGTAGTTTTTAGAGAGAGGTTCTCTCCTCTCTCTCTTAGGATTAGGATTTAGGATTTGTCTTGCTTTCTTGATTGTCCCTTTTTATCAGGTTCAACTTTCCTTTTTATTATCTTCTCAATTTAATTTATGAACTTTTCTATGTTACAGATAATTCTCTTAATTAATGTTATTTGAGGTATTTCATGTATGATTGCTTTCTTTTGTTTATGTTACCGTTAATTCCAACCTGAAGATATTTTTATTCGAGTAGATTTACTTTTCCCCTTTTGGTCTTGGTTAAGAAATCAGTAACTCAGGAGTTATCAAACTCAATGTGATCGAAAATTGTTATCTTTGTTAATTGAATTGAACTTCAATAATTCCAGTCCTTTCTCAGGAATTGACTAGAACCTGAAGATTAGACTAATTAATCCACTTGATCTTCCCTTGCTTTAGTAAAGACTAATTAAGTGGGAGTAAGACTCAATTCTCATCACCATTGATAAGGATAATTAGGATAGGACTTCCAATTTCTCATACCTTGCCAAAAGTGTATTTTACAGTTATTTATTTATTTTACTTGTCATTCAAATTACTTGTTCCTTACTTTCAAAACCCCCAATTTACAATCTTCATAACCAATAGTAAGAACATACCTCCCTGCAGTTCCTTGAGAAGATGACCCGAGGTTCAAATACTTCGGTTATCAATTTTAAATGGGTTTGTTACTTGTGACAACCAAAACATTTGTACGAAGAGATTTCTGTCGATTTAGAAACTATATCTACAACGCGACTATTTTTATAAAATTCTTTACCAGCACTCTTTTTCTTGTAGGCCGAGTTTGTCGAAGGCGGATTTAAACAAGATATCCGCCGAGCTCCCTTGGTCCACCAACGTAGGTGGAGATTAGCATTGGCCAATATGATAGTAATGACCATGGGATCATCATGTCCCGAGATGATGCCAGCCGTGTCTTCTTGGGTAAAAGTAATAGTAGGGAGGTCGGGTGATCCTTCTCCTCCCCCAACATGATATAGTTCCTTTAGGTGCCTTTTGCGAGATGATTTGGAGATTCCTCCTACTGCGAATCCTCCATCTATCATGTGAACGTGCCTCTCCGAGGTGTGAGGTAGTCGGTCAGCTCGTCCGACCTCTTCGTCCCTTCTTCTTTTTCTAGGTTCGTCTGACTTGTTGGCTAAGTATCGATCTAGTCTCCCTTCTCTTACCAATTTTTCTATGACATTCTTTAAGTCGATGCACTCATTGGTAGGGTTGCTTTTGATTGGATGAGGTGGTGGAATCTTCTCGATGTGGCATACTTCTCGGTAGACAACTACAAGAGACACCCAAAGAGGGGTGTAATTGTGGTATTTCTTAGGCTTCTCTCCGTGTTGATCTTCTTTTTTCTTGGACTCTTTATCCTTATCCCGGAGGGATAGGAGGATCCGGGTTTTGAGGTCTCTCCTAGTCGAGAATTTTCTTCCATGTTGATATACTTCTCCATCCATTCTTGTACTTTATTTAAAGATGTTGGGTGTTTCTTTTATATGGAGTGACTGAAGGGTCCTTCTCGTAGGCCATTGATGAGACCCATGATGGCTGCTTCTGTTGGTAGGCTTTGTATGTCCAGACATGCTTTGTTGAATCTTTTCATATAGTTGCGAAGACTTTCCCGATCTCCTTGTTTGATCCCTAACAGGCTCGGGGCGTGTTTGGCTTTGTCCCTCTGGATAGAGAATCTGGCGTGGAATTTCTTGGTTAAGTCGTCGAAGCTTGTGATGGATCTAGGAGGTAAGTTGTCAAACCACTTAATTGCCATTTTTGGTAGAGTAGTCGGGAAGGCTTTGCATCGAATAGCGTCTGAGGCATTGGTGAGATATATTCTGCTTCTAAAGTTGCTGAGATGATAGCTTAGATCGGAGGTACCATCGTATGGGGTTATGTCGAGAGCTTTAAAATCCTTTGGAACCTTAGCTTTCATGATTTCTTTGGTGAAGGGATCTTGATCCTTGTGGGGGCTGTCGCTGTGACTGGACTGAACTATTTTAGCTTTGAGATTAGCCTCAAGCTTTAGGAGCTTATCTTCTAGCTCTCGACGTCGTCTAGTTTCTCTCTGGAGGTCCCTCTCAGCTTTGCGTTGGTGTTCTGCTTCCTATTCGAGCTGTTTGAGACGATCCCGCTGTTCTCGGAGAGCTTCTAGAATTTCTGTGTTTGGAGAATGCTTTTCTCCATTTTACTGAGATGTGTCTTTTGGGTGTGGTGTCTGCGTTCTTGTGCGGCGTCCTGTTTTCCAAATCAAAGTTGTAGTCATTGTCATGGTCCTCCGTCATGGTGATGGGATGACTTCCAGGTTCCCCAGTAACGGCGCCAATGTTTCGAGAGTTACCTGAAACTGAAGGTTAATCTTGGATGAGATCTGCTGAGATGGTCGGAGCTGATGTATCCGACTTGTTGGACTTGGTAGTGCTGCTGATCCTTCGTCACCGGAGGGTGGTGGTACCTGCAAGAGACTCCGATGCTTAAGTTAGCATGGGCTTTAAGCAGGTTTTTTAGTAGAATCAGAGTATGAGTTATACCTGGGTGCTGCAGTGTATTTATAGTAGTGTAGGCTGAACTTTCCAGATAAGATAAGTTAGTTATCTTATCTTATCTTCTGAGTGAAGTCATCTTATCTTTAAGGGGAACTACCCTTATCTTTCTAGGCTTTAGTTGCCTTTAGATTGGGCTATATCCCTTTATTTAGGCCTGCTTGGGCTTCCTGTAGCATTTTGGCCGAGCTCTTTGAGAAGAGGTCGGGAATTCTAGACCTGAAGAGGTCGGTCGACTTGTCTTTAATAAGCCCGGGTCGTACAACTCAACCTAGGTCATGAACACCTAACATCATATCCTAGCATTTAAACCAATTCTAACGATATATTCATTCGCCTAACATATAATGCATACTACCTACATAAAAGTTCCCTAATTATGGTAACACATATATGCTTTAACATAACCATAAAACGAAAACAACACCAACTTCAAAGTCAGCTGCTCCTCCAATGTGCACAGTTGTGTTCAGTCTATTATATCTCCGTTGTGATTATCAGCACGCACCATATTTTTTCAAGTAACTCGGAAATATGGATAGAATAGGGTAAAAATAGGAAAAAAGGCCACAAAAGAGAAGTCAAAGGGTTTGAATGAAGGCTGTGGACGAGATACATAAATATAGGCATCTACTTCTTTTATCCCATTTATAGTGTAAACGAAATAAGTTAACACGTATCTCGTTTACACTGTAAACGAGATAAGACCTTTACACAGCACGTGTATAAACATGATACGACCACATTTTCTCGTGCCTTATCTCGTTTACGGTGTAAAGGAGATACGTGTTAACTTATTTCATTTATACTATAAATGAGATAAGAGATGTCATGCTTTTCGGTAAAAACGCTCCAAAATGCATATTTTCATAATTAAAATATTTATTTTATATATTTAAAAAAATCCGAAAATACAGAAGAAAGTGAGGAACTTGCTTGTTCCCTCCCCGTGCCCTACGGCCCTTTCTTGCTATCCGAATTTCAAGCTTTAAGAACCAATTGAATTAACACTTTAATAACTTAGTCTTCAAACTTTTTCATCTCATTATAAATGCTATATTTCGTTATGACTTATGAGAAATGCTATTCATTCTTTAACAATTATTCATTAATCAGCCTTTGAATTTAATTTATTAATTATAATATTTTGTAATATATTTATATCCCAAATTTGTAGGAAAATAGAACACATTATGTAGCTTCTTTTTCTACCAATTGAAATCGTTCTATTTGTTCTCTCTTCATTCAAAAAGTAGTTACTTATTGGATTTTAAATTTTTCATTGTCACCACCACCTGTATAGTTTCAATTTTTTGGGATGGAGCTATTCTCTTTCATTGGTGGTGATCTGAGGGTTACTTGAAACGTTGATTTGGGCCTGAACGTGAGGTCCAGGTCTCTACGTATGGTGGCGTCCGACTTGTTATGCCGAGGTGCCGCCTGTCTGAGTTCCTTAAGAGGAGGTGGTGGATGATACCTGCCAGAGACTCCGATGCTTAAGATAGAAAGGACTTTGAGGAGGATTTTAGTAGATTAGAACGTGTGTTATACTTGGGGGTTGCTAGTGTACTTATAGTAGAGTTTGATGACTTACTTGGTGGCGGTAGTTTCATCTTATCTTATCTTATATCTTGGGAGTTTGTTGGAGTCTATCTTTTGGAGAAGATGGAATTGGGGTCTCTTTTTTGGAGAAGATATAATTGTCTATCTTTTGGGGAAGATAGAATTTGAGGCTTCTAGAAGTAGTAACCTGCCGTGTGGAGCTGAGCCCCTTGGACGGTGAGATTATTGGGCCTGGCTTCATGTTTGGGCCATGGTATAAACAGGTGACATTGTGGTTTGTGTAAGAACCAAAGATTATTAACCAATTAATTAATATAAAAAAATAATTTAATTATCCAGAATAGGTTCAAAAATTTAAACATTTTAATTTAAAAATTTAAAGGTGAGATTTGGATTCAGTAGATTTTTCCGAATGGAAAAATTTAATTTTTTGCGGAAAATTACGTAAAAACGTGTACCAGTAAATTAACTAGTAGTACCGGCTTAAGTTTGTTCGGTACTACTAAGAGAATGAAAACTATAGAAAAAATAGAAAAACATTTAAAAATAAAAATCAGACGTTAATTCTAAAGGTTTGGCCTAAAGTAGGGCCAAACGGACCAAAAACACTAAACGATTGGACCGGGCCTAAGCCCAACATATATAACACACAAAATGAAGGCCATTCAGCCTCATAACATCACAAACACAAAACCTAGCAACTGAAGTTAGATTGAAGAAGGAAGGAGAGTCACTATTCATTATTCTCTTTAATTGCTCATAACTTGAGCTACGGTGCTCTGATTTGTGTGCCGTTTGCGACCACACGTAGCTCTCGTCGAACCCATTACTTCTAGATAAGCATTGATGGTAATAACTCAAATTCGCATTTTTGGATATAGATGTTGAATAGATTTTAAGATTTTGGTTGTTTAGGTGCCACCTGTTCATACCCTAGTCCAACAACTAAAGTCAGGCCTAATAAAGATAAGAGGTCCAATCTATAAAGGGGGTCTCCAACCCGTACCTGATCTCTTTGAAGAGATCGGACCTCGTAAAGAAACCCAGCTCTACTTGCCCAAGCAAGTAACTGCCTCCGCAAATCTCTCCCACTATCTCTATCTTCCCTAAAAGATAGATCTTAACAACTCCCAAGAGAAAGGGAACGGTCATCTACTAATAAAGGTGGAAATATTTTAACAAAGATGGTTAACACTCTACTATAAATACATTAACACTTCTCAGGTATAATTTACGTTCTAATATACTAAAAACCTACCTAAAGCCCTTGCTGAAATAAGCATCGGAGTCTCTTGCAGGTACTACCCCCCACCTCCTTACGAGAAACTCAGACGGTGGCACCTTGGCATTAAACAAGTCGGAGGCTGCCTCACAGAGAGTCTGGACCCCATGTCCAGGCCTAAATCAACATTTTAGGTAACCCTTGGAACATTGGCACTATTGTCGGGAACCTAGGATTTAACCTCTGATAATGACGGACCACTAGTATGAAGACGGGTACACAGCGTCCGAATCTGAACCTGAACCTTAACAGGAGGACCATGCCCTCGTCATACTTCCACCGCAGCAAACATATGTACCCTATGGAGAGGGAACATCGGGAATCCCCCACCAAGATAGATTCACTCAGATATCCACCACCCTGAAAATGAGGAACCTCCACAAAAAACAAAGATACTGGGTCTATTCTCTGGTCAACGAAAACAACTAGATGGTGTGCGAAATTTAGAACTCCGCACAACTGAACCGGTAAGTGAACCGAGTCATCCAAGTAATACCTCAGGTGAGTGAGAGTCGAATCCCACGAGGATTGCTGGATTGAGCAATCTGTGGTTATCCTATAGATCTTAGTCAGGCGAATAGAAGGATAGTAGTTGGTTGTTATAGGCACATAAACCATCAATAACAATCGAACACAGAGATAGTAATTAGTAGTAGTCAAGGCTTCGGAGATGCTTCTTCTTCTGAATTAACACGTCATACTCTCTATTTCAACAATGAATGATTCATTCAACGGCAAGGCTGTAAGTGATTAAGCCATGGGTCATGGTCATTAATCTCTTCAGGTCCAAACAAAACATCCGAACAGACTAGATTAATCTGGGAGAGGGTAAAGTGCGTGCAAGTCAATTCCTTTGGTGATCCTACTCAAAACGCCACAGACAAGGTCGAATCTTCCGGATCAGAGACTGCTGCTCTTATGGTTCTAGCTCTTAGAGCCATAGGAACCTCAATTGCCCTTGACTAACGGGGTTATATGTCACATAACCAATTAATCCAGATAATTCTGTTGGAACCCGTGACACTTCCGCAAGTTGTAGCTCAATACTATCTAGGTTAGGACTCGTAAGAACCCATGTAGAATTGAGATTCATAAGGATGAAGAATGAAAACGCATCATAGAATAGAGTTATATATCTAGTGAAATAGAAAAGTACCGGTATTAATTCATAGGAATCAGCAGAGCTCCTAACCTTAACTTCGGAGGTTTAGTTGCTCGCACTGTAGAGAAAAATATTCAAAAGTTAATGGTAAAGATAAAAACCTGAAGAAGATCTAAGCACGGGTGATCTTTCTTCTACATATACTAAACTAATAATTAAGAATTACCAAAATGAAGCAAACTAAGTAAAATTATGCAAAAATCCACTTCTGGGCCTACTTGGTAAATGCTTGGGCTGAACTTGGCTTCTAACTTGAGGGAGTGGGCGTCCAACGCCCAATAGGGGGGTAGACATGCAGCTTCCTTGCTCCCTTTGTGGCGTTGAATGCCAGTCTTGGGTGTTCAACGCTTGCTTCTGTCCCCTTGGGGCGTAGAACGCTAGAAAGTGGGTAGTTTGGGCGTTCAACGCCCATTTTGGGCCTTCATTTCCGAAAAAAGGCATAAACCATTATATATTGCTGGAAAGCTCTGAACGTTAGCTTTCCGTAGCCATTGAGAACACTCCATATGGATATCTGTAGCTCCATAAATGCTTGCTTCAATTCACGGAGGTCAGATCCTGATAGCATGTGCTAAAAGTAGTATCCAAAAAGTGAATTTTGCATTAAAACCTACTAAAACTCAACAAAACATACTAAAAACACTAAAAAAATGATGCCAAAAAATGTATAAAATATCCACTCATCAGAACACCAAACTTAAAACTATTGCTTATTCTCAAGCAACCATAAACAAATAGGACTAAAAAAAGAGAGAGATGCAATAAGTTTTCAAGTTTTTCAACGAAGCTCAGTTCCAAATGATGAGTAGGGCTAACAGCTTTTTACTTCTGAACAGTTTTGGCATCTCACTTTCCTTTGAAACTCAGAAATATTGGCTTCTCTTGGAACTAGAATTCGGATAATATTATTTATTCTCTTAGTTTAGCTTTACTTGATTCTTGAACATAGCTTCTTTTGGTGTTTTTCACCTTTGAGCCTCGCCGTGACTCTAAGCATTTTGTTTTCCCGTATTACCACTGGATACATAAATGCCACAAACACTTAACTGGGGAAACCATTTGGATTCGACTTTAGCTTTGCTTAAAGTCCTAGACAGTGGTTTCCAAAGTTCTTAAGCGTACTCTTTTTGCTTTGGATCATGACTTTAACTGCTCAGTCTCAAGCTTTTCACTTGACACCTTTGCACCACAAGCATTTAGTTAGGGATAGTAACTCATTTGAGCTTTTTAGGCTGATTTTTGGCCCTCCTAAATCCTAACCATTGATGCTCAAAGCCTTGGATCCTTCCTCATTTGATTTTTCTTTTATGAGTATTCTTTTTTTTTCTTTTTCTTTTTATTTTTCTTTTCCTTTTATTTTTCTTTCTCTTTTTTTTCTGCTGCTTTTTCTTGCTTCAAGAATTAATATTTTTTATTTTTCAAAGAGTCGATAATATTTCTCTAAATTCTTTATTCTTTCAAGAGCCAACATTCTCAATTTCAATATCAATCATGCACTATTTATTCATACATTCAGAAAGAAAATGCAAGGCCACCACATCAATTCAATTGGAATAACTCAAGATGTACTTACAACTTATGCATCTCACTGTTTTCTTTTTCAAATAATTTTTCTTTTAAGCATGGTGAGGATACAGAGGATATCTTATAACCAAAATAAAACAGAAATTAAGACTAAAAGAAAGGCAAATAACTACATGTGATCATGAACTTAGAAAAGAAAATAGTCACTAAATAAAAGTGCAGTGAAAACATAAATAAAACAGAGAGGTATGATGGGACTCAACAACTTTAGTAGCGGCGGCTCCTTCTTCCCCTGGAGAATCCAACAGAGCATTTGAGCTCCTCTATCTCACGCCCTTGCCTCAGTTGCTCCTTGATAAACCCCCAATTTTTTGGTTTATCTTATGTCGAATTTAGGGGATTTTATCAACTTATCTCCCATTTATTCAATGAAATAGCATGGATTTTGTAATTCTTCCTAATTTGTGTGTAAGAGTGAAAACATGCATTTTAGCTCCTAAAATAGCTAAATTTAAGTCACTTTAATTCCATTCGATACCTTGATATGTTTGTTGAGTGATTTGATGTTCATAAGGAAAGTATTGGATGAAAGAAGTGAAGAGAAAAGCATGCAAAGTGGAGAATTCATGAAGAAATGAGGATTTGCTAAATTGAAGGTCACACGAAAGCATCATCCATGCGTATGCATCAGAAGGAAATTCATGGCCACGCACACGTGTCACCCACGCGTACGCTTGAGGAGGAAATTCGCAAGCTACATGCACGCGTGACGTTGGTCACGTGACCTCCTTAAGTGAATACGCTAGGGGGCAATTTCTGAGCTTCCCAGGCCCAAATCCAACTTATTTCTGAGGCAATTTCATGCAGAATTGAAGATTGGACAAAGGGGGAACAATTAGTTAGTGTAGGAAACATGCCTTAGGTTAGTTCTATAGAGAGAAGCTCCCTCTTCTCTCTAGAAATTAGGGTTCTTTTTTTAATTTTCTCTTAGATTTAGGTTTTAATTCTTGTTTTCTTCTAGTTTTCTTTATAATTTCTTGTTCTTACATCTTTGTTCTTCTTAGTTCTCTTGTCAATTTTCCTTTTATATTATTTTTATGTTCATGCACTATTGTTGGATTAGGATTTTCATTTAATGCAATTTGTGTTTGATGTTCCTTTATTGTTTAATTGAGTTGTTGTTATTGTTTCCTTGCAATTGGTAGTGGTAGATTTTATTATTCTTGCAATATATGATGCTTTCCTTTTATGCTTTCCAAGTGTTTGACAAAATGCTTGGTTGGATGTTAGAGTAACTTTGTTAGCTTTCTTGGCTTGGAAAGAGAAATTAGGCAATCTTGAGTCATTAATACTCAACTCATGTTGGTGATCTAGAGTTGTTAGTTAATATTGTTTCCATTGACTCTATTCTCTTGCTAATTCAATTAGTAAGTTGATTAGGACTTATGGATTGAGATTAACTAGTATTATTTGACTTACTCTCAATGTAAAGATAACATTATACCATCTTCCTATGTTGGAGATGACTTAATAGAATTAGCTCTTGTTAAGTATTGTATTATGATTAATGACAAGGATAGAAAGCCTATACTCTCAATCATTGCCATAAATGTCTCTCTTTGATAATTGCTTTCTTTAGTTGTTTGAATTTATTTTTTTTCCTTTTTAATTTCTTGTCCCTTATATGCAAACCACCCCTTGGATACCATAACCAATAATATGCATACCTCACTGCAATTCCAATGAGAGATAACCCGAGATCTAATACTCTCGGTATTTTTATTGGTTTTCACTCGTGACAAACAAACTAAACTTTGATCGAGTGTTACTTGTTGGTTTGAAACTATACTTGCAACGAGGTTATTTCTCTTTTACTGAGAATAAATTCTTTGCCAACGGTAATACTCTTTCACTCCTTCATCATCCTTCTCTGATCTTCACTCATTTCATGGAGGGTAGTGGCGTGGTTAGTGTGGTCCATCCTCAACTGCTCTACATTTGAGCTCAACTCCCCTATTGAGGTATTCAATTGATCCCAATAGTCACGGGAAGGAAAATACATCCCTTGAGGAATCTCAGGGATCTCTGGTTGAGGCGGTTACACAGGCTCTTACTGTGGTCCTTGTGCTAGCTCTCTTATATGCCCCTTCCTTCTTTTTGTGATGGGCTTGTCCTCCTCAATGGGGATGTCTTCTTCTATGAGAATTCCAGCTGAGTTGCATAGGTGACAGATGAGATGTGGGAATGCCAGCCTCACTTGGGTGGAGGGCTTTTCTGCCACCTTGTACATCTCTTGAGCTATCACCTCATGTACCTCCACCTCATTGCCAAGCACAATGCAGAGAATCATTATTGCTCGATGATAAACCCCAATTGTAGAGTTTATCTTGTGCTTAATTTAGGGGATTTTATGACCTTTTACCCACATTTATTCAATGATATAGCATGATTTTATGATTGTCTCCTAATTTGTGCTTAAGTGTGAAAACGTGCTTTTTAGGCCCTTAATTGTTTAATATTGATTCACCTTTGATTCCACTAGATGCCTTGATTTGTTTGTTGAGTGATTTCAGGTTGAAAAGGCTAGGAATGAATCAAAGGAGTAAAGAGGAAAGCTTGCAAAGTGGAGAACACATGAAAAAGCCAAAGATCTAGATATCTTCATCCATGCGCACACGCACTGTACGCGCACTCGTGGATCGCGAAAATGCAAGGGACGCGCACACACACTGTACACATACATGTCGGTGGCCGTATGTGATTTTTAAATGGAAAACGTGCCCAGCGATTTCTGAGGGTTGTGGGGCCCAGTTTGCAACCAACTTTGCCGCCAAAATGCATATATGGACCAAGGATTGAAGGGAATTCACATACTTAGCATCATTTACACACATTAGGATTAGTTTTAGTTAGTTTTAGAGAGAGAAGCTCTCACTTCTCTCTAGAATTAGGATTAGGATTAGGTTTAGTTCTTAGATCTAGGTTTTGATTCATGCTTTCTTCTACTTCTTCTTTTCAATTCTTGTTGTTGCAATCATCATTCCTCTATTCTTTTGTTGTAATTTCCTTTATGTTGTTCCTATACTTTGTTGTAGATCTACTCTTGTTTCTTCTATTCTCTTTCAATTCAATTGGAGGTAATTCATAATAATTGTGTTCCTTTTGATTGTTGTTGTTGATTTCATACATTCAATTGTTGTTAGATTCTATTCTTGTTATCAATTTACCATGCTTTTCTTTTGTTCCTTCCAAGTGTTTGATGAAATGCTTGGTTGGATTTTAGTATAGAATTTTATTCCTCTTAGCCTAGGTAGAGTAATTAGTGATGCTTGAGTTATCTAATTCCTTTGTTGATTGATAATTAGAAGTTGCTAATTGATTTGGATACCACTAAAGCTAGTCTTTCCCTTGGAAATTGGCTAGGACTTGTGGAATCAAGTTAATTCATCCACTTGACTTTCCTCCATGGTTAGAGGTTAACTAAGTGGTAGCAATGGACAATTGTGGCCACGATTGAGGAGGATGACTAGGATAGGACTTCCAGTTCTCATACCTTGTCAAGAGCTTTGTTAGTTGTTAGTTTATTTTCATTGCCATTTATATTTCTTGTTCCTTATTCCCAAAACCCCAAAACATACCTCAACTAAAAACAAGAACACTTTATTGTAATTCCTAGGGAGAACGACCCGAGGTTTAAATACTTCAGTTTATAAATTTAGGGGTTTGTACTTGTGACAAACAAAATTTTTGTATGAAAAGATTGTTGATTGGTTTAGAAATTATACTTCGACGAGATTTCAATTGTGAAATTCTAAACCGTCAATTTTCCCGTTCATCAAAATGGCGCCGTTGCCAGGGAGTTCCAATGGTGTTATGTTATTGGTTATTGTATATATGTGAATAGTGTGAATAGCTTGTCTTTTGCTTGTTTACTAGTTTTTGTTAGTTTTATTTTGTTTTTCCACTATGAATTCTCACTTTGGCTATGAGTTTGGTCCCAATTGTGTTGTAGGAAATGTGAACTTCAATAATGACACTCATTATGGATGAAACCAACAAAGATGGGAGGAGCCTCAAGGAATTGATCATTCCTATTGGCAACAACCTCCGGATACGTATAGGTATAATTTTCATCCTAATGCATGTCAATTCAATGGCTATGGTGAATCCTTTTATGAAAATCAATCACCACCATCATACACCTATGACTCGTATCCTCAACATGAACCTCAACCATACTCATAATCCTTTCCATACCAAGCACCCTCTTGTGACCCATATCCATCATATGACCAATCACCCATACCATATTCTCATGACCATTATGAGCAAGAACCTTTAGAACCACCACAACCTTATCAAGATTACTACCATGAACCACCTCAATACTCACCATCTCCATACTCTTACCAAGAAGAACCACCTTCCTACTATGAATTCTCTCTCCAAAATGATGAACCCTCTTATCCACCCCAAGCCCCAATAGATGATTCTCTCACCTTGCTACTTCAAAGACAAGCGGATATGCAAGGGAACACCCTAGAGTTTGTGACTAAATTGACCAAGGCAGTGCATACTTTAGCCTACCAATGCTTGAACACTCAAGGTGCTTCCATAGCCACACGTGAAGAATCCATTGAAGATCATAGCATGAAGGAGATATTGGAAACTCCGGTGGGGAATGAGGGATGTTATTTTGTATTGGAGCAACTAGAGGAAGCCATGATTGTTGAAGAAAAGAAAGAAGTTGTTGAAGATTTAGGAGATGTTGAAAGTCCATGGGAATGTAGCATTATGGAGCACTCTTCCAAGAAGCTTGATATTGATGTTGAGGAGGGTGCGCAACCTCCAAGGCATATCATAGTTGGAGACTTGGAAGAGGTTTATCAAGAGATGGATTCAATCATGGATGAGTTTCTATCTACAATGGAATCCTCTCCCATTGGACATGAAGTTGAAATTATAGAAGAATGTGCACAATCCCCTTTACCCTTAGTCAGCAATGAAGAAGAGAGTGAATCGAAAGAGAGCTACCAAAGGGAAAAAGTTGTCATGGTGTATATCACAACTGAAGAATATGAAGAGGTTGATCAAGAGATGGATTCATTCATCGATGAATTCCTATCCAAATTGGAATCACCTCCCATTGGGAAAGAAATCGAATTTCTTGAAGACAACACCAAGCCAAGTGATAAAAGGGAAAAGGTTGAAATTGAAGAAGCTCGTGAAGAGGTGGAGATAGTCAAGGAAGAGCACAAAGGAGTGGAGCTTGCAAGATCATTGGGACCATCCCTTCCTAAGACACCATCTTACACAACATTCAAGTGGGTAAAATTCTTATCCCTAAGCTTTACTTTCTCACTTGAATATGGTTTGATTAAAAACGATGGTCAACTTAGAGCTCTTTGTGGAGTTAAAAGTAGAAGAGAGTTGTGTAGTGGTTGGAAACATCACTTTAAGTTCATGATGGTTGCAAGCTCAAACTTCAAGAATAATGGTTGGTGTAGAACCAAGTTGCCTAGATCTAGGAAGTTGTTTGGAAGCTTCTTTGAGAATTCTGAGGTCATGCCACCCGGATAGAATAATGATGACCAATTTGAGGACGGGTGTTAAAACAGAGTGTCGGATCCCGGATCGCGCAAGGAAAATCAAATTTGGGAGCTCATGGTTTTTGAAGAACTCTATCAAAGCTTGAAGATATCATCATTGAAGAATGGAGCTTATTGGAGATTCAAGCATTGGTGGATGTTCAAGGATAGCTTCAAGCACAAGCCACCTTGAGAGGAGCTCCCCATAAGTCCAACTTAAGGACAATAAACAAAAGTGCTAGGTGGGAGACTGACGATCAGGATTTTTGCCAGTAAAGAATGTCATAAAAACAGTCGCGTTGTAGATATAGTTTCTAAACCAACAAAAATCCCTTTCGTGCAAACGTTTTGGTTGTCACAAGTAACAAACCCCTTAAAAAATTTATAACCGAAGTGTTCAAACCTCGGGTCGTCTTCTCAAGGAACTGCAAGGAAGTATGTTCTTATTATTGGCTATGGAGATTGCAAATTGGGATTTCAAGAATGGGGAATAAGTAATTTAATGGAGAGTAAATTAAATGGCAATTGAAATAAATAAATGACTGTAAAGCAAACTTTTTGCAAGGTATGAGAAATTGGAAGTCCAGACTTAGTTATCCTTATCAATAACAATGAAAGTTGAATCTTAATTCCACTTTGTTAACCTTTACTAAAGTAAAGGAAAGTCAAGGGACTAATTAGTTTGATCTTCGAATCCTATTTATTTCCTAAGAAAAGATTAGGATTATTGAAGTTCAATTCAATTGGCAAGATAACAGTTATCAATTATGCTGTTGAATTGGATAACTCCTGAGTTACTGATTTCTTAACCAAAACCAAAAGGGGAAAAGTAAATCTACTGGAATAAAAATGTCTTCAGAGTAAAAGCAATAATAGCATAAATGAGAGAAAGCAATATTAAACTGGAATACCTCAAATAACATTAATTCAAATAATCTAGAACATAGAAGAATTCATAAATCAAATTGCAAAAGTAAATAATCAACTAAAGTAAAGGAACATTAAACCTGGGATTTAGAGTCACTCCTAAAACTAAGAGAAGTCCTAAATCCTAAGAGAGAGAGAGGGGAGAACCTCTCTCAAAACTAAATCTAAATCATGGAAAGTAAAAATTGGCGAGCTCTCCTAGAATGGATGCATTCCCTCACTGCATAACCTCTGGTCTATGCCTTCTGGACTTGGATTTGGGCCAAAAAGGGCTTCAGAAATTGCTGGGAGCGTTTTCTGCAATTTCTGGTGCGTGGCCTCTGTCACGCGTCGGCGTGGGTCACGCGGTCGCGTCATTCGGAGCTTTTCCTTGCCACGCGGTCGCGTCAGTCACGCGGCCGCGTTATATGCGTTCTGCTTAAGGCGCGCGGTCGCGTCAGTCATGCGGCCGTGTCGCTGCTGATTCGTGCTTGGCACGCGATCGCGTCGTCCATGCGATCGCGTGGATGCCAGTTTCTTCAGAACTCCGTTTTGTGCTTTCCTTCCATTTTTGTATGTTTCCTTTCCATCCTTTGAGTCATTCCTGCCTTAGAAGATCTGAAACTACTAAACACACTAATCACGGCATCGAATGGAAATAAAGGTAATTAAAATAATTAATTTTAAAGCATAGGAAACATGTTTTTCACATACATCACACAATAAGGAAGGGTAAGTAAAACCATGCAATTAACATGAATAAGTGGGTGAAGGATTGAATAAATCACTCAAACTAAGCACAAAATATATCATAAAATATGGGTTTATCAACCTCCCCACACTTAAACAATAGCATGTCCTCATGCTAAATCCAAGGTGATAAGTAAGGTTAAAGTGATGGAATGTCATGTAATGCAATCTAATCTAAATGCAACTACCTAAATGCAACATGCAATTCTAATTTATTCACTCATATATAAAGCTTACAGGTAGTTAAATTAATTCACATTCTCAAGGAGTCATATATGTATATATATAGCCAAGCCTTAGATAATCAATAAGCACTTTTACAATTGAGATGGGAGAAAAAGAATTTTGTGAACTTGCAAGACGATTAGATAATTCAAACAGAGATAAATGTTAATGAGCTATTAAACCCTCACTGGATTTGTGTTTACTCTCTAGTCACTCAGTGTTTATTGGGTTAATCACTCTATTCCTCTTTTTATTCTTCCTTTCTATAACTTTGTTCTTCATCTAACCAATCAACAATTATAGAATACAGTCATACCAAAAATCATGAGGTCTTTAATTAAGGTTGTAATGGGGCCAAGGTAAAGGTAAGGATATATGTATAAGGCTAAGTGAGCTAATAAGTGAATCCTTAATTAGACTAAGATCTCACATAACATACATACTTAGTAAAACAAAACTTCTTTACCTATTTTCCCATATTTTCCCACTTGATGTTACATGCTCATGTTTCAATTTTTATTTTTATCCCATGTGCATTGCTTTTATTTTGCATTTGGGGAATTCTTTTGTATCCCCTTTATTAAATACTGAAAAATAACTTTTTTTAATGCACATAGTAATTTAATCACTTTGATTTCTTATGAGCATGCTTCCCAAAATTTCTTATTTTGAGTTATTTTTATTCTTTTCAACTCTTCTACCTTTTGTTTTTATCATCGATGTTCCCAATAGGTTTCCCACATTTTAAACTATTCATAATTTTCTATCTTAAGCTAACCAAGGATTCAACTTGGGATTTTATTTTGTTTTTCTGCTTAAGGCTAGTAGTGTGGCTAATAGAATAAAAAGGGATTTAAAGGCTCAAGGGGGCTAACAAGGGTGATGTGAAAGGTAGGTTATTTTTGGGATAAGTGAGCTAAAATCAAATAATGGCCTCAATCACTCTTTTGGTATGTATCTATATTCTATATTCTATATTCTATAATTGGACATATAGATTAAAGCAAAGTAAAGAACATCAGAATATAAAAGAAGGGTGAAACACACAGGAATAAAAATCATGGTTTAAATGTAACCATACAATTAAGCTCAAAACTCACAGGCTATGTGTTCTCTAGCTCAAAAATCATTTATCAATTATGTATGTCATGCAGGTTTAGTTAAAAATTCTCATTATTCTCAATGTAAAACTTATATTGAATGGCTTTAAAGTTCTAGTATTTCTCCTTGATGAAGTGTTGTTAACTAACATGTAATGCTATATATACAAGGTGTGGGTTGTTTTGATTCTGTTAAAGTCTCTAGTTTACTTCCTTTTCCTTTTAAATTTTAACTAAGCTATCTTATGCTAAAAAGGGTAAACTATACTAATCAATCCACAATTTCTATAACTAACAAGTTAGAATTGCAACTAAGTGGCTAAAATATGAACTAAAAATGCAAAGTGCAGGAAAAGAGTAAAAATACATAAACAGTAGCAATGTATAAATACTTAGAAAATAAAAATAAAAATAAAAATAAAAATAAAAATAAAGAGAAAAATACAGAAAAATAGCCAAAATAAAAGAAAAAAAGAGTCTGTAGTGGTTCACCAAAGTAATACGCCAGAGATGGCGACCTCCCCACATTTAAAATGAAGCATCGTCCCTGATGCTCACTCAAGCAGGGTGTGAAGGGGTGTCATCACTGGAGGGGATAGTAGCTGGTGTCTCTGTGGAGGCTGGCTGGGGGTCTGGCTACTGTAGAGGAGGTGCTGACTGGATAGGAATCTCAGGATCTGCAGCCTCAATCTGATGTGGAACCTCTGCCTGTGGGGCAGCCTGCGCTGTGTCTGCCTGCTCTGCCTCTCCCTGGGGATGGGTCTCTGCCTCGGGCGCATCCACCTCCTCCTCATATGCCTCGGATGGTGTGTCAGGCTCGGAGGGGATGTCGCCGGATCGTATCATCAGCTTCAGGTGCTCATAGCGTCGCTTGTTGCGATGCTCCATCTGGTCAAGTCATTGAAACAAGCGGTGCACCAGATGATAGACAGGCTCTATGGCAGGTGGAGATGCAGTGGTGGTGGCAGGGGTGGATGGTGCAGTAGTGGAGGAAGAGGGACCGGCAGATGGTGTAGCTGTATCATCAGCAGTGGCAGTCAGGAATGGAGGTCTGTAGCCCAAGGCAAGGAAGTTCCTGCTGTGCGAGATAAGCTTCTTGCACTCTGCAGCAGGTGGCCTCTCATCGGCATCCTCCCATGGCACGTCAGCTCGACGGCCCAGCTGTGTAACCAGATAGGGAAAGGGAAGAGTGCCACGGACGTGGACCCTGGCTAGTGAGAGTGTTCATTATTTGATTTCGGGAGAGTTGGGAACATTGGTTAGAGATAAAAGTGTGCTTGTATTTTTGTTGAAAAATTTTGGGAATTGGGTACATACTCATGTATTAATCAAATGTAAAACCATATGCATTGGTACTTGTATAAATACTTTATGAAAAAAAAATGAATGAGAACAACAAAAAGAAAAAAATATATATATAGAAAAAGAAAGAAAAAGAATTGCAATAAAAAGGGGACAAAATGCCCCAAAGTTCAAGGTTCAATAAAAATCAATGCATATGTGTGGTGATAAAAAAAAAAAAAGAGAATATATGTGTGTGTGAAAAGTGAAGAATGGGTAGTTAGGTTTGTTTAGAATTGTATAGGTTGTCATAGGTTAGGTGGGAAGTTTAAGTTAATCAAAGATTCAAATCTCAAGCGCACTTGACCATATGCATCTTACCTTGACCCTAACCCCATTACAACCTATGGGAAGCCCTCATGATATTTGTATGCATGCATAAAGTAATTGTTGATTGTTAGATGAAAAATAAATCTTGGAAAGCATGATTAGGGGAGAATTGAGTGAATCAACCCCATACACTTGAGTGACTAGAGCGGATACACATCCGGTGAGGGTTCGATTGCTCAATTACATGTTTCCACCCATGATCATTTCTTTTCTTGCAAGTTTGTAAAATCTTTTTAATAATTCAATTCAATTGTGGGTTGAGTGATTGCTATTGCCTTAGCCCTTGTGTTTGTATATGTATTCTTGGAAATTGATTTATTTTGACCAAGTGGATGCATTCATGTAGATAGATTCCATATTGATAGATTGCATGTAGTTAGTTTGCGTTGAATAAATGTTGATGTCCCTTTGCTTCTTTCTTGATTTTAGCATGAGGACATGCTTAGTTTAAGTGTGGGAAGATTTGATAAACGCCGATTTTGTGGTTTATCTTGTGCTTATTTTGGGGGATTTTATCACCTTTTCTCACATTTATTCAATAAAATAGCATGGTTTTGTAATTCTCCCTTGAATTGTGCTTAAATGTGAAAACATGCTTTTTAGGCCCTAAAATTGGTAATTTTAATTCACTTTAATTCCATTCGATGCCTTGATGTATTTTTTAAGTGATTTCAGGTTCATAGGGCAAGTATTGGATGGAAGAAGTGAGGAGAAAAGCATGCAAGCGGGAGAACAAATGAAGAAATGAAGGAACCGGAAAGCTGTCAAGCCCGACCTCTTCGCACTCAATTGACCATAACTTGAGCTACAGAGGTCCAAATGAGGCGGTTCCAGTTGCGTTGGAAATCTAACATCCGGGGCTTCGAAATGATATAAAATTTGCCATATGTTGCTTCGCGTTAAGGGGCGCGCACGCGCCATGTACGCGTGCGCGCCGATTCTACCGTGGCCCACTAAGGTGAAATCGCCCCCTGCGATTTCTGAAGCACTTTGGGCCCAACCCAACTCATTTCTAATGCTATTTCATGCAGAATTCAAGCTTGGGCAAGGGGGGAGCAATTAGTTTAGCCAATATGAGCCTTTAGTTAGATTTCTAGAGAGAGAAGCTCCCTCTTCCCTCTAGAATTAGGTTAGGTTAATCTCTTCTAGATCTAAGTCCAATTACATGTTTTCATCTTGTTTCTTTTATGATTTCTTGTTCTTACTACTTGATTCTCTTAGTTTTCATGTTAATTTCTCTTTTATGTTCATGGATTCTATTGTTGGATTTGATTTACTTTTAATGCAATTTAATGTTTAATGTTCTTTTAATTGTTGATTTGAGTAGTGATTTACTTTCCTTGCAATTGATAGTTGGTAGATTTTACTATTTCTTGCTCATTTATTATGCTTTCTTTTTATGTCTTCCAAGTGTTTGACAAAATGCTTGGTTGGATGTTAGAGTGGATTTTGAGCATTCTTGGCTTGGAAAGAGTAATTAGGCAATCTTGAGTCATGAAAACCCAACTCATGTTGGTGATCTAGAGTTGTTAGCTAATATTGTTTCCATTGACGCTAATATTTTGCTAATTCAATTAGTGAGTTGATTAGGACTTTTGGAATATTGTTTCCATTGACGCTAATCTTTTACTAATTAAATTAGTGAGTTGATTATGACTTTTGGATTGAGATTAGCTAGTCTTGTTAGACTTTCTCTCATGGAAGATAACCTATATCTTCTTCCAATGTTGGAGATGACATAATGAGATAAATTCTTGTTTACATTTGTGACATGATTAATTAGTCTTGTTTGACTTTCTCCCTATTTGTTGGAGTTGACTAAATAAGATGAATTAATCATTGCATGACTTGGATAGAAAGCCTATGATCTCAATTCATTGCCATGAATGTCTCCCTTTGTTACTTGCTTTCCTTAATTTCTTGTTTGATTTACTTTTCTTGCCATTTAAATTCTTTCCCATTTAATTTCTTGCCCTCATATCAATCAAAACCCCCTATACCCCTTCATAGCCAATAAATATACACTTCATTGCAATTCCTTGTGAGACGACCCGGAGTCTAAATACTCCGGTTAATTCTTATTGGGGTTTGTTAATTGTGACAACCAATATTTTTTATTGGGAGGATTGTTTGTTGGTGTAGAACTATACTTGCAACGAAAATTCATTCATTTGAGGAAATTCTATACCGACACGACAATTTTCTTAAATCAAAATGGTGCCGTTGCTGGGGAGTTGTAATGGTGTTATGTTATTGGTTATTGTATATTTGTGAATATTGTGAATAGTTTGATTTTTGGATTGCTTGTTAGTTTTTGTTAGTTTTAGCACTTTGTTTCATTATTCCTTGTTAGCTTTTTGTTTCTTATTTTCACTTTTCACTATGAATTCTCACTTTGGCTATGAGTGTGATTACAACTATGTTGTAGGAAATGGGAACTTCAATGAAGATGTGCATCAAGGATGGGATAACCAAAGGTGGGAGGAGCCATATGCATTTGATCAATCCTCTTGGCAACAACCTCCACCAATGCACTATGAAGAAGAGCCATTCTATGATGCATACCAATCCAATGGTTATGGTGAATTCCCTTGTGACTTCCAAGAACCACCACCATACACCTATGAGCCATATCCTCAACATAGCCATCAACCATACTCATAAGCCAGCTTTCACCAACCTTCTTCATATGACCCTAATCCATATCCACCATACCAACCTTCTTTTGAACCATATGAGCCACATATAGAGCCATCACCATTCCAACATCAACATTTTCAAGAGCCACCCCCTCCATATTATTACCAAGATGAACCACCTCCAATGTATGAAAATTTCCAACCACAAGATGAATACCACTTTCTACCACAACCTCCTATGGAAGAATACTCATATCCTTCAATCCAAGAGCCATATGATCCTACTCGTGATACCCAAGAAGAGCAAGAGTCAAGGGATCATTTCAAGGAGACATTGGATCAATTTCGAGCAACCATGGAGTGTGTTGTGCAACAAATGGAAAGAATGGGAAATATTGAACCACCACAACCCTACCAAGAAGAACCACCTTCCAACTATAATACCTTTCCCTCAAACAATGAACCCTCTCTTCCACCATCACCCCCCGATGAAGCCTTTATGCTAGAATTAAGGGATCTTGAATCTCACATCTTAAGGCAACACGAGGAGGATGAAAAGAAATTTGAGGAGTTAAGAGCAAAAATGGCTATCATGGTAGAAGCCATTAGCAATATAGTCTCATCCCGCCTAAGCCTATGCGATCAAGGCACTTCCATTGTGGAATGTGGAGAAGCAACCAAGGAGCTTAGCGAGGGAGTAAACTTGAAGCTCCAAGGTGAAGAAGAGGATTTAAAGCAAGAAATGCAAAAAGAGGAGGAGGTAGGGCTTATTGAACAAGGGGAAGAAGTAGTTGAAGACTTAGGAGATGCGAAACCTCCTTGGGAACATAGAGTTGAAGAAGACCCCTCCAAGATGATTGAAATTGATGCTAGGGAGGAATGTGCACAACCTCCAAGGCATATCTCTTGTGAAGAATTGGATGGGATAGAGCAAGAATTGAGTTCCCTTGGTGAGGAAGATCAAGCACCAAGTCTTAGTGGTGAAGAATCCTTTGAAAATGAAGAACCTTCCCCCATTGGATTTGATAGCAATGTGGAGGTAAATTTCTCTCGTCCTCCCATTTATGATTTGAGTAAGGGAAAAGGTTTAGATAAAATTGTTGAACAAAGGATTGAAATTAAGAGATCTTGTGGAGAGGTGGAAGTCCTTAGAAAAAGGAGGATGGGAATTGAATACGCCTTGTCAAGACCCTTGGAATCACCTTTTCCTAGGTTGCCATCTACACCTTCATTTGAGTGGGTGAAACTCATTTCTATTAGCTTTATTATCCCACTTGAATATGGTTTGCTTGAAACAGATGCCCAACTTAGGATGCTTTGTGGGATGAAGCGTAAAAGAAAGATGTTTCGTGGTTGGCGTTGCAAATCAAGGCTCATTATGGTTGATGCATCAAACATGAGATATAAAGGTTGGAGTAGTGCTCACCTAGATGGGTCTAGGAGGATTGTTGGTCACTTTATAGAGAATTTACCTTACTCACCACCCGGATGGGCTAATAATGAGAGTCAACTTCAAGACGGGTGTGAAAACAAAGTGTGGGATCCCGGATCGCACAAGGAAGATCAACTTTGGGAGCTTATAGTTTGTGAAGAACTCCATCAAAGATTGGAGTTATTAACTTTGAATGATGAAGCACAATGGAAGTCCAAGCATTGGTGGATGTTCAAGGATGGATTCAAGCACAAGCCACCTTGATGTGGAGCTCCCCATAAGTCCAACTTAAGGACAATAAACAAAAGTGCTAGGTGGGAGACACCCCACCATGGTAACATCTTTTCATTTTTTCCTTTTGTACATATTGGTAAAATAAGTTTAACTTCATGTTTTGTTTGATTAGTTGAGTTTAATTGGGAGTCTAGTAGGTTAAATAAGGTTTTATGATGTTTTGGTAGTTGTTTGGAGGTTTGGAATGCTTGGTTTGGTGCAAAGACATAAAAAAAAAAATTTTGAAAAATAGAGCACCAACCCACGCGCACGCGCACTCCACGCGTACGCGTGCATCAAGCATTTTTGACCATCCACGCGGACGCGCCATACACGCGTATGCGTGGATTGAATTTTTCCACCCCTCCATACATTCACCCGAGAGTTGTGACTGAAGTGTGCCAACTTTGTGCCCAAAGGTGCGCGTCCGCGTCGACTCTCTGCTTTGCCATGCACGCGTCCACGCACTGTACGCGTACGCGTCGCTTCCATTTCATCAATCCACGCTTACGCGCACATGACGCACATGCGTGGATTGCCCTGTTTCACCTTCTTTCTTCTCTTCTTTCCATTTCTTTCCTTCTTCTCTTTTCTTTTCCACTCTTAAAACATCATCCGACACTACCAAACATCATATAACACCATTTCTTTTAGTTTGTTAGTTAGTTTAATTTTTGTTTTCCATTATAAGTGTTGGATTACTAATCTTGTTTACCATTTACTGCTGCTTATTACTAATGGGATGTTAGTTTAACATCATTGTTGTTATTGTCATTGTTGGATTCCTTTGTTGAGGTTGCAATTTATTACTTGGTTTGGAATTTTTCATGTTTAACACTTTTGAATATCAAGTACTTGTTACATTGCCTTCATGCATCTTACCTCTTTGAATTGCATGTTTTGGCCACCATGCATTCATCATCTATTGTTAGGCAATTGTACATTATCAATGCAATTTTTTTTTAGGATGCTTGTTCTAATTGATCATCACCTATTTCATGCATTGAGTTTGTGGAATTGTGAAATTGGATCGAAGGCTTACCTAGCGACATATTTTTGAGCTTTCTAAGCTTTGTGCGTCATGCTTGCTATGTGATTAATTTCCACTTCTATATCCTTTTTCCTAAGTTCCATAGCATCCATGTGTTTCACCTCTATGTCACTTAGGTGTTGCAACAACTTCAATATGTGTCATTGTTTGATGTGTGAGCTCCTTAGACCATTTTGTTCACTGAGTCTACCTACACATCAATCAATGTCCATGCATTATCTAATCTCACAATTGCTTGATTTTTGCTTGGATGATTTTATGCTTCTTCACTACTTGTTTGGTTGCCTTAACCTACAAGTCTTTTAAAGTATCTCAAGCACACTAGAATGAGTGAAGTGCATGTTTTCTTTTGTGTAAATGTGACACAGCTTCTTATACTAGTATGTGTGTGTGTGTTCTAAACCGCATGCAAGTTAGGACCCACACACTTATTTTTCATTATTGTCACACCAATTCACTCACTCAATTCTAGTGATTTACCTCATTCCAACAATCCATGCTTCCTTGCTTGTGCATTTACTTGTCTTATTATCTCCTATTTTCTATGTTCAGGATGAGTCATCATAAGCAAAAACGGAAGCGGGAGAAGAACACGTAGCACCGGTTGACCTACCAGCTGAAGGTAGCAACTTAGAGAGTCGCCGTACCCCCTTGCTCATTTAGTGCACCGAGGATGGTGCAACCTTTTAAGTGTGGGGAGGTCGTCCGACCGCTCGGCATTTTTGGGTGACAAGTTTCTAATCCCAACATTTTTGCATTTTATTTTTAGGTCTTTTAGGATTTTTGGTTGCATTGCATATGTATATATTAAGCTTAGTCAAAATCATGATATTTTCCAAGGATTTTATCTATAGGGCACCCCAATTGATTGAAAAAAAAAATTTTTTAGAACTTGCTTGAATTATATACTTTGTGGAATATGATTTTTGAGCTAAGAACACAAGGATGTGAGATTTGAGCCTAATTGTGTGGTTACATCATACATAACCACTTACTTTCATTCTTGTGTGCATTATTCTCTTCCTATGATTGTAATCTTTGATTTGTTTAATTCTATATGTCCATTATTTTATGTATACATGCATTTATATGATAGAGGCCATTGTTCAAATAGCTCACTTACCCAAATAGCCTACCTTTTATCTTCCATTGTTAGCCAATTTTGAGCCTATGCTTAACACACTTATTCTTAATTGTAGCACATTACAAGCCTAAGTGAAAAATAATAAATGTCCCTTGTTTGGATATTTCATTAGCTTAGGCTAGTGAGAGTGTTCATTATTTGATTTTGGGAGAGTTGGGAACATTGGTTAGAGATAAAAGTGTGCTTGTATTTTTGTTGAAAAATTTTGGGAATTGGGTACATACTCATGTATTAATCAAATGTAAAACCATATGCATTGGTACTTGTATAAATACTTTATGAAAAAAAAAATGAATGAGAACAACAAAAAGAAAAAAATATATATATAGAAAAAGAAAGAAAAAGAATTGCAATAAAAAGGGGACAAAATGCCCCAAAGTTCAAGGTTCAATAAAAATCAATGCATATGCGTGGTGATAAAAAAAAAAAAAAGAGAATACATGAGTGTGTGTGAAAAGTGAAGAATGGGTAGTTAGGTTTGTTTAGAATTGTATAGGTTGTCATAGGTTAGGTGGGAAGTTTAAGTTAATCAAAGATTCAAATCTCAAGCGCACTTGACCATATGCATCTTACCTTGACCCTAACCCCATTACAACCTATGGGAAGCCCTCATGATATTTGTATGCATGCATAAAGTAATTGTTGATTGTTAGATGAAAAACAAATCTTGGAAAGCATGATTAGGGGAGAATTGAGTGAATCAACCCCATACACTTGAGTGACTAGAGCGGATACACATCCGGTGAGGGTTCGATTGCTCAATTACATGTTTCCACCCAGGATCATTTCTTTTCTTGCAAGTTTGTAAAATCTTTTTAATAATTCAATTCAATTGTGGGTTGAGTGATTGCTATTGCCTTAGCCCTTGTGTTTGTATATGTATTCTTGGAAATTGATTTATTTTGACCAAGTGGATGCATTCATGTAGATAGATTGCATATAGATAGATTGCATGTAGTTAGTTTGCATTGAATAAATGTTGATATCCCTTTGCTTCTTTCTTGATTTTAGCATGAGGACATGCTTAGTTTAAGTGTGGGAAGATTTGATAAACGCCGATTTTGTGGTTTATCTTGTGCTTATTTTGGGGGATTTTATCACCTTTTCTCACATTTATTCAATAAAATAGCATGGTTTTGTAATTCTCCCTTGAATTGTGCTTAAATGTGAAAACATGCTTTTTAGGCCCTAAAATTGGTAATTTTAATTCACTTTAATTCCATTCGATGCCTTGATGTATTTGTTAAGTGATTTCAGGTTCATAGGGCAAGTATTGGATGGAAGAAGTGAGGAGAAAAGCATGCAAGCGGGAGAACAAATGAAGAAATGAAGGAACCGGAAAGCTGTCAAGCCCGACCTCTTCGCACTCAATTGACCATAACATGAGCTACAGAGGTCCAAATGAGGCGGTTCCAGTTGCTTTGGAAATCTAACATCCGGGGCTTCGAAATGATATAAAATTTGCCATATGTTGCTTCGCGTTAAGGGGCACGCACGTGCCATGTACGCGTGCACGCCGATTCTGCCGTGGCCCACTAAGGTGAAATCGCCCCCAGCGATTTCTGAAGCACTTTGGGCCCAACCCAACTCATTTCTAATGCTATTTCATGCAGAATTCAAGCTTGGGCAAGGGGGGAGCAATTAGTTTAGCCAATATGAGCCTTTAGTTAGATTTCTAGAGAGAGAAGCTCTCTCTTCTCTCTAGAATTAGGTTAGGTTAATCTCTTCTAGATTTAGGTCCAATTACATGTTTTCATCTTGTTTCTTTTATGATTTCTTGTTCCTACTACTTGATTCTCTTAGTTTCATGTTAATTTCTCTTTTATGTTCATGGATTCTGTTGTTGGATTTGATTTACTTTTAATGCAATTTAATGTTTAATGTTCTTTTAATTGTTGATTTGAGTAGTGATTTACTTTCCTTGCAATTAATAGTTGGTAGATTTTACTCTTTCTTGCTCATTTATTATGCTTTCTTTTTATGCCTTCCAAGTGTTTGACAAAATGCTTGGTTGGATGTTAGAGTAGATTTTGAGCATTCTTGGCTTGGAAAGAGTAATTAGGCAATCTTGAGTCATGAAAACCCAACTCATGTTGGTGATCTAGAGTTGTTAGCTAATATTATTTCCGTTGACGCTAATCTTTTGCTAATTCAATTAGTGAGTTGATTAGGACTTTTGGAATATTGTTTCCATTGACGCTAATCTTTTACTAATTAAATTAGTGAGTTGATTAGGACTTTTGGATTGAGATTAGATAGTCTTGTTAGACTTTCTCTCATGGAAGATAACCTATATCTTCTTCCAATGTTGGAGATGACATAATGAGATAAATTCTTGTTTATATTTGTGACATGATTAATTAGTCTTGTTTGACTTTCTCCCTATTTGTTGGAGTTGACTAAATAAGATGAATTAATCATTGCATGACTAGGATAGAAAGCCTATGATCTCAATTCATTGCCATGAATGTCTCCCTTTGTTACTTGCTTTCCTTAATTTCTTGTTTGATTTACTTTTCTTGCCATTTAAATTCTTGCCCATTTAATTTCTTGCCCTCATATCAATCAAAACCCCCTATACCCCCTTCATAGCCAATAAACATACACTTCATTGCAATTCCTTGTGAGACGACCCGGAGTCTAAATACTCCGGTTAATTCTTATTGGGGTTTGTTAATTGTGACAACCAATATTTTTGATTGGGAGGATTGTTTGTTGGTGTAGAACTATACTTGCAACAAAAATTCATTCATTTGAGGAAATTCTATACGGACACGACAATTTTCTTAAATCACCGAGCCTCATCGTTCAGGTAAATCCGCTTGATCCCTTTAGGCATGGTGGTGTTCTGACCCATGATCCAAGGAACTGTCGGGTCAAGGGCAATCCGGGCCTTGACAGCGTCCCAGTCGAATCGCATATAGCGCATATCCTCCTCAGCTTTCTGATAGACATCTGTCTGATCAGTCTTAGGCAGAAGTTTCAGAACCTCTTCTATTGCCTCCTCAGTAACCAGAATCTGCTTCCCTCTGAGGTTCACTGTATCTAGGAAAGTTTTGAAGTAGTTGCAGTAGAATTCCCTAACCCAAGATGCATTAACCTCAATCAGAGGTCTCTCCAGAAAGAACCAGCTTCTTTGTTTGATCTGATCAGAGATATATTGCTGGAGTTCTTATGGGATCTTCAAAGTCCGCTCCAGGTATAGGTTCCTGGAGTTTGCAAACACCGGATACTTCAGCTCACAGTATCGGTTTGCAAAATTTACTAGGTCAGTAGCGGGAAGTAGCTGGTCGGCCTTCTCCTGCGGGGTAAAGGCTTTCTCCCGTGAGGAGGCATCATGCATGAGGTCGGTGATAGACATGGAGGCTTCTCCTCTTTTCCTTTTGCCAGAAGTGGCCTTGCCTTTTCCCTTTCTCTAGGAATCGGACATCCTGAAAAACAGAAAATCAGGATATAATAAAAATAGGAAGGCAAATAGACAAATAATCAAAGAAAACACAAATTAGCAAAGGAGCAATAGGAATGTAATTGAATGCAATTAGCAAAGGAGCAATAGGAATGTAATTGAATGCAAGTTAAATAGAAAAATTAACATCACGCCTTGGTTAGAATGTTAAAAGAAAGTGAAAGAAAAGCAAAAAAAAGAAGTTTTGAAAAGGTTAGGTTGGTTAGAGTTAAAATTAGTGAGTTGGTGAAAAATGGGTTAAAGTAAGAGGCATAATGAAAATAGTCCAAGTAACAAGTAATCACAGGTAGAAGCGATAGGTAACTCATATTCACACAAGTAAAACAGTTTGATGATGATTCAAATAGAGATAAAGAAAGTAAAAATAGGAAACAAACATCAAAATTGCGATTCATGAACCAGGAGATCAAAGAAAATAAGAATGCGTGCCTAAGCATTCATGAATTAGTTTTGAGCGATGACAGCTTCTTCTACTTGTTCTAGTACGAATTCATTCTCTGTCTTGTCCACTGGAGTTTCTGGTATCTCCTTCATGCTACGCTCTTCGTTAGACTGTTCACATGGGGCTGTGGCTGATCTTTGTTTAATTGAGCGCCTAGAAACCCATTGAATTGTCGCTTGCTCCAGTTGTTGAATGGTTGTTTGAAATTTATTTACTGTTTCCATTAGGCAAACCTCTGCTTCTCGGGTTGCTGGACTTGGACGTGACACAAAGGAAAATGGTGGTGATTGGGAGCGATTGAATTGGCACTGGGGTAAGGAGGGATCATATGGTGGCGAATGGTGAAGAGAAGCTTGTGAGTGTGGTGGTTCGAGGTTATATTGAAAGGATGGTTTACATGCACGAGGTGGGGATTGTTGGTAGTTACAAGGTTGTCTACCATATCTTTCAGCTGGGTATGCATTGTAGAATGGTCTTTGTCCAGGATATCTCGGAGGGTGTTGCTGCCAATAGGGTTGATTAGATCCTCTTGGTTCCATCCATCGTTGATTGGTCTGACCTTGATGTGTGTTCCTGCTGTAACTTCTATTTCCTTTAACAATATTAGAACCAAACTCAAAGCGAGAGGGGTGAGAGTTCATGGTAGCAAATAAAGATAAACAGGAAAAAACAAAAACAAATAAACAAGCAAAGAGAAAAATATTTACAATAACCAATAATAAGGCACACGTTAGCAATTCTCCGTCAATGGCGCCATTTTGGACGTTAGGATTTTTGCTAGTAAAGAATGTCATAAAAACAGTCGCGTTGTAGATGTAGTTTCTAAACCGACAAAAATCCCTTCGTACAAACATTTTGGGTGTCACAAGTAACAAACCCCTTTAAAAATTGTTAACTGAGTATTCAAACCTCGGGTCATCTTCTCAAGGAACTGCGAGGAGGTATGTTCTTATTATTGGCTATAAAGGTTGTAATCGGGGTTTAGAAGATGAGAAGCAAGTAATTTAAATGACAAGTAAAGTAAATGGCAATTAAAATAAATAAATACTGTAAAGCAGACTTTTGGCAAGGTAAGAGAAGTTGGAGGTCCAATGTAGTTATCTCTCTCAACTATAATGAAAGTTGAATCTAAACTCCACTTGGTCAACCTTTACTAGGGCAAAGGAAAGTCAAGGGACTGATTAAATTGGCCTTTGAATCCTATTTATTTCCTAAGAAAAGGTGGAGATTACTTAAGTTCAGCTCAATTAGCAAGATAACGATTATCAATTATGTTGAGTTTAATAACTGTTGAGTTATTGAATTCTTAACCAGGACCAAAAGGGGAAAAAGTAAAATTGCTGGAATAATAAAAATGTCCTTAGATAGGAAGCAATGGTAACTTAAATCAAAGAGAACAATCATAAACTGAAAATACCTCAATTATCATTAATTCAAATACCAGTCTGTAACATGAAAGAATTCATAGATTCAATTATAAAGGTAAATAGCCAGCTCAGATACTGAAAGAAATAAATAAAGTGAAAGGGAAGTTTAAAACAAAGAAATATAAAACCTGGATTGAGAGTCACTCTTAAAGCGAGAAGAAATCCTAAATACTAAGAGAGAGAGGAGAAGATCTCCCTCTCAACTAAATCTAAATCATTGAAAAATAAAATATGCGAGCTCTCTTTTGAATGGTTGCATTCCCACACTTTATAACCTCTGGTCTATGCTGTCTGTACTTGGATCTGGGCCAAAAAGGGCTTCAGAAATCGATGGGGCATATTCTGTAAATTCTGATATGTGGGTCACGCGGTCGCGTCATTCGGAGCTTTTCCTTGCCACGCGGTCGCGTCAGTCACGCGTCCACGTCGTATGCGTTCTGCTTATGTCGCGCGGTCGCATCAGTCATGCGGCCGCGTCGCTGCATCTTCGCTTCTGGCACGCGATCGCGTCGTCTATGCGATCGCGTGAATACTAGTTTCCTTCAAAGCTCTGTTTTGCTTTCTCCTTCCATTTTTGTATGTTTCCTTTTCCATCCTTTAAGTCATTCTGCCTTAGAATATCTGAAACTACTCAACACACTAATCACGGCATCGAATGGAAATAAAGGTAATTAAAATAATTAATCTTTAAAGCTTAGAAAAACCTGTTGTTCACAATATGACATAATAAGGAAGGGAAAGTAAAACCATGCAGTTAATATGAATAAGTAGGTGGAAGATTGAATAAATCACTCAAATTAAGCACAAAAGAACTCATGAAATATGGGTTTATCAGGTAGCCTCTGCTGAACCAAGGCATTGAGCTCTTTGTCAGCACTGGAGGTTCCTCCTCTAATGCCTCTGCTCCAGAGAGTTTGCATTCAGCCGCCTAGGGGTTGCCAAGTACCGGGCAATTTTCTTTCCCCTAGTTTCCTCTTCATCATGAGAGGAGGAGTATTCTTCAGCCTCCATAATCTGCAACAGAGAGTTCAAGGGGACTTCTATGGTTTTCCCATGAGTTCTGATTTCCTTCAGATCCTCAACTGGAGGGTCTTTAGTGGGCGTTGAATGCCCATCCTCTCCTATTTTGGCGTGTAATGCCAGAGACTGCTCCTTATTGGGCATTGGACATCCAGCCTCTCCTTTGCTGGCATTCAACGCCAAAGGGTGCTTCTCAGCTTCGGCCTCAGCTCCTATACGAAGGACCTTGCACTCTTCATTTGGATTCACTTCAGTGTTTCTTGGAAGAGTGTTTGATGGGATCTCTCGGATCTTCTTGCTCAGCTGACCAGTCTGTATCTCTAGTTTCCTGATGGAAGACCTAGTTTCAGTCATGAAGCTGTGTGTGGTCTTAGAGAGATTAGAGACTATAGTAGCGGGGTCAGAGAGGCTCTGCTTGGGTGTCTTCATCTATTGCTGAAAGGGTTCGAATGCTTTATTGTTGAACCAGGTCTGGTTTATTCCATTTGAATTATTGCTGAATCCTTATTGAGGCTTCTGTTGATCTTTCCACCCAAAGTTACGGTGGTTCCTCCTTCACTAATTGAATATATTTGAATAGAGATTGTTATTAGAGTTTTTAGAGGGGTTTCCCATATAGTTAACCTCTTCCATGGTGGTCCAGGCATTATCACCTGTGTCCATCTTATAGGCTGTCTTTGGACAGTAAGCCTCTGAACTCTGTGTTCCACTCAAGTGCTGAGTGATCATGTTGATCTATTGGGACATGAGCTTGTTTTGAGCTAAGATGGCATCTAAGGTACTTATCTCTAGGATGCCTCTCTTCTGAGCAGCCCCATTGTTCATAGGGTTCCTCAGAAAATTGAGAGAAAAAGGAGAAGAGAGAAGAAGTACTATTCACTTCTCACTTCAATCCGCAATATCTCGAGCTACAGTACTCCGATTCGTGTGTCGTCAGTGGCTACGTGAAGCTCTTGCCGAGCCTGTCACTTGTATCTAAGCTTTGTGGTAAGAATTTTGAGTTTTACATGCCCAATTTTCGTGCTCTTGTGAAATTCGAGTTTTAAGGTTTGGTTTTGAGTGAAATCTTGTGTTTTGGGTGTTTAGGTACACTCTATCACTTGATTACTTGTGGTTTTGGCTTCCAAAATTGTTGGTTAAGGTAAGAACTCTTGAAACCCTTGTGATTTTATGATTATGTTGAGCCCTAAATTGATTAGTGATTATTTGTGTGTATATAGCTTGTTTGTTGTGAGTTTGGGAGCTTTTGGAGCTTGTTGGTGCTTGTTGGAGTCCTTTTGGAAGCTTGGATTGTGGTTAAGAGCTTGCTTGTGCTCTTTTGGGGTTTTGGTGCATATTGGGAATTGGCTAAGGTATGATTTTGGTTTCCTCTATGTAGTATATAATATTCATGGACACTTAGACTAGTGCCCTATAAGATAGGTTGGGATTTATGTGGTTGTTGTTGATGTATGATGAATAAATATTGTTATATTGGTAAATAATGGTTGTTGAGTATTGAATGTTGATGTATGATGATTTACAATGGGTTTAGGAATTTTAAGTTCAATTATGATGATTAATATTGATATGATGAAGTTGAATGATTGTGTAGATTTAAAAGTGGTTTGATATGATATATGTGATGTCGAGATTGTTGGAATGGTAATTGATGATGTGGTATGATTGATAAATGGATACATTGATGTTGGTAGTTGGATATGGGAGATTGATATTGAAATTGAGGATAGAAAGATGATTGGTAAATGTACTGGTGGGAAAATTGTTTGTAATGTTATATGTTTGATAAATGAGTTTGAAAATGATGAAATGTGGTGGAAAGTTTGATATGAATGGAAAATTGTGATCCAGGAGGGTAGGGTGTGTTGAAAATGGGAGTTCGGTATTGTTTTGGTTGGATGTGGTTGAGAATTTGATAAATTGAGTATAGGTGGAATTTTGGTAAAAAGGTAATTTTGGTAAACTTTGTTTGATCATAACTGTTGCCTCGGTTTCCAAAATTGGTGAAAAATTGTACGAAATTAAGGCTTATTGAAAACCCTTCGAACAGATATAAAGTTTGTAAAATTTGGAATTTTTTAGATGAAGTTATGATCATTCAAAGATTGGTGTAAAAATCTAAAATTCTGCAAAGTTGCAGAATTTTATGATTTCTGGTATGTGCGTACGCACAGCCTTGTGTGCACGCACACCTCTGTGAAAATTTGGATTTGTGCACACGCACAGACCTGTGTGTATGAACACGCAGAGGCAGGCAGTCTGCTCATAGTGCTAGCACAGCCCTGTGTGTACGCACACGTTGGGAAGGCCAGTCTGTTGAGGCCGCTAGCACAGGTTGTGCGAGCGAATAGACATTATGAATTTTTTGGTACCTGTGCATATGCACACTTTTAAAAACTTCTTCCGGGCCTGCGCACGCACACCCCTGTGCGTACGCACACGCCCTGTTTCTCAATTTTAAACTTTGTTTTCAACTATTTTACCTTTCCTACAAGATTGTAAGCCTCTATAACACCATTTTAAAACTCTTGGACTTATTTTTGGCTTTTAAAATATGGGAAAAATCTTAGGTAAATTTATTTGGGTTTTACGTTAGGAAGTTAGGAAACGGAGGTGTATGTTTCTGGTGTACTGAGGATGGGTATGGTAAAGTGAAAAAGGAGAATGGTACTAGAATTGAGGAACTCATGAACTGTGAGTTCGGAATGGAAATCATGAATTAATGATGGTTGTGATGAGACAAGGACTCAAAGAGAAATGATGATCCTGATGGATGTTGAGAGTGTGCGGGGCCTATATCCCAGCGTAGCAGATTTTCTCTGCTGCATGACTAGTTGTTGTTGAGAGTGTGCGGAGCCTATATCTCCGACGTGGCAGACGTTTCTGTCAGATGACTTGTTGAATGTTGAGAGTGTGTGGGGCCTGTATCCCCGGCGTGGCAGATTATTCTACTACATGATTTGTTGTGGTTGGTTCCTTCTCTGCTGCACGAAGTGTGTGGGGCCTATATCCCTGACGTAATAGACTCCCTACTGCATGAGTGTGCAGGGCACTATATCTCTGATGCAGCAGATTCGCTGCTACATGAGTGTGCAGGGGACTATATCTCTAGCATGGCAGAAAAGGCTACATCCGAGAGGATGTGTCGGGTTGGCATTTACAGACCGACAAGTGATATCACGAGCCAATAGAACAGGCATTCATCATATGCATCTCTTAGATGCTTGTTTGCTTTGATTAATTGAGTTTGCCTAATTGTATAATATGTCTACTTGCTTCTTGAAATTTTTGTTATATATTTGAATATTACCTGTGTTTTGCTTGCTTGCATTATCTGTGTTTGTCTGGTGCTGAGGAGGTCAGGTAGGCGGTGGCGACGGGATCGCAGGGAGGGTAGGTTGGTGAAGGCTGTGGGACAGTGGTGTTTAGTCTAGTTAGAAATCCCCTAAGTTAGATTTACATTACCCTATTATTATATTATAGTTTAAGTTATGTTTTAATGTTTTAGTTAAGCTTTACGATGAATCTTGTGGTGGATGTGAAGTCTAGGATTGCCTTTGGTGTCCCAGGGTATTATATCTTACATTAATGGGCATTGTTACCATACTGAGAACTTCCGGTTCTCATACCGTATTTATGTTGTATTTTTCAGATACAAGTCGCAACCCACCTCAGTGAATTGCTTCGATGGTGATAGAAGTGGAGGATCCTGTTACTCTTGGAGTATTTTTTTGGTTAATTTTTGTTTATATATCTCTCACTTTTGTATTTTGTTTCCCTAGAGGCTTGTATTTGAGAGAGGGTAAAACTTGTATAACCTATATCAAAAACGTCAAATTCTGTTTTGTCTGTATACAGCTAGCCGGCTTAAACTTCGTGAGCCGTGGCTAGATTCTTATGATATTATATATTTATCTTTTATTATATTATATATGTCTCTTGTGTGTTAAGTTAGAAGCTTCGTTAGTACGTCTTGCGCTTTTCAAATCCTGTTTTTGAGCTATATCCTTCATCAGGCTTCTAGAGTATATCAATTCTTTCTATATATTATATGTACGAGCTTAGAACTGTCGTAATCTCTGATTAACCTTTGCTTTACGATGCGAGGTAAAGTTTAGGCTAATTAGGGTGTTACACGCACGCATACCCCTGTGCGTACGCACACGTCCTGTTTCTCAAATTTGAGTTTTATTTTTAACTATTTCACCTTCCCAACAAGATTGTAAGCTTCTATGACACCATATTAAGGCTTTTGGATATAATTTTTGGTATGAGAACATGGGGAAGACTTTAGAGATTTAGTTGACGTTATCTTGGAAAAAATTAGAAAACGGAGGCTTAGGTTTCGGATGTACTGAGGATGGTTTGATGGCGTGTGAAGGTAGATTGGTATGTGAAACGAGAAATGATGAACTGTTGAGTTCGAAACTGAAATTTGAATTGGTAGTGGTTGAGATGAGTCGAGGACTCTGAATGAGTATGAGTGGAAGTGTGCTATGAGGTGTTGCCTCTGAGATTGAATATGTAATTATGAAATGCATTGTTCTCCGTCGTAGGGGCTATGGCAGTCTCCCGCCTACACTCGGATATGAGGTTGAAGCTGCGCTTCTCTCTCATATTTGTGCTCAAGAGGACGATGGTAGGGCACACTCCCTCGGAATGTTTCCCTCTGAAAGGAGAAGGTGGTAGGGCATTCATCGCTCGGAATTTTTCTTCCTGCACATAGATTTCTCTTTGATTGCAAGGTGGTAGGGCACTAACCCATGGAATCATACGGCAACCAGAGGAAGGTGGTAGGGCACGCTCCCTCGGAATGTTTCCTTCTGAAAGGAAAAGGTGGTAGGGCACTCATCCCTCGGAATTATTCCTCCTTATGCGCAATAGAGAGACTAATCCGGGAGTTGTCGACCGGATTTTCTGTCGGGTTTGGCATAATAACCTACATGCGGTATCACAACCAATAGGACAGACATTCATGATGTGTATCTTCTATATGTTTGCTTGCTTTGGTAACTTGAGTTTGCCTAATTGTATAACATGCCTACTTTCTTCTTGAATTACTTGTTATATATATGAATACTACATGTGTTTTCCTTGCTTGCATTATTTGTGTTTGTTTGGTGCTAAGGAGGTTAGGTAGGCGGTGGCGATGGGATCGCACAGAGGGTAGGTTGGTGATGGCTGTGGGACAGCGGTGACTAGTTCTAGTTAGAAATCCCCTAAGATTAGATACCTTGTTTATTATTCACGGTTTAAGTTCTTTATTTCGTAAGGTTTGGATATCTGTTTGGTATGAAGCTCTAGGATTGCCTCTGGCATCCCGGGGTCTTACATCTTACATTGCTGGGTACTGTTACCATACTGAGAATCTCTGGTTCTCATTTCATAGTTGTTGTTATTTTTCAGATGCAGGTTGTAACCCACCTCAGTGAGTTGCTTGATGGTAGCAGAGCGGAGGATCATATTCTATTTGTTGTGATTTTATTTATTTTGATTAGTACTCTCACTTTTGTATTTACTTTTTGCCTTAGAGGGTAACTTTGACAGTGATATTTTGTATAAGCTGTTTTACTTTCAAACCTCTGTATGTCAGTATCTATAGCTAGCCGGCTTAAACTCTGCAAGCCGTGGTTAGATCTTTATATTATTATACCCTTCTATTTTGTTATATTACATCTATATCTTGTGCTTTAAGTTTGTGGCTTCGTGAGTACATTTTGCGCTTTTCAAATTATGTTTTGAGTTGTATCCTTCATCGGGCTTCTAGAATAATTATTATTCCTTCTATATATATAGTTATGTATGAGCCTTAGCATTGTCATAACCCTTGATTAACCTTTGTCTTACGGCATGAGGTAAGGCTTAGGGTAATTAGGGTGTTACATTTAGTGGTATCAGAGCGGTTCGTCCTCGTGAGCCTGAGAGATGGACCAATTGTGCTTCATTGCATACTCTGGGTCATTTTTCTTTTATGCTATTTAGGTTATCTACTTGATATATCATAGCATGCTTGTTTGTGAGTGCCTTTTTGGGAAAATTGAAACACTAGGCTTTTGATATTGAGACTGATCACCTTGATATCGATTGGTTGGTGTAGACAAGAACCCTAATGGCTACTCGCGGACGAGGTCGTACTCGTACACCGGGAGGAACTGAGAATGACCGACCGACCGATAACCATGCCGAGTTCATGGTAGCGATGGCCAACTTGGCTAATACCATGGAAGCGAATACTGCTGTGACTCTGCAAGCTGTGCAGAGGCTGGGTCAACCTGCGGAAAATAGGAATGGTAATGGAAATGGGAACGAACATGCGGAATGAAATGCTAATGACTTGGGAGGTTCTCCAATGACCTTGGCTACATTTCTGAAAGTTCACCCACCGACTTTTAGAGGTTCAAACAACCCTACTGAGGCGGATAATTGGTTCCAAGCTATGGAGCACGCGTTATAAGCACAGCATGTTTCAAACAACCAATATGTAGAGTTCGCTGCGTATCAGCTTTTGGGAGAGGCTCAGCATTGGTGGCAAGGAGAGTGCCAGTTGTTGTGACTTCCGAATGCAAAAATCCATTGGGATGTATTCCAGACGGCCTTCTACAAGAAGTACTTTCTTGAGTCTGCAAGGGAAGCGAAGGAGATGGAACATATGCAGCTGAAGCAGGGTTCCTTGTCTGTGGCGGACTATACTAGTGATGAGCGGATAATTTATACGCTTTTTGGCATTATTTTTAGTATGTTTTCAGTATGATTTAGTTAGTTTTTAGTATATTTTTATTAGTTTTTAATTAAAAATCACATTTCTGGACTTTACTATGAGTTTGTGTATTTTTCTATGATTTCAGGTATTTTCTGGCTGAAATTGAGGGACCTGAGCAAAAATCAGATTCAGAGGTTGAAAAAGGACTGCAGATGCTGTTGGATTCTGACCTCCCTGCACTCAAAGTGGATTTTCTGGAGCTACTAAACTCCAAATGGCGTGCTTCCAATTGCGTTGGAAAGTAGACATATAGGGCTTTCCAGAAATATATAATAGTCCATACTTTGAATAAGGATTAATGACGTAAACTGGCGTTCAACGCCAGTTCCATGCTGCATTCTGGAGTCAAACGCCGGAAACAAGTTGCAAAGTGGAGTTCAACGCCAGAAACACGTTACAAACTGGCGTTCAACTCAAAGAATGACCTCTCCACGTGTAAACTTCAAGCTCAGCCCAAGCACACACCAAGTGGGCCCTGGAAGTGGATTTCTACATCATTTACTCAATTCTGTAAACACTAGTAACTAGTTTAGTATAAATAGGACTTTTTACTATTGTATTAGACATCTTGGGACGTTTAGTTCTTAGATCATGGGGGCTGGCCATTCGGCCATGCCTGAACCTTCATCACTTATGTATTTTCAACGGTAGAGTTTCTACACACCATAGATTAAGGTGTGGAGCTCTGCTGTTCCTCAAAGATTAATGCAAAGTACTACTGTTTTTCTATTCAATTTAACTTATTCCACTTCTAAGATATTCATTCGCACTTCAATATGATGGATGTGATGATCGTGACAGTCATCATCATTCTCAACTTATGAACGCATGCCTGACAACCACTTCCGTTCTACCTTAGATTGAATGGATATCTCTTGGATATCTAATACAAGGGACCGAGTCCGAGATATTAGTGTCTTCGTGGTATAAGTTAGAACCCATGGATGGCCATTCCTGAGATCCGGAAAGTCTAAACCTTGTCTGTGGTATTCCGAGTAGGATCTGGGAAGGGATGGCTGTGACGAGCTTCAAACTCGCGAGTGCTGGGCGTAGTGACAAACGCAAAAGGATAGTAAATCCTATTCCAGTATGATCGAGAACCGACAGATGATTAGCCATGCAGTGACAGTGCATTGGACCATTTTCTTAGGAGGATGGGATGTAGCCATTGACAACGGTGATGCCCTACATAAAGCTTGCCATGGAAAGGAGTAGGATTGATTGGATGAAGACAGCAGGAAAGCAGAGATCAGAGGAACGAAAGCATCTCTATAGGCGTATCTGAAATTCTCACCAATGAATTACATAAGCACCACTATCCTATTTTATATTTTATTTATTTTCATCCACTATAATTTCTTAATACAATTTAATCCGCCTGACTGAGATTTACAAGGTGACCATAGCTTGCTTCAAGCCGATAATCTCCGTGGAATCGACCCTTACTTACGTAAGGTTTATTACTTGGACGACCCAGTGCACTTGCTGGTTAGTTGTACGAAGTTGTGAAATAGATATAAGATCATGAACGTGCGTATTGAGTTTTTAGCGCCGTTATCAAGGAATGGAATGATCACGATTTCGCACACCAAGCTTTTGGCACTGTTGCCGGGGATTGTTCGAGTTTGGACAACTGACGGTTCATCTTGTTGCTCAGATTAGGTAATTTTCTTTTTCGTTTTATTTTCAAAAAAAAATTTGTTTTCAAAAATCTTTCAAAAAAAAAATTTCTTTTCCTTTTGTTTTCGAAAATTATTCTAAATTTTTAAGAATGAATTCTAAAGTTTCAAAATGGTATGCTGAAGTTTGGCTAGCCATCAAGCTTTAGACTAACCTGGTATGATTCCTGGAATCTTGATTGAGGACTTTGAATTCATTGCTTCCTTTTCCCTATATGTTTTCAAAAAAAAAATTTAAAATATACAAAAATTCAAAAAAATTACTAAAATCATAAAATCAAAAATATTTTTTGTTTCTTGTTTAAGTCTAGAGTCAATTTTTAAGTTTGGTGTCAATTGCAATTTTTTTTCTAAAAATTTATGCATTTTTCGAAAATTCATGCATTCATAGTGTTTTTCATGATCTTCAAGTTGTTCTTGGTAAGTCTTCTTGTTTGATCTTCATATTTTCTTGTTTTGTGTCTTTTCTTGTTTTTCATATGCATTTTTAATTTGTTAGTTTCTAAATTTTGAAAATTTCTAAGTTTGGTGTCTTGCATGTTTTTCTTTCATTAAAAATTTTCAAAAATAAGTCTTGATGTTCATCTTGATCTTCAAAGTGTTCTTGGTGTTCATCTTGACATTCATAGTGTTCTTGCATGCATTGTATGTTTTGATTCATAATTTTTATGTTATGAGTCTTTTTCATGTTTTTCTCTCTCATCATTAAAAATTCAAAAATAAAAAAAAAATATCTTTTCCTTCTTTTACTCAAAATTTTCGAAAATATGATTTGATTTAGTCAAAAAGTTTTTAAATTTAATTGTTTCTTATGAATCAAATCAAATTTTCAATTTAAAAATCTTATCTTTTCAAAATCTTTTTCAAAAATCAAATCTTTTTCATTTTACCTTCATATTTTCGAAAACTTTTTAAATTTGATTTTCAAAATCTTTTTCTTATTTTATTTCTTAATTTTCAAAATATTTACTAACATTTAATATGATTGATTGAAAAATTTCAAGTTGTTACTTGCTTATTAAGAAAGATTCAATCTTTAAACTCTAGAATCATATCTTTTTAGTTTCTTGTTAGTCAAGTAATCAACTTTAGTTTTCAAAATCAAATCTTTTTAATTTTGTTTTCAAGTCTTTTTCAAATTAAAATTTCAATCATATCTTTTTCAAATTCAATTTCAAAATCTTTTCTAAGTTCTTATCTTTTTAAAAAAATTGATTTTCAATTCTTATCTTTTTGTTTCAATCATATCTTTTTAAATTTCAATCATATCTTTTTCAAAAACAAATTTCAAAACTTTTTCAATCAATCTTATCTTTTTTTTTCAATCATATCTTTTTCAAAACTACCTAACTAATCCTCTCTCTCTCTTATTTTCGAAAATTCCCTCTCTCCTTTTTCAAAATTCCCTTTTAATTAACTAATTGTTTTAATTTTAATTTAATTTCAACTTTAATTTTCGAATTCTAACTTTCAATTTTAATTTTTATTTTAATTAAATTTCTAAATTCTCTCTCTCATCTCCTTCTATTTATTTATTCATCTACTAACACTTCTCTTCCATCCAAAAATTCGAACACCACCTCCCTCTCTGTGTTCGAGTTTTCCCTCTTCTCTTCTTTACATTACATTCTTTTCTTCTTCTACTCACACAAAGGAATCTCTATACTGTGACATAGAGGATTCCATATTTTCTTTGTTATTCCCTTCTTTGTCATATGAGCAGGAGCAAGGACAAGAACATTCTTGTTGAAGCAGATCCTGAACCTGAAAGGACTCTGAAAAAGAAACTTAGAGAAGTTAAAATACAACAATTGAGAGACAACCTTACAGGAATTTTCGAACAAGAAGAGGAGATGGCAGCCGAAAATAATAATAATGCAAGGAGGATGCTTGGTAACTTTACTGCACCTAATTCCAATTTACATGGAAGAAGCATCTCTATCCCTGCCATTGGAGCAAACAACTTTGAGCTGAAACCTCAATTAGTTTCTCTAATGCAACAGAACTGCAAGTTTCATGGACTTCCATCTGAAGATCCTTTTCAGTTCTTAACTGAGTTCTTGCAAATCTGTGATACTGTTAAGACCAATTGGGTTGACCACGAGGTCTACAAGCTTATGCTTTTCCCGTTTGCTATAAGAGACAGAGCTAGAGTGTGGTTGGACTCTCAACCCAAAGATAGCCTGAACTCTTGGGATAAGCTGGTCACGGCTTTCTTAGCCAAGTTCTTTCCTCCTCAAAAGCTGAGTAAGCTTAGAGTGGATGTTCAAACCTTCAGACAGAAAGAAGGTGAATCCCTCTATGAAGCTTGGGAGAGATATAAGCAACTGACCAAAAAGTGTCCTTCTGACATGCTTTCAGAATGGACCATCCTGGATATATTCTATGATGGTCTGTATGAATTAGCTAAGATGTCATTGGATACTTCTGCAGGTGGATCCATTCACCTAAAGAAAACGCCTGTAGAAGATCAAGAACTCATTGACATGGTTGCTAATAACCAGTTCATGTACACTTCTGAAAGGAATCATGTGAGTAATGGGACGCCTCAGAAGAAGGGAGTTCTTGAAATTGATACTCTGAGTGCCATATTGGCTCTGAATAAAATATTGACTCAGCAAGTCAATATGATTTCTCAGAGTCTGAATGGAATGCAAGCTGCATCCAACAGTACTCAAGAGGCATCTTCTGAAGAAGAAGCTTATGATCCTGAGAACCCTGCAATAGCAGAGGTGAATTACATGAGTGAACCCTATGGAAACACCTATAATCCCTCATGGAGAAATCACCCAAATCTTTCATGGAAGGATCAACAAAAGCCTCAACAAGGCTTTAATAATGGTGGAAGAAACAGGTTTAGCAATAGCAAGCCTTTTCCATCATCCACTCAGCAAAAGACAGAGAGTTCTGAGCAGACCCCATCTAGCTTGGCAAATATAATCTCTGATCTATCTAAGGTCACTCTAAGTTTCATGAATAAAACAAGGTCCTCCATTAGAAATCTGGAAGCACAAGTGGGCCAGCTGAGTAAAAGGATCACTAAAACCCCTCCTAGTACTCTCCTAAGCAATACAGAAGAAAATACAAAAGGAGAGTGCAAGGCCATTGAAATGACCATCATGGCCGAAACCACAAAAGAGGAAAAGGACGTGAATCCCAGTGAGGAAGACCTCCTGGGATGTCCAGTGATCAACAAGGAGTTTTCCTTTGAGAAACCAAAGGACTCTGAGGCTCATCTAGAGACCATAGAGATTCCATTGAACCTCCTTATGCCATTCATGAGCTCTGATGAGTATTCTTCTTCTGAAGAAAATGAGGATGTTATTGAAGAGCAAGTTGCCAAGTACCTTGGTACAATCATGAAGCTGAATGCCAAACTATTTGGTAATGAGACTCGGGAAGTTGAACCTCCCTTGCTCATCAATGAACTGAGTGATCTGGATCAACTGACATTACCTCAGAAGAAACAGGATCCTGGAAAGTTCCTAATACCTTGTACCTTAGGCAGCATGACCTTTGAGAAGGCTCTATGCAACCTTGGGTCAGGGATAAACCTCATGCCACTCTCTGTAATGGAGAAACTAGGAATCCTTGAGGTACATGCTGCCAATTTCTCATTAGAGATGGCAGACAAATCTATGAAGATGGCTTACGGACTAGTAGAGGACGTGTTAGTAAAGGTTGAAGGCCTTTACATCCCTGCTGATTTCATAATCCTGGATACTGGGAAGGATGAGGATGAATCCATCATTCTTGGAAGACCCTTCCTAGCCACAGCAAGAGCAACGATTGATGTGGACAGAGGAGAATTGATCCTTCAACTGAATGAGGAATCCCTTGTGTTTAAAACTCAATGATCTCCTTCTGTAACTATGAAGAGGAAGCATGAAAAGCTTCTCTCACTGCAGAGTCAACCAAAGTCCCCACAGTCAAACTCTACGTTTGGTGTTGGGAGGCCTCAACCAAACTCTAAGTTTGGTGTTGAACTCCCATATCTAAACTCTAAGTTTGGTGTTGGGAGTCTATAAAATTGACCTGATCACCTGTGTGGCTCCATGAGAGCCCACTATCAAGCTATTGACATTAAAGAAGCACTTGTTAGAAGGCAACCCAATGTTATTTAATCATTTTTATTTTATTTTCTCTTTGTTATTTCATGTTTTATTAGGTTGATGATCATGTGGAGTCACAAAAACTACTGAAAAATCAAAAACAGAATGAAAAACAGCATTGAAAATAGAACACCCTGGAGGAAGGGTTTACTGGCGTTTAAACGCTAGTAAGGAGCATCTGGCTGGCGTTCAACGCCAGAACAGAGCATGGAGTTGGCGCTGAACGCTAGAAACAAGCATGAAGCTAGCGTTCAACGCCCGAAATATGCTGCATATGGGCGTTAAATGCCCAGAACAAGCATCACTTCGGCGTCTAAATGCCAGAAATGCATGCAAAGGCATTTTACATGCCTAATTGGTGCAGAGATGTAAATCTTTGACACCTCAGGATCTGTGGACCCCACAGGATCCCCACATACCTCCACTCACCTTCCCTCCTCATAATCCTATATCACCATCTCTCTCTCTCTCCATTCACAGTCATCCCTTCTGTTTTCCATTCACCACTCACATCCATACACCCCACCTACCTTCAAAATTCAAAATCTCTTTTCCACCCAAGCCCACCCATATAGCCGAATACACACATCCCTCCATCTCCTCCATATCTTCTTCTTCTACTATTCTTTCTTCTTTTCCTCGAGGGCGAGCAACATTCTAAGTTTGGTGTGGTAAAAGCATAGCTTTTTTTTTATTTTTCCATAACCATTGATGGCACCTAAGGCCAAGGAAACCTCTAAAAAGAGGAAAGGGAAGACAAAAGCTTCCACCTCCGAGTCATAGGAGATGGAGAGATTCATCTCAAGGGTCTATAGCTCAGTGGTAGAACATTTGACTGCAAATCAAGAGATCCTTGAGATACCTCAGGGGATACATTTTCCTCCACACAATTATTGGGAGCAACTAAGGATAGGAGCACCAAGAGCACTCCATCATCCTCCATGAAATTAGAGAAGATCAAAGAGCTTTGAGGGAGGAGCAACAAAGACAAGGAAGAGCTCAAGGACATCATTTGTTCCTCAAGAAGAAAACGCCACCATCATTAAGGTGGACTCATTCCTTAATCTCCTTGTTTATTTATTTTCCTGTTTTTCGATTTTTATGCTTTATGTTTGTTTATGTTTTTGTCTTCATGATCACTAGTATTTAAGTGTCTATGCCTTAAAGTTATGAATGTCCTATAAATCCATCACCTCTCTTGAATGAAAAAATGTTTTAATTACAAAAGAACAAGAAGTACATGGTTTCGAATTCATCTTTAAAACTAGTTTAATTATTTTGATGTGGTGATAATACTTTTTATTTTCTGAATGATTGCTTGAACAGTGCATATGTCTTTTGAAGTTGTTGTTTATGAATGTTAAATATGTTGGCTCTTGAAAGAATGATAAACAGGAGAAATGTTATTTGATAATCTGAAAAATCATAAAATTGATTCTTGAAGCAAGAAAAAGAAGTGAATACAGAAAGCTTGCGAAAAAAAAAGAGAAAAATGGCGAAAAAAATAATAGAAAGAAAAAGAAAAAGCAAGTAGAAAAAGCCAAAAGCTCTTAAAACCAAAAGGCAAGAGCAAAAAGCCAATAACCCTTAAAACCAAAAGGTAAGGGTAAATAAAAATGATCCCAAGGCTTTGAGCATCAGTGGATAGGAGGGCCTAAAGGAATAAAATCCTGGCCTAAGCGGCTAAACCAAGCTGTCCCTAACCATGTGCTTGTGGCGTGTAGGTGTCAAGTGAAAACTTGAGACTGAGCGGTTAAAGTTAAGGTCCAAAGCAAAAGAAGAGTGTGCTTAAGAACCCTGGACACCTCTAATTAGGGACTTTAGCAAAGCTGAGTCACAATCTGAAAAGGTTCACCCAATTATGTGTCTGTGGCATTTATGTATCCGGTGGTAATATTGGAAAACAAAGTGCTTAGGGCCACGGCCAAGACTCATAAAGTAGCTGTGTTCAAGAATCAACATACTGAACTAGGAGAATCAATAACACTATCTGAACTCTGAGTTCCTATAGATGCCAATCATTCTGAACTTCAATGGATAAAGTGAGATGCCAAAACTATTCAAGAGGCAAAAAGCTACAAGTCCCGCTCATCTGATTGGAGCTATGTTTCATTGATATTTTGGAATTTATAGTATATTCTCTTCTTTTTATCCTATTTGATTTTCAGTTGCTTGGGGACAAGCAACAATTTAAGTTTGGTGTTGTGATGAGCGGATAATTTATACACTTTTTGGCATTGTTTTTAGTATGTTTTCAGTATGATTTAGTTAGTTTTTAGTATATTTTTATTAGTTTTTAATTAAAAATCACATTTCTAGACTTTACTATGAGTTTGTGTGTTTTTCTGTGATTTCAGGTATTTTCTGGCTGAAATTGAGGGACCTGAGCAAAAATCAGATTCAGAGGTTGAAGAAGGACTGCAGATGCTGTTGGATTCTGACCTCCCTGCACTCAAAGTGTATTTTCTAGAGCTACAGAACTCCAAATGGAGCGCTTCTAATTGCGTTGGAAAGTAGACATCCAGGGCTTTCCAGCAATATATAATATTCTATACTTTGAATAAGGATTAATGACGTAAACTGGCGTTCAACGCAAGTTCCATGCTGCATTCTGGAGTCAAACGCCAGAAACAAGTTGCAAAGTGGAGGTCAACGCCAGAAACACGTTACAAACTGGCGTTCAACTCTAAGAATAACCTCTCCACGTGTAAACTTCAAGCTCAGCCCAAGCACACACCAAGTGGGCCCCGGAAGTGGATTTCTACATCATTTACTCAATTTTGCAAACCCTAGTAACCAATTTAGTATAAATAGGACTTTTTACTATTGTATTAGACATATTGGGACGTTTAGTTCTTAGATCATGGGGGCTGGCCATTTGGCCAAGCCTGAACCTTCATCACTTATGTATTTTCAACGGTAGAGTTTCTATACACCATAGATTAAGGTGTGGAGCTCTGTTGTTCCTCAAAGATTAATGCAAAGTACTACTGTTTTTCTATTCAATTCAACTTATTCCGCTTCTAAGATATTCATTCGCACTTCAATATGATGGATGTGATTATCGTGACAGTCATCATCGTTCTCAACTTATGAACGCGTGCCTGACAACCACTTCCGTTCTACCTTAGATTGAATGGATATCTCTTGGATATCTAATACAGGGGACCGAGTCCGAGATATTAGTGTCTTCGTGGTATAAGTTAGAATCCATGGATGGCCATTCCTGAGATCCAGAAAGTCTAAATCTTGTCTGTGGTATTCCGAGTAGGATCTGGGAAGGGATGGCTGTGACGAGCTTCAAACTCGCGAGTGCTGGGTGTAGTGACAGACGCAAAAGGATAGTAAATCCTATTCCAGTATGATCGAGACCCGACAGATGATTAGCCATGCAGTGACAGCGCATTGGACCATTTTCACAGGAGGATGGGATGTAGCCATTGACAACAGTGATGCCCTACATAAAGCTTGCCATGGAAAGGAGTAGGATTGATTGGATGAAGACAGCAGGAAAGCAGAGATCAGAGGAACGAAAGCATCTCTATACGCTTATCTGAAATTTTCACCAATGAATTACATAAGCACCACTATCCTATTTTATATTTTATTTATTTTCATCCACTATAATTTCTTAATACAATTTAATCTGCCTGACTGAGATTTACAAGGTGACCATAGCTTGCTTCAAGCCAACAATCTCCGTGGGATCGACCTTTACTCACGTAAGGTTTATTACTTGGACGACCCAGTGCACTTGTTGGTTAGTTGTACGAAGTTGTAAAATAGATATAAGATCATGAACGTGCGTATTGAGTTTTTAGCACCGTTACCAAGGAATGGAATGATCGCAATTTCGCACACTAACTAGCCGCTTTGAGGATCTCTGTAGGTTCTCTAGGGCGTGTCAGGGTGCTCCGGAGACCTATGAAAGCTGAAAGTGCATCAAGTATCAAAAGGGCTTGAAGGATATCATCATGACCGCTGTGGCTCCTTTGGAGATTCGGATTTTCTCCGATTTGGTGAACAAGGCGAGAGTTGTTAAGGAATATGCAAAGACGATAGCCTCGCCAAGGGACGCTCGTGGAGGAAACACTGATAGGGAACGTGACGATTACCTTGGACCAAGGGGACAAAACTTCAAGAGAAATGGTGAAGGGAAGCAGTCAAGAGCTTACCCCTCTGATATGAAATGTCAGGAGTGTGGAAACTACCATCCGAATAAGCCATACCAGTTGGGTATGAAGCTATGTTACAAATGTGGCGCACCGGGACATTTGGTTAGAGATTGTCCACACCGAGGAACAGATGAGGCGGGTCCATCACAATAACAGTGTTGAGGTAATCATGGATCTGATAGCCGAACCTTAACTTATTTTCATAGTATAGACTATCACTCTTCTTGTTGAAAAAATTTTAAAGCTTAGAAGGATTTTTAAATTTGGTTTGGAACTTTGGTTTAAATGATTTGGTTTTGAAACTAGGATTCGAACTTTTGATTAAATGATACAATTTAGAAAGGAAAGTGAGTTCTATGATTTTATTAACTTGTGATTTTGGTTTGTAAATTTAAGTTATCAAAAGGGATTTAAATTGAACGGTTTTGATTTAAGGGTTTTAATGAATTTAGAAAAATCATGCTTCAAAGTGATTGATTTACAATAAGAGATTTTGACTCTTTTGAGAAGGTTTTAACAATGGACTCATTTAGATTGAACTTGTTTTAAAGGTTTTGAAAAATATTACAAAATCGGTATTTGGTTTAAGTAAAATTTTTGGATTCTTAATGACAATAATCAGCGTGATACAGCAAAAGGCAAAAGAGAACATCGACACGGTAGGATGATGGTGAATGAGAGGCTTTGGCAACTTGTTGGGTTGATAACGTTGATAGTAGAATGCTTTATGGAGAATATATATATCGCGTGATTCAAATTTTTGAGGGCGAAAATTTTATTAGGAGGGGAGAATGTAAAAACCGGAGTTTTCACGTAAAACCATTTTAATAAAATAATTTTAGTGCCCGAAATAGATTCAAAATTCATAAGTTTTAATTTGAAAATATAAAGGTGAAATTTGGTTTCATTGAATTTTTATAAAAGGTACCGGCACTTAGGCTGACAGTACCGGCTCTAGTCTGTCTAGTACCGCGTATTTTGAAAAATAAGGTTTTTAAAGTTGATTTATTGTTTTGAAAGGATAAAAATAATTTAGAATTTAAAACCAGGCACTAATATTAAAGGTTTTGGCCCAAAATGTGCCAAACGGACCAAAAATGCTAACGGGTTGGACCGGGCCCAAACCAAGCCCAAGGCCCAACTTATATAAACCCATTAATGAGCATTTCAGCTCATTTGATGCAAAAAGAGAGAGAGGGGCGCGGTTTGAGAGAAGAGAGAAGGGGTGGTGTTACTATTTACATCCACCTTCCGGGAGCCATAACTTGAGCTCCGGAACTCCGATTGACGAGCCGTTTGCGGCCACGCGAAGCTCTCCTCAAGTTCTTCAATTCTATCTAAGCAAACCTGGTAAAGAATCATGTGTCACTTCCCAGTTTCCAGCCCTAGAATTCTGCGTTTTTGGGGTTATGGTTTTGAGTAGATTTTGTGATTTTGCTTGTTTAGGTGATCTCTAGTAGCGAATAATTGTTGGATTTTACCCCTAATCTCGTTGGTTAACGTAAAGTTTCACTAAACCCTTGTGTTTAGTTATTTTGTGTATCTTAGGTTTTGATTTTGGTATATATATAATGTTAGTTTGAGCTTTGGTGGCTTGTTGGTGAGATTGAAAGTTCGTTGGACTTCAATCTTGGTGCGTTGTGCTTTTTGGGGAGCGGCCAAGGTATGGTTTTGGTCTCCTCTATGTAATATGTAATATCAATGGACACTTAGGCTAGTTGACCTTAAGATAGGTTGAAAGTTGTGGTCGTATGATTAGTTGTATATAAATGTATGCTTGATGATGGTTTGGATGTAGGATGAATGAGTTTGAATGTGATGATATATATATATATATATATATATATATATATATATATATATATATATATATATATATATATATATTGTTAGATGATGATTATTGATGAGTTGTGTTGGTGGGTGTTGAGATTTGAAGATGGACACTGATGATGATTTTTGATTGTTGGTTATGGTGGTTGATGAGGATTGTTGAGTATTATTGGTGTTGATGAGTTTTATGATAGGTTTGGTTAATGATAGATATTGTTTGATAATGGCTATTGGAATTTATGAGGTTTTGTCTTGGTAGTTGAGGTTGTTATTGATTGATGATGATTATGAGTGTAGATTTGTGACTAAATGAGAAATTATGGATTGGTAGTGAGATATGGTATAATGATGTTGAGGTATGATGCTTGATGACTTTGAATGATTGTATATTGTTGGATGTTGATTTAAAGCATGAATGAGGTTGATGATGAGAATCGATAGTGGTAAAATGATTATTGGTGAATATGTTGGCGGAGGATTGACTTTGGTATCATATAATTGAGGTTTGATGGTTGAGAATAGTACAATATGTTATAAAGGGTAGATTTTGATGAGAAGTGGAGTTTAGAATGGTTTTAATTGGTTTTGGTTGGTTTAAGTTGTGAAAATGAGAAAATTGGTAAGTTGTGAACTTTTGGTAAAAGTTGGTTTTTGGAGAACTTTGTCTGATCATAACTTATGCCTCAGTTTTCAAAATTGGTTGAAATTTGATTGAAATTCATGCTTATTAAAAACTCTTCAAATCGATATAAACTTTGCAAAATTTAGATTTTTGTAGTTTTGATCATTCAAAGATTGGTGTCAAAATCTGAAATTCTGCATGGTTGCAGAATTTTATAACTTCTGGTATGTGCACACGCACAACCCTGCAAAATTTTAAACCTGTGCGCACACATAGACCTGTGCGTACGCACAAGCAGGGAAAAGCTTTCTATTTACAGCGCTAGCACAGCTTGTGTGTGCGCATACCAATGAGGATTTACAACCTGTGCGCACGCACAGCTCTGTGCACACGCACAAGTTGGGAAGGAGAGTCTGTTGAGGGTGCTAGCACACCTTGTGCGAGTGAACATACCTTGCAAAATTTGGTTCCTGTGCGTATGCACACCCCTGTGCGTACGCACACTTAAAAATCTCCTGGGCGTGCGCACGCATACCCCTGTGCGTACGCGCACGTCCTGCTTCTCAAATTTAAGTTTTGTTTTCAACTATTTCACCTTCCCAACAAGATTGTAAGCTTCTATGACACCATTTTAAGGCTTTTGGAGATATATTTGGGTATGAGAACATAGAGAAGACTTTAGAAATTTAGTTGACGTTATCTTGGAAAAAATTAGAAAACAGAGACTTAGGTTTTCGGTATTACTGAGGATGGTTTGATGGCATGTGAAGGTGGATTGGTATGTGAAATGAGAAATGATGAACTGTTGAGTTTGGAACTGAAATGTGAATTGGCAGTGGTTGAGATGAGTTGAGGACTCTGAATGAGTATGAGTGGAAGTGTGCTATGAGGTGTGGCCTCTGAGATTGAATATCTAATTATGAAATGCATTGTTCTCCGTCGTAGGGGCTGTGGCAGTCTCCCGCTTACGTTCGGATGTGAGGTTGAAGCTGGGCTTCTCACTCATATTTTTTCTCAAGAGGACGGTGGTAGGGCAAGCTCCCTCGGAATGTTTTCCTCTGAAAGGAGAAGGTGGTAGGGCACTCATCCCTCAGAATTTTTCTTCTTGAGCATGGATTTCTCTCTGATTAAAAGGTGGTAGGGCAATAACCAATAGAATCATGTGGCAACCAAAGGAAGGTGGTAGGGCATGCTCCCTCGAAATGTTTCCCTCTGAAAGGAGAAGGTGGTAAGGCACTCATCCCTCGGAATTATTCCTCCTTATGCGCAATAGAGAGACTAATCCGGGAGTTGTCGACCGGATTTTCTGTCGGGTTTGGCACAATAACCGACATGTGATATCACAGCCAATAGGACAGACATTCATCATGTGTATCTTCTATATGTTTTCTTGCTTTGATTACTTGAGTTTGTCTAATTGTATAATATGCCTACTTGCTTCTTGAATTACTTATTATATATATGAATACTACCTGTGTTTTCCTTGCTTGCATTATCTGTGTTTGTTTGGTGCTGAGGAGGTTAGGTAGGCGGCGGCGATAGGATTGCACGGAGTGTAGGTTGGTGTAGGCTGTGGGACAACAGTGACTAGTTCTAGTTAGAAATCCCCTAAGATTAGATACCTTGTTTATTATTCACGGTTTAAATTATTTATTTCGTAAAGTTGGGATATTTGTTTGGTATGAAGCTCTAGGATTGCCTCTGGCATCCCGGGGTCTTACATCTTACATTAATGGGTACTGTTACCATACTAAGAACCTCCGGTTCTCATTCCATATGTTGTTGTTTTTCAAATGTAGGTTGCAACCCACCTCAGTGAGTTGCTTGATGGTAACAGAGCGTAGGATCATATTCTATTTGTTGTGATTTTGGTTATTTTGATTAGTACTCTCACTTTTGTATTTACTTTTGCCTTAGAGGCTAACTTTGAGAATGATATTCTGTATAAGCTGTTTTTACTTTTAAACCTCTGTATGTCAGTATCTATAGCTAGCCGGCTTAAACTTCACAAGCCGTGGCTAGATCTTTATATTATCATACCCTTCTATTTTGTTATATTACATCTATATCTTGTGCATTAAGTTTGTGGCTTTGTGAGTACGTTTTGCGCTTTTCAAATTATGTTTTGAGTTGTATCCTTCATCGTGCTTCTAGAATAATTATTATTCCTTATATATATATATGTTTGAGCCTTAGCATTGTCGTAACCCTTGATTAACCTTTATCTTACGGCATGAGGTAAGGCTTAGGGTAATTAGGGTGTTACATTCTTTAGATTCTTTTAATCTTTTGACTCTCTGCTCTCCTGTGACAGAGGTTCTTTAATATTTTTCTTTTCTTTCTTCTTCTTTACTTTCCTATTATTCCATAATATAAATTATCTTCGCATTATTCCTTCGCCTTTCCCTAAGTGTCTTATGGAAAAGAATTATAAAGTTCTTTAATTAAGTCTGCCTTCTCTAAAGCTTTTAAGATTACTCTGCTTGCTTGCTTTCTCCTTAATATTACACATTATAATATTTTTGCAAAATAACATCTTTGATAAATACTAATTTTAATAATAATTTATTTTAATATAAATGAGTAATTTTAAAGCAGTATTTAAAATAATATTTATAATCTTCTTTTAAAACTTAGTTTATAAAATCTTATTTTTAAACTTTTATTAATTGCTTTCTAAATCACGAAGTTTTAATATTCTATTTTCAACCTCCATATTTTATAAAATCATATTTGAAACCCTCACTTATTTTCATATTTATAAAAATAATCCTGAACTTTTATAAAATACTCATTTTTACCCCGTACTTTATTTATTATCCAAAATACCGAGAAACTTATATAATTACAAATTTTACCTTGATTTTTACATATAAATACAATGTTATCCTTCAGAAATAAAGTTTAAATACTAATATTCCTCTTATACCCAAAACTGAAACCCTTAGCCTTTTCCTTTCAAAATATTATTTGTATTTTAATCCGTTTTCGAGTCAATCTTTTGGTTACCGATTTTTCGTAACTTTTAATCTTTTCTCTCGGCCATCAATCCTCACCAAATTTATCTCAAAATACCACATCACAACAGTTCCCAAAACCATTAAAATAACCACAGTTGAGCTATTTCTCATAGCCAAACCAACAAATCACAAGCAACAACAATAATTCAACATAAACTCATTCAAACTCAAATAATAATTAACCAAATCAAAATTCACTTATCAAATTCATATTTAATTATTATAAAGTACCAAACCCTACCTCCGTACAGAAATCACAACAACAGAAACTTCGGAAAAACTTTTTGATTGAGGTGCTGAAGAAGAAAATGTCAGAAATCGTCTGTGCCTCCTAGAATTCTAATTGACCGAACTCAAAGTGAAGAGGACTTACGTCACCGTCAATTTCTACCAGACAATATATAAAGGAGGAATATATAAACATTTTTACCGGATTAGATTTTTTATTAGAATTACAAATCGCAAGAAATCGAACGCTGAAAATTTACGGTGCCATTGCTTCTCGTTCTCTCCCACTTACGGTGCTTTCTTTTCTTTTTCTCCAAATGCACGTTCGGTGATGCATGAGGAATGAAGGATTGTTATGGGTAAAAGATCATTATGTATCGTGGTTATATAGAAAGAAAACAAGTGTCTTGCTTTATATATATATATATATATATATATATATATATATATATATATATATAAGCCACCTTTGGCTTCTTCTTTTCTTTTTTTTTTATTTCTTTAACGGCTTCGACAAGGATAATAATAATAATAATAATAATAATAATAATAAATATTATTATTATTATTATTATTATTAATTTATATTTTGTCTATCAAAATAATTTCTAACAAATAATTTAAATTAACAGAATAAATCATAATTAAATTAAACTTTAATAATCATAAAATTCTATTTAATTATTTTTAACATTTCTTAAATAAATAATTATTTAATTAATTTTTTTAAATGTCGGGGTGTTACATAAAGTAATCACAATCAAATCAAATCCACAATTGAATTGAGTTATTGAACGGAGATTACAAACTTGCAAGATAAGAGATGATTATGGTTGAAAACATGTAATTGAGCAATCGAACCCCTCACCGGATGTGTATACGCTCTAGTCGCTCAAGTGTTTAGGGTTGATTCACTTTTTTCTCCTCTAATCATGCTTTCTAAGATTTGTTTTTCATCTAACACTCAACAATTATTCAATACATACATACAAATATCATGAGTACTTTTCACAAGGTTGTAATGGGGTTAGGGTCAAGGTAAGGATGTATATGGTCAAGTGGACTAAAACTTGAATTTTTGATTAGCTTAAACTCTCATCTAACACATATAACAACCTATACAATTCAAATGCAAACCTAACTACCCATTATTCACTTTTTCACACACTCATGCATTCCCTTTTTAATTCGCATCCCATATGCATTATTCTTATTACCTTACTTTTCTTGAGGCACTTTGTCCCCTTTTTATTGCTTTCCTTCTTTTTTTTCTTATTATTCTTTTTTTTCATTCTATTATTATTATTTTTTTCAATAATAAAATATATACAAAAGTATCAATGCATATGGTTTTAACATTTAATGCATGAGTATGTAACCAATTCCTAAGATCTTCAACAAAAATACAAAAACTACACTTTCACCTCTACCAATGTTCCCAAACTTTTCCTACTTAAAATGATATACACTATCACTAGCCTAAGCTAATCAAAGATCCAAATTAAGGAAATTTATTGTTTTTCACTTAGGGGTAGTGGTGTGCTAAACTTAAGAACAAAAGGGATTAAACAGGCTCAAAATTAGTTAACAATGATAGATAAAAGGGTAAGGCCATTTGGATAAGTGAGCTCAAATGAAATGAAGGCCTCAATCATATAAATGCATCCATACACAAATTAATGGACATAAAGAATCAAACAAATCAAAGATTACAATCATAGAGAGAGAATAACACAAACAAGAATAAAATAGTGGTTATATGATGTAAACACATAATTAAGCTCGAAAACTCACAAGCTTATGTGTTTTTAGCTCGAAAACATGTTTCATAATATATAATTCAAGCTAGTTCAATGAAAAATTTTTTACGCAAATCAATTGGGGCTCCCTATAGATAAATTCCTTAGAAAATTTCATTATTTTGACTAAGCTTATCTTATATATGCAAACCAATACAATGCAAGTAAGAATTCTAAAAGACCTAGTAATAGAAGAAGAAGAAAAAAAATGAAATGTGAAAGTGTTTGGATTAGAAATTTTTACCCAAAAAAGTCAGCCGATTTGTTGGATGACCTCCCCACACTTAAAAGTTTGCACCGTCCTCGGTGCATTCAAAGATGATTAAGGGGGTACGACGACTACACGAGTTGCCACCTTCAGCTGGTTGATCAACCAACTCCTGCATGTTATTTCTTTCGCTTCCCTTTTTGCTTATGGTACATCATCCTGAAAGATAGAAATTAGGACAGTAAGATGAGTAAATACAAAGGTAAGGAAGCATAAATTGTTGGAGTGAGGTGATGATCACTAAAATGAAGTGAGTGAATCAGTTTGTGATATGAATGAAACAAGTGTGTGAATTCTATGTTGCATGCGAGATAGAATTCACACACTAGCATTGAATGCTATGTCACAATTTACATAAAAGAAGTATGCACTTCACTCATTTTAGTGTGCTTGAGATACTTTGAAGGAAACTTGTAGGTTAAGATTACAAACAAGTAATAAAGGGGCATAAAAGTACTTAAGCGAGAATCAAGCAATTGTGAAATGGATGATGAATGGACATTGGTTGATGTGTAAGAGAACTTAATGGACCAAATGAAGTATGAAACTAACACATCAATTAATGACACACATTGAATTTTTGTTCGCATCACCTAATTGACACGAAGTGGAAAACATAGTTGCTATTCAACATAGAAAAAGAGAGATAGAAGTTAAAATCAATCACATAGCAAGCATGATCCATATAGTTTGAGAATTTCAAAAAGATGTCTCTGGGTGAGCTTACAATCCAATTTCACAAATGAAGTGTTATGCCAAAATGAATAGTTTCAAGTATGTGTAGAGCACATAGTTAGACAATTAAGGGTCAACATGCCATTAAGGCATAAGCATAACCTTGTAATTAAGCCAAAAACAATATAGATGCATATAATCAAGCAACTCGATGCATTAAGATAAATGCACAACATCAACCATTAAGAAATTACCTAGTCATGGTTAAAGAATTTAAATCACATGGTGGCCAAAATATGCAATTCAAAATATTTAAAACGTCTTGAAGGCAATGTCATAAGCACTTGGTATGCACAAAATTAAACATGAAGAATTCAACACAAAGCAACATGATATAATCTCAATAAATAAATCCAACAATGAATATTCAAAATAACAATGCTAAAATAGCATCATACTAGTAATCAGTAGTAATACACAAAAAATCAAATTAATAATCCAACACTTAGCACCAAAATGGAAAATTAAACTAACGAAATAACAAACAAACTAATTAACTAATTAACTAATTAACTAACTAACTAAATGAGATGATGGTGGATTGCAAATGGTGGTGGTGGATGATGGTTGGAGGAGGGAAAGAAGAGAAGATAAGAGAAAAGAAGAAAAGAAACGGAGAGAATAGAAGAAAAGAAGAGTATGTGAAGCAAGGATGTGACGCATACGCGAAAGGTCACACGTACACGCGCTATGGAAAATGGGGAGTGACGCGTATACGTGGGCCACACGCACGTGGGACCGGGCAAAACAGAAAGTGACGTGTATATGTGCGATGAATTTGTGCTAGTTGCAAACTTTCCACACGGTCCTGGAACAACTTTCTGTTTGAACCGTACGATGGCACAATCCACGCACGATCTTGGCACGGTCAGATTCTGGGGTGTCACATATACGTGCGGGTCAAGTGTACGCGGGACAAGCTCCTTTTTTTTAAGACAAGCCAAACTCCAAAATTAATAAAATCTTTAAACATGCAATGGAAACAAAAGGCAATTCAAGACAAGATTATTGACTATTCAAATATGCAAGCTAAAACAAATATTTACCTAATCAACTAATCACCTAAGAGTAATATATACAAGAATGATACAAAGAAAGGAAGTGCCTAACAATGGAAACTCAGTTTATTTATCAACTATATACAAAAGAGAAAATAGAAAGAGTTTACCATGGTGGCGTGTCTCCCACCTAGCACTTTTATTTATTGTCCATAAGTTAGACATTTAGGTGAGCTCTTATCAAGGTGGCTTGTAGTTGAATTCATCCTTGAACTTCCACCAATGCTTGGTCTTCAAGTGATTGTCAGAATTTCCAATCAAGTACACCAAACCTTGGTAAAATTCTACACAAGTCAGGAGCTCCACCACATAACTCTCTCTTACTCTTCAATCCACAAATATTCCTACGTTGACCATCCGTCTCAAGCAAACCATATTCAAGTGGAATAAGAAAGCTAAGGGATATGAATTTTATCTACTTGAATGGTGTAAAGGATGATGGTGACTTAGGAAGAGAGGTCTCCAACAACTTGGGCAAGGCACTTTTCACTCCCTTGTGCTCTTCTTTTATAACTTCCACCTCTAGACAAACCTTTCCAATTTCCTCCTTGACCTCTAATTCATGTCCAATGGGAGAAGGTTTAACAAGATCATCGAGTTGATTAGTTAGTACAGACAAGAACTCATCAATGATTGAATACATTTCTTGATCACCCTCCCCTGATTCTTCAACCACTTCTTTTGGTTTAATTATCTAAACTTTCTTCTCTTGTTGTGATTCTTGCTTCTTTTCCTCTTCTTCATCTAGAAGCTCTAAGTTTTTCTCCAAGTTTTTCTTCTTGATTGCATGAGCATAGGTGGGAGGCTATGCGGTTAACAACTTCAGTCATGGTAGCCACCATGGCTTCTAGCCCTCTTTGCTCTTCTTCTTGCTTTTGGAGAAAAAAGTAAAGGTCTCTTTGTTCTTGCATAAATGATTGGAAAGCTTTATTCAATGAAGGCAGTGGTGAGAAAGAGGGTTCATTGTTTGAGAGAAAGGGTTCATAATTAGAAGGTGGTTCATATTGGTGAGAGTCTTAAGGTGGTGCATATGAAATCAGTGGTTCTTGGGAATATTGGGGGTGGAATGGTTGTGGCTCTAAGTATGGTTCACATGGTTGTTGGTATGGTGGGTATGGATTAGGATCATATGAAGGTGAATGGTGATATGGGGCTTGTGAGTAAGGTTGATAACAATATTGAGGAGGGAGTTCATATGCATATTGTGGTTATGGTTGGAAACCACAAGGAGGTCCACTACATCTATTAGATTGGTATGTATTAGGAGTTGGATTATACCCATAAGAAACCGGAGGAGGTTTTTGCCAAGAAGATTGTCTAAATGCTTGAGGCTCCTCCCACCTTTGATTACCAAATGCTTGATGCAAATCCTCATTGAAGCTTTCATTTCTATTTTCTACAACATAGTTTGAACTAAACTCATAGCCAAAAGGGTGATAATTCATAGTGAAAATAGAGGATAAAAACAAAAGCTAGCAAGAAATAAAGTAAAGAAACTCCTAAACCAAAACTAGCAAACAAGCAAAAATCAAACTATTCACAATATTTACATATGAATAATAACCAATAACAAGAACACATTGCAATTTCCCGGCAATGGCACCAAAAACTTGATGGTTAGAATTTATGCCGGTCTAAAATTTCTCAATGGAAAAGAACTTCTTCGTTGCAAGCATAGTTTAGACCAACAATAGATTCTCCAACAAAGTTTAGTTCTAGTTGTCACAAGTTCAACCCAATAAAAATAACCGAGAGTATTACTCCCGGGTTATTCTCCCTAGAAATTACAATCGAATGCTCAATTATTGGTTATGAGATTCACAGGGGTGGGTTGATAAAAAGGCAAGAATATAAATAACAAGAAAGGTAATTAAACAACTAAAGATAACAATAACTAAAGAGGCATTCATGGCAAGGATTGATAATCAAAACTCATAAGTATCTCTATTTTATTTTATGTTTTATTTATCTTTTAATTATCAAAACTCATAACCAATTGAATTCGCCTGACTAAGATTTACAAGATGACCATAGCTTGCATCAAGCCGACAATCTCCGTGGGATCGACCCTTACTCACGTAAGGTATTACTTGGACGACCCAGTGCACTTGCTGGTTAGTTGTGCGGAGTTGTGAAAAGTGTGAATCACAATTTCTCACACCAAGTTTTTGGCGCCATTGCTGGGGATTGTTCGAGTTTGGACAACTAACGGTTCATCTTGTTGCTTAGATTTAGTAATTTTATCTTATGTCTAAGCCTCTTATTTTTATTTTCGAAAACAAAATACAAAAAAAAATTAATAAAATCATAAAAATAAAAAAAATTTTGTGTTTCTTGTTTGAGTCTTGTGTCAAATTTTAAGTTTGGTGTCAATTGTATGTTTTTAATTTTTCTTGAAATTTTCGAAAATTCATGCATTATGTTCTTCATGATCTTCAAGTTGTTCTTGATGATTTTCTTTCTTTAATCTTGTGATTTTCCTGTTTTGTTTTTTTTTTGTTGTTTTTCATATGCATTTTCGAATACATAGTGTCTAAACATAAAAAATTTTTAAGTTTGGTGTTTTGTATGTCTTTCTTTTCTTAAAAATTTTCAAAAATATGTTCTTGATGTTCATCATGATCTTCAAAGTGTTCTTGGTGTTCATTTTGACATTCAAAGTGTTCTTGCATGCATTATTTGTTTTGATCTTAAATTTTTATGTCTTGTGTCATTTTGTTGTTTTTCTCCTCTTCATTAAATAAAAAATAAATAAAAATAATATCTTTCCCTTATGTTACTAATAAATTTCGAAATTTTGGTTTGATTTGGTCAAAAATTTTTTAAATTTAGTTGTTTCTTATTAGTCAAGTCAAAATTTCAATTTAAAAATTTTTTATCTTTTCAAATCTTTTTCAAAATCAAATCTTTTTCATTTTTCTTTCATGTTTTTTGAAAATTCTCCAAAATTAATTTTCAAAATCTTTTTCTTAATTTTTATTTCATAATTTTCGAACTCATTGCTAGCATTTAATGTTTTGATTCAAAAATTTCAAGTTGTTACTTGCCTAATAAGAAAGGTCAATCTATAAATTCTAGAATCATATCTTTCAGTTTCTTGTTAGTCAAGTCATCAACTTTAATTTCAAAAATCAAATCTTTTTCAATCTTTTTCAAAATAAATTTCAATCATATCTTTTTCAAAACTTAATTTGAAAATATTTTTCTCACTTCTTTTCTTTTCAAAATTTTTTTTTCAAATCTTTTTCAAAATAAATTTCAATCATATCTTTTTAAATTTTAATTTCAAAATCATTTTCTAACTTCTTATCTTTTCAAAGTTTATTTTCAAATCTTTTTCAATTAACTACTTGACTTGTTTGTTTTAATTTTAAAAATTTACTATTTCTTATCTTTTTCAAAACCACCTAACTACTTTTATCTCTAACTAATTTTCGAAAACAACTAACAACTTTTTCAAAAATCTTTTTAATTAACTAATTATTTTAAATTTTAATTTCTTCTATTTCTTTTAATAAATTCGAATACTAACCAATAATTAAAATAAAAACAAAAATATTTTTCTTTTTTTTTTAAATTAATATTCGAATACTCCCTCTCTCATCTCTTTCTATTTATTTATTTATTTATTTATCTATTTACTAACACTTCTCTTCTACTCATAATTCGAACCATCTCCCTCTCTCTGTGTTCGAATTCTTCTTATTCTCTCTCTACCTCATTCTTCTATTCTTCTATTCTTCTACTCACATAAAGGAATCTCTATACTGTGACATAGAGAATTTCTCTTCTTTTTTGTTCTCTTCTTTTTCATATGAGTAGGAACAAGGATAAGAACATTCTTATTGTAGCTGATCCTGAACTTGAAAGGACTCTAAAGAGGAAGCTAAGAGAAGCTAAAGCACAACACTCTGGAGAAGACCTAACAGAAATTTTCGAAAAAAAAAAAAGAAGTTATGGCAGCCGAAAATAACAACAATGGTGGAGATGCAAGGAAGGTACTTGGTGACTTTACTGCACCAACTTCTGACTTCTATGGAAGAAGCATCTCAATTCCTGCAATTGGAGCAAACAACTTTGAGCTTAAGACTCAATTAGTTTCTCTAATGCAGCAGAATTGCAAGTTTCATGGACTTCCATTGGAAGATCCTCATCAGTTCTTAGCTGAATTCTTGCAAATCTGTGACACTGTAAAGACCAATGGGGTTAATCCTGAGGTCTACAGACTTATGCTTTTTCCTTTTACTGTAAGAGACAGAGCTAGGATATGGTTAGACTCACAACCTAAAGAAAGCCTGAACTCTTGGGAAAAGTTGGCCAATGCTTTCTTGGCCAAATTCTTTCCACCTCAAAAGTTAAGCAAGCTTAGAGTAGAAGTCCAAATCTTCAGATAGAAGGAAGGTGAATCCCTCTATGAAGCTTGGGAAAGATACAAACAATTGATCAGAAGGTATCTTTCTGACATGCTTTCAGAATGGAGCATCCTATGTATATTCTATGATGGTTTGTCTGAATTATCCAAGATCTCCTTGGATCACTCTGCTGGTGGATCTCTTCATCTAAAGAAGATGCCTGAAGAATCCCAGGAACTCATTGAGATGGTTGCAAATAACCAGTTCATGTACACTTCTGAAAGAAATCATATGAATAATGGGACAACTCAGAAGAAAGGAGTTCTTGAGATTGATACTCTGAATGCCATATTGGCTCAGAACAAAATATTGACTCAGTAAGTCAATATGATTTCTCAGAGTTTGACTGAAATGCAGGCTGCATCAGGCAGTACTAAAGAAGCCTCCCCTGAAGGAGAAGCTTATGACCCTGAGAATCCTGCAATGGAAGAGGTGAATTACATGGGAGAATCCTATGGAAACACCTATAATCCTTCAAGGAGGAATCATCCTAATTTTTCATGGAAGGATCAATAGAAGCCTCAACAAGGCTTTAATAATAATAATGGTGGAAGAAATAGGTTTGGCAATAGCAAGCCTTTTACATCATCTTCTGAGCAACAGACAGAGAATTCTAAGTAGAGCCTCTCTGACTTAGCAACCATAGTCTCTGATCTATCTAAGACCACTCTCAGTTTCATGACTGAAACAAGGTCCTCCATTAGAAATTTGGAGGCACAAGTGGATCAGCTGAGTAAAAGAGTTACTGAAATCCCTCCTAGTACTCTCCCAAGCAATACAGAAGAGAATCCAAAGAGAGAGTACAAGGCCATCAATATGTCCAACATGGCTGAACGTGTAGAGGAGGAAGAGGCAGTGATTTCCAGTGAGGAAGACCTCAATGGATGTCCACTGGCCACTAAAGAGTTCCCCAATGAGGAACCAAAGGAATCTGAGGCTCATATAGAGACCATAGAGATTCCATTGAACTTACTGTTGCCATTCATGAGCTCTGATGAGTATTGTTCCTCTGAAGAGGATGAAGATATTATTGAAAAGCAAGTTGCTCAGTTTTTAGGAGTAATCATGAAGCTGAATGCCAAGTTATTTGGTAATGAGACTTGGGAGGATGAACCTCCATTGTTCATCAATGAACTGAATGCTTTGGGGCAACTAAAGTTACCTCAGAAGAAACCGGATCCCAAAAAGTTCTTAATACCTTGTACCATAGGCACCATGATATTTAAGAAGGCTCTGTGTGACCTGGGATCAGGAATAAACCTCATGCCACTCTCTGTAATGGAGAAACTAGGGATCTTTGAGGTACAAGCTACAAGATTCTCACTAGAATTGGCAGACAAATCAAGGAAACAGGCTTATGGACATGTAGAGGATGTCTTCGTGAAGGTTGAAGGCCTGTACATCCCTGCTAACTTCATAATCCTAGACACTAGGAAGGATGAAGATGAATCCATTATCCTTGGAAGACCCTTCCTAGCCACAACAAGAGCTGTGATTGATGTGGACAGAGGAGAGTTAGTCCTCCAGTTGAATGAGGACTACCTTGTGTTTAAGGCTCAAGGATCTTCTTCTGTAACCATGGAGAGGAAGCATGAAAAGCTTCTATCAATACAGAGTCAAACAGAGCCCCCACACTCAACTTCTAAGTTTGGTGTTGGGAGGCCACCATTAAGCTCTGAGTCTCTGTGAAGCTCTCTAAGAGCTCACAGTCAAGCTATTGACATTAAATAAGCATTTATTGGGAGCCAACCCAATGTTATTTAATTATATTTATTTATTTTCCATTGTTATTTTATGTTTTCTTTAGGTTGATGATCATGTGAATTCATAAAAATAGCTACAGAGTAAAGCAAAATCAAAAACAGCATCAAAAACAGCACACCCTAGAGGACAGGCTTATTGGTGTTTAAACGCCAGTAAGGATAGTAGAATGGGTGTTTAACGCCCATGCAGGCAGCATTCTGGGCGTTCAGCAAAACGCCTAGTAAAGAAGGAATCCTGGCATTTAACGCCAGCCATGGTATCTGGCTGGGCGTTAAACGCCTAAATAGGCAGTCCAGTGGGCGTTAAACGCCATAATGGATAGCATTCTGGGCGTTTAACGCCAGGATGACGCAAGGGAGATAATTTTGTTTCCAATTCGATTTTTTTTAATTTTTCATGTCTTAATTCATAATTTTTTGCATCAAACATATTTTTAACATTCATCTTTCAATTTTTATTTTCAAAAATTAATAATCATTCCAATTCTTTTTAATTATTTTTCAATTCTTTTCAATTCCTTCCAAAACGTTTTCAAAACTTACATATCTTTTCAAATTCTTTTCAACTCTTTTTAATTCTTCTTGTATACAATAATAAGTTTTCAAAATTAATTGCATCATTCTTATTCTATTCCCTTCTATCTTATTTTGCTCGAGGACGAGCAAACCTTTTAAGTTTGGTGTGGAAAAAGCTTTGCTTTTTGTTTTTCTATAACCATTAATGACACCTACGACCAGAGAAACCTCTAGGAAGAGGAAAGGGAAGGCAGTTGCTTCCAACTCCGAGTCATGGGAGATGGAGAGATTCATCTCAAAAGCCCATCACTAGAAAGAGGATGGAGCAAACAAGAGAGCCCACTCATGGACCTCAACAAGAGCACTCCATTATCCTCCATGAAATCAGAGAGGACCAAAAGGCCATGAGAGAGGAGCAACAAAGGCAAGGAAGAGACATTGAGGAGCTCAAGCACTCCATAAGATCTTTAAGAGGAAGAACTAGCCACCATCACTAAAGTAGACCCATTCTTTAATTTCCTTGTTCTTATTCTTCTGTTTTTCGAATTTTATGCTTTATGTTTTGTCTATGTTTGTGTCTTTATTACATGATCATTAGTGTCTAGTGTCTATGTCCTAAAGCTATGAATGTCCTATGAATCCTTCACCTTTCTTAAATGAAAAATGTTTTTATTTGCAAAAGAACAAGAAGTGCATGATTTCGAATTCTACCTTGAAATTAGTTTAATTATTTTGATGTGGTGGCAATACTTTTTGTTTTCTGAATGAATGCTTGAACAGTGCATATTTTTTATATTGTTGTTTATGAATGTTAAAATTGTTGGCTCTTGAAAGAATAATGAAAAAGGAGAAATGTTATTGATAATCTGAAAAATCATAAAATTGATTCTTGAAGCAAGAAAAAGCAGTAAACATAAATCTTGTGAAAGAAAAAAAAATTGGCAAAAAAAAATAAAAAATAAAGAAAAACAGAAAAAAAAGAAAAAAAAAGCAACCAGAAAAAGCCAGTAACCCTTTAAACCAAAAAATCCTGGCCTAAGCGGTTAAACCAAGCTGTCCCTAACCATGTGCTTGTGGCATGAAGGTGTCAAGTGAAAAGCTTGAGACTAAGCGGTTAAAGTCGTGGTCCAAAGCAAAAAGAGTGTGCTTAAGAGCTCTAGACACCTCTAACTGGGGACTCTAGCAAAGCTGAGTCACAATCTGAAAAGGTTCACCCAGTTATGTGTCTGTGGCATTTATGTATCCGGTGGTAATATTGGAAAACAAATTGCTTAGGGTCACAGCCAAGACTCATAAAGTAGCTGTGTTCAAGAATCAACATACTGAACTAAGAGAATCAATAACACTATCTGAATTCTAAGTTCCTATGGATGCCAGTCATTCTGAACTTCAAATGATAAAGTGAAAAAGGACTGTAGATGCTGATGGATTCTGACCCTCCTGCACTCGAAGTGGATTTTCTGGAGCTACAGAAGCTTAATTGGCGCGCTCTCAATTGATTTTTAAAGTAGACATCTTGGGATTTCCAACAATATATAATAGTCCATACTTTTCCCAAGATTTGATGGCGCAAACTGGCGCTAAAAGCCAGCCTAAAACTTTCTGGCATAAAACGCCAGAACTTGCACCAGAATTGGAGTTAAACGCCCAAACTGGCACCCAAGCTGGCGTTTAACTCCAAGAACAGCCTATGCACGTGAAATCTTCAATGCTCAGCCCAAGCACACACCAAGTGGGCCCCGAAAGTGGATTTTTGCACTATCTGCCCTTAGTTACTCATTTTCTGTAAACCTAGGTTACAAGTTTAGTATAAAAACTACTATTAGAGATTTATTTTATATCTTTTGATCACTTTTGATCTTTTGATCATACTTTGGAGGCTGGCCATTCGGCCTTGCCTAGACCTCTTTCACTTATGTATTTTCTACGGTGGAGTTTCTACACCCCATAGACTAAGGTGGGCAGCTCTGCTGTTCTTCATGAATTAATGCAATTACTACTGTTTTCTATTCAATCACGCTTGATTCTATTCTAATATACTCACTCGTACTTCAATCTCGAGAATGATATGATCTGTGACACTCATCATTATTCTCAATTCTATGAACGCGTGCCTGACAACCACTTCTGTTCTATCTGAGCTCAACGTAGTCATTGGGCGACAGCTTGAGTGCGTATCTCTTGGGTATCTAATACATGGCCGATTCTGTGAGATTAGTATCTTCGTGGTATAGGCTAGAACCAATTGGCAGCATTCCTGGGATCCGAAAAGTCTAAACCTTGTCTGTGGTATTCCGAGTAGGATCCTGGGAAGGGATGACTGTGACGAGCATCAAACTTGCGAATGTTGGGCGCAGTGACAGTGTGCGAAAGGACAAGGGTCCTATTCCGACGCTAGCAGGAACCGATAGATGATTAGCCGTGCGATAGCTGTACATGGTATTTTTCATCCGAGACGAGCAATCCGACAGTTAATTAACCATGCAGAGATCGTACCTGGTATTTTTCATCCGAGAGGATCATACAGCTTGCCATGGAAGGGAGCACGCATGATTGGAAGAAGGCAATAGGAAAGCAGAGGTTCAGAAGCAACAAAGCATCTCCAAACGCTTATCTGAAATTCCAACCAATGAATTACATAAGTATCTCTATTTCATTTTATGTTTTATTTATCTTTTAATTATCAAAACTCATAACCAATTGAATTCGCCTGACTAAGATTTACAAGATGACCATAGCTTGCTTCAAGCCAATAATCTCCGTGGGATCGACCCTTACTCACGTAAGGTGTTACTTGGACGACCCAGTGCACTTACTGGTTAGTTGTGCAGAGTTGTGAAAAGTGTGAATCACAATTTCCCACACCAACGACTCTTCAAACAAAACTGGGAATGGCGCAGGTGTAATTATAGAAAGCGATCAGGGAACCCAAATTGAGCTAAATAACCAAGCTTGAATACGAGGCACTACTGGCTGGTTTAAGACTGGCTAAGGAGGTATGAGTTCAAAAGCTTACCGTGTTCAGTAATTTACAAGTAGTCACCTCACAAATAGAAGGGAGCTACCAAGCTAAAGATCCCACCATGAAAAAATACTTAGACAAAACCAGAGAACAACTTGGACAATTCGAGGGATATAAGGTCCGACATATACCTAGGGAACAGAATGCCCGAGCTGATGCACTTTCAAAACTAGTCAGCACAAAACCAGGGGACAATAATAGAAGCCTCATCCAAAAAACACTGCAAAATCCATCAATCTCGGAGGAAGAAAAGGTCCTAACCATATCAGGTTAGGGTCGTTCCCCCGGAGTCAAGGAAGGAAAACAAACCCTCTCCTCAGGGTCCGGCGACACCAACTCATGATTCTTCTCCTCATCCCTATCCCTACAAACTCTATGAAACCTCCTAAGTCGCACACAGTACTCAAGAACACACATTAAAACTATGGAATCCAGCCAGTCAGACATGCCATCCAGGATCTTAGTAGACATCTCAGCAATATTTTTGCGGGAAGACATAGGTGAAATATTCCTATCGTAAGAAAAAGAAAAATGGGGTTACTACCAAACAACCAAGGCAAATAAGGAAACAACTCGGACAATAACAGCAAAACATCAAGTGTCAGATACAGCAGTAAAAGGAAAACCCCAAGACTCACACGAAAGTCCAGGGGCACCCTTCGGAGGCAACAACAGGGCAAAAACACAGAGAAGAGAAGTAAAAAATATATACCCAAACAGTCCAAACACCTCTCAAACAAAAGGTCAAAACAAAAGCTAGAACTTTTGTACAAAAGGAGTCAGGCAACAATGAAAATAAACAGGAATAGCAACAAAACCCTAAGCAAAGCACACATTCTTATCAAAGGCGAACGATAAAAGAAAAGTCACAAAAAATGATCAAAGATGCAAACTTTTTGCAGAAAGAACCAAAGTTCTTCAGAGCAAAAACCCAGATACAAAGTCAAAGCCTTACATCAAAAGCATGCACAGTTGTCGAAACTTAAAAAAGAGAGAGAGAAAAGAACGACTAACCTGTAGAAAAGAAGATGAGAAACGGCTCAAATCAAGAAAAACGAAGATACCAACTACCAAACTCAAAGGGAAGAGGTCGACCTACTTCCAGAAGTCTGAGAAAGAGCTCGAACTAGAGAGGAAGCACTAAAGCGTCGAAAGGACCTAAGGTCGGTCAGGAGAAGGGAAGCTAGCAGCCAACTGGAAAGGACCATACCAAGTTGTTCAGAAGTACTGGGGAAAGGTCACCACAAAGTGTCTGACCTCGAGGGGCAAGAGCTACCAAGGTCATGGCATGCCTGCAATCTAAGAAGGGCGCCATGCTGAGATCTAAAAGATTGCCCGACCTAGAAGGGTAAGCACTAACATATCTTAGAGATTGAGTTGTTTGATGTATGGGGTATTGACTTCATAGGGCCTTTCCCACCATCATACTCAAATACTTATATTCTGGTGGCAGTAGACTATGTATCTAAATGGGTAGAGGCAATTGCAACACCCACTAATGATACTAAGACATTGATGAAATTCCTCCAGAAGCATATCTTCAGTAGGTTCGGTGTCCCTAGGATACTGATTAGTGATGGAGGCACTCATTTCTGCAATAAACAGCTTGACTTTGCTCTGGTATGATACAGAATTAACCATAAAATGGCAACTCCATATCATCCACAGACAAATGGACAGGCTAAAGTCTCAAATAGAGAACTAAAACGGATCCTGGAACGGACAGTAAGTACTCGTAGAAAGGATTGGGCAAGAAGTCTGGATGATGCTCTGTGGGCATACAGAACCGCATTCAAGACTCCTATAGGGACCTCTCCATACCAGCTTGTGTATGGAAAAGCCTGTGATCTGCCAGTGGAACTGGAACACAAGGCCTACTGGGCAACCAGGTTCCTAAACCTTGACGCTAAGGTAGCTGGAGAGAAAATATTACTCTAGTTGAATGAGCTGGAGGAGTTCAGACTCAATGCTTTCGAAAATGCTAAAATTTATAAAGAGAAAGCAAAAGATGGCATGACAAAAGGCTGTCATCTAGAGTCTTTGAGCCAGGACAGATGGTGCTACTATTCAACTTTAGGCTCAGATTGTTCCCTGGGAAATTGAAATCCCGGTGGAGGGGACCATATGTGATTACAAGTGTATCACCATATGGATATATAGAGCTTTAGGATATTGACTCTGACAAAAAATTCATTGTTAATGGACAAAGAGTCAAACATTATCTTAAAAGCAATGTTGAGCAAGAGTGCTCAAAACTGAGACTAAATTAAAAGCTCAGTAAAAGCCTAGCTAAAGACAGTAAAGAAGCGCTTATTGGGAGGCAACCTAATCTTATTTATTCATGTTAATTACTTTTTCATTTCATTTTCCATTGTTAGTTTATGTTTTCTTTAGGTTGATGATCATGTGGAGTCACAAAAACAGATGCAAAATTAAAGCAGAATAAAAAATAGCATAAAAAATAGCACACCCTGGAGGACAGGGTTACTGGCGTTTAAACACCAGTAAGGATAGCAGAATGGGCGTTTAACGCCCATGCAGGCAGCATTCTGGGCGTTCAGAAAAATGCCCAATAAAGACGGATTCCTGGCGTTTAACGCCAGCCAGGGTATCTGGCTGGGCATTAAACACCCAAAGGGACAGTCAAGTGGGCGTTAAACACCAGAAAGGATAGCATTCTGGGCGTTTAACGCCAGGATGACACAAGGGAGGTAATTTTGTTTCTAATTTGATTTTTTTTCAATTTTTCATGTCTTAAATCATAATTTTTTGCATCAAACATATTTTAAATGTTCATCTTTCAATTTCTATTTTCAAATATTAATAATTTTTTCAATTCTTTTTAATTCTTTTCAATTCCTTCCAAAATGTTTTCAAAACTTACATATCTTTTCAAATTCTTTTCAAATTTTTTTCAATTTTTCTTGCATAAAGTAATAAGTTTTCAAAATTAATTGCATCATTCTTCTTCTACTCCCTTCTATCTCATTTTGCTCGAGGACGAGCAAACCTTTTAAGTTTGGTGTGGAAAAGCTCAGCTTTTTGCTTTCCATAACCACTAATGGCACTTAAGGCCGGAGAAACCTCTAGAAAAAGGAAAGGAAAGACAGTTGCTTCCAACTCTGAGTCATGGGAGATGGAGAGATTCATCTCAAAAGCCCATCACTAGAAAGAGGATGGAGCAAACAAGAGAGCCCAGTCATGGACCTCAAACAAGAGCACTCCATTATCCTCCATGAAATCAGAGAGGACCAAAAGGCCATGAGAGAGGAGCAACAAAGGCAAGGAAGAGATATTAAGGAGCTCAAGCACTCCATAGGATCTTCAAGAGGAAGAACTATAAAAAAAACCAGTGAAAAGGCAGCGAAAAAGCAGTGAAAAACACAAAGCTTGCGAAAAAAAAAGAAAAGGCGAAAAATAAAAGAAAAAGAAAGAAAAAGAAAAAGCAAGTAGAAAAAGCCAGTAACCCTTTAAACTAAAAGGCAAGGGTAAAAAGGATCCAAGGCTTTGAGCATTAATGGATAGGAGGGCCCAAAGGAATAAAATCCTAGCCTAAGCGGCTAAACCAAGCTGTCCCTAACCATGTGCTTTTGGCGTGAAGGTGTCAAGTGAAAAGCTTGAGACTGAGCGGTTAAAGTCGTGGTCCAAAGCAAAAAGAGTGTGGTTAAGAACTCTGGGCATCTCTAACTGGGGACTCTAGCAAAGCTGAGTCACAATCTGAAAAGGTTCACCCAGTTATGTGTCTGTGGCATTTATGTATCTGGTGGTAATACTGGAAAACAAAATGCTTAGGGTCACGGCCAAGACTCATAAAGTAGCTGTGTTCAAGAATCAACATACTGAACTAGGAGAATCAATAACACTATCTGAATTCTGAGTTCCTATGGAGGCCAATCATTCTGAACTTCAAAGGATAAAGTGAGATGCCAAAACTGTTCAGAAGCAAAAAGCTACTAGTCCCGCTCATCTAGTTGAAACTAATGTTCATTGATATTTTTGAAATTTATTGTATATTCTCTTCTTTTTATCCTATTTTGTTTTTAGTTTCTTGGGCACAAGCAATAATTTAAGTTTGGCATTGTGATGAGCGGATAATTTATACCCTTTTTGGCATTGTTTTTACATAGTTTTTAGTATAATTTACTTACTTTTTATTATATTTTTATTAGTTTTTATACAAAAATCACATTTTTGGATTTTACTATGAGTTTTTGTGTTTTTCTGTAATTTCAAGAATTTTCTGACTGAAATTGAGGGACCTGAGCAAAAATCTGATTGAGAGGCTGAGAAAAGACTGCAAATGCTGTTGGATTCTGACCCTCCTACACTCGAAGTGGATTTTATGGAGCTACAGAAGCCCAATTCGCGCTCTTTCAATTGCGTTGGAAAGTAGACATCTTGTGCTTTTCAGCAATATATAATAGTTCATACTTTACCTGAGATTGGATGGCCCAAACTGGCGTTAAAAGACAGCCAAAAACTTTCTGGCGTAAAACGCCAGAACTGGCACATTTCTTGGCGTTAAACGCCCATTTTGGCACCCAGGGTGGCGTTCAACTCCAACTTTAGGCATATGCACGTGAAAGCTTGAAAGCTCAGCCCAAACACTCACCAAGTAGATCCCGGAAGTGGATTTCTGCACTATCTGCACTTTTAGAGAGTCAGTTTACAACTCATGACATTTTACACTTCATATTGCATCTTCTACGGCATGAGTCTCTAAACCCCATAGGTGGGGGTGAGGAGCTCTGCTGTGTTTCAATGGATTAATGAAATTACTACTGTTTTCTATTCAATCACACTTGATTCTATTCTAAGATATTCACTCGTACTTCAATATAGAGAATATGATGATCCGTGACACTCATCATTATTCTCAATTCTATGAACGCGTGCCTGACAACCACTCACGTTCTATCTGAGCTCAACGTAGTCATTGGGCAATAGCTTGAGTGTGTATCTCTTGGGTCTCTAATCCACGGACCGAGTCCGTGGGATTAAAACCTTCGTGGTATAGGCTAGAACCAATTGGCAGCATTCCTGGGATCCAAAAAGTCTAAACCTTGTCTGTGGTATTCTGAGTAGGATTTGAGAAGGGATGACTATGACGAGCTTCAAACTCACGAATGTTGGGTGCAGTGACAGTGTGCAAAGGGATAGAGAGATCCTATTCCGACGAAAGTGAGAACTGACAATTGATTAGCCGTACAGAGACCGTGCCTGGTATTTTTCGTCCGAGAGGATCATACAGCTTGCCATTGAAGGAAGCCATGCGTGTTTGGAGAAGAAGACAGTAGGAAAGCAGAGATTCAGACGACAGAGTATCTCCGGAACCTCAGCCTATTTCTCATTACTGAATCACAAGTAGCATTTATTTCATGTTATTTACCTTTCATAAACAAAACCATTTTTATCATTTATATCCTAAGATTTACAAGATAACCATAGCTTGCTTCAAGCCGGCAATCTCCGTGGGATCGACCCTTACTCACGTAAGTTATTACTTGGATGACCCAGTGCACTTGCTAGTTAGTTGTGCGAAGTTGTGAAAAGTGTAATCACAGTTTCATGCACCACATCCGCACAAGGGTGTGCGCTCGCTCGCACATATCAGAAATCATGAAATTCTGCAACCTTGCAAAATTTCAGATTTTTAACACCAACTTTGAATGATCATAACTTCCTCTAAAAAATTCCAATTTTCACAAACTTTATATCGATTTGAAGGGTTTTCAAAGGTCTTTAATTCTAAAAAATTTCAATCAGTTTTGAAAACCGAGACAAAAGTTATAATCGAACAAAGTTCACCAAAAACCCAATTTTACTAAACTTCACAATTACCAACATTTCTTACCATACACATTCCAACCTATACCAAACCATTCAAAACTCCATTTCTCATCAAATTTCACACTCTAAGACATATTACACCATTTTTACTACTCTTTCCTTTACATTTCAACATTCTCAACCTTGAATGTCAATATCCAATACATCAAGCAATTTCCCACCAAAACATTCACAAATTTTCATTTCATCAATATCAATCTTTCTCATCAACTCATTCATACTCCATATTAATGACTAACATACATATTTATACAAGTTTATCCTACATCATATTCTAACCCCATTACCTCAATCAACATTTACAACATCAACAACTCAAACAATCATCAACAACGTAAAAATTCCAAACCTATCCTATAGGTCACTAGCCTAAGTGTCCATGAATATTATATACTACATAGAGAAAACCAAAGCCATACCTTGGCCGATTCCCTATATGCACCAAAACTCCAATTTAGCACAAACAAGCTCCCAACCACAATCCAAGATTTCAATTCCACTCCAATAAGCACAATTAAGTTCCAATAGCTCCCAAAGCCACAACAATCCAACTATATGCATATAAATCACCTCAAATAAACCTAAGATTCCAATTAAACATAAATGCATAAGGGTTTAGTGGCTCTTACATTTTCCAACCGATTTGGATGTCAACATCCAAAGCTAAGCAAAGATTATAGTAAACCTAAACATCCAAAATCACAAAAACTCACTTAATCACAAACCCTATGAACCAAAATTTTGAAGAGAAGAATAGAAAGGATTTCATGGTTACCTCTCCAGTTTCTTGTATGGATTTTGTAGAGCTCTTCACGAGGAACGCATAGCCGCAAATGGTGCGGCGATCGGAGCTCTCTAGCTCAAGAAATGAGCTTTGGAAGATTAAAATGAATAGTGCTCATGGGGTTTCTTCTTCCTCTCTTCCTCAGCTGTGTTTTGTTGTGTTTACGTGTTTGTGCTGAAGTGGGTTCATTAAATGAGCCTTTTATATGTTGGGCTTGGGCCTAACTTGGGCCCGGTCTAACCCGTTAGCGTTTTTAGCACTTTTGGCCCAACTTCGGGCCAAACATTAAAAATTAACGCCCGGTTTTCTATTTCTAACATTTTTCTAAGGTTTTTGACGGTTTTCACTTTTTCTCGTATGGTACCGGGCAGACTTGAATCGGTTCAACCGGTTCAACTGTCGGTTTGTAGTTTTTCACAGTTTTTTGCAGAAGGCACATTTTCTGACTCAAAAAAACCCATTGAGTCCAAAAATCACCTTAAAATCCTCAAATTCTCTCTCTAACTTTTCAGAATCAAATTTGGGCAATATTAATTACTTAATTAACCAGTTGATTAGTTGTGGTTCTTATAATTAGAACTTTTGGATTGAGATTAACTAGTCATATTTGACTTTCTCTCAATGTGAAGATAACATTATACCTTCTTCCTATGTTGAAGATGACTTAATAGGATTAGCTCTTGATAATTATTGTGTTATGATTAGTGACTAGGATAGAAAACCTATATTCTCAATCCTTTCCATGAATGTTGATAGAGGAAAATTGTCGGTAAAGAATTTCACAAAAATAGTTACGTTGCAAGTATATTTCTAAACCAACAATAAATCCTCAAATCAAATTTTGATATGATTGTCACTAGTTCAACCCCAATAAAAATAACCGAGAGTATTAATCCCAGGTCGTTCTCCCTATGAATTACAACGAAGTGCTTTATTATTGGCTATGAAGGAATGTTTTGGGGTTTTTGTAATAGGGAACAAGAAACATAAATAGCAAAAGAAATGAGCTAATAACTAAGAAATCTCTTGGAAAGGGATGAGAACTAGAAGTCCTATCCTCATTATCATCCTCAATTGTGACAAGAATTGTCAATTGCTCCCACTTAGTTAACCTCTAACTATGAAGGAAAGTCAACTGGATACAATCAACTTGAGTCTACAAGTCCTAGTCAAATCATAGTGAAAGACTAGCTTTAGTGGCATTCAAGTCAATGAGAAACTTCCAATTGTCAATCAACAAGAGAGTTTGATAACTCAAGAGTCTCCAATTACTCAATTGAAGCCAAGAGGAGAAAAATCTAACTCATGACTAAACGAAACATTTCATCAAAAACATAGAGGGCAATAAAAGTAAACATCGTCAATTGCAAGAATTAAAGGAAGCTATAAATAATCAAAGTAAGAGATCAACAATAGAAATCAAGGCAACCATTAAAAGACATGGAAATCATAAATTGCATTAAAGAAAATGAAAATCAACAAAAGAGTTTATAAACTAAAATTGACAAAATAAAGGAATTAACAAAAGAAGTAAAATGCTAGAACAAGTAAAAGTAAAAAGGAAAATTAAAGAAATGGAAGAATGAGATCTAGATCTAAAAGGAAGAAAACTAAGAACCCTAATCTAGAGAGAGGATATAGCCTCCCTCTCTAGAATTCTACATCTAAACTAAAATAAAGTGACTCTAATGAGTGAATTTATGCCGGCGTAGAATTTATCAAGAAATCCAATCGTAGTATAGTCTAAACTGACATGCAATTCCACATCAAACAATCTAAATTCAATAACCGAGAGTATGACTCCCGAGTCATTCTCACTAGGAGTGCTTCACGATGCACATTGTTGGTTAGAAAGTGTATTGGTGTTTAGAGTTTCATACAAGAGAGGAACAAGCCAATAGTGTGAGTGAAAATCAAGCAATATAAATGCCTTGGCTAGAAGTGAGAATTGGACTTCCTATCATCATCATCTCCATCAATTGTGATTACAATTAGTTATTGCTTCACTTAGTTAACCCCTAGTATTAAGGAAAGTCAAGTGAAAGTAACAAATTTGAGTTCACAAGTCCTAGTCTAACCCTAGGAAAGTCTAGCTTTAGTGACATTCAAACCAATTAGCAATCTCCAATTGATAACCAACAAAGGACATTAATAAGTCAAGTGTCTCCAATATCTCAACTCCCAAGCCAAGTTGGAAAATTCTACTCCATAGTTAAAGTTGGCATTTTCTCAAACACTTGGAGAGCAAGGATGAAAGACATTGTAAAATTGAGAGTAAACTTACAATCAAAGGTATACGCTACAAGAGATTAACAACAATCAAACAATTGAAACTAAGAACATGAAATTACCTCAATGTATTAATGGAAATAGAAGTAACAACATCCAAAAGCTAAGATCCAGAAGTAACTTGAACAATAAGAACTAAATTGAGAGTAGGAGAATCCAGATCTACAATTGGAAGCAATGTAGAGTTGAATTGACAATAGATCTCACCAATGATACAAGAGAATTCCAATTTGAGAAGCAAAACCCTAGAGAGAAGCTAGAGTTTTTCTCTCTAAAAAATGTAACTTCCAAAACTAACTAGAAAATATCTAAAAATGAGTGAATGAATGAGAATCCCCTCATCCCTTGGTCTTCTTATGGTTTTTATGCCAGAATCAGTTCCAATTGAGCCCCACATCATCTGTGAATTTGCTGGGCATGTTTTCACTTAAAAATCACATGCGGGCACCGATGCGTACGCGTACAGCATGTGTGCACATCCCTAGGGTTTTTCACGATCCACGCGCAAGTGCCAAGCACGCGTGCGCGTCCATGAGGTTCTGGCTATGCCACACGAATGCGCCGGCTTCTAGCTTTGGCTTCCTCGCGCCGATCCAGTAGCGCGCATCCGCGTGTACGCGCAAGGTACGCGTGCGCGTCGTTGCTCAAGCTCCAAAGCTTCATTTTCCATGCTCCTTCCATTCATGCATGCTTCCTTCCTCTCTTCTAAGCCATCCTTGCCCTAAAAACTCTGAAATCACTTAACACCCAGATCACAGCATCGAATGGTAATAGAAGAGAATTCAAATATGGCGTATTTAGTGTAAAAGAGGCATGTTTTCTTCCACGAAGCAAAATCGGGAAGGTAACACAAAACCATGGATTATTTATGAATAAGTGTGAAAGAACATCGATAAAACCCTCAAAATCCATACAAGATAAACCTTAAAAATGGGATTTATCAACCTCCCCACACTTAGACCAAGCATGTCCTCATGCTTAAAAGAAAACCAAAGACGGAAGAATCACAAGAGAATGGGATTTATAAGATGCAATCTACCTACATGAATGCAACTAAAATGAATGCTACTAACTACTTGGTCAAGAGCCAATTATCCTTCCAAGGTAAATCTATAAGCAAGTAGGGCAGAATGATAAACAATATATGAACTCTACCAATTCCAATCATCAAAGTGAAGTGCACATAACTTGCATGAATAACACTCGCGAGAGCCGGGAACAAGGAATTGAGCCTCGAACCCTCACCGAAAAGTGTTTGCACTCTATTCGCTCGGTGTATAGGGTTGATCACTCAATTCTCCTCTATTTCATGCTTTCTAACTTTTGTTCTTCCTCTAACAATCAACAGTTATTCCATGCATGCATACACATATCATGAGGTCTTTTCTTGGGTTGTAATGGGGCTAGAGTCAAGGTAGGGGTATATATGTACGGATAAGTGGGCTAGAATTTGAATATTTGATTAACCTAAGCATCCCACCTAACCTATATACAACTGATTGGTTGGGTGGAGGTGGTTGTCTACGAGGTGGTATGTAGGTTTGTTAGTTCCTTCCTTGGTTTGGTTGCTAATGTGGAAGGTTTTGTGAGTATCAGTTTTATGGATTGTTTGTGTTCCATCTTTGGTTGCCTCCATTATCCCTACCTCCTTCTTGATAATTGTCCATCCAACCTTGGTTGGAGCTATCTCTCCAACCTTGATTAAAGTTGTTACTCCCTTGATTGAAATTGTCTCCTTGTTGGCGGTACCGTTGGTTGAAATTGTCCCCTTGCGAATGGTATCCTTAATTAGGCCGCTCATAGAAGGAGCGATCATAGAAGTTATGGGTAGCCGCTAGAGTGATATCTTCTTGGAGATTCGGACATTCATCCGTGTAGTGGGAGTAGCATGAGAAAATACCGCATACTCTTTGGGGACCAATTGTTGGCATTGTTGGTTTTGAGGAGGTGGTGGTTATTGTTGGAATGGAGGTTGTTGTTGATTCACTTGGAGTTGCTTTAGAAGACTTGTCATCTCACACAAGGTTTTGGTAAGGGTGGCGGTCTCACCACTAGAAGAGACTTCATTAACGGTTCTAAGGTGATTGCTCCTTTGTCTAGCATGCAAGGTGGATTCGGCCAAGTTGGAGATCAATTGCCAAGCCTCTTCCGCCGTTCTACATTTTGTCAAAGAACCATTGCTTGAAGCATCCAAGAGGATCTTGTTTTGTGGTTTCATCCCTTGACAAAAAATAGCTTATTAACACTAGAGTGTCAATCATATGGTTGGGGCATGAGTCAAGAAGATTTCGGAACCGCTCCCAATATTAATATAAAGTTTTCAATCCACCTTGGACGATGCATGAGATTTCTTTCTGCAACTTATCGGTCACCGCCGCAGGAAAGAGTAGAACCACTCCTTAGCTCTTCCTTCAAGAGAGAAAGGAAAAGCATACAACCAAACCGCAACTTCACTAGAGCCTTCCCGCATAGTAGTAGAGCATACACCTTGGAAGTCCTTGAGGTGTCTAATAGGGTCTTGAGCGGGAAGTTCTTGATACTTGGGAAGAAGATTGATCAAAGTCATTTTAAGCTCAAAATTAGCATTCAAGTCCGAATGCCAGATGTGAGTCAGTTGAAGGACAAAATCCAGAGCACCGGCTTCCTTAAGAGTGACTCACCTTGGGGCGGCCATGGTGTCCGTACCTAGATCAATAGAAGAGTTATTAGTGGTGTCTATTGAAGAATAAACCGTGCCTTCTTCGAATGACGATTCGGAATCAACTTCGGATATGGTAGGTGAATTGGTGGGAACCTTTTCACCACCTCCAAAGGCTAACCGTCTCCGAGCTTGTCTAAGATGAAGTAGAGTTCTTTCTATTTCTGGATCAAATCTAGCTAAGCTCGGATTGGGTAAAGAACGCGTCATTCAAAGGGAGAGATAGTGAGCTCATGACAAGATTCAAGCAAAATACAAACTAACACAAAAAAATTAAGCAAAATACAAGTATGTACATATTCACATATCTACACTAATCAACAACATGGCACTCATGTGCACTCCCCGACAACGGCGCCATTTTGATAAGTGATTTTGTGCCGGTGTAGAATTTATCAATAAATCCAATCGTAGTATAGTCTAAACCGACACGCAATTCCTCATCAAACAATCTAAAATCAATAAAAGAGAGTATGACTCTCGAGTCGTTTTCCCTAAGAATGCTCCAAAATGCACATTGTTGATTAGAAAGTGTATTGGTGTGTTGAGTTTCATATAAGAAGAGAACAAGCTAGTAATGTGAATGAAAATCAAACAATATAAAGGCCTTAGCTATAAGTGAGAATTGGACTACCTATCACCATTATTTCTATCAATTGTAATCTCAATTAGTTATTGCTTCACTTAGTTAACCTCTAGTATTAAGGAAAGTCAAGTGAAAGTAATTAATTTGGATTCACAAGTCCTAGCCTAACCCTAAGGAAGTCTAGCTTTAGTGACATGCAATCAACTAGCAATTTCTAATTGACAATCAACAAGAGACATTAATAACTCAAGTGCATCCAACATCTCAAATTCCAAGGCAAGTAAGAAAAATCTACTCCATGGTTAAAATTAGCATTTTCTCAAACACTTGGAGAGCATTGATGAGAGTCATTGTAAAATTGAGAAAAAAGGCTTGAAATCAAAGGTGTCCAATACAAGGAATTAACAACAAACAACAATTGAAGGCTAAGAACTTGAATTACCTCAATGTATCAATGGAAATAGAAGTAACAACATCCAAAAAATTAGATCCACAAGTAACTTGCACAACAAGAACTAAATTAAGAAGAGTAGAATAAAGATCTATAATTGGAAGTAATGTCGAGTGAATTAGCAATAGATCTCACCAATTAGTACAAGAGAATTGGAAATTTGAGAGGCAAAAACCCTAGAAAATCTAGAGAGAAGGTAGACTTTCTCTCTCTAAAAATGTAAGTAACTCCTCAAAATATCTAGATTATGTCTAATATCCCAATCCCCCTAATCCTTCGTCTTCTTATGCTTTTCCCGCCAAAACTCTGCCATCGACGCGTACACGCACAGCACGGGTACGTGTCCCTAGGGCTTTTTGCGATCCACGCGCAGGCGCAGAGTACGCGTGCGCGTCCAAGGGTTTCTGGCCCATCCATATAAGCGCGCCGGCTTCTCGCTTCGGCTCCATTGCGCCGGCTCTGAGGGTGCACATCCAAGCGTACGCGTACGGTGCGCGTGGGCGTCCTTGCCCAAGTTGCAAAACTCTAATTTTCTCCATGCTCCTTTCCTTTTATGCTTGCTTCCATCCTCTTCTCCAAGCCATCCTAGCCCTATAAGCTCTGAAATCACTTAATGCACGGATCACGGCATCGAATGGTAACAGAGGATGATTAAAATATATCTATTTCAATGCGAAAAGAAGCATGTTTTCATCCATGAGGAAAAATTGGGAAAGGAACACAAAATCATGCATTTTTATATGAATAAGTGTGAAAGATCATTGATAAAACCCTCAAAATCTATACAGGATAAACCCTAAAAACGGGGTTTATCAACAACCTATACATTTAAGTGCTAACCTAATTACCCATTCCTCACTTTTCTATATACTCATGCATTCTTTTTTGGTCACTACATATATGCATTGATTGTTATTGAGTCTTGCTTTGGGGCATTTTGTCCTCTTTTTTCTTTCTTTTTTTTTTTCCTTTTTTTTCTTTTCTTTCTATTTTTTTCTCTTTTTTTTTCTTTTTTTTTTCTTCACTGTTCATTTTTCTTTTTTTTTTTTGCTTTTGCTCTTTCTCTTTTTTTTTTCTTTTTGACGTACATATATACAAAAGTACCAATGCATATGGTTTACATAGTCAATAGACACATGAGTATATACCCACTTCCCAATATTTTCCATAAAAACAAAAATATGCTCCTACCTCAACCAATGTCCCCCGTTTCCCACATTTGAATGACACACACACACACTAGCCTAAGCTAATCAAAGATTCAAATAAGGACATTTATGGTTTTCCGCTTTAGGCTTGTAATGTGCTAAAATTAAGAACAAGCGGGTTAATCGTATGCCCAATTTGGCTAACAAAGGTTGTTGTAAGGTAAGGCTATTTGGGTAAGTGGCGAAGTGAAATGATGGCCTCAATCATATACATGCATTCATACACACAATAATGGACATATAGAGTCAAGCAAATCAAGGGTTACAATCATAGAATGAGAATAATGCACACAAGAAGGAAGATAAGTAGTTATAAGGTGTAACCACACAATTGGCTGAAGTCTTACTTACTTGTGTTCTTTACTCTAAAACCATGTTCCAAAATACATTCCCAAAGCAAGTTTAAAAACAAAAATTTTCAAATTGGTAGGGTTGCCCAAAAATTATAGTTTCTTGGGAAGGGAGTCATTACACTAACCAAGTAGACCTAATAAGAAATAACTATCATGCAAAAGGTGGTCAAGAAGAAAAACCTAACCATGCAATCTACCCTAATTACCTAAGGAAAATCAAAGTTTATTTGGGTGTTATCTACGGAGATCGGTTGAACGACCTCCCCACACATAAGAATTTGCACCGTCCTCGGTGCTATTGGTGAGGCGCAAGGGGCGATCAGCCTTGGAGCTTCCATTATCCCTACCATCCATGCTATCTTCACTCAAGTTTGAGGTGGAAGTAGAAATCTCCGATTTCTCCATAGGTGGGGTCACAAAACTCAAAAGCTTCTTTACATAAGCAAACCGGCATTGGTTCCGCCGTTCATATTGGTCCATCTTCTTATGGAGATCCTCAAGGCATTGGTGGGATGATCTAGGTGGTGCGGAAGAAGTGGTGGGAAAGCCTACGGGACTGGCTATGTCAAGGTTACCGGTGTATGTCGGAGGCTTGAGATATTTTCCAGATGGGATGAGATCGCCATCCACCGGAATCAGTGCCTTCCGATCCTTGGTCTCCTGAGGGACACTAGCGGCAGCAACTATTTCGGTCACCAAAGGGGGGAAGGGTAGGTTTTCTCTAGCATGGATACAACCCATGGCTTGTTGGATGAGAAGAGGGACATTGACCGGTTTCCCTATAAGTATACACCAAACCAACAAGACTAGCTCCGCGGTGATAGATGACCCATGGGTGCTTGGGAGCACAAAATGGGATAAGATTTAGGCCCATGCTTGAGCCTCCACAGTGAGAAAATGTGCGGCAATACCCTTGGGCTGGGGTCTCATTCGCCCTTGGATCCGAAATGCTCCCGGTTCAGCAATTACCCAGAGAACGGCATCTCAATCGAAATTGAAACCAAATTCGTAACGCTGCCTCAAGACCTCTTGATAGGCGTCGATTCTATCTGCCAATGGTCCGGTTTTAAGTACTTCTTGAATAAACTCCTCCGAGATAGGGACATGCTTCCGGCGCACGAATACGGATGTGAGAGAAGGTGAATGGTAGTTGAAGTAAAACTCCACTACCCATGACAGATTGGCCTCCTGCGGTCTTCTCATGAGAAACCCCCACTGCCGTTGCTCGATGCGGGGTATCACAAAGTCAATAATGTGGACCGGAGGGGTAAGAAGAGGTTCCGGGTGATAGTTCCTTTCAGTCATAAGGGGGAACATGAGCTCACAATAACAGTTGGGAAACTTAGTAGAATCCCTCGTAGGGTTGTCCTTCTCTTGTTCATCAACATTAATGGTGGTCCTAGCCTTCTTGAGGAGGGGCTTGGCTTTTGGTGCTTGGGGCGCCTTGGTAGTGGATCTTGGAGGTGCCTTCGTGGTGGTCAGCTTTTTTGGTGCCTTTCCCTTATCCTTTGTGATAACCATCCTGAAAAGGGAAAAAGAGGCATACATTAAACCCAAAGAAACAACACATGAATAATATCATACAAGTGATAGAGAGAGCCACAAAAGAATGGGTGTCTTGGAGACATGACAGCTGCAACATGTAAGTAATACAACAATAGGAAATAGTGGCAAGTCACTTAGCATGGATGCAAGAGGGGTATAAGTATGCAAATCCAAGGCATGAGGGGTATATACTTAAGCATTAAAAATAAGAAGCAAGTCATACGGGATAAGCATATGAATGGGAAACATGAAGAAGAATAGGCTCAATGCATATAGGAACAAGCAAGAGAATCAGAAAGGGCACTTAGTTGAAAGCATGATGTCAAAGTTGAAGCAAAAACTCGTAGGTGCCTTTCATCAAACACTTGGCATGCAAGTTTAAAGTAAGAAGCAAACAGAGGAAATGTGACAATGTAGCATCCCACAATGCATTATCAATCATCACATAGCACCACATAGCACAAAGAAATCAAAACACGTAAAATAACCCACTAATGCAAGAGAGAACTCCACCTTTAACACCCATGGCAACATAGAAAAGAAGAAGCAAACAAATAAATAAAAATGCATGAACAAGAGTCTAACTAAGAAGGAATGCAGAGAAATGCAACTAAGAAGAGAAAAATAAAACAAAACAAAGAGGAAAAAAGGTAAGTAGTACCTCGAAATTGGAAAGAAAGTGGTGGAGAATGCAAATGGGAGAGAGTAGAGGAAGAATGGAAGAGAATGGAGGAGAGAAAAAGGTGTGGGACCGCCGGAGGTGGTCGCCGGTGGAAGGGGTTGAGAAAGGGTGGTAGAGGTGGGTGGAGAAGAAGAAAAGATGGAAATAGAAAGAGAAGAGTGGAATAGAAGAAGAAGAAGGGAAAGAATTTGAAAAAAGGCGCGCTGCAGGTAAATGACGACGCGAGATCGACGCGCGCGCGCACGGTGCGCACGCGCGTGGATGGACCAAAAGAAGCAAGGACGCGTACACGTACAACACGCGGATGCGTGGGCTTCAGCAGAAGAGGGGACGCATATACGTAAGGTGTGCGCACGCGTGGTAGGCGATTGTGCCAGTAGCACAATGTCAGCAAGGAGCTTGCACAACTCTCTGGTCGAAGTACCAGGAGTTGGCTATAAGAACATCGACGCACACATGCACGGTGTGTATACGCGTGGACTTGGCAGGTAGCAGATGGGCACGGAGGTGTCGAGAACGCCTGCACGTGGGAGGGGGTTGTGCTCCCAGCACAGTGGTCACACAATGTTTGCACAACTCTCTGGAAAATGTATCAAGAGTTGGGGTGGTGCAATCGACGTAGACGTGTCATGCGTGCTTACGCGTGGATGCGCAGGGCAGTAGATGGACGCGTACGCGGCTAGTGCGTACACGCATGACTCAAGTTATGCTGAGGGCTTAGTGGTGGCCCAGTTCTTGCATAACTCTCGGGTAAAATGTACTATAGAGTTAGAAAAACGCAACCGACGCGTATGCGTCTAGCATGCTCACGCGTGGATTGCTCAATCAGGCTCAGGGAAGTGTACGCATCATGTGCGCGCACGCATGCGGGGGGTTATGCGTGTGGCTCAGTTCTGGTTCGGAGTATGCACAACTCTCTGGTTGAAGTACCAGGGGTTGCAAATGCCAATGATGTGTACGCGTCTTGTGCGCCCACACGTGCATAGCCCCTTTTTTTTACTCAAGGAATGCATTTTCATCATAGATTCAGTAGGTAATTATGCTAAGGAGACCAAAAGCACTCAAAAATCAATGTAATGCTCAAAATGGAGTGTTGTCTTCCACACTAGGGGTTCAACGTACTTAAGATCAATGCAAATCCTCATGAATATCACCACTAAATCAAATAAAATCAAATCTAGCCAAACACATTCTCTAAAACTAGGCATTTACCTAATCAAGCAAGAGTTCAAAAGTATGAACAAAAGAGAAAAAAGGGTAGATCTCACCATGGTGGGGTGTCTCCCACCTAGCACTTTTGTTTAATGTCCTTAACTTGGATGGTCACTAGCTCAATTCTCTTTGCCATTAAGTGCATCTTCCAAACGGAACACCTCTATTTCTTTGTTGCTTTTCATTTTTTCACCATGATAAAACTTTGAGTGAATACCCCACCTGACCCATGACAATTACTTCGAAAGGACAATGAGGTCCCCAAGAAAAAAAACACCCAATCCGGCCCCTAATCTTTTTTTTTGGGACTGATTAGCCCCTATGCCAAAAAAATAACATTGACTTTTTTTTGGCACAGGGGCCTCGTTGTCCTTTCGAAGTAATTGTCAGGGTCGGGTTGGATTTTATTTTGTCAAGGGCCTCGTTGTCTTTCGAAGTAATTGTCAGGGGCTGTTTTGGGTTTTTCTCTATAACTTTAGATGATGCCCGTTAACCTTGAAGATGTCGGAGCTTGAAGGATGGCGCAAACGATAGACCCCGTACGGCTCCGCCTTTTCCACTCTATAAGGTCCTTCCCATCTTGACCTTAGCTTTCTGGGCATCAACCTCAATCTTGAATTGTAGAAGAGGACTAGGTCGCCGGCTCTAAATTCCTTTCCTCTTATGTTCTTATCATGCACGGTTTCCATCATCTCCTTGTAGAGTCTAGAGTTCTCATAGGCTTCTAACTGCAAACACTCCAATTCCACTAATTGTAGCTTTCTCTCAATTCTGACCCCTCCCAGACTTGAATTGCACTCCTTGATGGTCCAATATGCTTTGCGCTCTATCTCTACCAGTAGGTGGCAAGCTTTGCCATAGACTAACCGAAAGGGGCTCATGCCAATTGGCGTCTTGTAAGCTGTTCGGTAGGCCCATAGTGCATCGGTGAGTTTAGCACTCCAATCCTTTCGATGAGGCTTCACAATCCTTTCCAATATGCGTTTAATCTCCCGATTGGAAACCTCAGCTTGGCCGTTCATTTGGGGATGGTAGGCCATGGCTACTTTGTGCAAAATGCCATATTTCTTCATTAATCCTTCCATCCTCTTATTGCAAAAATATGATCCTTGGTCGCTCACGATTGCTAATGGCGACCCAAATCGACAAATTATATTATTTCTTACAAAAGAAAGGTCCACATTAGCATCTTCCGTCTGGGTGGGTATCGCTTCCACCCATTTGGACACATAATCAACGGCTAGTAGATTGTAGAGAAAACCATTAGAATTTGGGAATGGCCCCATGAAGTCGATACCCCACACATCAAAAATTGCACAAAATAGCATGGTTTGTTGGGGTATTTCATCCTTCTTGGAGATATTACCAAATCTAAGACATTGAGAACAAGATTTACAAAAGAGAGAAGAGTCCTTGAAAAGAGTTGGCCACTAAAATCCACAATCTAGGATCTTTCTTGCCGTCCTTTGAGGTCCATAATGGCCACCTCCCTCAGAGGAGTGGCAGGCTTCCAAGATTGGTTGGAATTCAGTTACGGAATGCACATCTGAATTACTTGATCCGCACCACATCTCCAAAGGTATGGGACATCCCATACATAGTATTTGGATTCAATTTTTAGCTTATCCTTTTGATGTTTGGAGAGATTAGGAGGAAAGGTGCGAGACACCAAGTAATTGGCAAGTAGCGCCTACCAAGGTATAACTTCCGAGATTGCTTGCAAGCCTTCAAAGGCGACTCAAGTGATCCGCCACTAGGTTTTGCGAACCACTCCTATCCTTAATTTCTAGGTCGAATTCTTGCAATAACAAAACCCATCTAATCAACCTTGGCTTGGATTTCTTTTTAGCCAACAAATACTTTAACGCCGCAAGATTCGAGTACACTACCACCTTGGTACCAAGTAGATACGCTCGGAATTTATCCAAAGCGAAGACAATAGCCAACAACTCTTTTTCGGTGGTAGTGTAATTGGATTGGGCTCCATCTAGAGTTTTTGATGCATAGGTGATGAGGAGGATCACGATGGTTCGGAAATAGCAAAAAAATTTCTTTGTTGGTAGTATAGTCCAAACCAACAAATAATCCTCAAAATCAAAGTTTAATATTTCTAATTCAAATTATCTGAGAGTAATGAAACCTCGGGTCGTTCTCCCAAGGAATGCAAATGAAATGTTACGCTTTCGGTTGTTAAGAGAAAAGAGGGGTTTTCAAGCAAGAATTGAAAGATTAAAAGAACTAGGCAATGAGCAAAATTGATGTAAATGCAAGTAAAGGGAAAGACAAGATCAAAACTTAGTGAAAATGCTATAAATGCAATAAAGAGCCTTAACTTGGGAATGAGTATCCAAGGAATCCCATCATCGCCATAACCACAACTATGGTAATTATGATGAGTCAATCTCGCCTAGTCAACCTTAACCATCGAGGAGTAAGTCAAGCAAGAATAATTGACCTTAATCCATAAGTCCTAACCAACTTACCAAACTAGTTGATAAAAGGCTAGCGTCAATGGAAATAAGAGTCAACTAACTACCCAAGAATTACTACTAAATGTCGGATATTATGACTTTAGTATCCTAGGAACTCATGGAAAAATCTACTCAAAATCTAGAGTTAGCATTTTTCACAAACACCTTGTGTGCATAAAAGTAAAACATGGAAAATTGCAAACTAAAATGTAAAACTATAACCAACTATCAACAAAACCAATCATAGACAAGCAATCAAACATAAAGGAAGCATGGGACATAAAATTCATTAATCAAAACTTCAAGTAACACAAAATTGTAAATATGAACAAAGTAACTTGAACCAAAAGGAAGTGAAAGTAAAACTGCTTTAATTAAAGAGGAAATTGAGACTACTTACAATTGAAGAAGTAAAAATCCAAATTCAAGGCTTGTTATAAAATGCTACAATGGAAATTGATAAACCCTAGGAGAGCTCTCTACTCTACACTACTCCTACTCCTAATACTATGAGAAACTATGTAAATTATGCTTCAATGCTTCTCCCCTTTGATAAGTGTTCAAGTCTCCTTTATATAGCACTCCAAAACAGCATTTTAGCCTTCCAAAAATGAGCCAAGGGCCTCCAAATTTGCGTAGCACGTGTTTCATTAATCAAATCACGTGCAGGGACCCGTGCGGATGCACAGACGTGTGTGTCCACACACTCGGCTGAAAATTGACCTGTGCGTATGCACACATGAAAATTCTCGCTTGTGCGCGCGCACACAGGGTTGTGTGCATGCACACTTCACTGTGTGTGCTTTTCCTTGTTTTCTTCATGTTTTCTCCCTTGTACATGCTTCCTTCCACTTTTGGCTATCCATTCTTGCCTCTAAGGCCTGAAATCACTCACAAACCATATCACGGCATCAAATAACATAAAAGTGGAATTACAAATCACTAATCTGAGCATTAAAACGCATGTTTTCACATTTAGAATCAAATTAGGGATCAAACACAAAAGTATGCTATTTGAGTGGTTAAGTGTGAGTTCATGTGCTAGAATTCATCCAAATTGAGTCAAAATATACCATCAAATATGGACTCATCAATTCCCCCACACTTAAACAATAGCATGTCCTCATGCTAAACTAACAAGGAGAATAATCAAAGGGGTAATTAACTTATTAAATGTAACTACCTATATGCATGCAAGTATATGATATACTATCTATATGAAATTGGTGAAAACAAACAATCAAGTTCCCAAGCAAGTATGGACAATTAGGGCTAAGAAAGGGGATAATCCAATGCATCCAAAATCTAAAGAATTGATTCAACTCATCAAAGTGAAGCAACTTGCAAGAATACATGATAAGGAGTGTGGAAACATAGAATTGAGTAAGTGAACCCTCACTAGGTGTGTATATACTCTGATCACTCCGTGTTTAGGATTTCAATCACTAAAGTCTCTTATAATCATGCTTTCAAGGAATTGCTTTTCATCTAACAATCAACAACAAGTGATGCATGAATGAAATTATCATGAGGACTTCATATGGTTGTAATGGGGTTAGGGTAAAGGTGGGATAGATATGGCTAAGTGGACTAAAATGGTTGAATACTTGATTAGTCTAAGTATCCAACTTAACCTTTCTCAATCCAATGACAAGAATATGCAACCTAACCTTCCTATTCTCACTTTTTATACACATTCATATATGCTTTTCTCACAAAGCATCACATATGCAATTCTTTATTCATTTCTTTTTACTTTACGGTGACTTTTGTACCCTTTTTATGATGAAGAGGTTTTTTTTTTTTTTTTTGAATTTAGAATTGTATGTGATTAAGTAGCTCATACATGAATGTTTCCATTTCCAAAATTTTCAATAAATACCCAAAATCAAACAATTTCATTCACTACCAATATTTCCCAAAAGATTCCCCACACTTAAATGAAATACACTTTTCCAACCTAAGCTAATCAAGGATACAATCCAAGGTAATGCATGGTTTTCCGCTTAAGGTTGTGATGTGGTAATATTACAAACAATGGGGTCAATTAAAGCTCAAAAGGGTTTAACAATAGTAGATGCAAGGGCAAGGCTATATGGGTAAAGTAAGCTTTTATCAATGATGGCATCAATCATGCTCAATGCGATTCAAAACATCAATAATTGGAAATAAAGAATCAAGAAAAACCAAGGTTACAATCATAGAAGAGATGTATCACACAATGAACAAAATTAGTGGTTAAAATGTGTAACCACTCAATATAGCCCAAAAACTCACAAGGTAATTGTTCTTTACTCTTCTATGTTCCAAAAAGAAATCATTCAAGCAAGTTTGAAAGTAGTTTTCTCAATCAATTCAATAGCATGCCCTTGACAAAATTCTTGGAAATCCTTGTTTTTTTTCACCAAAACTTATTTCCTATATGTCTATATGATGTGATGGATGCAAAATTTTTCAAAATTTCCTAGTTCTTTTCCTATTTTTCAACAAGCAAAAAGTAACATGAACAATTAGGATCAAGATAAACTAGGCATAAGCTATTCACATCATCCAATCATAATCCATATCTATACTATGTACCAGCAATATGAGGATGCAATGTATATACCAAAACTACAAATGCAACACTAAAGATAACTAGAGACGACTAATATATATACCAAAAGTACTAAACAGTAGTGCATAAGTCAAAGTACTAAAAATATCCAGAAAAGCATAATAAAACTCAAAATAAACTAAATAGAAGTGTTCAGGAGAGAATGTTTACACCCAAAAATAGAAGATCCTCCCCCACACTTAAGTCGTGCACTGTCCTTAGTGCCAAAGGAATCAATCGGGGGGAATCAACCATGTGAAGCTCCACCGCCTGGCAGTGGTAGGTGGTGGTGACACTGGTAAACAATGATGGTACTGGATGGCTGTGTGGTGGTCTCAGCTCGATGCTCCTCAAGTGTGTGGCCAGCTGGCTCTGATGCTGTCTCAGCTCTTGGCTCGGTTATAGCTGCCAACTCCTCAACTCGCGGCTCATCAGCTCTTTGCTCCTCAGCTCTGAGCTCCTCAGGTGTGTGGACTGCCTGGCCAGCTTCTGCTGCTGGCTCCTCAGATGCAGGCTCCTCGGCCTCAGGCTCTGGTGTGTCTGGAGGAGGTGGCCCAGGGTCTCTACCTTCAAACTTCGCCACTATCCACTGGAAGCAGCGAGTGTTACAGCGTTTAGATCGATGGATGTCCTGAAGGAGCAACCGGCACAACTCATATGGTGTCTGGGGTCTGGGTGTAGGTGCGGGCACTATGGGAGGTGTTGAAGGCTCTGCTGCTACTGATTGAGGCTCAGTGGTCTTTCTCTTATTCTGAGGCGGCCCGTCATAATCACCGTATGGTAGAAATGGCTGCTTACAGATGTAGGCAGACGTTCGGTCTGTTGGGCATCTCTCTACACCAGATAGAGCTGCTAATCTGGTGATCAATAATGGAAAGGTTTTCATACCCTGGGTCGAGCTGTCCGACCCGGGATGTTTAGCGACGAGTCAACTGACCTCTTCAGGTCAGACTATCTGACCTCTTCTCAAAGAGCTCGGCCAAATTGCCAGGAAGACCCAATAAAGGGCCCAAATAGAGGAACACGACCTAAAACCAAAGGCAGCCCAAGCCTACAGAGGTAAGGGCGGTTCCCTTGAAGATAAGCTTACCTCACCCAAAGATAAGATAAGATAAGATAACTAACCTATCTTATCTAAAAAGGTCACTATCACACCTCTATAAATACGTTGGAGCACCCAGTTATAACTCATACTCTGATTCCACTAAAAACATGCTTAATACCCTTGCTAACTTAAGCATCGGAATCTCTTGCAGGTACCCCCCACCCTCTGGTGACGAAGGATCAGCAGTGCAGCCAGTCCAACAAGCCGGACACGTCAGCACTGACCAGTATAGAAGATCTCGTCCGAGATCGACCTCCAGTTTCAGGTAACCCTCGAAACATTGGCGCCGTTGCCGGGGAACCTGGAAGTCATCCCATCACCATGGCGGACGACCATGACAACGACCATGATTCAGATCTAGAAGATAGAACACCGCACAAGAACGCGGACACTACACCAAAAGATAGTCCTCACCCTAACAAAAACAATGATTCACCAAATGTGGGAGCTGTGGAGGCACTTCAAGACCACTTAAAGCAACTCGAAAAAGAGGTGGAGCATCAACGAGAAGCTGAGAAAGACCTACGAAGGGAAGTTAGGTGACGCCACGAGTTAGAGGACAAGCTCCTAAAACTCGAAGCAGATCTCAAGACCAAGACTACTCGATCAAGTCACGAAGATGATTCCCGTAAAGACCAAGATCCATTCACCAAAGAAATCATGAGGGAAAAAATCCCTAAAGACTTCAAACTTCCCGACATGACTCTGTATGATGGCACTACATATCCCGGCCATCATCTCAATAATTTTAGAAGTAGAATGTACCTCACCGATGCCTCAGATGCAGTTTGTTGCAAAGCTTTTCTGACTACTTTAACAAAGACAGCAATTAGATGGTTCGACAATCTACCTCCTAGGTCCATCTCAAGCTTCGATGACTTAGCCAAGAAGTTTCTGGCCAGATTCTCCATCCAAAAAGATAAGGCTAAGCACGCCCCAAGTCTATTAGGAATCAAGCAAGGAGATTGGAAAAGTCTTTGCAATTACATGGAAAGATTCAACAAAACATGCTTGGACATACAAAGCCTACCAACGGAGGCCGCCATTATGGGCCTCATCAATGGCTTGCGAGAGGGACCTTTTAGCCAATCCATATCGAAAAAACACCCCACATCTCTGAACGAAGTACAAGAACGGGCAGAGAAGTACATCAACATGGAGAAAAACTCTCGACTAGGAGAGACCTCAAAATCCGGATTCAACTATCCCTCCTGGGACAAGGACAAAGAGTCCAAAAAGAATGAAGATCGACATGGGGAAAAATAAAAAAATACCACAATTACACCCCTCTTCGGGTGTCCCTTGTGGATGTCTACAGAGAAGTTTGCCACACCGAAAATAATCCCCAACTCGACCACTCAAAGGCAGAAAAGGAGGAGGAAATCAGACTGAATATTGTGAATACCATCGAATCCGTAGGCATTCTACCAACGAATGTTTTGACTTAAAGAATTTCATAGAAAAACTAGTAAGAGAAGGAAAATTAGATCGGTACCTGGCCACCCGAGACAATGAGCAAAGAAAAAGAAGAAGGGACGAAGATGTCGGATGAACCGAGCGATCACCTCGTACACCAGAAAGACACGTCCACATGATACACGGTGGATTTGCGAGAGGAGGAATCTCCAAATCATCTCGCAAAAGATATCTTAAAGAAGTATATCATGACGAGGGGAAGGAGGAAGCACCCGATATCCCCGCAATTACTTTCACCAAAGAAGACGCATCCGATATCATCTCAGGACATGACAATCCCATGGTCATCACTATTATACTGGGAAACGCAATTCTCCACCACACACTGATAAACCAAGGGAGCTCTGCCGACATCTTATTCAAAACTGCCTTCGACAAGCTTGGCCTGGAAGAAAAAGAACTCAGAGCATATCCAAACAGCCTGTTCGGACTGGGAGACACCCCAGTTCAACCACTTGGATACGTCTCACTACACACAACCTTCGGAAAAGGAAGCCAGTCAAGAACACTCAAGATAGACTACATCGTGGTCGACGTGAGTTCGGCCTACAACGCCTTAATAGGTTGGACAATGTTGAATCAGCTCGGCACAATAGTCTCGACTCCACATCTATGCATGAAGTTCCCAACTACAGAAGGGATAGCTACAATAAAAGTAGACCAGAAGACGGCGCGCCGCTATTACAACGAAAGTCTAAACCTCAGAGGCAGAGGAGAAGAATTCCACACCATCGAACTCGGTGGAGTCCAGAGGCAGGAAGAACTCCGCCCACAACCCGAAGGCGAAGTAGAAAAATTTGATGAGCGGATAATTTATATGCTTTTTTGCATTGTTTTTAGTATGTTTTTAGTATATTTTAGTTAGTTTTTATTAGTTTTTATTTAAAAATTATATTTCTGGATTTTACTATGAGTTTGTGTATTTTTCTGTGATTTCAGGTATTTTCTGGCTGAAATTGAGGGACCTGAGCAAAAATCTGATTCAGAGGCTGAAAAAGGACTGCAGATGCTGTTGGATTCTGACCTCCCTGCACTCAAAGTAGATTTTCTGGAGCTACAGAAGCCCAATTGGCGCGCTCTCAATTGCGTTGGAAGGTAGACATCCTGGCCTTTCCAGCAATATATAATAGTCCATACTTTGCTCAAGATTTGATGGCCCAAAGAGGCGTTCCAAGTCAGCTCAAGAATTCTGGCATTTAACTCCAAAACTGGCACAAAAGCTGGAGTTAAACGCCCAAACTGGCACAAAAGCTGGCGTTTAACTCCAAGAAAATTCTCTACACGAAAATGCTTCAATGCTCAGCCCAAGCACACACCAAGTGGGCCCGGAAGAAGATTTCTGCATTAATTACTAATTTCTGTAAACCCTAGGCTACTAGTTTTCTATAAATAGGACCTTTTGCTATTATATTTTCAGACAATCGGGGGAATTATCTTTTGATCCCTTGATCACGTTTTGGAGGCTGGCCTCTTGGCCATGCCTAGACCTTGTTCTTATGTATTTTCAACGGTGGAGTTTCTACACACCATAGATTAAGGTGTGGAGCTCTGATGTTCTTCATGAATTAATGCAATTACTACTGTTTTTCTATTCAACTCAAGTATATTTTTTCTCCAAGATATTCATTCGTTCTTCAACTTGATGAATGTGATGATCCGTGACACTCATCATCATTCTCACCTATGAACATGTGCCTGACAACCACCTCTGTTCTACTAGCAACGGCTTGAATGCGTATCTCTTGGGTTTCTGATCTAAGATTGGAACCTTCATGGTATAGGCTAGAATTATTGGCGGCCATTCCTAAGATCCGAAACGTCTAAACCTTGTCTGTGGCATTCTGAGTAGGATCTAGGAAGGGATGACTGTGACGAGCTTCAAACTCGCGATTGTGGGGCGTGTGACAGATGCAAAAGGATCAATAGATCCTATTCCGACATGATCGAGAACCGACAGCTGATTAGCTGATGATGTGACAGAGCATCAGGACCATTTTCACTGAGAGGATGGGATGTAGCCATTGACAACGGTGATGCCCAACATAAAGCTTGCCATGGAAAGGAGTATGAATGATTGGAAGAAGGCAATAGGAAGCAGAGGTTCAAGGGGAGCAAAGCATCTTCATACGCTTATCTGAAATTCCAACTAAAGAATTACATAAGTATCTCTATCTTTATTTTATGTTTTATTTATCTTTTAATTATCAATTCTCCATCACCATCTGAATTCGCCTGACTGAGATTTACAAGGTGACCATAGCTTGCTTCAAGCTGACAGTCTCTGTGGGATCGACCCTTACTCACGTAAGGTATTACTTGGACGACCCAATGCACTTGCTGGTTAGTTGTGCGGAATTGTGACAAAGTGTGATTCACGTTTAAGAGCTCCAAGTCCTTTGGCGCCATTGTTGATGATCACAATTTCGTGCACCAAGATTTTGGCGCCGTTGCCGGGGATTGTTCGAGTTTGGACAACTGACGGTTTATCTTGTTGCTTGGATTAAGTACTTCTCAAAATTTTTAAAAATGAATTCTAGAGTTTCAAGGTGATGTTCTTATCATTACAAAAGCTGATTGATTCTCATCAATTTAGCTGCTAAATGTAATGTCCTGCTGAAGCTTGGCCAAACATGTCTAATCTATTTAGACTAAAGCTTTAGACTAACATTGCATGATTCCTGGAGTTCTCATTAAAAGTTTTGAATCTCTTTATTTTCTTTTCCATATAAGTTTCGAAAATCACAAAAAAAAATTTATAAAATCATAAAAATAAAAAATATTTTATGTTTCTTGTTTGAGTCTAGTGTCAATTTTTAAGTTTGGTGTCAATTGCATTCTTCTTGCATTTTTCGAAAACATGCAATATGTTCTTCATTAATCTTCAAGTTATTCTTGATAATTTCATTGCTCTGATCTTTAAATTCTCTTGTTTTATGTGTTTTGTTGTTTCTCATATGCATTCTCAATTTGTTAGTGTCTCTTATATGAAAATTTTTAAGTTTGGCGTCCTACATGCATTGTTTGATTTGAGTTTCCTAAGATTAGTTGTATTTTGATTGTTTCTCATCATTAAAAATTCAAAAATATTTTCAAAATTGTGTCTTTTCAAGTCAATAATACAGAGAATTGAAGATTCAGAACATTCAGCTGAGGAATCATACAGAAAAAGCTGGGCGTTCAAAACGCCCAGTGAAGAAGGAAAACTGGCGTTTAAACGCCAGCCAGGGTACCTGGCGGGGCGTTTAACGCCCAAAAAGGTAGGATTTTGGGTGTTAAACGCCAGAATGGATGCCATTCTGGGCGTTTAACGCCAGAAGGACACTAGAGGGAAGATTTTGTTTTTAATTCAAATCTTTTTCAAATTTTCATAATTTTTCAAAATCAAATCTTTTTCAAATCATGTCTTTTCAATCATATCTCTTCAAAATCAATTTCTTTCCATTTTTTAATTATTTTTGAAAATCCTTGTTATAATTAGTGATTTACTTCAAAATTTTCTAGTTGTTACTTGCCTATTAAGAAAGGATCAAAAGTTTTAATTCCATAATCATATCTTCTAATTTCTTGTTAGTCAAGTAATCAACTTTAATTTTAAAACTTTCTTTTTTTTTAAAATTGATTTTCAATCATATCTTCTCAATCATATCTTTTCAATTACATCTTTTTCAAAATTAACTCTCAATCATATCTTTTTAATTTCTAATTTCAAAATCTTTTCAAAAATTACTTAATTTCTTTCCTAATCTTAATTTTCAAAAATCTTAATCAAATTTTCAAATTTCTGTTTAATTATTTCAAAATCTTTTTAATTTATTTTCAAAAATTCTTCCTCTTCTCACATCTTTCTATTTAAAGGACTAACACTCCTCCTCAAGGTACAATTCGAACTCCCTCATTCTTTATATGTTCGAATTCGCTTCTATCTACCTCTTCCTTCTGTTTTTCTTTTCCTCTGACACCTCAAGGAATCTCTATACTGTGACATAGAGGATTCCCTACTTTCTTGTTCTCCTCTCTTTCATATGAGCAGATGCAAAGATAAAGGCATACTTGTTCAAGCTGATCCTGAACCTAAAAGGACCTTGAAGAGAAAGCTAAGAGAAGCTAAAGCACAATTCTCTCTAGAGGGCCTAACAGAGCTTTTCAAAGAATAAGAAACCATGGCAGCCGAAAACAACAATGCCAACAATGCAAGGAAGATGCTTGGTGACTTTACTGCACCTACTCCCAACTTCTATGGGAGAAGTATCTCAATCCCTGCCATTAGAGCAAACAACTTTAAGCTTAAGCCTCAATTAGTTTCTCTAATGCAACAGAAATGCAAGTTTCATGGACTTCCATTGGAAGATCCTCATCAGTTCTTAGTTGAATTCTTGCAAATCTGTGACACTGTCAAGACCAATGGGGTCGACCCTGAAGTCTATAGACTTATGCTTTTTCCTTTTGCTGTAAGAGACAGAGCTAGGACATGGTTGGATTCACAACCTAAAGAAAGCCTGAACTCTTGGAAAAAGCTAGTTAATGCCTTCTTGGCAAAGTTTTTTCCACCTCAAAAATTGAGCAAGCTTAGAGTGGAAGTCTAAACCTTCAGACAGAAGGAAGATGAATCCCTCTATGAAGCTTGGGAAAGATACAAGCAATTGATCAGAAGATGTCCTTCTGACATGCTTTCTGAATGGAGCATCATAGGTATTTTCTATGATGGTCTGTCTGAACTATCCAAGATGTCATTATATAGCTCTGCTGGAGGATCTCTTCATCTGAAGAAGGCACCTGCAGAAGCTCAGAAACTCATTGAAATGGTTGCAAATAACCAATTCATGTACACTTCTGAAAGGAATCCTGTGCATAATGGGACAACTCAGAAGAAATGAGTTCTTGAGATTGATACTCTGAATGCCATATTGGCTCAGAATAAAATATTGACCCAACAAGTCAATATGATTTCTCAGAGTCTGTCTGGAATGCAAGCAGCAACAGGCAGTACAAAGGAAGCTTCCTCTGAAGAAGAAGCTTATGATCCTGAGAACCCAGCAATGGAAGAGGTGAATTACATGGGAGAATCCTATGGAAACACCTATAATCCTTCATGGAGAAATCATCCAAATCTCTCATGGAAGGATCAACAGAGACCTCAACAAGGTTTCAACAACAATAATGGTGGAAGAAACAGGTTTAGCAATAGCAAACCTTTTCCATCATCTTCTCAGCAACAGACAGAGAATTCTAAGCAAAGCCACTCTGACTTAACAACCATTGTCTCTGATCTAATCAAAACCACTCAAAGTTTCATGACTGAAACAAGGTCCTCCATTAGAAATTTGGAGGCACAAGTGGGTCAGCTGAGTAAGAAAATTACTGAACTCCCTTCTAGTACTCTCCCAAGCAATACAAAAGAGAATCCAAAGAGAGAGTGCAAGGCCATAAACACGTCTCACATGGCCAAACCTGGAGAGGAGGAAGAGGCAGTGATCTACACTGAGGAAGACCTCAATGGACGTCCACTGACCTCCATAGAGTTCCCTAAAGGGGAACCATGGGAATCTGAGGCTCACACTGAGACCATAGAGATTCTATTGAATTTACTTTTGCCATTCATGATCTCTGATGAGTATTCTTCCTCTGAAGAGGATGAAGATATTACTGAAGAGCCAGTTGCTAAGTACCTTGGAGCAATCATGAAGCTAAATGCCAGGTTGTTTGGTAATGAGACTTGGGAGGATGAACCTCATTGCTCATTAAAGAACTGGATGACTTGACTAGGCAAAAATTACCTCTGAAGAGACAAGACCCTGGAAAATTCTCAATCCCTTGTACCATAGGCACCATGACCTTTGAGAAGGCTCTTTGTGACCTAGGGTCAAGTATAAACCTCATGCCTCTCTCTGTAATGGAGAAGCTAGGGATCATTGAGGTACAAGCTGCAAGAATCTCACTGGAGATGGCAGACAATTCAAAGAAACAGGCTTATGGACATGTAGAGGATGTCTTTGTAAAGGTTGAAGGCCACTACATCCCTGCTGACTTCATAATCCTAGAGACTGGGAAGTATATGGATGAATCCATCATTCTTGGAAAACCCTTCCTAGCCACAGTAAAAGCTGTGATTGATGTTGACAGAGGAGAATTGATCATTCAAGTGAATGGAGACTCCCTTGTGTTTAAAGCTCAAGGATATCCCTCTGTCACCATGGAGAGGAAGCATGAAGAGCTTCTCTCAATACAGAGTCAAACAGAGCCCCCACAGTCAAACTCTAACTTTGGTGTTGGGAGGCCACAACCAAACTTTAAGTTTGGTGTTGAACCCCCACATTCAAACTCTAAGTTTGGTGTTGGGAGGTTCCAACATTGCTTGGAACATCTGTGAGGCTCCGTGAGAGCCACTGTCAAGCTATTGACATTAAAGAAGCGCTTGTTGGGAGGCAACCCAATTTTTTTCTTACTTATCTATGTTAAATTCCTATTTTCTTTTGTTATTTTATGTTTTCTGTAGGTTGATGATCATGTGAAGTCACAAAAACAATTGAAAAAGCAAAAACAGAAGGAAAAATAGAATAAAAAACAGAACACCCTGGAGGAGAAACTTACTGGCGTTTAAACGCCAGTAAGGGTAGCAGAATGGGCGTTAAACGCCCAGTCTGGCACTATTCTGGGCGTTTAATGCCAGAAATGGGCACCAGACTGGCGTTTAACGCCAGGAATGGGCAAGAAGCTGGCGTTAAACGCCAGAAATGGGTAGCAGCCTGGCGTTTAATGCCAGGATTGGCAGCAATGGGCATTTTACACGCCACATGGTGCAGGGATGAGAAATCTTTGACACCTCAGGATCTGTGGACCCCACAGGATCCCCACCTACCCCACCTCTCTCTCTCTTCTTCACCCATTCACCAATCACCTCAATACCTCTTCCCCAAAAACCCTTCACCTATCAAATCCCACCATTTTCTTCACCACTCACATCCATCCTTCATAAAACCCCACCTACCTCACCATTCAAATTTAAACCACTTTCCCACCCAAACCCACCCATAATGGCCGAACATACCCCCCCTCCACTCCTATATAAACCCATCTTCACTTCTTCATTTTCACACAACATACACACTACCTATCCCCCTTGGCCGAAACACAAAGCCCCCTCCATCTCCTCTATTTTTTCTTCTTCTACTCTCTTCTTTCTTCTTTTGCTCGAGGACGAGCAACCTTCTAAGTTTGGTGCGGTAAAAGCTAAAGCTTTTTTTGTTTTTCCATAACCATTAATGGCACCAAAGGCCGGAGAAACCTCTAGAAAGAAGAAAGGGAAGGCAAAAGCTTCCACCTCCGAGTCATGGAAGATGGAGAGATTCCTCTCAAGGATGCATCAAGACCACTTCTATGAAGTTGTGGCCAAGAAGAAGGTGATCCCCGAGGTCCCTTTTAAGCTCAAAAAGGGAAAATATCCGGAGATCCGACATGAGATTCGAAGAAGAGCTTGGGAAGCTCTCACCAACCCCATTCAACAAGTCAGAATCTTAATGGTTCAAGAGTTCTATGCCAATGCATGGATCACCAAGAACCATGATCAAAGTGTGAACCCGGACCCTAAGAATTGGCTTACAATGGTCCGAGGGAAATACTTAGACTTTAGTCCAGAAAATGTAAGGTTGGCATTCAATTTGCCTATGATGCAGGGAGATGCACACCCATACACTTGAAGGGTCAACTTTGATCAAAGGTTGGACCAAGTCCTCATGGACATCTGTGAAGAGGGCGCTCAATGGAAGAGAGATTTAAGAAGGCAGCCGGTTCAACTAAGAAAGCATGACCTCAAGCCCGTGGCTAGGGGATGGTTGGAGTTCATCCAATGCTCAATCATTCCTACTAGCAACCGATCTGATGTTACTATGGACTGGGCTATCATGATTCATAGCATCATGATTAGAGAGGAAGTAGAAGTTCATGAGGTTATATCCCAAGAACTCTACAAGGTAGCGGACAAGTCCTCTACTGTGGCAAGATTAGCCTTCCCTCATCTCATTTGTCACCTCTGCAATTCAGCTGGAATTGACATAGAGGAAGACATCCTCATTGATGAGGAAAAGCCTATCACTAAGAAAAGGATGGAGCAAACAAGAGATCCCACTCATGGACAAGAGCGTGAGGAAACTCCTCATGAAATCCCTGAGATGCCTCAAGGGATGCATTTTCCTCCACAAAACTATTGGGAGCAAATCAACACCTCCCTAGGAGAATTAAGTTCCAACATGGGCAACTAAGGGTGGAGCACCAAGAGCATTCCATCATCCTCCATGAAATTAGGGAAGACCAAAGAACCATGAGAAAGGAACAACAAAGGCAAGGAAGAGATATTGAGGAGCTCAAGCACTCCATAAGATCTTCAAGAGGAAGAACAAGCCGCCATCACTAAGGTGGACCCGTTCTTTAATTTCCTTGTTCTTTATTTTCTGTTTTTCGAAAATTGTGCTTTATGTTTATTTATGTTTGTGTCTTTACTACATGATCATTAGTGTCTAAGTGTCTATGCCTTAAAGCGATGAAAATGAATCCATCACCTTTCTTAAATGAAAAATATTTTTAATTGCAAAAGAAAAAGAAGTTCACGAATTTCAAATTTTAAAACAGTTTAGTTATTTTGATGTGGTGGCAATACTATTGTTTTTCTGAATGAATGCTTGAACAGTGCATATTTTCAAATTTGATTGTTTATGAATGTTAAAATTGTTGGCTCTTGAAAGAATGATGGGAAAAGGAGAAATGTTATCTGATGATCTGAAAAATCATAAAATTGATTCTTGAAGAAAGAAAAAGCAGTGAAAAGCTTGCAGAAAGAAAAGAAAAAAAAAGAGGCGAAAAAAAAAGAGAAAAGAAAAAAAAGAAAAGCAAGCAGAAAAAGCCAATACCCCTTTAAACCAAAAGGCAAGGGTGATAAAAAGGATCCAAGGCTTTGAGCATCAGTGGATAGGAGGGCCCACAGGAATAAAATCCTGGCCTAAGCGGCTAAACCAAGCTGTCCCTAACCATGTGCTTGTGGCGTGAAGGTGTCAAGTGAAAACTTGAGACTGAGCAGTTAAAGTCGAGGTCCAAAGCAAAAAGAAGAGTGTGCTTAAGAACCTTGGACACCTCTAATTGGGGACTCTAGCAAAGCTGAGTCACAATCTGAAAAGGTTCACCCAGTTATGCGTCTGTGGCATTTATGTATCCGGTGGTAATACTGGAAAACAAAGTGCTTAAGGCCACGGCCAAGACTCATAAAGTAGCTGTGTTCAAGAATTAACATACTTAACTAGGAGAATCAATAACACTATCTGGATTCTGAGTTCCTATAGATGCCAATCATTCTGAACTTCAAGGAATAAAGTGAGATGCCAAAACTGTTCAGAAGCAAAAAGCTAAAAGCCCCGCTCATCTAATTAATACTGATCTTCATATATATTTTTGGAATTCATTGTATATTCTCTTCTTTTTATTCTATTTGATTTTTAGTTGCTTGGGGACAAGCAACAATTTAAGTTTGGTGTTGTGATGAGCGGATAATTTATACGCATTTTGGCATTGTTTTTAGTATGTTTTTAGTATATTTTAATTAGTTTTTATTATATTTTTATTAGCTTTTAATTAAAAATCACAATTTTGGACTTTACTATGAGTTTGTGTGTTTTTCTGTGATTTCAGGTATTTTCTGGCTGAAATTGAGGGACCTGAGCAAAAATCTGATTCAGAGGCTGAAAAAGGACTGCAGGTGCTGTTGGATTCTGACCTCCCTGCACTCAAAGTAGATTTTCTGGAGCTACAGAAGCCCAATTGGTGCACTCTCAATTGCGTTGGAAAGTAGTCATCCTGGGCTTTCCAGCAATATATAATAGTCCATACTTTGCCCGAGATTTGATGGCCCAAACAGGCATTCGAAGTCAGCTCAAGAATTCTGGCGTTTAACGCCGGAACTGGCACAAAAGCTGGAGTTAAACGCCCAAACTAGCACAAAAGCTGGCGTTTAACTCCACGAAAAGTCTCTGCTCATGGAAGCTTCAACGCTCAGCCCAAGCACACACCAAGTGGGCCCGGAAGAAGATTTTTGCATTAATTACTGATTTTTGTAAACCCTAGGCTACTAGTTATCTATAAATAGGACCTTTAGCTATTGTATTTTTCATCTTTTGATCATCCTGGAATCATGTTTTGATGATTGAACCCTCTTTGGGAGGCTGGCCATTCGGCCATGCCTAGACTTTGTTCTTATGTATTTTCAAACGGTAGAGTTTCTACACACCATAGATTAAGGTGTGGAGCTCTACTGTTCATCATGAATTAATACAATTACTATTGTTTTTCTAATCAACTCAAGTCTATTTCTTCTCTAAGATGTTCATTCGCACCCAAGAACATGATGAATGTGATGATTATGTGATACTCATCACCATTCTCACCTATGAATGCGTGACTGACAACCACTTCCATTCTACATGAACAAGCTTGAATGCATATCTCTTGGGTTTCTGATCTAAGATTGGAACCTTCGTGGTATAGGCTAGAATTATTGGCGGCCATTCCTGAGATCCGGAACATCTAAACCTTGTCTGTGGTATTCTGAGTAGGATCTGGGAAGGGATGACTGTGACGAGCTTCAAACTCGCGATTGTTGGGCGTGTGACAGACGCAAAAAGATCAATAGATCCTATTCCAACATGATCGAGAATCGATAGATGATTAGCCGTGCGGTGACAGCGCATTTGGAACGTTTTCACTGAGAGGACGGGAAGTAGCCATTGACAACGGTGATGCCCAACATAAAGCTTGCCATGGAAAGGAGTATGAATGATTGGAAGAAGGCAATAGGTAAGCAGAGGTTTAGGAGGAACAAAGCATCTTCATACGCTTATCTGAAATTCCAACCAAAGAATTACATAAGTATCTCTATCTTTATTTTATGTTTTATTTATCTTTTAATTATCAATTCTCCATCACCATCTGAATTCGCCTGATTGATATTTACAAGGTGACCATAGCTTGCTTCAAGCCGACAGTCTCCATGGGATGGACCCTTACTCACGTAAGGTATTACTTGGACGACCCATTGCACTTGCTGGTTAGTTGTGCGGAATTGTGACAAAGTGTGATTCACGTTTAAGAGCTCCAAGTGCTTTGGCGCCATTGTTGATAATCACAATTTCGTGCACCAGTGGTCGCCGGCGTTAGTTAGTCGCGGTGGAGGTTGGATTGAGAGTTGGGTGGTGTGGATGTTGGGAGGGGTTGGTGTGATTTCAGAGAGAGAGGGAAAAGAAGAAGGAAAGGGTATGGGTTGGAAACTGAAGCGCGACACTCCCTTTTTCGAATTAACGTTCGAAAAGTGACCTGTGCGAATGCACAAGGTCGTGTGCGGACGCACACAAGGAGAAAGAAGGAGGTATGCACGTGCACAAGTAAGGCCGGTAAGGCTAGAGGTAAGTGTATTTTGGAGTTCTTTTTGCCCTTGGAGTATGGACCGGAGTGTCTCATCTTGATTGGAGGAAGGGGAAGGATAGGTGATTTGAGGTGCTTGTGATTGGTTGGGTTGAGGTGGTTGGGTGGTAGGTTAGTTTGGTAGTTTCTTCCTTGGTTTGGTTGTTGATGTGGAGGGTTTTGTGAGTATCAGTTTTATGAATTGTTGTTGTTTCATCTTTGGTTTCCTCCATTGTCCCTCCATCCTTGGTTGGAATTATCTCTCTAACCTTGATTATAATTGTTACTCCCTTGATTGTAATTGCCTCCTTGTTGGGGGTACCCTTGGTTGAAATTGCCGCCTTGTGAGTGATATCATTCACTAGGGCGGTCATAGAAAGGGCAAATTATGGGTAGCCGCCAAGGTGTTATCTTCTTGGAGACTTGGAAATTCATCCGTGTAGTGGGAGTAGTAAGAACAAATACCGCATATTCTTTGGGGGACCAATTATTGACTTTGTTGGTGTTGAGGAGGTGGAGGAGGTTGTTGTTGATTTATTTGGAGTTGCTTCAGAATGCTTGTCATCTCGCACAAGGTCTTGGTAAGGGTGGTGGTCTCACCACTAGAAGAAACCTCATTAACGGTTCTAGGGTGATTGCTCCTTTGTCTAGCATGCAAGGTGGACTCGGCCAAATTGGTTATCAATTGCCACGCTTCTTCCACCGTTCTATATTTTGTCAAGGAACCATTTCTTGAAGCGTCTAGGAAAATCTTGTCTTGGGGTTTCATTCCTTGGTAAAAATAGTTAAGCAACACTAGGGTGTCAATCATATGGTTGGGGCATGTGTCAAGAAGCTTTCGGAACCGCTCCCAATACTCGTATAGAGTTTCCAATTCACCTTGGACAATGCATGAGATTTCTTTCCGCAACTTATCGGTCACTGCCGCGAGAAAGAATTTGTCTAAGAATTCTCTTCGAAGCAAGTCCCAATCACTAACAATCTCACTTGGCAAAGAGTAGAACCACTCCTTAGCTCTCCCATCAAGAGAGAAAGGAAAAGCATATAACCAAACCGCAACTTCACTAGAGCCTTCTCGCCTAGTAGTAGAGCATACACCTTGGAAGTCCTTAAGGTGTCTAATAAGATCTTGAGCGGGAAGTCCTTGATACTTGGGAAGAAGATTGATCAAAGCGGTTTTAAGCTCAAAATTAGCATTCAAGTCCGGATGACAAATATGAGTAGGTTGAAGAACAAAATCCGGAGCACCGGCTTCCTTGAGAGTGACTCACCTTGGAGCGGCCATGGTGTCCGTACCTAGATCAATAGAAGAGTTATTAGTAGTATCTATGGAAGAGTAAACAGTGCCTTCTTCAAATGACGATTCGGAATCAACTTCGGATATGGTAGGTGAATTGGCGAAAACCTTTTCACCACCTTCAAAGGCTAACCGTCTCCGAGCTTGTCTAAGGTGAAGAAAAGTTCTTTCTATTTCCAGATCAAATCTAGCTAAGATCGGATCGGGTAAAGAACGCGTCATTCAAGGAAAGAGATAGTGAGCTCATGACAATAAAGTGAACCAGACAAAGAGTAATCCTAACTAACACAAACAATCAAGCAAAATACAAGTATATACATATCCACATATTTACACTAACCAACAACATGGCACTCATGTGCAACTCCCTGGCAACGGCGCCATTTTGATGAGTGAATTTATGCCGGCGTAGAATTTATCAATAAATCCGATCGTAGTATAGTCTAAACCAACACGCAATTCCACATCAAACAATCTAAATTCAATAACCGAGAGTATGACTCCCGAGTCATTCTCCCTAGGAGTGCTTCACGATGCACATTGTTGGTTAGAAAGTGTATTGGTGTTTGGAGTTTCATACAAGAGAGGAACAAGCCAATAGTGTGAGTGAAAATCAAGCAATATAAATGCCATGGCTATAAGTGAGAATTGGACTTCCTATCATCATCATCTCCATCAATTGTGATTACAATTAGTTATTGCTTCACTTAGTTAACCCTTAGTATTAAGGAATGTCAAGTGAAAGTAACAAATTTGAGTTCACAAGTCCTAGTCTAACCCTAGGAAAGTCTAGCTTTAGTGACATTCAAACCAATTAGCAATCTCCAATTGATAACCAACAAAGGACATTAATAATTCAAGTGTCTCCAATATCTCAACTCCCAAGCCAAGTAGGAAAATTCTACTCCATAGTTAAAGTTGGCATTTTCTCAAACACTTGGAGAGCAAGGATGAAAGACATTGTAAAATTGAGAGTAAACTTGCAATCAAAGGTATACGCTACAAGAGATTAACAATAATCAAACAATTGAAACTAAGAACATGAAATTACCTCAATGTATTAATGGAAATAGAAGTAACAACATCCAAAAGCTAAGATCCCGAAGTAACTTGAACAATAAGAACTAAATTGAGAGTAGGAGAATCCAGATCTACAATTGGAAGCAATGTAGAGTTGAATTGACAATAGATCTCACCAATGGATACAAGAGAATTCCAATTTGAGAAGCAAAACCTTAGAAAGAAGCTAGAGTTTTCTCCCTAAAAAATGTAACTTCCAAAACTAATTAGAAAATATCTAAAAATGAGTGAATGAATGAGAATCTCCTCATCCCTTGGTCTTCTTATGGTTTTTTGCTCCAGAATCAGTTCCAATTGGGTCCCACAACTTCTGTGAATTCGCTGGGCATGTTTTCACTTAAAAATCACGTGCGGGCACCGATGCGTATGCGTATAGCATATGTGCGCGTTCCTAGGGTTTTTCACGATCGACGCGCAAGTGCCAAGCACGCCTGCGCATCCATGAGGTTCTGGCTAAGCCACGCGAATGCGCCGGCTTCTAGCTTTGGCTTCCTCGCGCCGATCCAGTAGCTCGCATCTGCGCGTACGCGCAAGGTACGCGTACGCGTCGCTGCTCAAGCTCCAAAGCTTCATTTTCCATGCTCCTTCCATTCATGCATGCTTCCTTCCTCTCTTCTAAGCCATCCTTGTCCTAAAAACTCTGAAATCACTTAACACCAGATCACAGCATCGAATGGTAATAGAAGAGGATTCAAATATGGCGTATTTAATATAAAAGAGGCATGTTTTCATTCATGAAGCAAAATCGGGAAGGAAATACAAAACCATGCATTATTTATGAATAAGTGTGAAAGAAAATCGATAAAACCCTTAAAATCCATACAAGATAAACCCTAAAAATGGGGTTTATCAGTCTCCCTCCATGGGAATCCCCCATCCTTCTTCACTCCCAGCCTATTATCCTCGAATCGGGCTTGAAACTGGGCCATAAATCAGCTCAGAAATTACCCACAGCAATTTCTCTTTAATGAGGCACATGCTGCTCGTCATGCATTCGCGTCGCTTGTAGTATGGCGCGATCACGCGCACGCGTCGTCCATGCGTGCACGTCAGCATTAGCTTCTCAAATCTTCATTTTCTTGTGTTCTTTCCACTTTTGCATGCTTCCTTTCCATCCTCTAAGCCATTCCTGCCCTATAATCTCTGAAATTACTTAATAAATACATCACGGTATCGAATGGTAATAAGAGCGGTTTAAAAGTTAGTGATTTTAAGGCCCTGGAAGCATGTTTTCATTCATATCACAAAATTAGGAAGGAATCTTAAAACCATACAAATTGTATGAATAAGTGTGAGAATAGTTGACAAAATCCACTAAATTTAGCACAAGATAAACCCTAAAAACGGGGTTTATCAACCTCCCCACACTTACACATTAGCATTTTCTCATGCAAAGCTCAAGAGAAGCTATAAAGGGATGAACAGGGATGGTAGGATTTATTAAATGCAACATGCAATGCAACCTATCTATATGAATGCAACTAAATGTTCTTACCTACTTGGTTAAAAGTAAATCAATCTCCAAGAACATATATAAGCAAGTAGGGCTAGGATGGTATGATAAATCATGAATTCCACTAATTCAAATCTCAAAATGAAGTACAAATAGACTTGCAACAAGAAAGCTCATGAAAGCCGGGAATAAGGAATTGAGCGTCGAACCCTCACCGGAAGTGTTTGCACTCTTATGCTCTCAAGTGTTTGAGGGTCGATTCTCTCAATTCTCTACTAATCTTGCTTTCTAAGGCTTGCTCTTCTTCTAACAATCAACATATTTTCAATGCATGAATACACATATCAAGAGGTCTTTCCAAGGGTTGTAATGGGGTCAGGGTGAAGGTAGGATTGTATTTGGTCAAGTGGACTAAAATTGAATCCTTGATTAACTATTCATACCCTGGGTCGAGCTAGGTGATCCAGGATGGGCGAAGACAAAAACGGCCGACCTCTTATAAGGTTGGCCCATCACCGACCTCTTCTCAAAGAGCTTGGCCAAATCGCGATAAGGTCCTAAGTAGGCCCAAAGCAGAAGATCACATCCCACCTGAAGGCGGCTGGCCAAAGATAAGTGGACTCACCCACGAAAAGATAAGATAAGATAACAAACTTATCTCAGGGAAGGTCACTCCACACTACTATAAATACACTGTATCCCCCAGGTATAACTCATACTCTGATTCTACACAAAAACCTGCTTAAAGCCCATGCTAACTTAAGCATTGGAGTCTCTTGTAGGTACCACCAACCTCCGGTGATCAAGGATCAGCAACATCTCAAGATTCAGCAAGTCAGACACGACAGCTCAGGCCACAATAGCAGATCTCCTCCGAGATCGACCTTCAGTTTCAGGTAACCCTCAGAACGTTGGTGCCGTTGCTAGGGACCCTGGAAGTCATCCCATCATCATGGAGGACACCCTCGACAACGATCACAACTCTGGTCTGGAAGACAGAACGCTGCATAAGAACACGGATACCACACCGAAGGATACACCTCAAAACAAGGAAGACAAACAACCCCAAGTACAGAAATTTTGGAGGCTATTCGTGCACAATAGAATCGCCTTAAACAGTTAGAACAAGAAGCCAACGGCAGCGGGAGGCTGAGTGATAAGAGAATTTTTGTATGGTTTGGAATCAATCAAAACTAGAATCAATTTGTTGGTAGCATAATCTAAACCAACAATGAATTCTCACTATCAAATATTAAATCCAATACAAAATATAAACCGAGAGTATTTAGCTCCCGGGTCGTCTTCCCTAGGAGTTGTAATTAAGTGTACAATTATTGGCTATGAGAGAGAGCATGGAGAACTGGGAATGAAAGCAAGAGAGCAAGTAATGTAAATAGAAAGAAAACAAATAAACATGCAAGGAATGTAAATGGCAACTCTTGGCAAGAATTGGAGAGTTTATGATTCCTATCCTAGTTATAGACCACAAACATGGCAAATGTGTGGAGTCAATCTAAATTAATCAATCCTCCTTGAGAATTAGACAAAAGCATAATTGATCTGAATCCATAAGTCCTAGTCAACTCACTAATTACTTAGTGAAAGACTAGCGTCAATGGAAACCAAACCAATTAACTATTACACAATGCGGAATGGACATCCACAACTCAATTCCACCCAAACATCCAATTTCTCAACCAAGAGTGTGAAAACTAAACAAGCAAGAAATTAAACATCAAAGTAATAAAAGTCAAAGTAATTAAATGCAAGGAAAGGAAACTTCAAATGCAAGAAAACATCTTGGCAAGTAATTGAGAGCTAAGGCTACCTATCCTAAACATTGACCACAAATACATGATGATTATGAAGATTTAATCCTACTTAGTCAACCTTACATCGAAGATAAGTCAAATAGGCATAGTTAATTTCAATCCCTAAGTCCTATGTCAACACTAAGGGGTCACATAGAGTCAAGGGAAACCAAATCAACTAACTACTCTAATATATCAAACAAGAATGGACATCAATGACTCAAGGATCACCAAAGTCAATAATTTCAAGCCAAGGGCGGAGAAAAACTAAGTGAAAACTAAGCCAAGCATTTTATCAAACACTTGGTGTGCATGAGAATAAAATAATATTAAATTACAATAAAACAAATTCTAAAACTACCAAACCAAGAAAGTGACAATGACAACTCAAGAAAACAATAAATGACATGGAAACATAAATTTGCATTAATTGGAATTAAAATAACAAAAGTGTTTATAACATGAAAATTGCCATAAAAGAGAAAATAACAAAAGAGATGAAGAAGATAAAGACAAGAAAGCATAAAAACATAAAGGAAACTACATTAAAGCAAGAATTAAAGTGCTGAAATTAAAAGGAAACTAAGCTAAAAATCCTAATTCTAGAGAGAGGGGGGAGCTTCTCTCTCTAGAAACTAAGAGAAAACATCATAAAAACTAAACTTAATTGCCCCCACTTCATGCTTCTTCAATTTGGCCTTAAATCGCTTCAAAAAATGAGTTGGATTGGCTTTTGAGGGCCCAAAAATCACTGCCAGCGAGTTGCAATTAATGAGGTCATGTGCAGGGACCTGTGCGGACACACAGATGTGTGCGTCCGCACACATGCTGAATCTTGACTTGTGCGTGCGCACAAGTACCTATGTGTACACACACTTAGACTTATGTCCACCATAGCAAATTGCATATTATTTTAAAGCCCCGGACGTTAGCTTTCCAAAGCCGCTAGAACCGCCTCATTTAGACCTTTGTAGCTCAAGTTATGACCAATTTAGTATAGAGAGGTCAAGGCTGGCAGCTTTCCAAATCCTTAATTTCTTGAATTCTTTCCTTTTGCATGCTCTTTTCCTCACTTCTTCAACCCATACTTGTCTTGGAAACCTGAAAATCATTTAACAAATACATCAAGGTACCAAATGGGATTAAAATGAATAAAATTGACTAAATCAAGCACAAAAGAGTATGTTTTCACTTTCAAGCACAAAATTAGGAAGAAATCTCAAAAGCATGCTATTTAGGTGAATAAATGTGGGTTTATGTGATGGAATCCACTCAAGTCAAACCAAAATATATCGTAAAATATGGATTCATCAATTCCCCCACATTTAAACCAAGCATGTCCTCATGCTAAACCAACCAAAGGAGATGGGTGCGTACGCACAAGTGCGTCCGCACGCACAGGTTGCAGGAAGCAGGGGAACACGCGCGCACAAGGCATGTTGGCACTGCGAACAGAGGGCAAAATCATGCGTGTGCATGTACACAGGTCGGTGTGCACGCATAGGAAGTAGAAAATAGCTGTTTTGTGCGCACGCACAAGTACGTGCGTACGCACAGATGCCCTGTTTTGCAAAAATTTTTCTTCAAAATTCTAAGGTACCAAGCCTTAGTTAAATCAAAACCAAACACCAAAACATGCAAGAACCCATAAATTCATGATCCAAACCAAAATTAACATAACCAACTCAAAATTAAACTAATTCTAAGCTAACCAAGCATAACAAAAAAAATAAGTCAAAATATGTACAAAAGAGAAGAGTTAGAACAATGTTACTGAAGAGAGAACTTTTGTGTGGCCTAGAAATTCGCAGAATAAATCCTCGTTGTAGGTATAGCTTCTAAACCAACAAAAGTCCTTTCTCACAAACGTTTTGGTTGTCACAAGTAACAAACCCCTAAATAAATTGATAACCGAAGTATTTAAACCTCGGGTCGTCTTCTCAAGAAACTGCAGGGAGGTATGTTCTTATTATTGGTTATGAGTTTTGTAAATTGGGGTTTTGAAAGTAAGGAACAAGTAATTTAAATGACAATTAAAATAAATAAATAACTGTAAAATAAACTCTTGGCAAGGTATGAGAATTTGGAAGTCCTATCCTAGTTATCCTTATCAATGGTGATGAGAATTGAATTTTAATCCCACTTAGTTAGCCTTTACTAAAGCAAAGGAAGGTCAAGTGACTAATTAGTTTGATCCTCAGGTCCTGGTCAATTCCTAAGAAAGGACTGGAGTTATTAAAGTTCAATTCAATTAGCAAAGACAACAATTATCAATCACGTTGAGTTTGATAACTCAAGAGTTACCAATTACTTTACCAAGGCCAAAAGGGAAAAAGTAAACTTACTCGAATAAAAATATCTTCAGATTGGAAGCAACAGTAACATAATTAAAAGAAAGCAATCATAAACTAAAATACCTCAAATAACATTAATTAAGAGAATCATATGTAACATAGAAGAGTTCATAAATTAAATTGACAAAGTAATTAAAAAGGAAACATTGAACTTGATAAAGAGTTGGAATACTAACTTGAAATAATAAGAAATCCTAAATCTAAAACCTAAGAGAGAGGAGAGAACCTCTCTCTCTAAAAAGTAAATCTAAACTATGAAAAGTGAATAATTGGAGAGCTCTCCTTGAATGGATGCATTCCCCCACTTTATAACCTCTAATCTATGCCTTCTGAACCTGGATCTGGGCCAAAAAGGGTTTCAGAAATCACTGGGAGTGTTTTCTCTAATTTCTGGTGCGTGGCGTCTGTCACGCATCTGCGTGGGTCACGCGGTCGCGTCATTTGGAGTTTTCCTTATCACGCGTTCGCTTCGGTCATGCGTACGCGTCATCTGTGTTCTGCTCATGGCGCGCGTCCGCGTCAGTCACGCATTCACGTCGTTGCCTTTTCGCACTGGGCATGCGGCCGCGTCGTCCATGCGTTCGCGTCGCTGCCAGTTTCTTCAAAAACTTCATTTTGTGCTTTCCTTCCATTTTTGTATGTTTCCTTTCCATCCTTTAAGTCATTCCTGCCTTAGAAGATCTGAAACTTCTCAACACACAAATCACAGCATCGAATGGTAATAAAGGGTAATTAAAATAAATAATTTCAAAGTATAGGAAACATGTATTTCACATATATCACATAATAAGGAAGGGAAAGTAAAACCATGCAATTTACATGAATAAGTGGGTGAAGGATTGAATTAATCTCTTGAATTGAGCACAATATATATCATAAAATATGTGTTTATCAACCTCCCCACACTTAAACAATAGCATGTCCTCATGCTAAATCCAAGATAAAGAGTAACGTAAGGTTAAAGTGGTAGAATCTCATGCAATGCAATCTATCCTAAATACAACTACCTAAATGAATCAGGCAATTCTAATTATTCTTCACTTGTATATAAAACTTACATGTAGTTAAATTAATTCACATTCTCAAGGAATCATATATGCATAGCCAAACCCTAGATAATGTTAAAGCACTTTTACAATTGAGATGGGTAAAAATATTTTTCAAACTTGCAAGACAATTAACAATTTAAGCAGAGATACACGGTGATGAGCTATTGAACCCTCACTGGATTTTGTGTTTACTCTCTAGTCACTCAGTGTTTATTGGGTTAATCACTCTATTCTTCTTTTTATCCTTACTTTCTATAACTTTGTTCTTCATCTAACCAATCAACAATTATAGAATACAGATATACAAAAATCATGAGGTCTTTTTCAAGGTTGTAATGGGACCAAGGTAAAGGTAAGAGTATATGTATAAGGCTAAGTGAGCTAATAAGTGAATCCTTGATTAGTCTAAGATCTCACCTAGCATACATATTTTGTAAATCAAAGTTTCTTAACCTATTTTCCTAACTTTTCTCACTTTGTGTTGCAAGCTCATGCATTAATTTTAATTTTATCCCATGTGCATTGATTCTTTTTATTTTTGCAATTGGGGAATTTTGTGTACCCCTTAATTAAATAAATATATTTTTTTTGAATGCACATGGTAATTCAATTGTTTTTGATTTCATGTAACGACCCAACTTCCAATACGTCATGATCGTACCAAAAGTAAGTCGTTACTGACCTGTTTTCCTTATTAACTATTTACTATTGAGCCTTTAGTTCGATATCGCGATCCAGTTTTAGTAAAAATACCAGAAAATTTTGTTTTTATTTATCAAATCATATATCAAGCATCACCAAATAATAATAATCATATAATTATTAGTAAATATTATACAAACAAATTCAAGTGTAACTTAGATACAAATCCTATCCCTCTGTATAAAACAAAAACTAAAGTAACAAGGGCGAGGGAATTCTATGAAAATAACCTAACTCAAAAACTTATCTCATAAATAAATTCTATAATCGCCCGCAGCTTCAAACTGAGTCTTCAAACCTGTATTACTGAAAAGGGTGGAAGATTTTGGGGTGAGAACAAACCACACGTTCTCAGTAGGGAATGGGAATGCTGTAAAAGTAATGATTAACATGCAAATAATTAACTTTGCTTAATAAACCATCTTTGTTAAATCCCTTGAAATACTTTTTAATCTTACTTTAGATAAATAATTACTTTCTTTAAATCTCTAAACCCAAAATAGATATCAATCGCAAAACTTGTCATATTAAATATCTTTCAGCCACATAATTGTTTCTCGGTCATAACGACAGATATTAATCATCTCTTTCCATTCACAAACTACTAGCACAAGTAAGAAACTCAATTCAGCACACAAACAAATCACAATAAAACAAATAACACAATTACAGAGAAGTAATACAAGCAAACACAACCAAATGCAAATGCACAACCACTATGATGCATGTCTGTCCTAAGCAGGCCATGAGCTCACGTGACGGTTTACACCCTGTAGCTCGACATTACCTAAGAACAAGTCCCAGATATGGCTTCCCTTTGTGTCCTTAGTGCATATGTGTCGGTGGTAAGAATACCACTCCTTCGTGACTACCGATAGTCGGCGCAAAGCCCGACCCCATAATATACGCACAAGGGGAAACAGTGATCCTCAGTTCGTGGGCGTCCCCGAGATCAATTCACAAACAAAACAGAGATCTTCAGTTCGTGGGTTATTCCCCGAGATCAATACACAATAACATAGTGATCTTCAGTTTGTGGGTTATACCCGAGATCAATACACAGCAAACAATGATCTTCCGTTCATGGGCTATAGCCGAGATCAACATACAAGAATTCATGGGTTATTCCCGTAATCAATGATTATCATTCCGTGGATTTTTCCCGCATATAAAATAAATAACAATCTATAGGTTTCCCCGAGATCAATGATCAATCAGTTCGTGGGTACTTCCCGATTTTAACCAATTATCAATTCGTGGGCTTTTCCCCGTTAGTTAAACAACTAACAGTTCGTGGGGTTTTTCCGCCTTTTATCACTTTTCATTATCCTTTCTAAAACGCAACAATCCACATATCAATTCGTCATTCTCTTTTTCCCTTTGAGTTCTTAACATTTTTCTTTAAACCTTTCTTAACTTTCTCAGGCATTTATCCATAAAAATCTTAACCATCAAGCCAGTCATAATCTCTACTTTAGCAATCTTGACTCAAGCCAACTCTAAAACTATTTTTCAGTTTGGTTCTCTATCGAAAGACTCAAGAAAAATCATTTATTTTAAATTCATTAAACACTTTACAAAACATAACCTCTCTTTGGAAATAATCGAATAGAACTCTTTCTCAAGTTCACTAACTTCACAAAGATTCAAAAATCATCTCTCTTACTATTCAAATTCAAATATTATTATTTCACCAAATTTCTAAAAAGGTAATTCTTTATTTCAATCCCAAAACATAACTCTTTCTATATTGAATCAAATTCAAAACATAATTTCTTTCTTAAATAATTCAAGTTCGAAACATAATTCCTTTCCTTGGTAAATTGAACTCAAAATATTTTAATTCTTTTCTAAATTAAATAAAGCTCAAGTAATATAATTTTCCAAATTCAAAGCTTCTAAAATAACTTTTCAAATGAAACCTCAGGTGTTTATAAAATTTCGGCAGCACCTCCCCTAAAACTCGGACTTAACCACCCTTACGGGTTCCCTCTTTCTCCACAAATCACCAGCCCTTTTCTCAACAATTTTCAAACAGGCAATTCTCAATCAACCAGAAATTCACAATTCATAATAATTAGCAAGTCAATCATACTCCACAATTCCAACTAATCCATCAATCCAACTCCAATCTCATCAATTCACAACTAAATTCATAAGTCATAAAATCCTTTCAAGTTAAACTCAATCAATTCTCCATCCGTTCATTAGCAATTATCATAACAGATTCTTAATAATTATCTCATCATAATTCAGTTTAAGAACTAACATCCTTTCATCAATTAAAATCAGAATTTCACCCAGTCATCATTTATTTTAAAAGTTAACCAGTCTAACTTTAAAAACTCATAACTAATTTTCCAAAACCATTCTTCAATCAGTCACTAACCAAATCCACTACCGTTACAATATATCAAATAACCAGCACATCATTCAATTCAATAGAAATCCGTCAAAGATCAGAATTTCAGTCAATTTGCAACCATCAAGCAAACCAGCCTATGGCAACCAGCTCAACATAATCAAATAACAGGATTCTCAGTAATTCCAAACAATCAGAAAATCAGAAATAGTTACAGCCTTAAATCAAAATCAGTATCACCGATTAATCATTCACCGCAATAAAACCAATCACAATTCAAACTCAATTCATCAATCTTTAACATGTTAGTTTTTCTTTATAATTAACTCAACATATTTTAATTTTGTAAATAGCACCAGTTTAATCACCGTTCACAACCACATTTAATTCAAATCATAACTCAGAAAAATCACCACTTACAGCCACATTTCAACCAATTCCAACCCATCACAAGTTCTTTTTATAGCCATTCCAATATATTAAAATTCCAATCCAATATCAAATAATTCAAAATAACTTATTCAAGATCAGAATCTCAGCCAACTCATCATAAAAATCAGTAATTCAAAATACAATTCACAACCAGATTTCAACCAATTCAGCAATATCACATAAGATCAGAATTTCCAACAAATCCATCAAAATTAGAAAACCAATATCAGTCACAGCATTAACCAAAATTAATCTTGTCAAGTTAATTACTCACGATAACAAAACCTAGTAACATTCACAGCCATAAACTAAACTCAATAAACCAATTTAGAATATTATCTCAATACCAAACTTTATCCAAATTTTACAACTTCAAACCAAGCTTATTCCTATCAATTAATCATATTTATGAATTATTTGCAATTACACACTAAACCTCTTTGGCATTCATAAGTTAAAAGCTGTTAATTTCAAATAAAATCCCTTACCTCGATTAGTTGAATTCACATAGATTAAACGTGGAAACTCCCTTCTCTTTTAATTTTTATGGCAGCAGCATTGTCAATCTCTTATGGCAGTGACGATGGTTGCAGCGAGACAAGGATTCGAATTGGGTAAGAATCAAAAGCAAACATAGCTCTGGAAGATTCAAAACAATTCAAAGACCAGAATTGTATTAAAACAAGAACATGGCAATTAAAAGTGACAAAATAAAACGTGCCAAATAGGTCAGAACCAAGGAGAAGAGCAAACCAGAATCAATGTAATAGGATTCGGAACCAACAGCAGCAACGGTGACATCAGTTCTCTCGGAGCAAGAACTACAACGATCTCAGCATCAATTATGCCTTTTTCGAACAGTAAACCAGCAACGACTAAAACAGTAATCCATAATTCTATAAATAAGCCAGGAAGGAACAGAGGAACAAGATAAAAACAGAGCAAGATTTAAAGCGTTTCAATTTCAAGAATAGGAGAATTGAAATCAGAACAAGGCTGGCGCTGTCTTTGACACTGGTGGCGGTGCACAACTCACCGGCGACTGAGGCAGCAACGTAGACAAGGCTTCCCCTCAACGGTGAGAAGCGGCGATGGCACGTGGTGGTGGTAACCCCGGCAATGACAAGGCCTGGCGGTGGCTGAACAACAATGAACGGCGGCGCAACACCTTCCTCTCTCACCTGCGAACTCTTTCTCTCCCACTTGTGAGCTCAACGGCAACGGCGATGGAAGCTTCTGCTCGGCGGGTTCGACGGCGACACGGGCTTCAGGTAACGGCGACGCCGACCTCTCCTCGCGCGGCCCTCTCCCTGGGTTTTGGTCTTCCTCCGTGACGGCGTGCAGCAGAACACGATAATCGGTTCGGCGGCAGCAGGCAGCGAGGCCATGGTGGCTGGGTAGTGACGTGACGACGGCTGGGCGGCAAGTTCGGTGGCGGCAGGGCACGAATGAATGACGGCAACGCGGGCTCGGCTCCATGGACGGGACGGCACTGTGCAGCAGCTCGACGGCGACGGTGGTACCAGGCCGGCGACGCTCTTCTTCCCTTCTGCCGGCGCTATCTCTTCCTCCGGTATCCTCTCTCTGTGTGTGTGTGTGTGTGTGATTTTTACGTTTAGGAAAGGAAGGGGAGAAATGGGGGTGCGGCTGAGTGTGGTGAAGGAGTTAGGGTTAGGGTTTCTGGGATTTGGGAATTAGGGTTTCTGATTCAATTTGGGAATTTGGGATTAGAAATTAGGATTTTATAAAATAATAAGGATAGGTATGAATAGATATTTTGATAAAATTGAAAGGTAGAGTTATTTTAAAATCAAATGTACTCTATTGAAAATATTTAGAAACATTATTTATCAACATATTGCTAAGTTGAATTAATTATTTCTAGTTTAAATTATAAAATAAGCATATTAATCATATAATTATAAAATATAGTTTAAACTCAATATTAATTATTCAAATTGAATGATATAACTTTTTATTATATTTCTATTATCAAAACTCTAATTTCAATTTGTGTAGAATAACTAATTATAACAAAAATTGTACTTAAACATTAATTAACTTAAACTTAAACTATTTATAAAAATCAAACTAATTATTTCGAGTAAATTAATCTCTAAGAGTATAAATTAATAAAATAGAACATAATTCATTCATAATAAAAATTACTTAAATTGAACGGTAAAATTCTTTCTTATTTTTCAATTACTAACATTATAATTTCAATTATATCAAATATTCAATAAAAATTATATAAGAATTCTAATTAATTTAAACTTCAATTATCATGAAACTATATTTAATTACCTTTAGTAAAATAATTTTCTTAAAATAAATCACAAATAACTAATTATTTTATTTTCAAAAACTAGGGTTGTTACATTCTACCCACCTTAGAAAAATTTTTGCCCTCGAAAATTAGAAAATAAATTTAAACTCAAATCAAAGAAAATGGAATCTATGAACAAAAATATAAGCATGGTCAAGAATGAAGATTCGGAAATAGTCAGATAAGTAATTAGATTTACAAGCAAGGAAAAGTATACAAGAACAATAAGTTAAGCCTGAAAGATAAGCAAGTTATATGCTGACGAGGAAATCCAAAACAAGGAATTCAAATGAAAACAATGAAGAGATAACACAAGTTCACGTGGCACGAATACAGATTATACGTTGAATCGAAACTAACTTCCTAACTTCTAACGCTCCCAAACCCCGTGAATCGCATTACCTATTCTTCTATTTCGTCTATGATAACCCATTAGTGTTCCTATATACATAAATTATTAGTATTAAGTTGGCCAGACCTAATACCATGAGGAATGCAATGGTAAACTAACAGCGTTGATCATCAGACAGTCATGCATATAAAACTCAAACTCTTGTTATCAGAATAAGTCACAAAGCATGACAGATACTCAGAGTATGCAATGAAGCATAGTCAGTCCATTCCCAAGGCTCTAACAGGAACGAACTGCTCTGATACCATATTGTAACGACCCAACTTCCAATACGTCATGATCGTACCAAAAGTATGGCGTTACTGACCTGTTTTCCTTATTAACTATTTACTATTGAGCCTTTAGTTCGATATCGCGATCCAGTTTTAGTAAAAATACCAAAAAATTTTGTTTTTATTTATCAAATCATATATCAAGCATCACCAAATAATAATAATCATATAATTATTAGTAAATATTATACAAACAAATTCAAGTGTAACTTAGATACAAATCATATCCCTCTGTATAAAACAAAAACTAAAGTAACAAGGGCAAGGGAATTCTATGAAAATAACCTAACTCAAAAACTTATCTCATAAATAAATTCTATAATCGCCCGCAGCTTCAAACTGAGTCTTCGAACCTGTATCACTGAAAAGGGTAGAAGATTTTGGGGTTAGAACAAACCACACGTTCTCAGTAGGGAATGGGAATGCCGTAAAAGTAATGATTAACATGCAAATAATTAACTTTGCTTAATAAACCATCTTTGTTAAATCCCTTGAAATACTTTTTAATCTTACTTTAGATAAATAATTACTTTCTTTAAATCTCTAAACCCAAAATAGATATCAATCGCAAAACTTGTCATATTAAATATCTTTCAGCCACATAATTGATTCTTGGTCATAACGACATATATTAATCATCTCTTTCCATTCACAAACTACTAGCACAAGTAAGAAACTCAATTCAACACACAAACAAATCACAATAAAACAAATAACACAATCACAGAGAAGTAATACAAGCAAACACAACCAAATGCAAATGCACAACCACTATGATGCATGTCTATCCTAAGCAGGCCATGAGCTCACGTGTCGGTTTACACCCTGCAGCCCGACATTACCTAAGAACAAGTCCCAGATATGGCTTCCCTTTGTGTCCTTAGTGCATATGTGTCGGTGGTAAGAATACCACTCCTTCGTGACTACCGATAGTCGGCGCAAAGCCCGACCCCATAATATACGCACAAGGGGAAACAGTGATCATCAGTTCGTGGGCGTCCCCGAGATCAATTCACAAACAAAACAGAGATCTTCAGTTCGTGGGTTATTCCCCGAGATCAATACACAATAACATAGTGATCTTCAGTTCGTGGGTTATACCCGAGATCAATACACAGCAAACAATGATCTTCAGTTCATGGGCTATACCCGAGATCAACATACAACAATTCATGGGTTATTCCCGTAATCAATGATTATCAGTCCGTGGGTTTTTCCCGCATATAAAATAAATAACAATCTATAGGTTTCCCCGAGATCAATGATCATTCAGTTCGTAGGTACTTCCCGATTTTAACCAATTATCAATTCGTGGGCTTTTCCCGCGTAGTTAAACAACTAACAGTTCGTGGGGTTTTTCCGCCTTTTATCACTTTTCATTATCCTTTCTAAAACGCAACAATCCACATATCAATTCGTCATTCTCTTTTTCCCTTTGAGTTCTTAACATTTTTCTTTAAACCTTTCTTAACTTTCTCAGGCATTTATCCATAAAAATCTTAACCATCAAGCCAGTCATAATCTCTACTTTAGCAATCTTGACTCAAGCCAACTCTAAAACTATTTTTCAGTTTGGTTCTCTATCGAAAGACTCAAGAAAAATCATTTATTTTAAATTCATTAAACACTTTTCAAAACATAACCTCTCTTTGGAAATAATCGAATAGAACTCTTTCTCAAGTTCACTAACTTCACAAAGATTCAAAAATCATCTCTCTTACTATTCAAATTCAAATATTATTATTTCACCAAATTTCTAAAAAGGTAATTCTTTATTTCAAGCCCAAAACATAACTCTTTCTATATTGAATCAAATTCAAAACATAATTTCTTTCTTAAATAATTCAAGTTCGAAACATAATTCCTTTCCTTGGTAAATTGAACTCAAAATATTTTAATTCTTTTCTAAACTAAATAAAGCTCAAGTAATATAATTTTCCAAATTCAAAGCTTCTAAAATAACTTTTCAAATGAAACCTCAGGTTTTTATATAATTTCAACAGCACCTCCCCTAAAACTCGGACTTAACCACCCTTACGGGTTCCCTCTTTCTCCACAAATCACCAGCCCTTTTCTTAACAATTTTCAAACGGGCAATTCTCAATCAACCAGAAATTCACAATTCATAATAATTAGCAAGTCAATCATACTCCACAATTCCAACTAATCCATCAATCCAACTCCAATCTCATCAATTCACAACTAAATTCATAAGTCATAAAATCCTTTCAAGTTAAACTCAATCAATTCTCCATCTGTTCATTAGCAATTATCATAACAGATTCTCAATAATTATCTCATCATAATTCAGTTTAGGAACTAACATCCTTTCATCAATTAAAATCAGAATTTCACCCAGTCATCATTTATTTTAAAAGTTAACTAGTCTAACTTTAAAAACTCATAACTAATTTTCCAAAACCATTCTTCAATCAGTCACCAACCAAATCCACTACCGTTACAATATATCAAATAACATCATTCAATTCAATATAAATCCGTCAAAGATCATAATTTCAGTCAATTTGCAACCATCAAGCAAACCAGCCTATGGCAAGCAGCTCAACATAATCAAATAACAGGATTCTCAGTAATTCCAAACAATCAGAAAATCGGAAATAGTTACAGCCTCAAATCAAAATCAGTATCACCAGTTAATCATTCACCACAAAAAAACCAATCACAATTCAAACTCAATTCATCAATCATCAACATGTTAGTTTTTCTTTATAATTAACTCAACATATTTTAATTTAGTAAATAGCACCAGTTTAATCACCGTTCACAACCACATTTAATTCAAATCATAACTCAGAAAAATCACCACTTACAGCCACATTTCAACCAATTCCAACCCAACACAAGTTCATTTTACAGCCATTCAAGATCAAATAATTCAAAATAACTTATTCAAGATCAGAATCTCAGCCAACTCATCATAAAAATCAGTAATTCAAAATACAGTTCACAACCAGATTTCAACCAATTCAGCAATATCACATAAGACTAGAATTTCCAACAAATCCATCAAAATTAGAAAACCAATATCAGTCACAGCATTAACCAAAATTAATCTTGTCAAGTTAATTACTCACGATAACAAAACCTAGTAACATTCACAGCCATAAACTAAACTCAATAAACCAATTTAGAATATTATCTCAATACCAAACTTAATCCAAATTTTACAACTTCAAACCAAGCTTATTCCTATCAATTAATCATATTTATGAATTATTTGTAATTACTCACTAAACCTCTTTGGCATTCATAAGTTAAAAGCTGTTAATTTCAAATAAAATCCCCTACCTCGATTAGTTGAATTCACATAGATTAAACGTGGAAACTCCCTTCTCTATTAATTTGTATGGCAGCAGCATTGTCAATCTCTTATGGCAGTGACGATGGTTGCAGCGAGACAAGGATTCGAATTGGGTAAGAATCAAAAGCAAACATAGCTCTGGAAGATTCAAAACAATTCAAAGACCAGAATTGAATTAAAACAAGAACATGGCAATTAAAAGTGACAAAATAAAACGTGCCAAATAGGTCAGAACCAAGGAGAAGAGCAAACCAGAATCAATGTAATAGGATTCGGAACCAACAGCAGCAACGGTGACATCAGTTCTCTCAGAGCAAGAACAACAACGATCTCAGCATCAATTATGCCTTTTTCGAACAGTAAACCAGCAACGACTAAAACAGTAATCCATAATTCTATAATTAAGCCAGGAAGGAACAGAGGAACAAGATAAAAACAGAGCAAGATTTAAAGCGTTACAATTTCAAAAATAGGAGAATTGAAATCAGAACAAGGCTGGCGCTGTCTTCGAAACTGGTGGCGGTGCACAACTCACCGATGACTGAGGCAGCAACGTAGACAAGGCTTCCCCTCGGCAGTGAGAAGCGGCGGTGGCACGCGGCGGTGGTAACCCCGGCGACGACAAGGCCTGGCGGTGGCTGAACAACAACGAACGGTGGCGCAATACCTTCCTCTCTCACCTGCGAACTCTTTCTCTCCCACTTGTGAGCTCAACGGCAACGGCCATGGAAGCTTCTGCTCGGCGGGCTCGACGGCGACACGGGCTTTAGGTAATGGCGACGCCGACCTCTCCTCGTGTGGCCCTCTCCCTGGGTTTTGGTCTTCCTCCGTGACGGCGTGCAGCAGAACGCGATAATCGGTTTGGCGGCGGAATAGGTTCGGCGGCAGTAGGCAGCGATGCCATGGTGGCTGGGTAGTGAAATGACGACGGCTAGGCGGCGAGTTCGGTGGCGGCAGGGCGCGAATGAACGACGGCAATGCGGGCTCGGCTCCATGGACGGGACGGCACTGCGCAGCAGCTCGACGGCGATGGTGGTACCAGGCCGGCGACGCTCTTCTTCCCTTCTGCCGGCGCTATCTCTTCCTCCGGTCTCCTCTCTGTGTGTGCGTGTGTGATTTTTACGTTTAGGAAAAGAAGGGGAGAAATGGGGGTGCGGCTGAGTGTGGTGAGGGAGTTAGGGTTAGGGTTTTTGGGATTTGGGAATTAGGGTTTCTGATTCAATTTGGGAATTTGGGATTGGAAATTAGGATTTTATAAAATAAAAAGGATAGGTATGAATAGATATTTTGATAAAATTGAAGGGTAGAGTTATTTTAAAATCAAATGTACTCTATTAAAAATATTTAGAAACATTATTTATCAACATATTGCTAATTTGAATTAATTATTTCTAGTTTAAATTATAAAATAAGCATATTAATCATATAATTATAAAATATAGTTTAAACTCAATAATAATTATTCAAATTGAATGATATAACTTTTTATTATATTTCTATTATCAAAACTCTAATTTCAATTTGTGTAGAATAACTAATTATAACAAAAATTGTACTTAAACATTAATTAACTTAAACTTAAACTATTTATAAAAATCAAACTAATTATTTCTAGTAAATTAATCTCTAAGAGTATAAGTTAATAAAATAGAACATAATTCATTCATAATAAAAATTACTTAAATTGAACGGTACAATTCTTTCTTATTTTTCAATTACTAACATTATAATTTCAATTATATCAAATATTCAATAAAAATTATATAAGAATTCTAATTAATTTAAACTTCAATTATCATGAAAATATATTTAATTACCTTTAGTAAAATAATTTTCTTAAAATAAATCACAAATAACTAATTATTTTATTTTCAAAAACTAGGGTTGTTACATTTCACATGAGCATGCTTCCTAAAATTTTATTTGAAACATCTTATTCTTTTTAACTTCCTACTTGTTTCTATCATCCATGTTCCCATAAAGTTCCCCACACTTAAACAATACACAATTTCTATCTTAAGCTAACTAAGTATTCAACTTGGGATTTTTATTTTATTTTTCTGCTTAAGGCTAGTAATGTGGTTTATAGAACAAGAGGGGATTAAAAAGCTCAAGGGGGGCTAACAAGGGGGCTAACAAGGGTGATGTAAGAGGTAGGCTAATTTGGGATAAGTGAGGAAAAATTCATATGATGGCCTCAATCATCTCTTAGTATGTATCTATACTCTATAAATGGACATATAGATTAAAACAAAGCAAAGAACATCAGAATAAAGAGAATGGTGAAACACACAGGAATAAAAATTATGGTTTGAATGTAACCATATAATTAAGCTCAAAACTCACAGGCTGTGTGTTCTCTAGCTCAAAAATCATATATCAGTTATACATGTCATGCAAGTAAAAATTAAGAGTTCCCATTATTCTCAATGTAAAAATTTTTTTTGTTTTTTTTTGGGTGGCTTTAAAGATTTAGTGTTCCTCCTTGATGAAATGTTGTTAACTAACTAACATGTTATGTTCTATATACAAGGTGTGTGGATTGTTTTTGATTATGTTAAAGTCTCTATTTTACTTCCTTTTTATTTTCAATTCAAACCAAACTATCATATGCTAAAAGGGTAAACTATACTAATTAATCCACATATTCTATAACTAATAAGTTAGAATTGCAATTAAACTAAATGGCTAAAATATAAACTAAAGAGCAAAATACGGAAATAAAGTAAAAATACAGCAAAAGAACAGTGTATAAGTACTGAAAAGTAAAAATAAAGATAAAAATATAGAAAAATAAACAAAATAAGATAGAAAGAGTCCGTAGTGGTTCACCAAAAAGAAATACGCCAGGGATGGCGACCTCCCCACACTTAAAATAAAGCATCGTCCTCGATGCTCACTCAAGCTGGGTGTTAAGGAGTGTCATCACTTGAAGGATGGGCTAGGGAGAAGAAGGGTTACAGAGAAGGAAGGGAGAAGAAGGGGAATGGGGAGCGCGACGGGTAGGGTTTCGCGTCACTGGGGGTTAGTGAATTTGAATCCACGCGAACGCGTGGGCCACGCGGTCGCGTGGCTAGGGTGGACGGGGGGTTGACGCAATCGCATGGAATGGGTAAAAGGATGCATGACGCGGTCACGTGAGGCATGCGACCGCGTCGCTGGAAATTGTGCTAAACGCACAATTCCAGCGTCGTTTCAGCGCAACTCTCTGTCTCCTTTGGGGTGTTGTGCAATCCACGCGACGTGAACGCGTCACTCACGCTTTCGCGTGGGATGGGTATTTTGCAAGTGATGTGTTCGCATCATAAACGCAAACGCGTGGGCCGTTTTGTGCTAAACTCACAACAGCCGCACGATTCCAGCCCAGATTTCTGGGCTTTGGATTTTTACGCCGATTTCCAGATCACGCATTCGCATGATTAATGTGGACACGTGGGAGGAGTTTTTCGCAACTAACGCAAACGCTTTAGCGATGTGATCGCGTCGCACGCCTTCCTTTTTTTTTTAGATGCAGGTATGCAATGATGCAGTATGCAATGCTAATGCAAATGCTATGAATAACATCCAGGTTCAATAAAAATAACATAACATAAAATCAAATAGTACGAAATAAAAATTGAAAAAGAAACGACTATACCATGGTGGGTTGTCTCCCACCTAGCACTTTTAGTTAAAGTCCTTAAGTTGGACATTGGATGAGCTTTCTGTTATGGTGGCTTATGCTTAAATTCATGCAGAAATCTCCATCAATGTTTGGAATGCCAACAGCCTCCGGGGTCCCAAACTAGGCATGTAAAGCTTCTGAGCAGCTTCAAACAGATTGTCAGGCTTCTGGGGTGACGAATATCAGAATATTTTCCAGGATCCCAAACTTTGCTTTTAAATCTACCTTCGTCTTGAATTATATTTTTCCATCCAGGCGGTTTAGAAATTAGATTCTCACCAAGATGACCAAACGTCTTCCGAGATCCATTCGATTGAACATGATACCAATCCGTGCGCTTTGAATTGAAGCATGGAATCTTGTTGAATCTTGCACACCAGCTCTGAGTACGAGCCATTTCCCTCTTACTCTTAAAGCCGCAGAGAGCTCTAAGCTGGCCATCTGTTTCAAGCAAACCATATTCAAGTGGAAAAGTAAAGATAAAGGTTAAGGATTGTACCCACTTGAAGCTTGTATTAGGTGGTAATGGCCTTGGGATAGGTGTTTCCAGTGGTTCTGTAAGTTCTACTCCCTTGTAATCTTCTACGAATTCCTCTATTTCCTTGCAAACTTCTTCAAATGCAACTGTGTCCTGATCAAAGTCTTCTATGTCTTCCTCATCACTTAAGTCATAAGCTGGAGGTTGAGAGAAATCTACCTCCGCATCATCTTCGTATTCACTTGGATAAGGTTCTTCAATCTCAGAGAATTCACTTGCGGAAGCAAGTTCATTACTAGGAGAACTTGACTTGAGACTATCATCATCAAGAAAATGTGCGTCTTGGGTTATTCCGTCTAGTTCTTCATGAAATACCTGCTTTGGGGGTTGTGCACTACACTCCTTAGCATTAATTGTAACGTCCTTGACGGAATTTTTCACAACTCTGGATTCCCATGGAGGTTCAGCATCTCCTAAATCTTCAATCAGTACTTCTTCTTCTTGGATAATTTGAGCTTCCTCCAATTTTTTCAAGACAAAGTTATGCTCATTACTGCCCACTGGGGTTTCTAGTGTCTCCTTTATGCTACGTTCGTCATTAGATTCTCCACATAAAGCTATTGGAGTTCCTTGAGGGTCTAAACATCTGGAAGATAATTGATGTATTGCTTGCTCCAGCTGATGAAGGGTTGTATGAAGTTGATCTACTGTTTCCTTGAGGCGAGCCTGTGATTCTCGAGGTGATGGATTTGGACATGGTACATAGGGAAGTGATGGAGTTTGGGAGTAATTGGATTAGAATTGGGGTAAATGAGGATTATATGGTGGTGAATGGTGAAAAGGAGCTTGTGAGTGTGGTGGCTCAAAGTTATGTTGAGAGGATGGTCTATAGGCACAGGGTGGGGCTTGTTGGTAGTTACAAGGTTGTCCACCATATCAATTAGCTTGGTATGCATTGTAAAGTGGTCCTCGTCTGTGATATTGTGGAGGGTGTTGTTGCCTAAAGGGTTGATCAAGTCCTCGTGGCTCCATCCATCTTTGATTGTTCTGACCTTGGTGCATGTTCCTGCTATAACTTCCGTTTCCTTCAACAATATTAGAACCAAACTCAAAGCGAGAGGGGTGAGAATTCATAGTAGCTAATAAAAATAAAAAGGGAAAAACAAAGACAAATAAACAAATAAAAGAAAAAATATGTACAATAACAAATAATAAGGCAAACGTTTGTAATTCCCCGACAACGGTGTGATGCCAGGGCATTTTGGCCAGTTTCACGGACCTTTTCTTTACTGTTTTTAAGGTAGTTTCATGCATTTTCTTAGAAAATAAGCTAGTTTTGGGTAGATATTCACTTACATCTTGATTCAAGTATACATTGTGCACTTTACATGATTTCATGAGAATTTTGCATGAATTATATGATAAATTGGATGATGCATGATCCCATGATTAAGAGCAAGACTTTGATGCACTTTGTTTGATTGATTTCAGGCCAAAAGAAGAAGAGAAGAGCCACGTTAGTGGCTACGTTAGTTACACTAACATGGGCACTAACGTGGAAGGAAGGAAAGCCACAACGTTAGTGAGAAAAGTTAGTGGCATTAACTTTGAAGAAGGAGAGCATTGAACGAAGACCCACGTTAAGAGTCACGTTAGCTACACTAACGTGAACTCTAACGAAGGGACAAAAGGCACCAAGCAACGTTAATGGGGAAGGTGAGCCCCAATATCGCTTGCGAAAGGGGTATATACCAACATTAGTGGAAAAAGTGAGTGCCACTAACGTTTTCGAAGCAAGAAGACCCACATTAGCTTCCACGTTAACTACATTAACGTGGGAACTAACGTGGAAGGAAAGGGAGATGCCAAAGTTAGTGGAAAAGGTGATCTCCACTAACGTTGGCGAAGCAAAAAGATCCACGTTAACTAGATTAACGTGGTAGTTAACGTGGGCAAAAGTCCCACTTGGCAGCCTGACCATGCCTTCTTCAAACAAGAATAACTTGAGCCACAAAACTCCAAATGAGGTGATTCCAGTGGCATTGGAAAGTAGGATTCCAGAACTTTCCAAGCATATATGGCATTACATGGTTGACACTAAATTTGAGAGAGAAAACCCGCCTTGAAAGTGCAATGATGAACATGGTATCAACCTGTATTAAAGCCAGCTGACCTCTTCACCTTCCAAGAAGTGTAACTCGAGTTGTAGAGCTCCAAATGATGTGCTTCCAATAGCATTGAAAAGTAGACATCCAGGGCTTTCCAACAATATATAATAGTATGGGGTGGATGATGACAAGTCATCTTAGCCTAGTTTCACTAGCCTTTTTCTTATGTTTTCAATTGAATTATGCACTTTCTTGAGCCACAAGCAAGCCAATTGGGTAGATTTTCATGCTTCCTTTGATTTAATCAACCATAGATGAATTAATGCAATTTCATGAGGTTTTGTGCTATAATTGTCACATATTACGAAAGAATGAATATCTCATGATTTTGAGCATAGCTTTGATGTGTTTGGTTGATTAATGATAGGTGAAGAAAGCTTGGAGAAAGGTTGAAGCAAGAAGGACTGGCTAGGAGGAAGAGAGGACAAAAATTTTGAGAAAACGTTTGCCTCAAACTTTAGCTCAAACTTTTGGAATAAGTGAAAACGAACCAGGGAGCAAAAAGCTTGACCAAAAGTTTGCCTCAAACTTTTGAGCAAACTTTTGGGCAAAAAGCTTGAGCAAAAGTTTGCCTCAAACTTTTTGGCAAACTTTTGGCATCACAAATCAACACCCTGGAGAGCAAAAGTTTGCGCCAACGTTTGCCTCAAACTTTTTGGCAAACGTTGGCGCCATGAACAACACACCCTGGAGAGCAAAAGCTTGCGCCAACATTTGCCTCAAACTTTTTGGCAAACGTTGGCGCCATGAGTGTGCAAAGGGGAGCCAACGTTTGAGCAAAAGTATGACCCCAAAATTTGGCTCAAACGTTAGTAGCAGCAAAGATGGGGTGGCTGATATGAAAAGTTTGAGTAAAAGTTTGCCTCAAACTTTTACTCAAGCTTTCATGATTCCAAACCCGGTTCACTTCGGTTCTTCTCCAAACTCAAAGAGCAATCAACCAAGGCCTCTATCAACCCAATTCCATCAAGAGCAAAGGCCCAATTGAAGGCTTGAAGACCATTTGAAGAAAGTGTATAAATAGCATAGGATTTAAGTTTTCAGGGAGCTTTTCTTTTAGTTTTCATAGAGAGTTTTCGGAGAGCTTTTGGTGTGGAGTGAATTTTAATTTCTAAGTCTCGGGGAAGGAGAATTGAATTCCCTTCCTCTTAGTTTTCTTGCTTTCAATTTCAATTACAATTGTCTTGGATCTTGGGTTGGAGAATTGAAGGAATTCTGTTTCAATCTCATCCTGAGACCTCTCTGTTTCTTTACTGCACAATTGAATTTCCATTTTGGTTAATTGCTTCTGTCTTCTACTTTCTCTGCAATTTACAATTTACAATTCCTTTGCAATTGTTCTTGTTGGATCTAGGAAGGCATTGAGATCTAGACTTGGTTATCTAGTCTCTTGGGTCCTGAGATCTGAATTATCATTTTACATTCTCTGTTTACTGCTTTCAAGCTCATTTACATTTCTGTTTCAAGATCCGATTCAATCCAATTCATCTTCCACTCTTATGTTTGTTGAATTTTACTTTGCCTTGTTTAATTTCTGCAAATCCAATTCCCAATTCCCTTTACAATTCAAGCCATTTACATTTCTTGCACTTTAAGATTCTGTAATTTACATTTCTTACGTTCTAAGTTTCTGCCATTTAATTTCTTGTTCTTTAAGATTCAGCACTTTAAATTTCAGTTCTCTTTAAATTCAATGCAATTTACCCATTCCCTTTACTTTCTATGCAATTTAAATTCTGCAAATCACAAATCTCTCAACCAAATCTTGATTCGCTTGACTAAATCAACCACTATACTAAAATTGCTCAATCCTTCAATCCCTGTGGGATCGACCTCACTCCCGTGAGTTATTATTACTTGATGCGACCCGGTGCACTTGCCGGTGAGTTTTGTGTCAGATCGTTTTCCGCACATCAGTGGACACTAATTTTGAGCTCCAGAAAATGGCAATAATGAAGCCCTGATCGCTAGCGTTATTGGCACTCAAGTTTTCCAGTAATGCTGGCAACTATGCCAGCGACCATGTCCACTTCAAAGGAGCATAACTTGAGCTACGGAGGTCCAATTGAGGTGATTCTAGTTGTGTTAGAAAGCTGACATTCAGTGCTTTCCAACTATATATAATACTCTATAATGGGCATGAAATTGGAGCACAAATAAGAGGCATCTTTTAAGCCCTAAAAACACCAACTGGGCAGCAAGTGCCACGTTAGCCACAATAACTTTAGCACTAACGCCACACTTGTAGCATTAGTGTGGCTAACTTTAGCACTAACTTTAGCACCTGGACCTCAACTTGACTCACTCTCTCTCAAGTCCACTTCAAAGCTCAAGCAAGCAAGCCCACAATTGTCAACCAATCAAGACCACAAGAAGCATCTAGAATAGGAATTTTCATTTAATTGTAATTTGCTTTTAATTTCATTTTGTAATTTAGGAGAGCCTATATAAAGGCCTTAGTCTTTACATTGAAAGAAATCTTGAAAAGTCTGGACAAATCTTGAAAAGGGGGGAATTCTGGAAGGGGGGATTGAAGAGGGGTCCTCGGACTCCCTCCCCTCATACACTTTTCCTTCTCTTTCTTTTAGTTGTAATTTTCATTTATGAATGTTGAATTTTCAAATTTAGTTTGAATCTTCATATTTACTTTTCTGCACTTTCTTTCTTTTCTATTTTTGTAGAGTAATGATCAACTAACTCTTTACATTGGGTTAGAGAGCTCTATTGTGATTCAATGGATTAAGTGTAGTTCTTATTCTTCTTCTTCTTTCTTTCCTCTTGATTTTACTAGAGAGCTTTCGATCTTCATCCAATTGGGTAGTTATCTTGGAAAAGAAACTATTCATACTTGGATCTCTTCTGAACCTTGAAAGAGGAATGAAGAGATCATGCTAGAAATGCTTTCTCATGCTGGACCAAATTGGGTGTGGATGGATATGTGACTATAATTCTTCCAACACTTGATTTGGAAAATGCATGTGGTATAATCAGTGACCATACTTCATCTCTTCTCATGAGCAATTGACCAAGGAATTGGTTATTGATCAAGATTTGAGAGTTCTTGGAATTCGATCAATTAAGATTGCCAAGGAGATCAATGAATGCATTGATTGAGGAAGAGATGAGAATGAACTTGATCCGGAGGATTACAATATCTCTTGATCCCAATGTTCATTTTATTTTTAGTTCTTACATTTACTTTTCTTGCCATTTTACTTTTCTGCACTTTATTGCTTTCCTTACTTTTATGCCATTTACATTCCCTTTTTACTCATCATCGAAATCTGAATCGTCTAACTAGGATAATCAATCAACTATTGATTGCTTAATCTGTTAATCTTTGTGGGATTCGACCTCACTCTATTGTGAGTTTTACTTGATGACAATTCGGTATACTTGCCGAAGGGGAATTTGTTGAGAGACAAGTTTTCCGTGCATCAAGTTTATGGCGCCGTTGTCGGGGATTAATTGTGATTAACAAACTACCGGTTGATTGATTTACTAGATTAGACACTTTTCTTTTGTCTTTATTTTCTTTTGCTTCTTTATTTTCTTTTGCTAACTAACTGTTTGTGATATTGCCTCACTGGGAATTTCCTCATCTGTGACAATGGAGATTCCAATTTCTTTTGGTGATTATTGTTTGAGACAAAGCTTTCTGCAGGAATGAAAGGAGCATCCATCATATTTTAGTCAATCATATTTCATGGGAAACTCTCCACCACCACATAATGATTCACTTTACTATGCTCATGGTGGGTGGGAGTATCAAGAACATGAAATGGGGTACTTTCCAGAGCCATAGAATGGTCCATAATTTGGTGAAATTAATCACTACTCAAGTTGTGGCTGGGAAGATCATAATCAAAGAGATTTCACTCATTCATACCCCATTCATCAAGAGCCATCACCTCTCAATTATACAACCTCACCTCCAAGTTTTACATGCCTAAATTCTTCATCATTTGAGTATGCCTCAGCACAAAAGTCTATCCAAAATCCATACAATTCATTTCACCATCCACAAAACTCAATCCACTACCCACAAGAGTCATACCACTTTCAGAACACACAACCACAAAACATCCAATGCCATTCACAAGCCAACCCCGCCCAACCATTACAATCTACACAACCTCCTTTAGATAAACTTGCTAGGGTGGAACTTATCATTGAAGAACTCAGAAAAAGTAGAGTAGAGGAGAGACTCACTAGGATAGAACTCCTCCTTAAAGAAATAATAAAAACAATCGAAGAGGAGAAAATAGCAAAAAGGGACCATGAAGAAAAATTGAGGGAGAATGCACAACTCTATTCTGAAGAACAATTCATTGAAGAGCTGAGATCACAAAGAGAGACCACTTCACTCTCTCCAAAAATAGAGGAGTTCATTCAAAGATCAAGAATAAGGGAGGAAGTCAATCAAGGGAGCCCACACTCCAATGAAATAGAGAGTTGCATAGAGGGTGAGTTCATTGAACCACCAATTCAAGAAGTTCTTGATGAAGAGGATGCTCCACCCATCATACAATACCCAAATCCTGAAATCAAGGTGGTAAAGGCAATCAACATAGACACTAACAAAAGGATGGTGACCAAGAAAAGAAGGACAATATTCATGAAGAAGAAAAGGTCAACCAAAAGCCATCCCACCCCTACCCCAACAAGCAAGTTTACTCAAGCTAACAACAAAAGAAGGCTTGCTGGGGAGAGGCACTCAAAATAAGGGGCATTAACTGGCTCCTCTTTCCTCTTGAGGTCATTCCTCTTAACAAACTGGAAGAAGAGGAAGAAAGTCGTGAACAACATGTCAAGCTAATGACATTAAAAGAGCGCTTGTTGGGAGGCAACCCAACCGTAGGTAACATTTCCTTGCTTTGCTTAGTTTACTTTCAATAATTTGGCATATGATTGCACTCTAAGTTTGGTGTTGCCATGCAACAATTTGAATTTCAATCTTCACTGGGTACTTGCAACATTCTAGATTGACAGTGGCACACTAAGTTTGGTGTTGCCACTTAACTTTCATGCAAAGTACCATGCCAACACCACTTATTAATGCAATCAAAATTGTCTCTGTTTTACTTCTTGTGCTTTTGTTGTGATTCATAATCTTGCTTGCTGAAACACATGCATACTCACACTTTATTTTAAGACATTCATGATCCATCATAAACCCCGTCACCACTGTTTTAATTGTTGCTTGAGTATAAGCAATCATTCTATGTCTGGTGTGGGAAGGGGAAGAATAGGAGGAAAAGGGCAACAACAATGAAGATAAAATACAAGGTGGTAAAGTTTCTTTCTCCTCTTACTTATTTCCAGCACTTTAATTTGCATGATTGTCTTCTATGTTCTTTGTATGTATGTGTGCTTTCTCCTTGTGAATAAGCATATCAATTCTGTCTTTTAAACTTTTTATTGATTAAGGCTGTGTTTTCTAGTCTGAATGTTATTACTGCATCCTTACTTTGCTTACTAGTATGCTTGTCCCTTTTGAATCAAATGAAAAGAGAATGAGTGTTTTATAAAAGACCAGAGTAGAGTTCATACTATGGAGTAAGTTCCTGATTTTGTGGTGTGGTCATAAGTTAGCTAAGTTAGTTCAACCACAAGGTGGGAAGACAACTATCTGTCCTGAATCATATGCTTTGAACACACCCCATGAGACTAGCTAAATAAGAAGATCCTAATAAGAAAAAGGGAAAGAACAATAAAGGTTGAAAAATAAAAGAAAAAAAAAAGAGTAAGCAATAAGGCTAGGCACCAATGGTTTTAATCTTGAGGCATGTGTCTGTGGTGCTCTTGTGTGAGGGATCTACTTGGATGAATAAGCTCTTAGGGGTGCCTTATCACTTGGTAACTTGGGTTAACTAACTCGGGATTATCAGCTGAAAGTCCACTATCAAGAGTAACCCTCACTACAGAGCATTTAGTAACCCAAAGAGGTGCTGGACACCAAGGTCTCAAGAAAAGAAAATAAATAAACTATGTGCCTGTGGTGTGTATGTATGGGGGAGAGACTTGAGCAAGTAAGTCCTTAGGGGGTGCTTCAACACCTAGCACCTTGAACCAACTGGTTCGGGAGTGTTGGCTGAAAGCTTATTTTAAAGAGTTGCCCCCTTACAGAGCACTTAGCTTAAGAACAAAAATAAGCCCTGAAATGACAACAAAAGGATCAATGAATAAAAGTCTCATGGGATGCAATCACAGTGAGTATTCTAGGACATGATAAAGGTCTGAAAGCCAGGAATGAACCTAAGTTGCTATGCATGAAACCACCATAAAACCAGGGACATGACTTCCATAAGAATGACTCATTTCTCTTGGCATTCCATTCATCATTCTCTTGTTCCAGTACTTGCTTAGGGACAAGCAAGCTTTAAGTTTGGTGTTGTGATGCCAGGGCATTTTGGCCAGTTTCACTGACCTTTTCTTTACTGTTTTTAAGGTAGTTTCACGCATTTTCTTAGAAAATAAGCTAGTTTTGGGTAGATATTCACTTACATCTTGATTCAAGCATACATTGTGCACTTTACATGATTTCATGAGAATTTTGCACGAATTATATGATAAATTGGATGATGCATGATCCCATGATTAAGAGCAAGACTTTGATGCACTTTGTTTGATTGATTTCAGGCCAAAAGAAGAAGAGAAGAGCCACGTTAGTGGCTACGTTAGTTACACTAACGTGGGCACTAACGTGGAAGGAAGGAAAGCCACAACGTTAGTGAGAAAAGTTAGTGGCATTAACTTTGAAGAAGGAGAGCATGGAACGAAGACCCACGTTAAGAGTCACGTTAGCTACACTAACGTGAACTCTAACGAAGGGACAAAAGGCACCAAGCAACGTTAATGGGGAAGGTGTGCCCCAATAACGCTTGCGAAAGGGGTATATGCCAACGTTAATGGAAAAAGTGAGTGCCACTAACGTTTTCGAAGCAAGAAGACCCACGTTAGCTTCCACGTTAACTACATTAACGTGGGAACTAATGTGGAAGGAAAGGGAGATGCCAAAGTTAGTGGAAAAGGTGATCTCCACTAATGTTGGCGAAGCAAAAAGACCCACATTAACTTCCACGTTAACTAGATTAACGTGGTAGTTAACGTGGGCAAAAGTCCCACTTGGCAGCCTGACCATGCCTTCTTCAAACAAGAATAACTTGAGCCACAAAACTTCAAATGAGGTGATTCTAGTGGCATTAGAAAGTAGGATTCCAGAACTTTCCAAGCATATATGGCATTACATGGTTGATACTAAATTTATGAGAGAAAACCCGCCCTGAAAGTGCAATGATGAACATGGTATCAACCTGTATTAAGGCCAGCTGACCTCTTCACCTTCCAAGAAGTGTAACTCGAGTTGTAGAACTCCAAATGATGCGCTTTCAAAAACATTGGAAAGTAGACATCGAGGGCTTTCCAACAATATATAATAGTATGGGGTGGACACTAAGTTTGAGCTCCAGAAACTGGCAATAATGAAGCCCTGATCACTAGCGTTATTGGCACTCAAGTTTTCCAGTAACGCTGGCAACTATGCCAGCGACCATGTCCACTTCAAAAGAGTATAACTTCAGCTACGGAGGTCCAATTGAGGTGATTCTAGTTGTGTTAGAAAGCTTACACTCAGAGATTTCCTACTATATATAATACTCTATAGTGGGCATGAAATTGTAGCACAAACAAGAGGCATCTTTTAAGCCCCAAAAACACCAAATGGGCAGCAAGTGCAACGTTAGCCACAATAACTTTAACACTAATGCCACACTTGTAGCATTAGTGTGGCTAACTTTAGCACTAACTTTAGCACCTGGACCTCAACTTGACTCACTCTCTTTCAAGTCCACTTGAAAGCTCAAGCAAGCAAGCCCACAATTGTCAACCAATCAAGACCACAAGAAGCATCTAGAATAGGAATTTTCATTTAATTGTAATTTGCTTTTAATTTCATTTTGTAATTTAGGAGAGCCTATATAAAGGCCTTAGTCTTTACATTGAAAGAAATCTTGAAAAGGCTGGACAAATCTTGAAAAGGGGGGAATTCTGGAAGGGGGGATTGAAGAGGGGTCCTCGGACTCCCTCCCCTCATACACTTTTCCTTCTCTTTCTTTTAGTTGTAATTTTCATTTATGAATGTTGAATTTTCAAATTTAGTTTGAATCTTCATATTTACTTTTCTGCACTTTCTTTCTTTTCTATTTTTGTAGAGTAATGATCAACTAACTCTTTACATTGGGTTAGAGAGCTCTATTGTGATTCAATGGATTAAGTGTAGTTCTTATTCTTCTTCTTCTTTCTTTCCTCTTGATTTTACTAGAGAGCTTTCGATCTTCATCCAATTGGGTAGTTATCTTGGAAAAGAAACTATTCATACTTGGATCTCTTCTGAACCTTGAAAGAGGAATGAAGATATCATGCTAGAAATGCTTTCTCATGCTGGACCAAATTGGGTGTGGATGGATATGTGACTTTAATCCTTGATTTGGGAAATGCATGTGGCATAATCAGTGACCATACTTCATCTCTTCTCATGAGCAATTGACCAAGGAATTGGCTATTGATCAAGATTTGAGAGATTGAATTCCAAGAAATTGGAATTCGATCAATTAAGATTGCCAAGGAGATCAATGAATGCATTGATTGAGGTAGAGATGAGAATGAACTTGATCCGGAGGATTGCAATATCTCTTGATCCCAATGTTCATTTTATTTTTAGTTCTTACATTTACTTTTCTTGCCATTTTACTTTTCTCCACTTTATTGCTTTCTTTACTTTTATGCCATTTACATTCCCTTTTTACTCATCATCAAAATCTGAATCATCTAACTAGGATAATCAATCAACTATTGATTGCTTAATCCGTTAATCTCTGTGGGATTCGACCTCACTCTATTGTGAGTTTTACTTGACGACAATTCGGTACACTTGCCGAAGGGGAATTTGTTGAGAGACAAGTTTTCCGTGCATCACGGTGCCATTTTGAAGAGAGAACTTTTGCATGACCTAGAAATTCGCAGAATAAATCCTCGTTGTAGGTATAGCTTCTAAACCGACAAAAGTCCTTTCTCACAAATGTTTTGGTTGTCACAAGTAAAAAACCCCTAAATAAATTGATAACCGAAGTATTTAAACCTCGGGTCGTCTTTTCAAGGAACTGCAGGGAGCTATGTTCTTATTATTGGTTATGAGTTTTGTAAATTGGGGTTTTGAAAGTAAGTAACAAGTAATTTAAATGACAATTAAAATAAATAAATAACTGTAAAATAAACTCTTGGCAAGGTATTAGAATTTGGAAGTCCTATCCTAGTTATCCCTATCAATGCTGATGAGAATTAAATTTTAATCTCACTTAGTTAGCCTTTACTAAAGCAAAGGAAGGTCAAGTGACTAATTAGTTTGAGCCTCAGGTCCTGGTCAATTCGTAAGAAAGGACTGGAGTTATTGAAGTTCAATTCAATTAGCAAAGACAACAATTATCAATCACGTTGAGTTTGATAACTCAAGAGTTACCAATTACTTAACCAAGGCCAAAAGGGGAAAGGTAAACTTACTCGAATAAAAATATCTTCAGATTGGAAGCAACAGTAACATAAATAAAAGAAAGCAATCATAAACTGAAATACCTCAAATAACATTAATTAAGAGAATCATATGTAACATAGAAGAGTTCATAAATTAAATTGACAAAGTAATTAAAAAGGGAACATTGAACCTGATAAAGAGTTCGAATACTAACTTGAAATAATAAGAAATCCTAATCCTAAAACCTAAGAGAGAGGAGAGAACCTCTCTCTCTAAAAACTACATCTAAACTATGAAAAGTGAATAATTGGAGAGCTTTCCTTGAATGGATGCATTCACCCACTTTATAACCTCTAATCTGTGCCTTCTGTACTTGGATCTGCGCCAAAAAGGGTTTCAGAAATCGCTGGGAGCGTTTTCTGTAATTTCTGGTGCGTGGCGTCTGTCACGCGTCCGCGTGGGTCACGCGGTCGCGTCATCTGAAGTTTTCCTTATCACGCGTTTGCTTCGGTCATGCGTACGCGTCATCTGTGTTCTGCTCATGGCGCGCGTCCGCGTCAGTCACACGTTCGCGTCGCTGCCTTTTCGCACTGGGCATGCGGCCGCGTCGTCCATGCGTTCGCGTCGCTGCCAGTTTCTTCAAAAACTCCATTTTGTGCTTTCCTTCCATTTTTGTATGTTTCCTTTCTATCCTTTAAGTGATTCCTGCCTTACAAGATCTGAAACTTCTCAACACACAAATCACGGCATCGAATGGTAATAAAGGGTAATTAAAATAAATAATTTCAAAGCATAGGAAACATGTATTTCACATATATCACATAATAAGGAAGGGAAAGTAAAACCATGCAATTTACATGAATAAGTGGGTGAAGGATTGAATAAATCTCTTGAATTGAACACAATATATATCATAAAATATGGGTTTTTCAGTTACCAAGCACTTTTATTTAATGTCTTTAAGTTAGACAATTGGGAGAGCCCTTGCTATGGTGGCTTGTGCTTGACTTTCCCACCAATGCTAGAATTTGCAATGTCCTCCGGGATCCCATTCTTAACCATCAACAAAAACAAAAGACAACCAAAAAGCAAGCTATTTACATATTAACATATATACAATAGCTACTAACTTTACACCATTGCAACTCCCCGGCAATGCTGCCAAATTTGATAAGAGAATTTTTGTTTGGTTTGGAATCAATCAAAACTAGAATCAATTCGTTGGTAGCATAGTCCAAACCAACAATGAATTCTCACTATCAAATATTAAATCCAATACAAAATATAAACCGAGAGTATTTAGCTCCCGGGTCGTCTTCCCTAGGAGTTGTAATTAAGTGTACAATTATTGGCTATGAGAGAGAGCATGGGGAATTGGGAATGAAAGCAAGAGAGCAAGTAATGTAAATAGCAAGAACGCAAGTAAACATGCAAGGAATGTAAATGCCAACTCTTGCCAAGAATTGGGGAGTTTAGGATTCCTATCCTAGTTATGGACCACAAATATGGCAATTGTGTGAAATTAATCCAAATTAATCAATCCTCCTTGAGAATTAGTCAAAAGCATAATTACTTAGTGAAAGACTAGCGTCAATGAAAACCAAACCAATTAACTATTCTCACACAATGTGGAATGGACATCCATAACTCAATTCCACCCAAACATCCAATTTTTCAACCAAGAGTGTGAAAACTAAACATGCAAGAAATTAAACATCAAAGCAATAAAAGTCAAAGAAATTAAATGCAAGAAAAGGAAACTTCAAAGGCAAGAGAACATCTTGGCAAGTAATTGAGAGCTAAGGCTACCTATCCTAGACATTGACCACAAACACATGATGATTATGAAGAGTTAATCCTACTTAGTCAACCTTACATCGAAGATAAGTCTAATAGGCATAGTTAATTTCAATCCCTAAGTCCTATGTCAACACTAAGGGGTGACATAGAGTCAAGGAAAACCAAATCAACTAACTACTCTATATATCAAACAGGAATGGACATCAATGACTCAAGGATCACCAAAGTCAACAATTTCAAGCCAAGAGTGGAGATAAACTAAGTGAAAACTAAGCTAAGCATTTTATCAAACAGAAAAACTAAGTGAAAACTAAGCTAAGCATTTTATCAAACACTTGGTTTGCATGAGAATAAAATAATATTAAATTGTAATAAAATAAATTCTAAAACTACCAAAGCAAGAAAGTGACAATGACAACTCAAGAAAGTAATAAATGACATGGAAACATAAATTTGCATTAATTGGAATTAAAATAACAAAAGTGTTTATAACATGAAAATTGCCATAAAAGAGAAAATAACAAAAGAGATGAAGAAGATAAAGACAAGAAAGCATAAAAATATAAAGGAAACTACATTAAAGCGAGAATTAAAGTGCTGAAATCAAAAGGAAACTAAGCTAAAAACCCTAATTTTAGAGAAAGGGGAGCTTCTCTCTCTAGAAACTAAGAGAAAACATCATAAAAACCAAACCTAATTGCCCCCTTCATCCTTCTTCAATTTGGCCTTAAATAGGTTCAAAAAATGAGTTGGATTGGGTTTTGGGTCCCAAAAATCACTGCCAGTGAGTTGCAATTAACGAGGTCACGTGCAGGGACCTGTGCGGACGCATAGATGTATGTGTACACACACTAGACTTATGTCCACTATAGCGAATTGCATGTCATTTTGAAGCCCCAGACGTTAGCTTTCCAATGCCACTGGAACCGCCTCATTTAGACCTCTATATCTCACGTTATGACCAATTTAGTACAGAGAGGTCAGGGCTGGCAGCTTTCCAAATCCTTCATTCCTTGAAATCTTCCCTTTTGCATGCTCTTTTCCTCACTTCTTCAACCCATACTTGCCTTGAAAACCTGAAAATCACTTAACAAATACATCAAGGCACCAAATGGGATTAAAGTGAATAAAATTGACTAAATTAAGCACAAAAGAGTATGTTTTCACTTTCAAGCACAATTTAGGAAGAAATCCCAAAAGCATGCTATTTAGGTGAATAAATGTGGGTTTATGTGATGGAATCCACTCAAATCAAACCAAAATATATCGTAAAATATGGATTCATCACTGAGCGAGATCTTTGGAGAGAAACCAGAAGGCATTGAGAGCTGGAAGATAAGCTCCTCAAACTCGAGGCCGACTTCAAAATAAAAGCTACTCAGCCCAATCGCGAAGATAGCCCCACAAGGACCAAGACCCATTCACAAAGGAAATCATGGAAGCTAAAGTTCCAAAAGACTTCAAAGCTCCTGACATGACTCCCTACGATGGTACATCCGACCCAAGTCATCATCTCAGCAACTTCGGGAGCCAAATGTACCTCACGGATGCCTCAGATGCAACTTGTTGTAAAGCCTTCCCGACTACCTTGACCAAAACAGCAATAAAGTGGTTCGACAGCCTGCCGCCAAGGTCGATTGCAAGCTTCGATGACCTCTCCAAGAAGTTCCTGGCTAGGTTCTCCATCCAGAATGATAAAACCAGGCACGCCCAAAGCCTGCTAGGGTTCAAGCAAGGAGATCGGGAGAGCCTCTGCAGTTATATAGAAAGATTCAATAAAGCATGCCTTGACATATAGAATCTCCCTATAGAAGCAGCAATTATGGGACTTATCAATGGTCTGCGAGAAGGACCCTTTAGTCACTCCATATACAAAAAACACCCAACATATCTGAACGAGGTACAAGAACGGGTGGAAAAGTACATCAATATGAAGGAGAACTCTCGATTAGGAGAAACTTCAAAATCTGGATTCTCCTACCCACCTCGGGATAAGGATAAGGAGTCCAGGAAAAAAGAAGACCAACCTACTGAGAAACCTAGAAAATACCACAACTACACCCCTCTTCGGGTGTCTCTTGTGGACGTCTACCGAGAGGTATGTAATACTGAGAAGATCCCACCACCTCGCCTGATTAAACACAAGAGAGGAGGAAGTCGGACCGAGTATTGCGAATACCACCGAGTCTACGGGCATTCTACCAACGAGTGCTATGACCTAAAGAATGTCATAGAGAAATTGGCACGAGAAGGGAGATTAGATCAATTCTTAGCCAACAGAGTAGATGAACCAAAAAAGAGAAGAAGGGATGAAGAGGTCGGACGAGCTGAACGTCCCCCTCACACCCCTGAGAGACATATCCACATGATAAACGGTGGATTCGCAGGAGGAGGGATCTCTAAGTCATCCTGCAAAAGACACCTTAAAGAGGTGTACTATGTCAGAGAAGGGGACAGGTCACCTGACCTCCCCACTATTACCTTCACTTAAGAAGATGCCGCAGGCACCATTCCGGGGCATGATGACCCCGTGGTCATTACCATCATACTAGCTAATGCCAATCTCCATCGAACATTGGTAGACCAAGGAAGCTCCGTGGATATCCTGTTCAAATCCTCCTTCGGCAAGCTCGTTCTACAAGAGAAAGAGCTCAGAGCATATCCAAATAGTTTATTCAGACTCAGAGATGCTCCAATCCAGCCACTTGGGTACATCCCACTGTGGCTAGCCAACGTCTTCTTGGTAAAGAAGTCAAATGGAAAGTGGCGGATGTGTGCTGACTTCACAGACCTCAATAAGGCCTGCCCAAAAGATCCCTACCCACTCCCAAATATAGACACTCTAGTGGATGCCTCTTACGGATATAAGTACATTTCCTTTATGGACGCCTATTCAGGATACAACCAAATCCCAATGTATTCGCCCGACCAAGAAAAGACCTCGTTCCTAACCCCTAGAGCGAACTACTGCTACATAGTTATTCCTTTTGGACTCAAAAACGCAGGGGCTACATACCAAAGATTGATGAACAAAGTTTTTGCCGATCACATCTGAAAACTAATGGAGGTATATGTAGACGACATGCTGGTAAAGACACAAAGGGAGGAAACGCTGTTATCCGACCTCACTGAAGTGTTCAACACCATAAGACAGCATGGAATGAGACTTAACCCCACAAAGTGTACCTTCGAAGTAGAGGCTGGCAAATTCCTAGGCTTCATGCTAACTCAAAGAGGGATCGAAGCAAACTCGGATAAATGCCAGGCCATACTTAGCATGAAAAAGTCCAACCTGTGTCAAAGAAGTCCAGCAGCTCAACGGAAGACTAGCGGCTCTGTCCAGATTCTTAGCTGGATTGACATTAAGATCTTTCCCTTTTTACGCAACACTAAAGAAAGGAAAAAGGTTTGAATGGACCCCAGAATGTGAACAAGCCTTCCAAGACTTCAAGACATTCTTGGGGCAATCATTGATTAACCTAAGCTTCCCACCTAACCTAAGACAATCTATGTAATTAAAATATAAAACCTAACTACCCATTAACTATCTTTTGCCACATGTCCATGCATTCCAATTTGAATACAATACATATGCATTGCTATCACTACTTACTTTGGGGCATTTTATCCCCTTTTTATTGCTTTCTTATTTTCTTTTTCTTTTCCTTCTTTTTATTTTATTTTATTTTATATTTTTTTCTTTTTCCTTTCTATTTGTTTTTCTTTTTGTTTTATTCTTGTGGTGGGTACTATATATATGAGAGATCAATCCATATGCTTAAGATATTGAATGTATGAACATGCGCCCAACTCTTTTTCATATTTTTCATAAAAAATATAACATACCCAACTCCCAAACCAAATGTTCCCCACCCAATTTCCCTACACTTAGATCATGTACACTATTTTTACTAGTCTAAACTAACCAAGGATTCAAATCAAGGACATCTATTGTTTTTCCACTTAGAGTAAGTGATGTGCTAAAATAAAGAACAAATGGGGTAGAATAGGCTCAACATTGGTTTGTAAAGGATGATAAAAGGGTAAGGCCATATGGGTATGTGAGTTTAGTGAAACAAAGGCCTCAATCATATATATGCATGCATAGGCCAAACAATGGAAATATAGAATCAAGCAAGACGAAGATCACAATTTTAGAGAGAACAACACACACCGAAACAAAATGTATTGGTTGATAAGATGCAACCAATCAATTAGGCTCAAAATCTCACAAGGTTGTGGGTTCTAACTCTAAAACCATGTTCCAAAATACATTCTTCAAGCAAGTTCAACAAAAATTTTTATTCAAATTAGCAAAATGCCCTAAAAGAGTTTTTTGAAAAAGAAATCATCACTTCAACCTTGTAGTCCTAGCAAGAAAAATGGTAAAATATGTACAGATTCTAATTATCATGCAACCTATCATACAATGCAACAACTAACTAATAAAAAAAATTAAAAATTGGTGTTGGAAGAAGAAATTGTTACCCATAGAAGTCGGTCCTCGACCTCCCCACACTTAAAGATTGCACCGTTCTCAGTGCACGCAAAGATGAGCAAGGTGGATGCGTTGCTACAACTGATGAGTTTCTTCTAAAAGATTGTGCAGATGACTTATTTGTTACCCCATTTAGAAGCTTTGCCCTTTCCCTCTTGGTGGCCAACCTAAGAGGAAAGGAAAAGAAAGAAAATTAAGCTCATCACAAAAATATCAAAGCAAATAAAACATGGGCAGGGGCTAATGCCAAATAAGAGTAGGGTTCTCAGCTACATGGTAGTTACAACATGTAAGTGAGAAAATAATATAAGCTAAGTGTTCATACCATGGGTCGAGATAGGCAAGCCGACCTAAATGAAGACAGGGACAACCTACCTCTTATAACGGTTGGTCGTAACCGACCTCTTCCCAAAGAGCTCAGCCAAATTGCTATAAGGGCCCAACTAGGCCCAAAGCAGAAGATCACAGCCCGCCTGAAGACGGCTGCCCAAAGATAAGGGGGCCCACCCCAAAAGATAAGATAAGATAACTAACTTATCTCCAAAGGAGGTCACTCCACACTACTATAAATACACTGGAGCACCCAGGTATAACTCATACTCTGATTCTACACAAAAAACCTGCTTAAAGCCCATGCTAACTTAAGCATTGGAGTCTCTTGCAGGTACCACCACCCTCCGGTGATCCAGGATCAGCAGCCCAACTAGATCCAACAGGTCGGACACGACAGCTCCGGCCACCATAGCAAATCTCATCCAAGATTGACCTTCAGTTTTAGGTAACCTTCAGAACATTAGCATTGTTGCCGGGGAACCTGGAAGTCATCCTCTCATCATGGCAGACAACCTTGACAATGACCACAACTCCGGTTTGGAAGAAAGAACCCCGCTTAAAAATATAGATGCCACATCAAAGGATGTGCCTCAAAACAAGGGGGACAAGAAATCTCCAAACACTGAAATCTTAGATGCCCTCTGTGAATAGCAGAATCGCCTTAAACAATTCGAACAGGAGGCTGAACATCAACGGGAGGCCAAGAGAGACCTCTGAAGAGAAGTGAGACATTGCCGAGAGCTAAAAGACAAGCTCACAAAGCTCGAGGCCGATCTCAAAACCAAAACTGCTTATTCCAACCATGAAGATAACTCCCGCAAAGATCAAGATCCATTCACTAAAGAGATCATGAAAGCTAAAGTCCCAAAGGACTTCAAAGCTCCTGACATCATCTCAGCAATTTCAGAAGCAGGATGTACCTCAGAGACGCCTCATATGTAATTCGATGCAAAGCTTTCCCGACTACTCTGACAAAAACAGCGATAAAGTGGTTCGACAATTTTCCTCCAAGATCAATCACAAGTTTTGATGACCTAGCCAAAAAGTTCCACGCTAGATTCTCCATCCAGAAGGACAAGACCAGACATGCTCCAAGCTTATTGGGAGTTAAACAAGGAGATCGAGAAAGCCTTCGCAGCTACATGGAAAGATTCAACAAAGCATGACTTGGCATACAAAGTCTCCTGACAGAAGCAGCCATCATGGGGCTCATCAACGGCCTGAAAGAGGGACCTTTTAGTCACTCAATATCCAAAAAATATCCAACATCTCTAAACGAGATACAAGAACGGGCAGAAAAGTATATCAATATGGAGGAAAATTCTCGATTAGGAGAAACTTCAAAATTCGGATTCTCCTACCCACCTCGAGATAAGGATAAAGGGTCTACGAAAAAGGAGGATCAGCCTGCTGAGAAACCTCGAAAGTACCACAACTACACTTCGCTCAGAGTGTCACTTGTGGATGTATACAGAGAGATATGCAACACTGAAAAGATCCTGCCCCATCGTACGATTAAACATAAAAGAGGAGGAGGAAATCACACGGAGTATTGCGAATATCACCGAATCTATGGACATTCCACCAACGACTGCTTTGATCTAAAGAACGTCATTGAAAAACTGGCGCGAGAAGGTCGACTAGATCGGTTCCTAGCTAATAAAACAGACGAGCAAAGAAAAAGAAGAAGGGATGACGAGACCAGACGAGCTGAACGTCCCAATCGCACCCCGAAAAGGCATGTCCACATGATCAATGGAGGATTCGCAGGAGGTGGGATCTCTAAGTCTTCACGCAAAAGACATCTTAAGGAGGTGTATCATGTTGGAGGAGGAGACCGGTCGGTCGACCTCCCCAATATCACCTTAACCCAAGAAGACGCCGTGGGCATCATCCCAGGGCATGATGACCCCATGGTCATTACCATAATACTGGGGGTGCATGAAATTGTAAATCACACCTTTCACAACTCGTACCACTAACCAGCAAGTGCACTGGGTCGTCCAAGTAATACCTTACGTGAGTAAGGGTCGATCCCACGGAGATTCTCGGCTTGAAGCAAGTTATGGTTATTTTGTAACTCTTAGTTAGGAGATTAGTATTAAAAATGATTGGGTTTATGAAGAGTAAATAGCATAAATTAAATAATACTTATTATGCAGTAATGGAGAACAGATTGAGGATTTGGAGATGCTCTGTCTTCTAAATCTCTGTTTTTCTGCTGTCTTCTTCTTCACGCACGCAAGGCTCCTTCCATGGCAAGCTGTATGTTGGTGGATCACCGTTGTCAACGGCTACCATCCGTCCTCTCAGTGAAAATGGTCCAAATACGTTGTCACCACACGGCTAATCATCTGTCAGTTCTCACTCATGTTGGAATAGGATCCATTGATCCTTTTGCGTTTGTCACTACGTCCAGCACTCATGAGTTTGAAGCTCGTCGCAGTCCTCCCATCCCAGATCCTACTCGGAATACCACAGACAAGGTTTAGACTTTCTGGATCTTAGGAATGGCCACCAATAATTCTAGCCTATACCACGAAGACTCTGATCTCACGGATTCGAATGCTCTGTTATCATGAGATGCAATCAAACACGTGAACCAGGAATCCAAGAGATACACACTCAATCTAATGTAGAACGGAAGTGGCTGTCAGGCACGCGTTCATAAGTTGAGAATGGTGATGAGTGTCATGAATCATCACATTCATCATGGTTATGTACAAGCGAGTATCTTAGAACAGAAACAAGCGTGATTGAATAGAAAACAGAAGTAATTGCATTAATCCATCGAGACACAGCAGAGCTCCTCACCCCCAATCATGGAGTTTAGAGACTCATGCCGTAGAGATACAATGTAAAACGTGAAAGTTTCATCAGGTACAAAATAAATCTCTAAAAGTAGTTTTTATACTAAAGTAATAACCTAGGTTTACAGAAAATGGGTAAACTAAGATAAATAGTGCAGAAATCCACTTCCTGGGCCCACTTGGTGTGTGCTTGGGCTGAGCATTGAAGCTTTCATGTGTAGAGACTTTTCTTGGAGTTAAATGCCAAGTTGCTGCATGTTTCTAGCGTTTAACTCCAGTTTTTATGCTAGTTCTAGCGTTTAACGCCAGAATAGGGTAAAGACTTGGCGTTAAACGCCAATTTGCGTCGTCAAAACTTGGGCAAAGTATGGACTATTATATATTTCTGGAAAGCCCTGGATGTCTACTTTCCAACACAATTGAGAGTGCACGAATTGGGCTTCTGTAGCTCCAGAAAATCCATTTCGAGTGCAAGGAGGTCAGAATCCAACAGCATCTACAGTCCTTTTTCAGCCTCTGAATTAGATTTTTGCTCAAGTCCCTCAATTTCAGCCAGAAAATACCTGAAATTACAGAAAAACACACAAACTCATAGTAAAGTCTAGAAATGTGATTTTTATTTAAAAACTAATAAAAATATAATAAAAACTAACTAAATCATACTAAAATCCGCAGCTAGAGGTGTCCAGAGTTCTTAAGCACATTCTTTTTGCTTTAAATCACGACTTTAACCGCTCAGTCTCAAGTTTTTCACTTGACACCTTCACGCCACAAGCACATGGTTAGGGATAGCTTGGTTTAGCCGCTTAGGCCAGGATTTCATTCCTTTAGGCCCTCCTACTCATTAATGCTCAAAGTCTTGGATCCTTTTTACCCTTGCCTTTTGGTTTAAAGGGCTGTTGCCTTTTTTTGCTTGCTTGTTCTTTTTCTTTTTCTCTCACTTTTTTTTTGCAAGCTTGTATTCACTGCTTTCTCTTGCTTCAAGAATCAATTTTATGATTTTTCAAATTATTAATAACATTTCTCCTTTTTCACTATTCTTTCAAGAGCCAACAAATTTAACATTCATAAACTTCACTATCAAAAACTATGCACTGTTCAAGCATTCATTCAGAAGACAAAAAGTATTGCCACCATATATAAATAATTTGAATTTTTCTTATTAAGAACTCAAAAATAAAATTGCCTCCTTACTCTAAAGAATCTGCCATTTTATTCATGTTTAATGATGATGAGAAAAATAAATTATAGCTTAATTGGAAACAATAAGAAAATAAAAATAAAGATACTAATTACTATTATTCATATGACTCCTAAGGTAGATCTCTAATAGCAAAAGTTATCACAGAGTTAAGATTAGGACTCAACAACCTTTATCTTGGGACATGGATGCTCCTTCAATCTGTGGGGTGTCTGGCCCTTCAAGAGACAGCTTGTGACGCTTCAGCTCCTGTAGTTCACGCCCTTGCTTTTCTTGTTCCTTCAGCAGTTTGTAGAGCATGTTATTTTGAGTTTGCTGATCTTCTTTCAGTTGATCCATAGCTTTTTACAACTTGGTGACAGATGCTTCTAGGCGGGTCCAGTAGTCAATCTGAGGGATTTCTGGGAGGAACTCATGTGCCCTCTTTTTGATAGAGTTATCCTGCACTTGTTGTCCTTCCATTAACTTTTTGGTGATTGGGTGCTTGACTGAGATATACTCATCCATTTCCATCTTCACCCCAGCATCTTTACATAGCAGAGATATTAGGCTTGGGTATGCCAATTTGGCGTCAGTGGAGTTCTTGTTTGCAATGGTATAAAGCTCACAAGAAATCAGATGATGAATCTCCACTTCATTTCCCAGCATAATGCAGTGGATCATCACTGCTCTCTTGACAGTGACTTTAGAGCGGTTGCTGGTGGGCAGTATGGAATGCCCAATGAAGTCCAACCAGCCCCTAGCAATTGGTTTGAGGTCTCCTCTCTTGAGTTGATTTGGGACACCCTTTGTATTGGTTATCCACTTGGTTCCAGGGATGCATATGTCCTCTAGAACTTGGTCTAAGTGCTTATTAAATCTCACCATTCTCCTATTAAAGGATTCTGGATCATCTTGTAGTTGAGGTAGCTTGAAGACGTCTCTTATTTTGTCCTGGTGGAAGTAAATAATCTTTCCTCTGACCAAGGTTCGAAAGGTATAGAAAGTGGCTCCTGTTAATCTCTGCTTATCTGTTTGCCACAGATTTGAGTAGAATTCCTGAACCATGTTTCTACCTACCTTTGTCTCAGGATTAGCAAGAATTTCCCAGCCTCTTTTTTGAATCTGCTCTTAGATCTCTGGATATTCGTCTTCTTTTAGATCGAATTTAACTTCCGGGATCACTGATCTTAGACCCATTATTTTGTAGTAATGGTCTGCATATTCTTTGGTTAAGAACATCTCTTGATTCCAAAGTGGTTTTGGAACATTCTCTTTCTTGCCTCTTGAAGTGGTTTGTTTTCCTTTCGGAGCCATGATCTTAGTGAGTCTTAGCTCAGTGATCACGAAAAGCACACCAAACTTAGAGGTTTGCTTGTCCTCAAGCAAAAGAAAGGAAAAGAGAGGAATAGAAGGAGAGACAAATTCGAATTGTGGAGGAGAGGGGGTGGCCGATTGTGAATATAAAGAGGAGGGGGTGGGTTCGAAAATTTTGAAAAAGATATGCCAGAAGATATGATTTGTAAAAAGATAATTATGATATGCAAAAGATATAGTTTTTAAAATTGAAAAGATAAGAGAGAGATTTGAAAAAGATAAATCTACTTTTTGAAAAGATAGTATGATGATTTCAAAAGGATTTGAAAAGAATTTAAAAAGATAGATGAGGTTTGAAAAAGATTTGAAAAGAAGTTGAAGAAGAATGAAGAAAGATTTTTAGGCTTGAAATTATTTTGAAATTGAAATTGAAAAATGAGAATTTGTAACAAGTTCATGCAAGAAATCATGGATGAAAATATGAAAATTTGAGAAAAATTGAAGTAAAAAACAAACTTCCTCCCCTCCACACTTTTTGCGTTAAACGCCCAGTTGTTGCTTGTTTTGGGCGTTTAACGCCATCTGCTGCTTCTTTTAGGCGTTTAACGCCCAGCCAGGTACCCTGACTGGCGTTAAATGCCAGAAATCCTTTATCACTGGGCGTTAAACGCCCAGAATGGTACCCATTCTGGCGTTTAACGCCCAGAAAGGTATCTTTACTGGCGTTAAATGCCTAGAAGATGCTTCTTTTGGGTGTTTAACGCCCACAATTCCCTTTACTGGCGTTTTTGTGCCAGTGATCTCCTTTTCTCTACTTTATGCTCTGAATTCTTCTGTAACTCTATGAACTCCTGCAATTGTTAATCATTCTTAAAGATAATTTATATAAAACTCATATAATTATTATTTGCATAATAAATAAACATTGCTAATGGCTGGGTTGCCTCCCAACAAGCGCTTCTTTATTGTCCTTAGCTGGACTTTACTAAGCTTTAATCTAGTCTCAGCTTTGAGCATTCTTGCTCAACATTGCCTTCAATATAATACTTGACTCTCTATCCATTAACAATGAACCTCTTATTAGAGACGATATCTTGAAGCTCTACATACCCATATGGTGACACACTCGTAATCACATATGGTCCCTTCCATCGAGATTTCAGTTTCCCAGGGAATAATCTGAGCCTAGAGTTGAACAGCAGAACTTTCTGTCCTTGCTCAAAGACTGTGGGTGACAGTTTCTTGCCATGCCACCTTTTTGCTTTCTCCTTGTAAATTTTTGCATTTTCAAAAGCATTGAGTCTGAATTCCTCTAGCTCATTCAACTGGAGCAATCTTTTCTCTCCAGCTAACTTAGCATCAAGATTTAGGAATCTGGTTGCCCGGTAGGCCTTATGTTCTAATTCCACTGGCAAATGGCATGCTTTCCCATACACAAGATAGTATGGAGAGGTCCCTATGAGAGTCTTGAATGTTGTTCTGTATGCCCACAGAGCATCATCCAAGCTTTTTGCCCAATCCCTTCTATGGATAATTACAGTCCGTTCCAAGATTCTTTTTAGTTCTCTATTAGAGACTTCAGCTTGCCCATTTGTCTGTGGATGATATGGAGTTGCTACTTTGTGGCTAATTCCATATCGAACCATAGCAGAGTAAAGCTGTTTCTTGCAGAAGTGAGTACCCCATCACTAATTAGTACTCTAGGGACACCAAACCTGCTGAAGATATATTTCTGGAGGAACTTCAGCACTGTCTTAGTATCATTAGTGGGTGTTGCAATTGCCTCTACCCATTTAGATACATAGTCTACTACCACCAGAATATACGTGTTTGAGTATGATGGTGGGAAAGGTCCCATGAAGTCAATACCCCATACATCAAACAACTCAATCTCCAATATCCCTTGTTGAGGCATGGCATAACCATGAGGTAGATTACCAGCTCTCTGGCAACTGTCACAGTTATGTACGAACTCTCGAGAGTCTCTATAGAGAGTAGGCCAGTAGAAGCCATATTGGAGAACCTTGGTGGCTATTCACTCACCTCCAAAATGGCCTTCATATTGTGATCCATGGCAATGACATAAGATCTTCTGTGCCTCTTCTTTGGGCACACATCTACGGATTATCCCATCTGTACATCTCTTAAAGAGATATGGTTCATCCCAAAAGTAGTACTTTGCATCAGAAATTAATTTCTTTATTTGCTGCCTGCTGTACTTTTTGGGTATGAATCTTACAGCTTTATAGTTTGCAATGTCTGCAAACCATGGTGTTTCCTGAATGGCAAACAATTGCTCATCTGGAAAGGTTTCATAGATCTCAATAGAGGGGGAGAACGCCCCTTCTACTGGTTCTATTCGGGACAGATGATCAGCCATTTGGTTCTCTGTCCCTTTTCTGTTTCTTATTTCTATATCAAACTCTTGCAGAAGCAACACCCATCTTATGAGCCTGGGTTTTGAATCCTGCTTTGTAAGTAGATATTTAAGAGTAGCATGGTCAGTGTACACAATCACTTTTGATCCTACTAAGTATGATCTAAACTTGTCAATGGCATAAACCACTGCAAGCAGCTCTTTTTCTGTGGTTGTGTAATTTTTCTGTGCATCATTTAAAACACGACTAGCATAATAAATGACATGTAGAAGCTTGTTGTGCCTCTGTCCCAGTACTGTACCAATGGCATGGTCACTGGCATCACACATTAGTTCGAATGGTAATGTCCAGTCTGGTGCAGAAATAACTGGTGCTGTGACTAGCTTAGCTTTCAGAGTTTCAAATGCCTGCAGACATTCTGTGTCAAACACAAATGGCATGTCAGCAGCTAGCAGATTGCTCAGAGGTTTTGCAATTTTTGAAAAATCCTTTATAAACCTCCTATAGAATCCTGCATGCCCCAGAAAGCTTCTGATTGCCTTAACATTGGCAGGTGGTGGTAATTTTTCAATTGCTTCCACTTTAGCTTGATCCACCTCTATTCCCTTGTTTGAAATTTTATGCCCAAGGACAATTCCTTCAGTCACCATAAAGTGACATTTTTCCCAGTTTAAAACTAGGTTAGTCTCTTGGCATCTTTTCAGAACAAGTGCTAAATGGTCAAGGCAGGAGCTGAATGAGTCTCCAAATACTGAAAAGTCATCCATGAATACTTCCAAAAATTTTTGTACCATATCAGAGAAGATAGAGAGCATGCACCTCTGAAAGGTTGCAGGTGCATTGCACAGACTAAAAGGCATCCTTCTGTTTGCAAACACTCCAGAAGGACATGTGAATGTTGTTTTCTCTTGGTCCTGAGGGTCTACTATAATTTGGTTGTAACCTGAATAGCCATCCAAAAAGCAGTAGTATTCATGACCTGCTAGTCTTTCTAGCATCTGGTCTATGAATGGTAAAGGAAAGTGATCCTTCCTGGTGGCTGTATTGAGCCTTCTGTAATCAATACACATACGCCACCCTATAACTGTTCTTGTAGGAACCAGTTCATTCTTTTCATTATAAACCACTGTCATGCCTCCCTTTTTGGGGACAACTTGGACAGGGCTCACCCAGGGGCTATCAGAAATAGGATAAATAATCCCAGCCTCCAGTAACTTGGTGACCTCTTTTTGCACCACTTCCTTCATGGCTGGATTTAGCCACCTTTGTGGTTGAACCACTGGCTTAGCATCGTCCTCCAATAGGATCTTGTGCATGCATCTTGCTGGGCTGATGTCCTTAAGATCACTTATGGACCACCCAAGAGCTATCTTGTGTGTCCTTAGCACTTGAAGCTGTGCTTTCTCTTCCTGTGGATTTAAAGCAGAGCTTATGATCACTGGAAAAGTGTCACCTTTTCCTAGAAATGCATATTTCAGGGATGGTGGTAGTGTTTTAAGCTAGGGTTTAGGAGGTTTCTACTCTTCGTGAGGAATTTTCAGAGGCTCTTTTATTTCTTCTGATTCCTCCAGATCAGGCTGGACATCTTTAAAGATGTTTTCTAGCTCTGATTCGAGACTCTCAGCCATGTTGATCTCCTCTACGAGGGAGTCAATAATATTAACACTCATGCAATCTTTTGATGTGTCTGGATGCTTCATTGCCTCAGCAGCATTCAGCCTGAACTCATCCTCATTGAGTCTCAAGGTCACTTCCCCTTTTTGGACATCAATGAGGGTTCGTCTAGTTGCTAGGAAAGGTCTTCATAGAATGAGAGTTGCACTCTTGTGCTCCTCCATTTCCAGTACTACAAAGTCAGTGGGAAAGGAAAATGGCCCAACCTTGACAATCATGTCCTCAATTATGCCTGATGGATATTTAATGGAGCCATCAGCAAGTTGAAGACATATCCTGGTTGGTTTGACCTCTTCAGTCAAGCCAAGCTTTCTGATAGTAGATGCAGGGATTAGATTGATACTTGCCCCAAGGTCACATAGAGCTGTCTTGGTACAAGTATCCTCTAATGTGCATGGTATCATAAAGCTTCCGGGATCCTTAAGTTTTTCTGGTAAGCTTGTTAGAATAACTGCACTGCATTCTTCAGTGAGAAAAACTTTTTCTATTTCTCTCTAATCCTTCTTATGACTTAAGATCTCTTTCATGAACTTAGCGTAAGAGGGTATTGGCTCAAGTGCCTCTGCAAACGGAATCTTTATTTCAAGAGTCCTGAGATAGTCTGCAAAGCGGGCAAATTGTTTATCCAGTTCCACTTGGCGGAGTTTCTGAGGATAAGGAGGATAAGGCATTTTGGCTTTATATTCTTCAACCTTAGTTGCTGCAGGTTTATTTCCTATAGAGGTATGTTGAGAAGCATTCTTGAGGGAGTTATTATCAGCACTTGCAGGTGTCTGATCCCTCACTGGCGTTTGAACGCCAGAACTGGACATGGATTGGGCGTTTAACACCAGTTTTTCACCCTTTTTTGGCGTTTGAGCGCCAGACTTATTCCTCTCTGGGCTCTTACTGTCCTCAGAGGGATTTTGGGTAGCAGGTTGCTCATCCTCTGTCAGCTGTTCTTTTCTTGGCTTTCTACTGGTATGAGTTGAGGTATTTAATGTTTTTCCACTTCTTAATTAAACTGCTTGGCACTCCTCTGTTCTCTATTTTGATAACTGCTATTTTTTCTGATTCAATTGTGATTTGGTGCACGAATTGTGAATCACACTTTTCACAACTCGTACCACTAACCAGCAAGTGCACTGGGTCATCCAAGTAATACCTTACGTGAGTAAGGGTCGACCTCATGGAGATTGTCGGCTTGAAGCTAGCTATGGTTATTTTGTAAATCTTAATCGGGAAATCAATGATAAGAGTGATTATATTTATAAAGAGTAAAAAGCATAAATTAAATAATACTTGTTATGCAGTAATGAAGAACAAATTGAGGTTTTGGAGATGCTTTGTCTTCTAAACCTCCGCTTTCCTACTGTCTTCTTTTTCATGCGCGTAGGTCTTCTTCCATGGCAAGATGTATGTAGGTGGATCACCGTTGTCAATGGCTACCATCCATCCTCTCAGTGAAAATGGTCCAAATGCGCTATCACCGCATGGCTAATCATCTGTCGGTTCTCACTCATGTTGGAATAGAATCCATTGATTCTTTTGCGTCTGTCACTACGCCCAATACTCGCGAGTTTGAAGCTCGTCACAGTCATCCCTTCCCAGATCTTACTCGGAATACCACAGACAAGGTTTAGACTTTCCGGATCTCAGGAATGGCCGCCAATAGTCCTAGCCTACACCACGAAGACTCTGATTTCACGGATTCGAATGCTCTGTTGTCAGGAGATGCAATCAAACACGTGAACCAGGAATCAAAGAGATACACACTCAATCTAAGGTAGAACAGAAGTGTTTGTCAGGCACGCATTCATGGGTTGAGAATGATGATGAGTGTCACGGATCATCACATTCATCACAGTTAGTACAAGCGAGTATCTTAGAATAGAACCAAGTGTGATTGAATAGAAAACAGAAGTAGTTGCATTAATCCATCGAGACACAGCAGAGCTCCTCACCCCCAATCATGGAGTTTAGAGACTCATGCCGTAGAGATACAATGTAAAACGTGAAAATGTCATGATGTCTAAAATAAATCTCTAAAATTTGTTTAAATACTAAACTAGTAACCTAGGTTTACAGAAAATGAGTAAACTATGATAGATAGTGCATAAATCCACTTTCGGGGCCCACTTGGTGTATGATGGGGCTGAGACTTGAGCTTTACACGTGCCTAGGCTATTTCTGGAGTTAAACGCTAGGTTGTAACCTGTTTTGGGCGTTTAACTCCAACTTGTAACCTGTTTCTGGCGTTTAACGCCAGAATAGGGCAGAGAACTGGCGTTGAACACCAGTTTGCGTCATCTAAACTCAAGCAAAGTATGGACTATTATATATTGATGGAAATCCCTGGATGTCTACTTTCCAAAGTAATTGAGAGCGCGCCATTTGGACTCCTTTGGCTCCAGAAAATCCATTTCGAGTGCAGGGAGGTCAGAATCCAACAGCATCTGTAGTCCTTTTTCAGCCTCTGAATCAGAATTTGCTCAGGTCCCTCAATTTCAGCCAGAAAATACCTGAAATCACAGAAAAATACAAAAAATCATAGTAAAGTCCAGAAATGTAATTTTTATTTAAAAACTAATAAAAATATACTAAAAACTAACTAAATTATACTAAAAACTATCTAAAAATAATGCCAAAAAGCGTATAAATTATCCGCTCATCACAACACCAAACTTAAATTGTTGCTTGTCCCCAAGCAACTGAAAATCAAACTAGGATAAATAGAAGAGAATATACTATAAATTCCAAAATATCAATGATCAGATGAGCGGGACTAGTAGCTTTTTGCCTCTGAACAGTTTTGGCATCTCACTTTATCCTTTGAAGTTCAGAATGATTGGCATCTATAGGAACTCAGAATTCAGATAGTGTTATTGATTCTCCTAGTTTAGTATGTTGATTCTTGAACACAGCTACTTTATAAGTCTTGGTCGTGGCCCTAAGCACTTTGTTTTCCAGTATTACCACCGGATACATAAATGCCACAGACACATAATTGGGTGAACCTTTTTAGACTGTGACTCAGCTTTGCTAGAGTCCCCAATTAGAGGTGTCCAGGGTTCTTAAGCACACTCTTCTTTTTGCTTTGGAGCTCGACTTTAACCGCTTAGTCTCAAGTTTTCACTTGACACCTTCACGCCACATGCACATGGTTAGGGACAGCTTGGTTTAGGCGCTTAGGCCAGGATTTTATTTCCTTAGGCCCTCTAATCCATTAATGCTCAAAGCCTTGGATCCTTTTTACCCTTGCCTTTTTGTTTTAAGGGCTATTGGCTTTTTGCTCTTGCCTTTTGGTTTAAAGAGCTTTTGGCTTTTTCAGCTTGCTTTTTGTTTTTCTTTCTCCCTTTTTTTTTCGCTAAATTTTTTTTCTACAAGCTTTTTTATTCACTGCTTTTTCTTGCTTCAAGAATCAATTTTATGATTTTTCAGATTATCAAATAACATTTTTCCTTTTCATCATTCTTTCAAGAGCCAACATATTTAACATTCATAAATAACAAATTCAAAAGACATATGCACTGTTCAGGCATTCATTCAGAAAACAAAAGGTATTGTCACCACATCAAAATAATTAAACTAATTTCAAGGATGAATTCGGAACCATGTACTTCTTGTTCTTTTGTAATTAAAACATTTTTCATTTAAGAAAGGTGATAGATTCATAGGATGTTCATAACTTTAAGGCATAGACTCTAGTCTTTATTTATTATTTAATGAAAATAATATAAATTAGGCATAAAAGCATACACTTAGCAATAAAAGAAAAGAAACTAAAGACATAAAGACACATGACTCTAATTTTAATACTCATATACTCTTAAAATAGATAAAAGGTTATCACAGAGTTAGGACTCAACAACCTTTGCTTTGGGAGGTAGATGCCTCTTTAGTCTGTGGGGTGCTTGGCCCTTCAGGAGATAGCTTCTGGCGCTTCAGTTCTTTCAGTTCACACCCTTGCTCTTCTTGTTCCCTAAGCAGTTTGCAGAGCATGCTGTTTTGATTTTGCTATTCTTCCTTCAGTTAATCCATAGTTTCTTGCAACTTGGTGATAGATGCTTCTAGGCGCCCCCAGTATTCAAATTGAGGAATTTTCGGGAGGAACTCCTGTGCTCTCCTCTTGATGGGGTCGTCCTGCACTTGTCCTTCCATTGACTTTTTGGTGATTGGTTGCTCAACTAAAATATACTGATCTACTCCCATTTTTACTCTAGCATCTTTACACAATAGAGAGATCAAGCTTGGATAAGCCAATTTGGCATCTTTGGAGTTCTTGTTTGCAATTTTGTAAAGCTCACAAGAAATCAGCTGATGAACTTCCACTTCTTTTTCCAACATAATGCAATGAATCATCACTGCTCTTTTAATGGTGACTTCAGAGCGGTTGCTAGTGGGCAATATAGAGCGCCCAATGAAGTCCAGCCAGCCTCTATCGACTGGTTTGAGATCTCCTCTTTTGAGTTGGTTTGGGTAGGGCTGTTCAAAAAATAACCAAAATATGGTTAACCGGTTAAAAAACCATAACCATATTTTGGTTAACCAGTTTAATAAAACAATTTTAAAACCATATCCATATTTTTTAAAATTGGTTAACCAAAACCAAATTAAAAAAAAAAACGGTTTTTAACCGGTTAACCAAAACCAAAACCAAATTTAAAAAACCTAAATCTAAACCTAATTCACTCTCCTTCGTCTCTTCGATACCGACAAAACCCAATTCACTCTTCTCCAGTTCACCGCCGTCAACCGTTCTTCTCCTCCGCCTCTCGCCGGAGCTCGTTGTGGCTCGTCGGACATCTACCTCTTCAAGTATTCACTTTGATTCGCGACTCTGGCTCTCTGCCTCGACCTCCCATTCGCAACTTTGTGTCTCTGTCTTCACTTTGATTCGCCTGAGTATCTATCTTTTTCGATTGTCTTCTTTCGTCGGTGGCTTGCCGGAGCTCATCAATTGAGGTAAACCCCCTCCTTGCCTTGGTTCTGAGTTCTAAGTTGGATTTGTTATTTGGGTTTTTTCTATTTTGTTGATTTGTTCTGTTTTGTTTCTTCATTAGTATACTTCTGACTTCTTCATTTTAATGGATTGAAAAGGTGTAGATTTTAAATCTCTCAGCATTGAACTCTTCATTTCAATGGATCCTACTGTAAGTTTCTTCTTCACTTTGGTTCACTTTTTGATTGGTTAAGACTTTATTAATTTGTATGAACTGAATGGAGAACTGTTGTTCTAATTATCTGTCTCATTGAATGGAGAATTGTTGTTCTGGCTACTGCATTATGCTGTGTTTCTGCACCATTAAACTATAGTGCATATCAGTTCCTATTTTTCTGTGATTGAGCTTTTATTTTGTTTTACTTGATTTGTCAATCATATGAAAAATCACTATTTTTTTGGTTGAACGGGAAGGAGGAAAACAGGTTTGCCTCACAAAGTACTTACTATAGTTTTGATCATATAAACAGGATTTGGGACTTCTACTTTTGTACCATTTGTTTGAATTATCTTCAAGGTTTATCGCTTCTTGAGCTTTAGATATTCTTATCCGTTTAGGTTTTGGTTAGGAGAAACTTAAGACTACAAGAGTAATATTGAGGGATATTAGTGAGATGGCATGAAGTTGTAATTGCTTATATTACATGCTTTTGTTGTCCTGTTTTTGGTATTGTTTCGTGTCTCCTGATCTTGATGTTGAACTGCTTAAGCTGTAGTACAAGTTAAATGAATTCATTGAATTGGCACTGCTTAAGACTTTGACACCTTTTGCTAGTGGTCTAGTATTCTAGAAAGTTGAATTCCTGTTGGGTATGATAAGCTACACTTCTATTCATGGGAAAAATACTTGATAAGAAGAATTGCAGTGATTATGCTACTTTTTTGAATATCAGAGTTATGCAGCAGAAAACAACAATGCAAAAACTAGATCAAGTAATAAAGAATTAGAATCTAGAATAGGTAAAGCAGAAAAAGAAATGATTGAATGAACTTTACTAAACACACTTTGATTAGAGAAGAATACAAGACATAGTCCAAGTAGAGCATTATGCATAGCTATTTATAGAAACTAGGAACTAATAGTCTTGAACTAATAGACTTGAACACAAGATTGAAAACAGCTATAAACTTATAACAGAATTGAAAAAAGTCACTTCCTAACAAACTAACAAATTGACAAAGTGAATATAACTAATACTTTCAATAACTTAATCTTAGCTAGCTTAACTAACTATACTTTCAATAGCTTCAACTAAACCTCCCACAAGCCCATGACCACTTCTCTTACTCTGATTTCCTATTATGCTATTGTTATTATATACTATATACCACTTACTAATAGTTTTAGTAGTTAGTGGCGCAAGTAAAGGGCATTGCCATTGTTAGTGGAATGGTATGCATTACTTTATTTAAATAGTTTTAGTAGTAGTTAGTGGAATGGTATGCATTATCTTGGGCTTTGGGTCATTATTTATGCTTACTTATTAGTCCTTCACATAAAGAATACTTTAACAGCATATTGATTGAATCATCATATATAACACAGAATAAATAACACATGTAAGTAAATTCTGATTCATTCATTCAATAGCCTTATATGTAATAAGTTTATATATGTTTGTTACATTACATCAGACATGATTCTGTTGGGTGTATCTCTTGTCTTTTGTTAAGTTAAAAAGCAGAAAGCACTGAGTAGAGTCTTGAAGTAGAGAAGATAATGAATAATGAATGATATATTGATATCATTGTATTTTGGTGTGATTTATGACTAATATTTAATTCGTTTGAACACCTCTGGAATCAGTTTCAAAGTATATGTATATATTGTTTGAACTTGGCTTTGTGTTTGATAACTTTGCTTTGTTGAAGTATTTAATAATTAGATTTTATGGCTTCTTATTCAGAATGAGGTAGCCGATCGTGATGTTCCCATGTCAGAGTCTGCAGAGCATTCGGCTTCTACATTACCTCCTCTCCCAACCACATCATCTGAGCGCAAAAATCGATCAACAGTTTGGGACCACTTCAAGAGAACATCTGATGATGAAAATAAGGCTCAATGTCAACACTGTTTAAAAGTGATCAAGTGCGGGAATGGAACAAGTGCAATGAGATCACATTTAAAGATTTGCATAAGCAATCCCGGTTCAGATAGAGGCAAACGACAGAAAACAGGCACATCGCCTAGCCCAGAAGCACAAGTGGGTAGGTTTGATGCAGAATATGCCCGGGAAAAATTGATATCAATGTTTATTCGCGAGGAGCTTCCTTTTCGATTTGTAGAAAGTCAATGTTTCAAAGAATATTCGGCGGCTCTGCAACCAGGATTCAACACTCTTTCACGTATTACATTGGCACGTGACATCTTGATGTTCTATGAAACAAAGAAGGTTCAACTTCAAAAATACTTTTCCAAATATGGAGGAAGAGTTTGTCTTACAACTGATAACTGGAGTTCGTGTCAGAATATGGCGTATATGTGTTTGACTGTTCATTTCATCGATGTGGACTGGAAGTTGCAAAAGAAAATACTAAATTTTTGCCAAGTCACCGGCCACACAGGAGAGATTATGGCTCAAAATGTTGAAGCTTGCTTGAATAGCTGGAAGTTGAACAAGATCTTGAGTTTGACAGTTGATAATGCATCGTCCAACGATGTAGGAGTTATGTATTTAAAAAAAAGGCTGATTTCTTGGAAGAGTTCAATTTTGAATGGGGAGTATCTCCATATGCGGTGTTGTGCGCATATTTTAAACCTGATTGTGAAGGATGGATTGAAGGAGATTGATGATTCGGTCGCCAAAATTCGGGATGCTGTGAAGTATGTTAGATCCTCAAATTCAAGATTAGCTAGGTTCAAGGCATGTATTGCACAAGAGAATATTCCACATAAGAGTCTTGTTTGCATAGATGTTGAAACGCGATGGAACTCTACATACTTAATGCTAGTAACAGCTTTAAAGCATCAGAAGGCATTTGAGCTATTAGAGATGCAAGACAAAAAATTTGTTGAAGAATTAAACAAGGGAAGAGGGGTACCTTCAATTCAAGATTGGGATTATGCTAAGTCCGTCTTACCATTTTTAGAGATGTTTTACGATGCTACACTTCGCATCTCTGGATCCTCTTATATCACTAGTAACTTATACATGAAAGAAGTGTTTGCTCTTAGAAGGAGGATTCAACAATATCGTGATGATGATGATTTGAGCATAAGTCTTATGGCAAGTAAGATGAAAGCAAAATACAACAAGTATTGGGGAAATGCAAAAACTATTAACATGTTGTTGTTAATTGCCGTAGTTCTAGATCCTTGCCATAAGTTGGATTATGTTGAATGGTGCCTAGTTAATTCTTTTGGTGCGGAAGTGGGCGGTGAATTGAAGACAAAGTTGTCTTCTTGTCTTCATTCACTTTATAATTTATATCAAGGTGCAGATGAAGGAAACCAAGATGATACCCTCTCCCAACCGAGTCCAAGTGACAAAGCCAAAGACATTTATGATATGGGGTTATATCGCCGATCAACCGGTCGCAAATCCAATCTTAAATCTGAGCTTGATCGTTATTTGAATGAAGACTGTGAGCCAGATGATAAGCCTTTGGATATTCTTGGATGGTGGAAGGTAAACTCGAATCGGTTTTCCGTCCTAGCAAATATGGCACGGGACATATTGGCTATACCAGTTTCAACAGTAGCTTCCGAGTCTGCTTTTAGTATGGGGGGAAGAATCATCGATCAATATCGTAGCTCATTGACTCCTAAGATGGTAGAAGCCCTTGTATGTACCGAAGATTGGCTTAAAGGAGACTTTTTCTCTTCTCTTGCACCTGAGAATTTCGAAGAGCTTGAAAAGGTCGAGCAAGGTAAATTGAATATTAAATGTTTCTTAAATATATCATATGATTTACTTAGAAAATGTTTTAGTTTAACTTATAATTATAATTTTTTAAAAGTTATAATTATAGTTTTTTTTTGTGTGCAGATTTGATTTTATCAGAGGACATTACTTGTTCAGTGGGTCCAGGTTCAATTGCGCTTGAGGATGACTAGAAAGTCTGATTGTTTGTTTTCTTTAGTTATTCTAAACACTTAGGTGGTAAAGAGATTAGACTTGCTTTTCCATATATGATTAGACTTGTTTATGTTTATGTTTGGTGATAGTCTGATAGATCAAAGAAATTCTGTACTCCTTGGATGGGGATATTGGTGTCAACAATTATAGCAGTTGCAATGTCATTTTTTGCGGTTGGAATTTGCATCGTTTCTTTGGCTTAGGAGAAAATTTTCATTGTTAAAGAAGCCTTTTGAAGTGCCATTGGGAATGAAGAGTTTGATCCCAATGTGCCTTATACCTTCTTTGCTCTTGGTGTATGTGATAAGTATTGCCACCAAAAGTTTAGAAAAGTAATTATTATTGAGGTTGACATTTTATTGTCGATTGATACTCAAGGACATTGGAGAATGATAAGTTTTGTGAGTCGTTTTTGTGATCACTGTGATGTAACATACATGTCAGGTGGTAAAGTGTTAGTTCAATTTCCTTGACAAAATTTACCATGTCAAGCATAGATTCCAATTTACCATGTCAAGCATAGATGACCATGTCTATGCTTTTGTGTTGATTCCAATTAAACCGGTCAATTCAATCCAATTTTTAACATCATGGATTTAAGTCAAATTTTAACTTATTTTGTTGATATTTCTCGGATTGATGTTACTTGTATTATTTAGAAAGAAAAAAAATTAATTTTTAGATTAAAAAAATCAATTTAAAAGAAAAAAGGTAAAAAATTTGGATTTTTGTATGTAAAAATATTAATTTTTGTGTAAAAATTGGTTTTTGGGTGTAAAAACTAATTTTTTGGTTTAAAAACCAATTTTTTAGTTTAAAAACCGGTTTTTTAGTGTAAAAACCGGTTTTTTGATATAAAAACCGGTTTTTTAGTATAAAAACCACTTTTCTGATATAAAACCGGTTTTTATTTTAATAACTGGTTAAAAACCGGTTTTGAATTTTACTAACCGGTTAATAACCGGTTTTATAATATAAAACCAATTTGGTTAATTAACCAATACTATATTTTTGGTTAACCAAAAAATTGGTTTGGTTTTTAGATTAACCAAACCATGAACACCCCTAGGTTTGGGACACCCTTTGTGTTGGTTGTCCATTTGGCTCCAGGGAGGCATATGTCCTCTAGGATTTTGTCCAAGCTCTGATTTAGTCTCATCATTCTCCTATTAAAGGAGTCTGGGTCATCTTGCAGTTGAGGTAGCTTGAAGATCTCCCTTATTTTGTCAGGATGGGTGTGAACAATCTTCCCTCTGACCAGAGTTCGATAGTCATAGAATGCGGTTCCAGCTATTCTCTGCCTGTCTGTCTGCCACAGATTAGAGTAAAATTCCTGAACCATGTTTCTTCCCACCTTTGTTTCAGGATTAGCTAGGACTTCCCAGCTCCTGTTTCGAATTTGTTCTTGGATCTCCGGATATTCGTCTTCTTTCAGATCGAATTTAACTTCCGGGATCACTGACCTTAGACCCATTATTTTATAGTAATGGTCTGAATGTTCTTTGGTTAAGAACTTTCCTTGATTCTAAAGTGATTTTGGAATATTCTCTTTCTTGCCTCTTGAGTTGGTTTGTTTTCTCTTAGGATCCATGATCTTGGTGGGTATTGGCTTAGTTATCACGGATAAACACACCAAACTTAGAGGTTTGCTTGTCCTCAAGCAAAAGAAAAGAAAAGAGAGGGATAGAGGGAGAGCCAAGTTCGAATGTGTGGATGAGAGGGGGGAGGCCGAACGAGGATTTAAAGGGGACGGGGGTGGGTTTTCGAAAATCTTTTAAAAAGATATGATAGAAAATGTGATTTGGAAAAGATAAGTAAGATAGGAAAAGATGTAATTTAGAATTGAAAAGATATGAAAGATATTAGAAAAAGATAGATTTGTTCTTAAAAAAAAATATTTGAGAAGAGGTTGAAGAAGAATTGAGAAAGATTGAATTTTAGGATTAAAATATTTTAAAAATTTTTGGAAAAAGTTTGAAAATTGAAAGTATGGGAACATGTTTATGCAAGAAAAATGGATGGAGATATGAAATTTTTAAAAAAAATCAAGTTGGGAACAAAAACTTCCTCCCCTCCACAGTCCTGGCGTTAAACGCCCAACTGCTGCTTGTTTTGGGCGTTTAACGCCCATCTGTAGATTGTTTTGGGCGTTTAACGCCCAGCTGTTGCTTTTGGCTGGCGTTAAACGCCAGAAATCTTTCGTCACTGGGCATTTTTCTGAACGCCCAGGATGCTGCAGGTATGGCGTTAAACGCCCAAAAAGGTATCTTTATTGGCGTTAAATGCCCAGTAGATGCTTCTTTTGGGCATTTAACGCCCAAATATACCTCTTACTGGCATTTTCTTGCCAGTGAGCTCTTTCTCCCTGTTTTGTATTCTGAATCCTTCTGTAACCCTGTGAACTTATGCAATTAATTCTTTACCTTGAAGACTATTTATATTAAACTTTATAATTAAAAATAAATAATTAAATAAATAAATAAAAAGCTTTTCTAATGGTTGGGTTGCCTCCTGGCAAGCGCTTCTTTATTGTCTTTAGCTGGACCTTGCTGAGCTTTTAATCTAGCCTCAGCCTTGAGCACTCTTGCTCAACATTTCCTTCAAGATAATGCTTGATTCTCTGTCCATTAACAATGAACTTCTTATTAGAATCAATGTCTTAAAGCTCCACATAGCCATATGGTGACACACTTGTAATCACATATGGTCTCCTCCACCGGGATTTCAGTTTCCCAGGAAATAGCTTGAGCCTAGAGTTAAACAGCAGAACCTTCTATCCTGGTTCAAAGACTCTAGATGACAGCTTTCTATCATGCCACCTTTTTACTTTCTCTTTGTAAAGCTTGGCATTTTCGAAAGCAGTGAGTCTGAATTCCTCTAGCTCATTCAGCTGGAGCAATCTTTTTTTTCCAGCTAATTTGGCATCAAACTTTAGGAATCTGGTTGCCCAGTAGGCCTTATGCTCCAGTTCCACGGGCAGATGGGAGGCCTTACCATACACAAACTGGTATGGAGAGGTCCCTATATGAGTCTTGAATGCTGTTCCGTAAGCCCACAGAGCATCATCCAAGCTTCTCGCCCAATCCTGTCTACGGGTACTTACAGTCTGTTCCAGGATTCTTTTTAGTTCTCTATTAGAGACTTCAGCTTGCCCGTTTGTCTGTGGATGATATGGAGTTGCCACCTTGTGACTAATTCTATACCAGACCATAGCAGAGTAAAGTTGTTTGTTGCAGAATTGAGTGCCCCCATCACTAATTAGTGCTCTAGGGACACCAAACCTGCTGAAGATATGTTTCTAGAGGAACTTCAGCATTGTCTTAGTATCATTAGTGGATGTGACAATGGCCTCTACCCATTTGGATACATAGTTGACTGCCACCAGAATATAAGTGTTTGAGTATGATGGTGGGAAAGGCTCCATGAAGTCAATACCCCATACATCAAACAACTCAATATCCAAGATTCCTTGTTGAGGCATGGCGTAACCATGAGGCAGATTACCAGATCTCTGGCAACTGTCACAATTACGTACAAACTCTCGGGAATCTCTATAGAGGGTAGGCCAGTAGAAGCCACATTGGAGGACCTTGGTGGCTGTTCGCTCACCTCCGAAATGGCCTCCATATTGTGACCCATGGCAATGCCATAAGATCTTCTGTGCTTCTTCTCTAGGCACACACCTACGGAGTATTCCGTCTGCACATCTCTTAAAGAGATAGGGTTCATCCCACAAGTAGTACTTTGCATCAGTAATTAATTTTTTCTTTTGTTGCCTGCTGTACCCCTTCGGTATGAACCTTGCAACTTTATAGTTTGTAATGTATGCAAACCATGGTGTTTCCTGAATGGCGAACAAATGCTCATCCGGAAAGGTTTCAAAGATCTCAATATAAGAAAAGGACGCTGATGAACGGGAAATTGTTGTCGGTAAGGAATTTCTCTTTAATATTCCCTCGACACTCCTTAGAAGGGGGTTCCTCAACTTTGGATTCCTTAATGTGCTCAACATACCCTAAACATCCATCCACTACTTCCTTTTGTTAGCTAATCTCTACCTTCTCCTCTTGTTGTGCTTCTTGCTTCAACTCTCCTTCCTCACCATGGAGTTCCAAGTTCATATCCTCACTAAGCTCCTTGATTTCTTCTCCACATTCAACAACGGGAGTACTTATGGTGCATGAGTTCAGGTGAGATGTCAGGCGACCCACGACTTCTACTATCCCGGCCACCCTTACTCTTAACTCCTTAAACTTAGTTTCATCCTCCTCTTGTTGCCTTAAAATACGAGATTCAAGGTCTCTCAGTTCTAACATGAAGGCTTTGTCAGGAGATGGGATTGGAAGAGAAAATTCATCGGTTAGGGGAAGATTGTTGTAATCGGAAGGTGGTTCATATTGGTGGAGTTCTTGAGGTGGTGTATATGGAATTTGTGGTTCTTGAGAGTATTGGTATTGGGATGGTGGTTGTTCTACATGTGATTCTAACGGTGGTTGATATGGTGTGTATGAGTTATGGTCAAGTGGAGGTAAATGGTGGTATGAGACTTGTGAGTATGACGTGTGGCTATATTGAGGATATGGCTCATAGGCATATGGTGTTGATTTTTGAAAGTCACAAGGGAGTTCATCATAGCCAGTGGACTGACATGCATCATAGAATGGCCCTTCTTCATAGTGCATTGGCAGAGGTTGTTGCCATGGAGGTTGATCAAATGTCTGAGGCTCTTTCCACCTTTGATCTCCAATTCCTTGATACACATCCTCATTGAAGCTTTCATTTCCTACAACATAGTTTGAGCTACACTCATAGCCAAAGTGAGAATTCATAGTGAAGTAGAAAATAAAAACAAAGAGCAATAAGAAATGAAGGTGGCTAAATCCTAAAACTATCAAAAATCAACAAACAAACCAAACATAAAGCTATTCACAATATTTACAATAGCCAATAACATAGCACCATTGGCTCCCCGGCAACGGCGCCATTAATTTGATGAACGGGAAATTGTTGTCGATAAGGAATTTCTCTTATAGAAAGAAGAATTTCGTTGTTAGTATAACTCCCAACCGACAGACAACTCTCGCATCAAATTAAGGTTTTTTTTTTTAGGTTGTCACAAATAACAAACCCCAATGAATTTATAACCGAAGTATTTAGACTCCGGGTCGTCTCCCTAGGATATAATGGAGTGCATGCGTATTGGCTATGATGGGGTAAAAAGAGAGGGGTTTAGTTTGATTAGAGGGGCAATAAAATAAAAAGACAAGAAAAGTAAATTGAGCAAATAATTAAAGAAGGCAAGTAATAAAGAGAGACATTCATGGCAATGGATTGAGGTCATAGGCTTTCTATCCTAGTCATGCATGACTAATTCATCTTATTTAGTTAACTCACACATCCGGAGAATGTCAAACAAGATTAATTAATCATGTCACAAATATAAACAAGAATTTATCTCATTACGTCAACTCCAACAAGTAGGGAGAAAGTCTAATGAGACTAGCTAATCTCAATCCAAAAGTCCTAATTGACTTACTAATTAAAATAGCAAAAGATTAGCGTCAATGGAAATAATATTAGCTAACAACTCTAGATCACCAACATAAGTTGGGTTTTCATGACTCAAGGTTGCCCAATTACTCTTTCCAAGCCAAGAATGCTCGAAACCTACTCTAACATCCTTTCAAGCATTTTGTCAAACACTTAGAAGGCATTAGAGGGAAACATGGCAAATTGCAAGGAATGTAATTCTACACTATTCAATTTCGAGGAATTAAACAACAATAAAGCAAGTCAATAATAAAAGAACATGAATCATAAATTGCATTAAAGGGAAATCAAATCCAACAAGAGCATCTATGAACATAAAAGAGAAATTAACATTACAGAACATGAGAATGAGAGAGTAAAAGTAAGAAATTATAAAAGAAACAAGATGAAAACATGTAATTAAACCTAGATCTAAGATGGAAATCAACCTAACCTAATTCTAGAGAGAAAAGGGAGCTTCTCTCTCTAGAAACTAACTAAAGGCTCATGTTGGCTAAACTTAATTGCTCCCCTTTGCTTGGACTTCAATTCTGCATGAAATACACTCAGAAACAAGTTGGATTTGGGCCTGGGCAGCTCAGAAATCGCCCCCAGCGTTTTTCCATTAAGTGGGCCATATAAGAATATCGGCGCGCGCGCGCCATGTGCGCGTGCGCATCGCAGGCAAACTCCCAACCCACGCGGAAGCGGCATGTACGCGTGCGCGTCCTTGTGAGAAACCACTTTTGTGCGTGCGCACCTTGTACGCGTGCGTGTCCATTGGTTCATTCCAAATCTTTGTTTCTTCATGCATTCTCCATTTTGCATGCTTTTCTCCTCATTTCTTCCATCCAATACTTGCCTTATGAACCTGGAATTACTTAACAAACATATCAAGGCATCGAATGGAATTAAAGTGAAACAAAAATCACCAAATTAGGGCCTAAAACCATGTTTTTACACTTAAGCAAAATTCAAGGGAGAATTACAAAACCATGCTATTTCGTTGAATAAATGTGGGAAAAAATGAATAAATCCTCCAAAATAAGCATGAAATAAACCACGAAATCGGGGTTTATCAGACGCCCCTTCTACTGGTTCTATCCGGGACAGATGATCAGCCACTTGGTTTTCTGTCCCTTTTCTGTCTCTTATTTCTATATCAAACTCTTGCAGAAGCAACACCCATCTTATGAGCCAGGGTTTTGCATCCTGCTTTGTAAGTAGATATTTAAGAGCAGCATGTTCAGTGTACACAATCACTTTTGATCCTACTAAGTATGATCTAAACTTGTCAATGACATAAACCACTACAAGCAATTCTTTTTCTGTGGTTGTATAATTTTTCTGGGCATCATTTAAAACACGGCTAGTATAATAAATGACATGCAGAAGCTTGTCATGCCTCTGCCCCAATACTGCACCAATGGCATGGTCACTGGCATCACACATTAGTTCGAATGGTAATGTCCAGTCTGGTGCAGAAATAACTGGTGCTGTAACCAGCTTAGCTTTCAGAGTTTCAAACGCTTGCAGACACTCTGTGTCAAACACAAATGGCGTGTCAGCAGCTAGCAGGTTGCTCAGAGGTTTTGCAATTTTTGAAAAATCCTTTATAAACCTCCTATAGAATCCTACATGCCCCAGAAAGCTTCTGATTGCCTTAACATTAGCAGGTGGTGGTAATTTTTCAATTGCCTCTACCTTAGCTTGATCCACCTCTATTCCCTTGTTCGAAATCTTGTGCCCAAGGACAATCCCTTCAATCATCATAAAGTGGTATTTTTCCCAATTTAAAACCAGGTTAGTCTCTTGGCATCTTTTCAGAACCAGTGTCAGGTGATCAAGAGAGGAGCTAAATGAGTCTCCATATACTGAGAAGTCATCCATGAAGACTTCCAGAAATTTTTCCACCATATCAGAGAAAATAGAGAGCATGCATCTCTGAAAGGTTGCAAGTGCATTACACAGCCCAAATGGCATCCTTCTGTAAGCAAATACTCCAGATGGGCATGTGAATACTGTTTTCTCTTGATCCTGGGGATCTACTGCAATTTGGTTGTAGCCTGAATAGCTGATAAACCACTATTTCATGGTTTATATTTGCCGTCCTAATTATGTGCTTTGATTGAAAACATGTTTCTTTGGACTTATATTTGCTAATATTAATCCTCTCTTATTACCATTAGATGCCTTGATATGTGTGTTAAGTGTTTTCAGAGATTATAGGGCAGGAATGGCTCAGAGGATGGAAAGGAAGCATGCAAAAGTGGAAGGAATACAATAAGTTGGAGAAATTGCTAAGCTGTCTAGCCTGACCTCTTCGCACTCAAACGGCTATAACTTTAGCTACAGAGGTCCAAATGACGCGGTTCCAGTTGCGTTGGAAAGATAACATCCGGGGCTTCGATTTGATATATAATATGCTATAGTTCCTCTGACGCTAGGCGATGCGACCGCGTGCTTCATGCAGTCGCGTCGCAGGGACGGGAATCCAACGTGGCAAAATTCGAAACCAGCGAATTCTGGACTGTTTTTGACCTAGTTTGCGGCCCAAAAAACACAGATTAGAGGCTATAAAGTGGGGGAATGCATCCATTCATGGAAGAGGCTCTCATATTCACAATTTTAGGAGTAGATGTAGTTTTTAGAGAGAGAGGTTCTCTCCTCTCTCTTAGGATTAGGATTTAGGATTTCTCTTAGTTTTAGAAGTGACTCTCAATCCCAGGTTCTTTATTTTTATTTATTTTCCTAATTTAATTTATGAACTCTTCCATGTTACATTTGATATCTTTATTAGAGTTAATTGAGGTATTTCAGATTTATGATTGCTTTCTTTTATTTATATAAATAATTTAGATTTTTTTTCCTTTTGGCTTTGGTTGAGTCATTGGAGACTCTTGAGTTATCAAACTCATTGTTAATTGAAAATTGGAATTCTTCAAGAATTAATTTGAGTTCCACTAACTCTGACTTTTCCCAAGAAAAGACTAGGACTTGAGGAATCAGAATTAATTCATCCACTTAACTTACCTTCATAGTTAGAGGTTAACAAAGTGGGAGAAAAATCCAATTCTCATTACAATTGATAAGGGTAACTAGGATAGGACTTCCAGTTTTCATATCTTGCCAAGAGATTTTATTATTATTAGTTTATTTTACTTGCTACTTAACTAACTTTTTACCTTGATCCAAAATCCCCAATTTACAAACTCATAACCAATAATAAATACACCTCCCTGCAATTCCTTGAGAAGACGACCCGAGGTTTATATACTCGGTTATCAATTTTAAAGGAGTTTGTTACTTGTGACAACCAAAACGTTTGTACGAAGGGATTTCTGTCAGTTTAGAGACTATATCTACAACGCGACTGTTTTTATGAACTTCTTTACTGGCAAAAATCCTAACGTCAAAATGACGCCGTTGCCGGGGAATTGCAAACGTGTGCCTTATTATTGGTTATTGTAAATATTTTCTTTTTGCTTGTTTATTTGTTTTTATTTTTGTTTTTATTTTAGGTTTTTCATAAATTAAGAGGTTATTGGTTTTTATTTAGTTATAAAAAAAATTTTCAAAAATTTGTTCTTAATGTTCATCTTGATCTTCAAGTTGTTCTTCGCGTTCATCTTGACCTTCAAGCTGTTCTTAGTTGTTTTCTTTGTTTTGATCTAAAAATTTGAAATTTGGTGTCATTTTATTATTTTTCTCTTTCCTCATTAAATTCAAAAATATTTTTAATTAATTTTTTTCGAATAAAAAAATTTTCAGATTTTTATTTTTAAAATTTTTATCTTATCTTATCTTATTTCAAAAATCAAATTTCAAATTTCAAATTTCAAATATTCAAATTTCAAAAATTTAAAATTCAAATTTCAAAATACAAATTTCAAAATTTCAAATTTCAAATTTTAAAATTTAATTTTCAAATTCAAAATTTAAATTGTAACAACCCCGACTTTTGAGTACGCGAGATTTTTTCTGAAAGTACGAATTTCTCCGGAAGATCAGTAAGGGGAAAACCTCTAATATATCATCAAGTATCTCAATCCTCATTGTCATTATGTCATCTTTAAGTTAGAACCTTTTCTGAGACAAGCTCGATAACGCGGTCGCGAAGAACCTAGTTTTTGAACCGTATCGGTTAGGAGTTTTGATTCGGTTTTTCGTAAATAGTCTTAGTTTGACAAACCGGACTCGATTCAGGAGAAAAGAGAGATAATAGGATAATACCATCATTATATGAGTATTAGAAGCCTCTTGAATGATATTATAAGGTTACCTGATCAGTTTTAGTTAAAAACAGAAAACCGGTTTAACCGGGTTCACAATTTACTAGTGCAGCTTAGCACCAGCACTCTCTGATGACTTTTAGCAATGCTAAGGCCTCATTATTCATGTTTTATTCTCATAATAAATATGTTACTAGTGTCATTTATGCTAGTAGCTATGAAAATAATTTTTAGAGATGTTTTTGCAAGTGTTCCGATACTTCTAGTTTTAGTAGTTATACACCTGAGATATTTTAATATTATTTTAATCCACCTGCAAGCCAACCAATAACAACTCACCTTACACCCCCAAGACACTCCAAGGCTGTCTCATTTCATCATTTTGGCCGAAAATAACAAGAGAGAAAAGAGAGAAACTTTCATGAACACTTAATCTTCAAAGCTTGATTTCTTCTGAACCAAAACTCAAATCAAAACTCCGATTTCACCAAAATGATCCTCTCTTCTTCCTCTACATAACCATGTAACTTATCAAGGATGGAAATAAGGTGAGATGGCTGTCTCCCTCCCTCTTCAATTCGGTTTTCAAGGAAAACCATGCAAAACATGTGTTTTCTTGATGTTCTTCCTTAGGAATCATGCTTAACTTGACTTGAGGGCCAAGAAACATTAATTTTCAGCAAGTCTAAGGTGAGATATCTCTTCCTAACATGCTGAGGGAGATTTGGTCAGTTGAGAGTTTGTGGATTTAAAGTTGTTCTTGATGTGTTTTAGGAGGAAAAAGTGCTTAAGGACCACCTGAAAGTCTAACCGAATTTGGAGCAGCAAATCAAGGTAGGAATTGACGAATTTAATCTTGATTGATTGTGTTTGAGTTGTGTGATTATGATATGGTTTGGTTATGCTTGAAATTTATTGTTTATATGAGTAATTCTTGTTGAAATTTTGGTGAAAATTTGATGAAATTTGATGATATTCAACTTTGAATTTGTGTTCTTTATGGCTGCTGGAAAAACGAACCCTAGAGGTTAAATTGAGGTTCAATTTGTGTTAAAATCATGTAGAAAAGATGGGGTTTTAGTGGCTACTAATTTATTTTGAATTTTGGTAAAAGTCGGTTGCTGAAAAGACTGAAAAACGGGTAAAAACAGAGAAAGAATCTGAAGAATATATGAAGAACACGAAGAACACTTTGAGTGTGGTGAAGAACAACGAAGAACACCTTTTTGATTCATAAAAGGGCAAGGAAGTAATTATTTTGGTGTTTGAGGGGTTCTTTTGTAATTTCTGAAAGTTAGGGTGGTAAAAGTAGAAATATTAAAAGTTACGGGTGATAAAAAGTGAATTTTAAAGGTTAAAGGTAAAGTTAAAGTAATTTTCAAAAATATATTAATAAAATATTAAATAATAATAAAATATTAAATAATAATATTTAATTAAAAAAATATTTTAATAAAAATAATAAAATAATGCGAAAAAGTTAAACTCTTGAGTTACGACTAGGGTTAGGTATTATATGAAAAGTTAAACTATTTTAGTATAGACTTAATGAACCTATACTTGGGACAGGCTAACTATTCATACCGAAATTTACATAAGCTTTAAATACATACGTTAAACAGAGAAATCAGAGCAGAGTAAAGAAAACACAGAGAACAGAGTAACCAGAGAAAAGTAAAGAGATACAGAGAAAAGAGTAATCAAAGCAGAGTAAAAAGACAAAGTGAAAAGAGTAATATGATAAAGAGAAATGGTTTGAGCCAAGATATTGTGAAATTGAAAGATGTAAAGTTTGTATAGTATGATTGAACAGAGAAAGAAAGAAGTACTGTATAAGAATGTGAAAGTGATGATGAATAACAAGAATGATAATGAATGATGATAATGAGAAAAGAGTAATATAACAAAAAGAATAGAGGAGAAGAGTATAAGAATAAAGAGTTAAGCCTTGTGGCATGATGTTCTGTTGTATGTTCATCTGCTGCTTTTCCATTGGCCCTAGAGGTCCTGTAGGCCCAAGTTCACCTACAGTAAGTTGTTATTCCTGTAGGCTGAGGTTCACCTGCAGTGAATATCAATTGTGTATCTCAGGGTGTTGCTCCTGTAGGCCGAAGTTCACCTACAGAGAGTTGTGATACCTGTAAGCCAAAGTTCACTTACAGGGGCGCTATTTCTGTAAGCCGAAGTTCACTTACAGAGGTGTTATTTCTGTAGGCCGAAGTTCACCTACAGAAAGTTGTTGTGTTGTGTTTAGACTATTCCTGTAAGCCGAAGTTCACTTATGGGAGTGCTATTTCTGTAGGCTGAAGTTCACCTACAGAAAATAAGCCATATCTAGGACTAGTTCCTAGGTAATGTCGGGCTACAGGGTGTAAACCGACACGTGAGCTCATGGCCTGCATAGGACAGACATGCATCATACTTGGTTGCGCATTTCCTCTGTTATGATTGTTGTTTGAATGTATGATTTCTTTGTTTTCATTCTATTCTCTGTGTCTGTGTTTTGTTTTCTTGTATTCTTTTGTTTGTGTTTTGCCTTCTTAGTTTCTTTATTTATCTGTATCTTCTGTTTACTATTTCTCAGTATTCTGCTATATGTCTGCTAAGCGACACGAAATTAATGAACTTAAGTAATAACCCCGACCCTACTAAGAACTCCCCAGTTCTTACCCCTTCTCTCTCTCTTCCCCCTTCAGATGGAAGCATGAGCACCCTTCCGTAGTTTACTAATGACTGTTCTGCAAAGAGGATTCCGCTCTAGGTAGTCTTCTGAGTCTAGAGTCAACTCCGTTACCTGTTTATATGTATATATTGTGAGGCCAGCCAACGTCTGCACCCTGCTTATCTACAAACATTAGCCTAAGTCCTCCGTACAATGTTGCCGTTATGTGGCCACTCGATGAAGTACTTGAGAGATGCTCTTTGACAACATATGATCGTGCAGAGGATTAGTAGACGACCTTCCACATTTTGATGACGTTCCACCTGACTTGAGTTTTGAAGACCTAGAACGTACTTTCCCTCGCTTTAGTAGTTTAGAGGGACTAAGTGAGTATAGAGTCTAGGCTAGCCTGGGTGCGAGCTTAGGGACTTCTTGAACAGGTCAGGACCTGGGATGTTGTATGTATATATATGTATATAGTTATTATCTAGTTATATCTAGGGGTGTCCTAACTAAAGATCTTTACTCTAATAAAGGCTAGATAACCGAATGATATCAACTGCTTGTGATATATTTATGTATGGTTGTTTATAACTGTTTTATCTGCTACCAGTTGTGAATTGCTTATAAATGATTCTGTTTATTAATTCAAACGTTTTCAAAAAAAAAAAGTACCTCACAAAATAACTACGCTTTTAACAACGAATCAGGCTCATATAATAAATAATAGATAATAATTAGGAAGATAAGTTGGTAGCGCTCAGTTTCTAGTATGATCATGATGTACCAAAAATTGGGTCGTTACATAAATAACCTTTTAATTTAATTTTATTTTCATTTTTAATTTTTAATTGCTACTATGAACTCTCACCCCTTTGGCTATGAGTCTGGTTACAATAATGTTGCAGGAAGAAGAAATTACAATGAGAACAGGCATCAAGGTTGGAACAATCAAAGATGGGAGGAGTCACAAGGATTTGATCAACCCTCATGGCAACAACCACCTCCAATGGACTATCAACAACCACCACCATATGCCTATGAATCCTTTCCTCAACATGATTTTAGACCACCATACTCACAAGCCCCTTTCCGCCATTCACCTCCATATGACCCTAACCCACATCCACCATACCAACCACCTTATGAACCAAATGAACCATACATAGATCCACCCCAAACCTCCATGGAGAAAGCACTTGCCAATCTAAACTCTACTATACAAGCTCTCGTCGCCCAAATCAGACCACCAAATACCTTCAACAATCAACCCTCAAGCTCTAGTGCACCTCCTTTTCAACCACACAATGATCTTTTTATCCCATCACCACCCTCCATGGAAGAACACCCACATCCATCAATCCAAAAGCAAGATGATCCCAATTATGCTATTGATATAGAATAGGAAAGAACGAATCATCTTCGCGAATCCATACTTCAAAAAGAGCTAGAGAAGGCCCTACGGGTAAGGGTAGGAGAGACCCTTGAAGATGAAAGAATAGTTGAAAGGAGTTGTCATGGAAAGAAAAACATCGAGGATGAGTACGATTTTATACTTAAACAACTGGACAAAGAAGCAATTATTAAAAAGGAAAAAGTGGTTGCAGACTTAAGAGATGTTGTACCTCCATTGGAAAGTCCAGTCACAGAGCCTCCTTCCACGGTGTTTGATGTTGATGTTGAGAAGAGCGTACAACCTCCAAGGCAGATCATGGTTGAAGATTTTGTGGAGGTTGATCAAGAGGTAGAAGATGTCAAAGAAGAGCACAAGGGAGTGGAGCTTGAAATTACCTTGCCAAAGTTGTTGGAAACCCCTCCCCCTAAGTTGCCATCATCCTTCACAACATTCAAGTGGGTAAAATTCATATCCCTTAGCTTTCTAATCCCACTTGAATATGGGCTACTGGAGACGGATGGTCAACTTAGAGCTCTTTGTGGCATTAAGAGTAAGAGGAAGATGGCCAGTGGTAAGAATTGTCCTGCAAGGTTCATCATGGTTGGAAGCTTTAAGTTTAAATGCAAAGGTTGGTGTAAAGCTCAATTGAATGGGTCTAGGAATTTGTTTGGACGCTTCAGTGAGAATTCTAAAGCTGAACCACCCGGATGGAATCATGATAATCAACTTAAAGATGGGTGCGAAAGCAAGATTTGGGACCCCGGAATTCATCCCGGTAATCAGCACTCTTGGGGCCTTGTCACTTGCTTTAACTTACTTGAAGGCTTTCTGCGCCTAGTTTGGGACCCCGGAGGTTACTGGAGATACAAACATTGGTGGAGATTCCTGGATGAATACAAGCATAAGCCACCATAACAGGGAGCTCACCAAATGTCCAACTTAAGGACTCTAACTAAAAGTGCTAGGTGGGAGACAACCCACCATGATTATAAAAATAAATAAATAAATAAATAAATAAATAAAGCACGCACGTGACGTGGCAGCGTCGCTGACGCGTTCGCGTCACCAGTGCATTAGGAGGAAAAGAAATTGAACAAAGAGTTACGCAGGAGCAGGGCTGGAGGCATGCCAAGGGCACAAATCGTCCCACGCGACCGCGTCGCTGATGCGGCCGCGTCATTTGCAAAATGGCTTCCCCACGCGTCCGCATCACCTACGCGACCGCGTGGCCCTGGATTTCGACGTAACAAGGTGTATGGCCGAAAGTTGAGCTGGAATTGGGCTAGACTCGTGCTGGAAGGCCAAGCCCTAACATGCGACCGCGTGCCCCACGCGGCCGCGTCATTTTAAGAAGATGGCCACTCACGCGATCACATCGACCACGCGACCGCGTCACCCTGGATTTTGGCAATACTAAGTTTTGAACAGAGAGTTGTGCGACCACGAGGCTGCACTCGCGCCACTAGCACAAATCGAGTCACGCGATCGCGTGTCCCACGCGTCCGCGTCACCCAACCTTATCGCGCACCACACGACCGCGTCGCCAGCGTCGCACAACCTATCCAGATTAGTGCCAATTTTCTTATCATTTCTTTTGTAATCCTAATTTCTTCCTTCTCTCTCCTTTCTCACTTTCTTTTTCCTCTTCTCACCCTTTTTCACTCTCATTCTATTTTATTTAATTTATTTGCATACTTTCATTCATTGTATATTTTTATTTATTATTTTACCATTGGTGTTCAAATGTTCTTATTCAAGTGTTACATCTTTTCTAGTATTTTCTTGGTGCTTAGTAACTTGTTTAATTCTAATTGGGTAATATTATTTAAATCAATGCTAATTTTTATAATACTGATATTCCTTTTGCATTGACATGAACTTACATTGTCTTTCATTACCCACTCTCTTCCCCATTATTGCAAATTCTGCACCACTGGTATGCCATGGCTTCTATTGTTTTCTCACTTACATGTTGAAGCTTCCATGTAAATGAGACCCTTATCATTTTGGCATTAACCCACCCATACCTAATTTATTTTCTATCTTTATTTTTGGGTTACTTTTTCTTTTCCCTCTTCTTTCAGGATGGCCACCCGGAAGGGAAGCGAAAAACGTTTACATGGGGAGACAAGACAAGTCCATCTGCACAATCCTTGAAGAAGAGCGTCAGTTGAAACAACCCGTCCACCTGCACATCTCAGCATGCACCGAGGACGGTGCAATCTTTAAGTGTGGGGAGGTCGATACCGATCTCCATGGGTTAGTACCTTTCTGTGTCAACACCAATGTTTAAATTTTCTTTATTAAATTATTTGTTGCATTTGCATGTTTAATTGCATGTTTATTTGATTTTTGCATTTAGTTACTGCTTGGTTAAAATAATAAGTTTCTTCTTAAGATCCTATTTTTGAAAATTTTCACTAATTTAAATAAATAAAAAATAAAAAAATTTAAAATTTTTATGTGTAAATTTGTTTGAAGTTGTATTTGGAACATGGTTTTTTTTTTAGCCAAAGAACACACAACCTGTGAGATTTTGAGCTTATTTACATGGTTACATTATTTAACCATAAATTTTTATTCCTGTGTGTTTCCTTCTCTATGATTGTAATCTATATTTTGTTTCAATCTATATGTCCATTATTTAGTGTATTTACATGCTTCCATATGATTGAGGCCATTGTTTGATTTTAGCTCACTTATCCCAAATAAGCCTACCCTTTAAATCACCCTTGTCAGCCACTTTGAGCCTTTTAATCCCCATTTATTCTATACTTTACCACATCACTAGCCTTAAGCAGAAAAACAAATTAAAAACCCCAATTGAATCTTTGGTTAGCTTAAGATAGAGATTATGCATCAACTAAGTGTGGGGAAACTGTGGGAACATGGGTTAATAAAGGAAAAGTATAATGTTTCTAATTTATTTGAATATCAGGAATTTGGGAACCTACTCATGAAAAACCAAAATAGAAAAATAATAGAAAATCCATGTGCATTGATAAGTTATGTTTGTTTCTCTACAAAAAAAAAGAGAAAAAAGAGAAAAAAATCCAAAAATACTCATTAAATAAGTAAATAAGGGGACATAATTACCCGAATATTAAGTTTAATAAAAGATCAATGCACATGTGATAAAAATTAAAGAAAAATTTGGTACATGAGTATGGGAATTATACAAAAGTGAGAATTATGGGTAGCTAGGCATGAATTTAAAAGTATATAGAGTATATGTATATTAGGTGAGAGCTTAGGTTAATTGAAGATTCATATTATAGCTCACTTGGCCATACATATATCCTTACCTTTACCTCAGCCCCAATACAACCTTGAAAAGACCTCATGATGTTTGCATTGGTACATTAAATATTTGTTGATTGGTTAGATGAAGAACAAGGTTTAGAAAGCATGACTAGAGAAGAGTAGAGTGAATAACCCTATACACTTTAGAGATTAGAGTGATATACACTACCAGTGAGGGTTCAATGCTTGATTCTATGTTCCCTGCTTTCATGAGCTGTCTTCTTACAAGTTTACCTGATTTTTATTTTATGATTTGAATTAGTGAAATCTGATTTATGTTTGTCTTGAAGAACTTATTTATTTTTAACCAAGTAGGTAGAAATATTTTGCATGTAGTTGTATTCATATAGATAGGATTGCATTTCATACATCCTACCATTCCTCTTCATCTTTATAGCTTCTCTTGAACTTAGCATGAGGACATGCTAGTGTTTAAGTGTGGGGAGGTTGATAAACCACTATTTCATGGTTTATCTTGTGCTCAATTGAGTGGTTTTTATCTACTCTTTACCCACTTATTCATACTATTTGCATGATTTTACATTTGCCTTCCTAATTATGTGCTTTGATTGAAAACATGTTTCTTTGGACTTATATTTGCTAATATTAATCCTCTCTTATTACCATTAGATGCCTTGATATGTGTGTTAAGTGTTTTCAGAGATTATAGGGCAGGAATAGCTCAGAGGATGGAAAGGAAGCATGCAAAAGTGGAAGGAATACAATAAGTTGGAGAAATTGTTAAGCGGTCCAGCCTGACCTCTTCGCACTCAAACGGCTATAACTTTAGCTACAGAGGTCCAAATGACGCCGTTCCAGTTGCGTTGGAAAGCTAACGTTCGGGGCTTCGATTTGATATATAATATGCTATTGTTCCCCTGACGCTAGGCGACGCGACCGCGTGCTCCATGCGGCTGCATCGCAGTGACGGGAATCCAGCGTGGCAAAATTCAAAACCAGCGAATTCTGGACTGTTTTTGACCCAGTTTGCGGCCCAGAAAACACAGATTAGAGGCTATAAATTGGGGGAATGCATCCATTCATGGAAGAGGCTCTCATATTCACAATTTTAGGAGTAGATGTAGTTTTTAGAGAGAGAGGTTCTCTCCTCTCTCTTAGGATTAGGATTTAGGACTTCTCTTAGTTTTAGGAGTGACTCTCAATCCCAGGTTCTTTATTTTTATTTATTTTCCTAATTTAATTTATGAACTCTTCCATGTTATATTTGATATCTTTATTAGAGTTAATTGAGGTATTTCAGATTTATGATTGCTTTCTTTTATTTATATAAATAATTTAGATTTTTTTCCCTTTTGGCTTTGGTTGAGTCATTGGAGACTCTTGAGTTATCAAACTCATTGTTAATTGAAAATTGGAATTCTTCAAGAATTAATTCGAGTTCCACTAACTCTGACTTTTTCCAAGGAAAGACTAGGACTTGAGGAATCAGAATTAATTCATCCACTTAACTTACCTTCATAGTTAGAGGTTAACAAAGTGGGAGAAAAATCCAATTCTCATTACAATTGATAAGGGAAACTAGGATAGGACTTCCAGTTTTCATATCTTGCCAAGAGATTTTATTATTATTATTTTATTTTACTTGCTACTTAACTAACTTTTTACCTTTATCCAAAACCCCCAATTTACAAACTCATAACCAATAATAAATACACCTCCCTGCAATTCCTTGAGAAGACGACCCGAGGTTTAAATACTCGGTTATCAAATTTAAAGGGGTTTGTTACTTGTGACAACCAAAACGTTTGTACGAAGGGATTTCTGTCGGTTTAGAGACTATATCTACAACGCGACTGTTTTTATGAACTTCTTTACTGGCAAAAATCCTACGTCAATAGCCATCTAAAAAGTAGTAATAATCATGACCTGCTAGTCTTTCTAGCATCTGGTCTATGAATGGTAAAGGAAAATGATCCTTTCTGGTGGCTATATTGAGCCTTCTATAGTCAATACACATGCGCCACCCTGTAACTTTTCTTGTAGGAACTAGTTCATTTTTTTCATTATGAACCACTGTCTTGCCTCCCTTTTTGGGGACAACTTGGACAGGCCTCACCCAGGGGCTATCAGAAATAGGATAAATAATCCCATCCTCCAGTAACTTGGTGACCTCCTTCTGCACCACTTCCTTCATGGCTGGATTTAGCCGCCTCTGTGGTTGAACCATTAGCTTAGCATCGTCCTCTAATAGGATCTTGTGCATGCATCTTGCTAGGCTGATGCCCTTGAGATCACTTATGAACCACCCAAGAGCTGTCTTGTGTGTCCTTAGCACTTGAAGTAGCGCTTCCTCTTCCAGGGGATTTAAAGCAGAGCTTATGATCACCGGAAAAGTGTCACCTTCTCCCAGAAATGCATATTTCAGCAATGCTGGTAATGGTTTAAGCTCGGGTTTAGGAGGTTTTTCCTCTTCTTGAGGAAGTTTCAGAGGCTCTTTCAATTCCTCTGATTCCTCCAGATCAGGCTGAACATCTTTAAAGATGTCTTCCAGCTCTGATTCGAGACTCTCAGCCATGCTGATCTCCTCTACCAAAGGGACAATAAGATCAACTTTCATGCAGTCTTTTAGTGTGTCTGGATGCTGCATGGCTTTGACAACATTTAACTTAAACTCATCCTCATTGACTTTCAGGGTTACTTCCCCCTTTTGGACATCAATGAGAGTTCGTCCAGTTGCTAGGAAAGGTCTTCCTAGAATGAGAGTAGCATTCTTGTGCTCCTCCATTTCCGTCACTACAAAGTCAGTGGGGAAAGCGAATGGCCCAACCCTGACAATCATGTCTTCAATCACGCCTGATGGGTATTTAATGGAGCCATCAGCAAGTTGGAGACATATCCGGGTTGGTTTGACTTCTTCAGTTAAACCAAGCTTTCTGATAGTGGATGCAGGTATTAGGTTGATGCTTGCTCCAAGATCACATAAAGCTATCTTGGTGCAATTACCCTCTAATATGCATGGTATCATAAAGCTCCCGGGATCTTTAAGCTTTTCTGGGAAGCTTTTCAGAATGACTGCACTGCATTCTTCAGTGAGGAGAACTCTTTCAGTTTCTCTCCAATCCTTCTTATAACTCAAGATCTCTTTCATGAACTTGGCATAAGAGGGTATTGATAAACCACTATTTTATTGTTTATCTTACACTCAATTGAGTGGTTTTTATCAACTCTTTACCCACTTATTCATACTATTTGCATGGTTTTACATTTGCCTTCCTAATTATGTGCTTTGATTGAAAACATGCTTCTTTGGCCTTAAGTTCACTATGTTTAATCCTCTCTTATTACCATTAGATGCCTTGATATGTGTGTTAAGTGATTTCAGAGATTACAGGGTAGGAATGGCTCAGAGGATGGAAAGGAAGCATGCAAAAGTGGAAGGAATACAAGAAGTTGGAGAAATTGCTAAGCTGTCCAGCCTGACCTCTTTGCACTAAAACGGTCATAACTTGAGCTAAAGAGGTCCAAACAACGCGGTCCCAGTTGCGTTGGAAAGCTAACATCCGGGACTTCGATTTGATATATAATATGCCAATGTTTCTCTGAAGCTAGGCGATGCGAACGCGTGCTCCACGCGGACGCATCGCAGTGACAAAAATCAGCGTGGCAGATTTCTTCTCAAGGGATTTCTGGGCTGTTTTCGACCCAGTTTTCGACCCAGAAAACACATATTAGAGGCTATAAAGTGGGAGAATCTATTCATTCATAAAACAAGCTCATAATACACAATTTTAGGATTTAGATGTAGTTTTTAGAGAGAGAGGTTCTCTCCTCTCTCTTAGGATTTAGTTTTAGGATTTATGATTATTTCTTCTTCATCACAGGTTCAATGTTCCTCTTATTTATTTTCTACTTTTATTATATACCTTTAATTATTATTTATCTTTCCAATTTGGCTTATGCTACATTCATGTTATGATTTTCTTAATTAATATTATTTGAGGTATTTCAGATATAAGATTGCTTTGCTTTATTTATATTGATGCTTTTAATTTAATTTAGATATTTTCTTCCTTTTGGCTTTGGTTAAGTAATTGGTAATGCTTGAGCTGTCAAATAAAGCAGTGGTTGAAATTGGGAGTTGCTCCAATAACTCTAGTCTTTCCATAGGAATTGACTAGGACCTGAGGATCAAGCTAATTAGTCCACTTGATTTACCTTCATAGTTAGAGGTTAACAAAGTGGGATTAAAATCCAATTCTCATCACAATTGATAAGGATAGGACTTCCAGTTCTAATACCTTGCCAAGAGTTTATTTTATTATTACTATTTTATTTTTCTTATCATTTAACATACTGGTTCCTTACTTTCAAAATCCTCAATTTACAAGATTCATAACCAATAATAAGAACATACTTTCCTGCAATTCCTTGAGAAGACGACCTGAGGTTTAAATACTTCGGTTATCAATTCTATCAGGGGTTTGTTACTTGTGACAACCAAAACGTTTGTAAGAAAGGTTGATTGCTTGGTTTAGTAACTATACTTGCAACGAGAGTTTACTATAACTTCTAAACCATCAATCTTCAGTTCTTCAGGTATTTGCTCAAGTACTTCTGCAAACGAAATCTTTATTTCAAGAGTCATGAGATAGTTTGCAAAGCGAGCAAATTTCTTATCCTGCTCCTCTTGGCAGAGTTTTTGAGGATAAGGCATCTTGGCTTTGTATTCCTCAACCTTGGTTGCTGCAGGTTTATTTCCTACAGAGGTGGTTGGAGAAGCCTTTTTAGAGGGGTTGCTATCAGCACTTGTGTGTGTCTGATCCCTCACTGGCATTTGGATAACAGGGTTAGAAGCTTGATTGGCGTTGGACACCAACTTCTTGCCTGTTTCTGGCATTTGAACGCCAGAACTGAGCTTCCATTGGGCGTTTGACGCCAGCTCCTTGCCTGTTTCTAGCGTTTGAACGCCAGAATTGTTCCTCTCTGGGCTCTTACTATCCTCAGAGGGATTTTGGATAATATTTTGCTCATCCTCTGTCAGTTGTTATTTCCTTGGCTTTCTGTTGCTCTGAAGTGAGGTATTTAATGTTTTCCCACTTCTTAATTGAACTGCCTGGCACTCTTCTGTTATCTGCTTTGATAACTGCTATTTTGTCTGATTCAATTGTGCCTCTATATTTTTATTAGTATTTTTAGTGTCTTGTAGCATTTCCTTGAATTCTGCTAGCTGTCTTGTTAGAAAGCACAATTGTTGATTGAGTTCAGCAACTTGTTCTAGAGGACCAAGTTCAGTAGACACTGCTTTGGCTTCTTCTTTTATGGAGGACCCACTACTTATGTACAGATGCTGGTTTCTAGCAACTATATCAATAAGCTCTTGAGCCTCTTCAATAGTTTTTCACAATTACCAAGAACATAAGCACACTGCTCTAGCCAATTGAGCTATAAATTTAAAGTGTTTTAATAAAGGTATTTAATGTATAAAATTTTTTGAATACTGATAATTTGAAAATGCACAAGAAAAACAAGAAAAGACACAGAACAGGAAAAACTAAAGATCAAACAAGAAAAATAGCAAGAACAACTTGAAGATCAAGAAAGAACAATGAACACAAATTCGAAAATTTAAAAGAGAATAGAAACATGCAATTGACACCAAACTTAAAATATGAAATAAAACTCAAACAAAAAAACTCAATTATTAGTTTATAAAAATTTTCGAAAAATTTAAAAAGAGAAAATAAGGATTTAAAAAAAATTTCAACCAAAAACATTAATAGAAGACGCAATTTTAGTGACTCTAAACTAAAAAGATAAATTTTTCCTAATCTAAGCAACAAAATAAATTGTCAGTTGTCCAAACTCGAACAATCCCTGGCAACGGCACCAAAAACTTGGTGCACAAATTGTGCACTGGGTCGTCCAAGTAATACCTTACGTGAGTAAGGGTCGATCCCACGGAGATTGTCGGCTTGAAGCAAGCTATGGTTATTTTGTAATTCTTAGTCAGGAAATCAATGATAAGAGTGATTATATTTATGAAGAGTAAAAAGCATAAATTAAATAATACTTGTTATGCAGTAATGGAGAACAGATTGAGGTTTTGGAGATGCTTTGTCTTCTGAACCTCCGCTTTCCTACTGTCTTCTTCTTCACGCACGCAGGTCTCCTTCCATGGCAAGCTGTATGTAGGTGGATCACCGTTGTCAATGGCTACCATCCATCCTCTCAGTGAAAATGGTCCAAATGCGCTGTTACCGCACGGATAATCATCTGTCAGTTCTCACTCATGTTGGAATAGAATCCATTGATTCTTTTGCGTCTGTCACTATGCCCAACACTCGCGAGTTTGAAGCTCGTCACAGTCATCCCTTCCTAGATTCTACTCGGAATACCACAAACAAGGTTTAGACTTTCTGGATCTCAAGAATGGCCGCCAATAGTCCTAGCCTACACCACGAAGACTCTGATCTCACAGATTCGAATGCTCTGTTGTCAGGAGATGCAATCAAACACGTGAACCAGGAATTAAAGAGATACACACTCAATCTAAGGTAGAATAGAAGTGGTTGTGAGGCACGCGTTCATAGGTTGAGAATGATGATGAGTGTCATGGATCATCACATTCATCACGGTTAAGTACAAGCGAGTATCTTAGAATAGAAACAAGCGTGATTGAATAGAAAACAGAAGTAGTTGCATTAATCCATCGAGACACAGCAGAGCTCCTCACCCCCAATCATGGAGTTTAGAGACTCATGCCGTAGAGATACAATGTAAAATGTGAAAATGTCATGATGTCTGAAATAAATCTCTAAAAGTTGTTTAAATACTAAACTAGTAACCTAGGTTTACAGAAAATGAGTAAACTATGAGCTGGGCTGAGACTTGAGCTTTACACGTGCCTAGGCTATTTCTGGAGTTAAACGCTAGGTTGTAACTTGTTTTGGGCGTTTAAATTCAACTTGTAACCTGTTTCTGGCGTTTAACGCCAGAATAGGGCAGAGAACTGGCGTTGAAAGCCAGTTTGCGTCGTCTAAACTCGGGCAAAGTATAAACTATTATATATTGCTGGAAATCCCTGGATGTCTACTTTCCAACGCAATTGAGAGCGCGCCAATTGGGTTTTTGTTGCTCCAGAAAATCCATTTCGAGTGTAGGGAGGTCAGAATCCAACAGCATCTGTAGTCCTTTTTCAGCCTCTGAATCAGATTTTTGCTCAGGTCCCTCAATTTCAGCCAAAAAATACTTGAAATTATAGAAAAACACACAAACTCATAGTAAAGTCCAAAAATGTTATTTTTATTTAAAAACTAATAAAAATATAATAAAAACTAACTAAATCATACTAAAAACTATATGAAAATACCCCCAAAAAGCGTATAAAATATCCGCTCATCAACTGGCTAACGCCAACCTCCACAGAACACTAATCGACCAGGGAAGTTCCACGGATATCTTGTTCAGATCTGCCTTTGACAAGCTCAGCCTACAAGAAAAAGAGCTCAGAGCATATCGGAATAACTTGTTCGGACAGGGAAACACCCTGATTCAACCACGAGGATACATCTCCCTGCTTACAACCTTTGGAAAAGGAACTTGGTCTAGGACATTGAGTATAGACTATATTGTAGTCGATGTGAGCTCAGCCTACAATGCATTAATAGGTCGGACAACGTTAAACCAGCTTACCGCTGTGGTCTCCACTCTACACCTATGCATGAAGTTTTCCACACCGGAAGGGATTGCTACAATAAAGGGAGATCAAAAACTCGCACGACGTTATTACAACGAAAGTCTGAACCTCAAAGGAGACCCTAGAGGAAAAGAAAACAACACTATAGAACTCGGGGGAATCCGAGCTCGCAAAGAACTCCACTCCCAGCCAGAAGGTTAGACTCAAGAAGTTCAAATTGGAGACGATCCAAGCAAAACAACAAATATAAGAGCAAATCTGAGAGAAGACTTAAAGGAATTGCTAATAAAGCTCTTATGAGATAATTCCGACCTCTTTGCATGGAAGGCCGTTGACATGCCAGGAATTGATCCCAGACTAATGTGTCACAAGTTAGCCGTATACCCAAGGTCTCGGCCAATACAGCAAAAGCGTAGGAAGCTCGGCCCAGAAAGGTCGCAGGCTGTGGAAGAGCAGGTACAGGCCTTGCTGGAGGCAGGGTTCGTAAGGGAAGTGAAATACCCACTATGGCTAGCCAATGTGGTGTTGGTTAAAAAGTCAAACGGGAATTGGTGGATGTGCAGTGATTACACCGACCTCACAAAGCCTGCCCAAAAGATCCCTATCCACTCCTGAACATCGACACACTAGTCGACGCTTTCTCAGGCTATCAATACCTCTCCTTCATGAATGCTTACTCGGGATACAACCAGATCCCAATGTATCAACCCAACCTAGAGAAGATATCATTCTTAACCCCAAAAGCAAACTATTGCTATATAGTTATGCCCTTCGAACATAAGAACGCAGGGGCTACTATCAAAGACTGATGAACAAAGTCTTCGCCGACCACATCGGAAAGCTAATGGAGGTGTACGTGGACGACATGCTGGTAAAAACACAAAGGGAGGAATCTTTGATAGCCGACCTCACCAAAGTGTTCGACACCATAAGAAAGCATGGTATGCGACTTAACCCCATAAAGTGCACCTTTGCGGTAGAAGCTAGCAAATTCCTGGGCTTCATTCTCACCCAAAGAGGAATCGAAGCAAACCCAGATAAGTGTCAGGCCATACTTCACATGAAAAGTCTGACCTGTGTAAAAGAGGTCCAGCAGCTCAATGGAAGATCAGCGGCTCTGTCTAGGTTACTAGCTGGATCAGCCTTAAGATCTCTCCCCTTCTATGCAACATTAAGGAAGGGAAAGAGGTTTGAGTGGACCCCAGAATGTAAACAAGCCTTCCAAGATTTCAAGAAATTTCTGGGGTAACCACCTGTCCTTACTCGACCTCGGGAAGGTGAAGAGCTCATACTATACCTCGCCGTAGGAAGTCAGGCAATAGCATCAGCACTAGTCAAAGAAGACGAAAGTGGGCAACAACCAATCTACTTTATCAGTAAGGCTTTACAAGGGGCTGGATTAAACTATCAAAAGATAGAAAAGTTCGCCTACGCCCTCATACTTACTTCCCGACGACTCCGACTATACTTTCAAGATCACACCATCAGAGTACGAACCAACCAACCCATAAAGGGGATCTTGCAAAAAACAGACTTAGCAGGAAGAATCCTACAATGGGCTGTCGAGTTATCCGAATTCAATATCAAGTATGAAGCTCAGACAGCTATCAAATCCCAGTACCTGGCCGACTTTATCGCAGAATATACTGACACCCCGGGAACCCCCACAAAGTGGAGCCTTTATGTAGATGGCTCCTCAAACAAAGTCGGGGAGTGGTGCAGGCATCATTTTAGAAAGCGATCATGGAACTCAAATCGAGCTCTCCTTAAAATTTGAGTTTCCTGCCTCGAATAATCAAGCTGAATATGAAGCACTACTGATAAACCACTCTTTTATGGTTTATCTTGTGCCATTTGAGTGGTTTTTATCAAGTCCTTACCTAGTTATTCATATGATTTGCATGATTTTACAATTCCTTCCTAGTGTTATTCTATGGTTGAAAACTTGCTTCCTAGAATCTTTAATTTGTGTATTTTAATTCTCCTTTATACCATTTGATGCCGTGATTTGTGTGTTAAGTGTTTCAGGCTTTATAGGGCAGGAATGGCTTAGAGAATGGAGAGGAAGCTTGCAAAAATGGAAGGAACATAAGAAACTAAGGAGATAACCAGTGAGTTTCGACGTGCACGCATAGCTCACGCATGCGCACGACATGGAGAAACTTGCAGCGACGCGTGCACGTGCCTGACGCGTACGCATGGATTGGAGTTCTACTAGATGACGCGTACGCATGCTTGACGCATACATGTGACACGCCAAGATGACCAGCGACGCGTACGCGTCACATGCACGATGTGCAGAAATAACAGAAAATGCTGGGGGCAATTTTGGGCCGAGTTCCGACCCAGTTTTTGGCCCAGAAAACACAGATTAGAGGCTATAAAGTGGGGGAATCCATTCATTCATGGGGGGAACTTCTCATAATTCACAATTTTAGGTTTTTAGATGTAGTTTCTAGAGAGAGAGAGGATCTTTTCTCTCTCTAGGTTTTAGGATTTAGGATTTCTCTTAGGTTAGGTTTACTTCTTCTCCATTCCAGGTTCAATGTTCCTTTAATTTAGTTTCTCTTCTACTTTTATTTATTCTATTACTTTAGTTTGTTTATTTTCCTAAATTAGTTTATGAACTCCATGTTAGATTTGATTTCTTTATTTAATGCAATTTGAGGTATTTCAGATTTATGGTTGCTTTCTTCAATTTATGTGATTGATGCTTTCAATATTTAGATTTCTCTCCTTTTGGCTTTGGTTGAGTAATTGGTGACACTTGAGTTATCAAACTCCTTTGTTGATTGATAATTGGAATTTTCTGGTTGATTTGGATCCCTCTAAAGCTAGTCTTTCCTTAAGAGTTGACTAGGACTTGAGGAATCAAGTTGATTAGTCCACTTGACTTTCCTTTATTTAGTAAGGGTTAACTATGTGGGAGTAATGAACAATTCTCATCATAATTGATAAGGATAACTAGGATAGGATTTCCAGTTCTCATACCTTGCTAAGAGCTTTATTAGTTATTACTTAAATTCTTGCAATTTACTTTTCCTGTTCATTATTCAAAAACCCCAAAAAGATAATCTTCCATAACCAATAATAAATACACCTCCCTGCAATTCCTTGAGAGACGGCCTGAGGTTTAAATACTTTGGTTATTAATTTTACTAGGGGTTTGTTACTTGTGACAACCAAACTTTTGTACGAAAGGATTCTTTGTTGGTTTAGAAACTATACTTTCAACGAAGATTTATTTGTGAATTTCTTTACCGGCAAAAATCCGTTCGTAAAAAATGGAGCCGTTGCCGGGGAATTGCAATTGTGTGCCTTATTATTGGTTATTGTAAATATTTTCTTTTGCTTGTTTATTTGTTTTTGTTTTTGTTTTTAATTTTTATTAGCTATTATGAGTTCTCACCCCTCTGGCTTTAAGTTTGGTTCAAATGTTGTTGTAAGGAATGGAAGCTATAATGGAAACATGCATCAAGGTCGAAACAATCAAAGATGGAAGGAGCCACGAGGATCTGATCAATCCTTTCGGCAACATCGCCTTCCAAGGTACCATGGACAATGACCATTCTACAATGCATGCCAAGACAATAGTTATGGTGGACCTTTTCGTGACAACCAACCCCCACCAAATTACTATGGTCAAGAGCCATTCTGAGGTGCATACCAAGATGATAGATATGGTGGACCCCCTTGTAGTTACCAGCAAGCTCCATCATATGTCAATGAACCACCTCTTCAACAGAGCTTTCAACCACTATACTCACAAGCCACCTTCAACCATTCACCTCCATATGACCCTAACCCTTATCCACCCCAATTCCAACCCAATTACTCCCAAGAACCACCACCTCCATATACACCATGTCCATATCCATCAACCCAATAGCCATATGATTCTAATCATGCAATCCAAGCAGAATAAGAGTCAAGGGATCGTCTCAAGGAAAGAGAGGATCAATTTCATGCAGCTCTTCATCAACTGGAGCAAGCGATAAATCGGTTAGCTTCCCAACGTTTGGACACTCAAGGAACTCCCATGGATTCATGTGAAGAATCTAATGAAAAACGTAGCAAGAAGGAGACACCAAAAACTCTGGTGGACAGTGAGAGGCATGATTTTGTATTGGAACAAGTGGAGGAAACCGAAATTGTCAAAGAAGAGGAAGTGGTTGAAGACTTAGGAGATGTGGAACCTCCATGGGAAACTCAAGTCATAGAGCCTCCTTTCAAGACATTTGAATTTGATGTTCAGGAGGGTGTACAACCTCCAAGGCATATCATAGTTAAAGACTTGGAGGAGGTTGATCATGAGATGGATTCAATCATTGATGAATTCGTACCTACAATTGAATCCCCTCCCACTAGACTGGACATGGAGATTAAAGAAGAAGAAGCACAACCTCCCATACCCTTGGTGAACAATGAAGAAGAGATCGAATTGGAAGAAAGCCACCAAGAGAAAGAGGTTGATATTGAAGAAGCTTGCAAAGAGGTGGAAGTTATCAAAGAAGAGCCCAAGGGAATGGAGCTGGAGATCACCTTGCCAAGGTTGTTGGAGATCTCTCCCCCAAAGCCATCACCATCCATCCCTTCATTCAAGTGGGTAAATCTCTCATCTCTAAGCTTAATTAGCCCACTTGAATATGCTTTGCTTGAGACGGATGGGCAACTTAGAGCTCTTTGTGGCTATAAGAGTAAGAGGGAGATGGTTAGTGGTTGGCAACACAATCCTAGGTTCATTATGGTAGGAAGCTCATAGCTGAATTATCATGGTTGGAAGAATACTGAATTGTATGGGTCTAGGAAGCTGTTTGGATGCTTCAGTGAGAATTTAAATTGCTTACCACCCGGTTGGAACAAAGATGGTCAACAAGAAGACAGGTGCAAAAGCAAGGTTTGGGAACTCGGAATCCAGTCTAGCAATCAACACTCTTGGGGCCTTGTCACTTGCTTAATCTTGCTTGAAGGCTCTTTGCACCTAGTTTAGGATCCCGGAGGCCAATGGAATTGCAAACGTTGGTGGAGATTTCTGGATGAGTTCAAGCATAAGCCACCATGACAAGGAGCTCACCAAATGTCCAACTTAAGGACTTTAACTAAAAGTTCTAGGTGAGAGACAACCCACCATGGTATAATCGTTCCTTTTTATTCTTAATCTTATTTTATTTTATTTTTATTAGTGTTCATTCATAATTTTTTCATATTCACCTACATTCTGTATTTTGCATTCTGCATACACATAAAAAATAAAAAAATAAAAAAAATGGGGGCAAACCACGCGTGCGCGCAAGCCACGCATGGGCGTCGATAGCAATCTCGCTCCCCCATCCAACGAATAGAAAGTTGTGATGGAATCGTGTGGCTGGTGTGCTCTGCGCACAATTTGACCCAAGTGTATGCGTCTATGACGCGTGTGCGTCATCTGCCCCAAGGAAAATCCACGCGTACGCGTCAAGCACGCACACGTGTGGATATGGAAATCGGTGTAAATAGCATTTTGGACAGAAAGTTGTGCTGCCCCCACACTGGAACTGTACTAGAGGCACAAGGTCATCCACACGTATGCATCCCTGACGCGTGCACGTCATTTTGCTTCCAAGACCACCCACGCATACGTTGGGCGACGCGTACGCGTCACATGGCGAATATAGTTCTCATGCGCACGCGTGCCCTGCGCGCGCGCGTCGCATCCCGTTTTTAATTTCCTTCTCTTTTCTTCTATCTTATCTCATTCTTTCTTTCTCCTTTCTCCCTTTCTTCTTCTTCATTTCTTTAAGCTTCTATCTTTACTACATATGCATATTTTTCTTCATTGTATTTTACTTTTGTGTATATTTTTATTTTCTTTTCTACATTTATTATTTTTCCATTGGTGTTAAATATTCTTATTCAACTGTTGCATCTTTTCTTGCATTATTCTGGTGCTTCGTGACTTGTTTTACACTTTTGGATGACATTATTTATCTGTCAATGCCAATCTCTTATGATACCTATGTTCCTTTTGCATTGACATGAATTTATATTGTCTTTCATAACCCACTCTATCTCCCCCATTTGTTGTAATTTTGCACTATTAATATGCCATTTTGCTTCTACTGTTTTCTCACATGCATGTTGTAGCTACCATGCAATTGAGACCCTCATTATTTGGCATTAACCACCCATACTTTCTTTGTTTTCTTATCTTTATTTTTGGGTTACTTTTCTTCCCTTTTATCTTCTTTCAGGATGGCCACTGGGAAGAGAACCGGAAGACATTTACATGGGGCAACAGACAAGTCCATCAGCACAATCCTTGGAGAAACGCATCAGTTGTAGCAGCCCGTCCACCTGCACATCTCAGCATGCACCGAGGATGGTGCAATCTTTAAGTATGGAGAGGTCGATACCGACTTCCATGGGTTAGTTATCTTCTTCTCAACACCAATGTTTTATTTTCTTTGTTAGTTCATTGTTGCATTTGCATGTTTGATTGCATGTTTGCTTGATTTTGTGCATATTTTACCATCACTTGGTTAAAGTAATATTTTCCTTTTCAAGAAACTTTTTATAACATTTCACTAATTTGATTTAAAATTTTTGATAAACTTGTTTTAAGGAATATTATACTGGAACATGGTTTAGAGCTCGAACATACAAAACCAGTGAGATTTTTTAGCCTATTTGATTGGTTGCATTCTATCAACCTATATTTTACTTTTGGTGTGTGTTGTTCTCTCTAAAATTGTGATCTTTGTCTTGCTTAATTCTATATTTCCATGGTTTAATGTATGTATGCACCTATGTGATTGAGCCCTTGTTTCACTAAGCTTATATACCCATATGGCCTTAACCTTTCATTATCCTTTGCAAACCAATTTGAGCCTATTTTACCCCTTTTATTCTTTACTTTAGCACATCATTAACTCTAAGCAGAAAATAATAATGTCCTTAATTTGAATCCTTGGTTAGCTTAGACTAGTGAGAGTGCCTATGATTTAAGTGTGGGAAAATTGGGTTTGGAAATATTTGGTTTGAGAATTGAGTATGTTAGAATTTTCTGAAAATGTGAAAGAATGTTGAAGAATATGTTCATGCATTCAATACCTTAATCATGTGCCTTGAGAAAAGCAAAAGAAAAAAAAATTGTAAAAGAAAAGAAAAAGAGCAAATAATAAAAGAGGATAAAAATGCCCCAAAGTAAATGGTGAAACCAATACATATGAGTTGTACTCAAATAGGATGCATGAATATGTGGAAAACATGGTTAATGGATAGTTAGATGTTGTATTATGATTACATGGATTGTCTAAGTTAGGTGGAAAGTTTAAGTTAATCAAGGATTTAGATTTTAGTCCACTTGACCAAATACATTCCTACCTTAACCCTAACCCCATTACAACCCTTAAAAGACCTCTTGATATATGTATTTGTGAATTAAATTTCTTATGATTGTTAGATGAAGAGCAAGCCTTAGAAAGCAAGATTAGTAGAGAATTGAGAGAATCGAACCCTTAAACACTTGAGTGATTAGAGTGTATACACTTCTGGTGAGGGTTCGATGCTCGATTCTTTATTCCCGGCTTTCATAAGCTATATTCTTCTGCAAGTCTATTTGTACTTCATTTTTATGATTTGAATTAGTGAAATCCAGTTCATATTTGTTCTTTAAGGGTTTATTTTCTTTTAACCAAGTAGGCAATAATATTTCTGCATTTAGTTGCATTCATATAGATAGGTTACATTTCATAAGTTTTAGCATTCTTCTTCACTCTCATATAGCTTCTCTTGAGCTTAGCATGAGGACATGCTAATGTTTAAGTGTGGGGAGGTTGATAAACCACTATTTTATGGTTTATCTTGTGCTCATTTGAGTGGTTTTTATCAAGTTCTTACCCACTTATTCATATGATTTGAATGATTTTACAATTCCTTCCTAGTGTTATTTTATGGTTGAAAACTTGCTTCCTAGAATCTTTAATTTGTGTATTTTAATTCTCCTTTATACCAGTTAATGCCGTGATCCGTGTGTTAAGTGTTTCAGGCTTTATAGGGCAAGAATGGCTTAGAAAATGGAGAGGAAGCTTGCAAAAATGGAATGACACAAGAAACTAAGGAGATAACCAGCGAGCATCAACGCGCACGCATAATTCACGCGTGCGCACAACATGGAGAAACTTGCAGCGACGCGTGCGCGTGTCTGACGCGTACGCAAGGATTGGAGTTCTGCTAGATGACACGTACGCGTGCTTGACGCGTACGCGTGACACGCCAAGACGACCAGCGACACGTATGCGTGACATGCGCGATCTGCAGAAATAACAGAAAATGCTGGGGGCGATTTTGGGCCGAGTTCTGACCCAGTTTTTGGCCCAAAAAACATATATTAGAGGCTATAAAGTGGGGGAATCCGTTCATTCATGGGGGAACTTCTTATAATTCACAATTTTAGGTTTTTAGATGTAGTTTCTAGAGAGAGAGGCTAAGGCTCTCTCCTCTCTCTAAGTTTTAGAATTTAGGATTTCTCTTAGGTTAGGTTTACTTCTTCTCCATTCCAGGTTCAATGTTCCTTTAATTTAGTTTCTCTTCTACTTTTATTTATTCTATTACTTTAGTTTGTTTATTTTCCCAAATTGGTTTATGAACTCCATGTTATATTTGATTTCTTTATTTAATGCAATTTGAGGTATTTCAGATTTATGGTTGCTTTCTTCAATTTATGTGATTGATGCTTTCAATATTTAGATTTCTCTCCTTTTGGCTTTGGTTGAGTAATTGGTGACACTTGAGTTATCAAACTCCTTTGTTGATTGATAATTGGAATTTGTTGGTTGATTTGGATCTCTCTAAAGCTAGTCTTTCCTTAGGAGTTGACTAGGACTTAAGGAATCAAGTTGATTAGTCCACTTGACTTTCTTTTATTTAGTAAGGGTTAACTATGTGGGAGTAATGAACAATTCTCATCACAATTGATAAGGATAACTAGGATAGGATTTCCAGTTCTCATACCTTGCTAAGAGCTTTATTAGTTATTACTTTAATTCTTGCAATTTACTTTTCCTATTCATTATTCAAAAACCCCAAAAAGATAATCTTCCATAACCAATAATAAATAAACCTCCCTGCAATTCTTTGGGAGACGACCCGAGGTTTAAATACTTTGGTTATCAATTTTACTAGGGTTTGTTACTTGTGACAACCAAAATTTGGTACGAAAGGATTCTTTGTTGGTTTAGAAACTATACTTTCAATGAAGATTTATTTGTGAATTTCTTTACCGGCAAAAAGCTGTTCGTCAACTACTGGCTGGTTTGAGGCTAGCTAGGGAAGTGGGAGCTCAAAGACTGACCATCTTTAGCGACTCCCAAATAGTCACTTCGTAAATAGAAGGAAGCTATCAAGCTAATGATCCCACTATGAAAAATTACCTTGACAAAACTAAAGAACAGCTCGGACAATTCAAGGGATATGAGGTCTGACACATACCCCGAGAGCAGAATGCCCGAGCTGATGCACTCTCAAAACTAGCCAACACCAAACCAGGGGGCAACAATAGAAGTCTCATCCAAGAAACACTTCGAAGTCCATCAACCTTGGAGGAAGAAAAGATCCTAGCCATATCAGGATAGGATCAAGGATGGATGACTCCCATAATCAACTACGTAACATCCCGCATTTTTGAAAACCTAAATATAAATAAATTGTGATTTTATCTTGTTAAGTTTAAATTTTGTAATTTTAGAAATTATTTTGTTAGAAATAATTAAATAGATTCGGAGATAGTTTTATTTTGAATCAATTAATATTTTTAAGTAATTTTATCATAATATAATATTTTGTATAATTTTAGTAATTGAAAAATAAGAAAGAATTTGTATAATTTAATTCAAGTAACTTTTATTCTGAAAAGGTTACGATTTATTTTATTAATTTGATATCTTATTTTATAAATTAATTAATTAAGAGTAATTAAATTAGTTTTATTAATATTTGGAGTTTAAGTTGATTAATATTCTTATGTAATTTTTATAATTGGTTATTTCATATGCTTTGGAAATAAAATTTAGTAATGAAAGTATTATATAATTTAATTTAGGTAATTTCTATTATGAATGAATTATGGTTTATTTTATTAGTTTGAGTTTTAGAGATTAATTTATTAGAAATGATTAAATAGATTTTTATAAATACTTAAAGTTTAAGTAATTATATTATAATTAGATATTTTATAAATTGAAATTAAAGTTTCGGCGATAGAAAAATAATAAAAAGTTATATCATTTAATTTGAATAATTAGTATTGAGTTTAAACTATATTTTATAAAAATGTGATTAATATGCTTATTTTATAATTTAAATTAGAAATAATTAATTGAACTTAGCAATATGTTGATAAATAATGTTTTTAAATAGTTTTAAGAGAGTATATTTGGTTTTAAAATTACTCTACCTTCTAATTTTATCAAAATATCTATTCATATCTATCTATATTCTTTTATAAAATCCTAATTTCTAAACCTAATTTCCCTAATTCACAAACCCTTACCCCCCTTTTCTCCCAAACCGAAGACATACACACACGGAGGAGAGGAGAGCTTCTGAGAGGGCTGAGGAAGAAGAGAGAGCTTGGAATCGGAGGGGAAGAAGCCGCACTCTATGCTGTCCAGTTGCGCTGCTACCGCGCCACCGTCGCGCCCAGCTCGCCGCCGTCCTCCACGCGTTGCCACCACTGTTTGTAGAGAGGAGAGGAGTCGTGCGTTAAGAGCCATCGCGTCTTGCCGCCAGGGGAAACAAAACCATGAAGAGGAGAGGAAAAACGATGTTGGGAGGAAACTGAGCTACAAGCCGCTAACCGAGAAGAAGCTGTCTTCATCACCGCGATGGAGTCGTCCCTGCTAACGCCGCGCACCGCCGTCAGTGCTGCCATCGAATGGAGCTCGCTATCACAGTTTAATCACCATCAGACCTGAAGGGAAGCGCCACTAATATTGCCCGACAGCAGCTTCCCCTGCGTTCCCAATTCCATTTTTGAAACTGTAACACTCTTGCTCATGCTCTGCTTCCCGATTTTATTTCTCTACTATGTTTTAATTCTGAATACAATAGTGTATGTTCATATTTTGTATTGTTGTCGCCATCGCCAATCTGGATCCTAGTCGTCTCCGTCGTTCATGCCCCTTGCTGCCCCTGTTTCTCTACTGCTATTATTTGGAGTACCAGCGTTGATGCTATTATGAATCTGTTAGAGTTGCTATTGGTGAGTCTGATGCTACTTTAATTCTGGATTGATCTTTTCCTTGATCATTGTCTATTTACACATATTTTTGTCACTGCTATACTTGTTCTGAGTCGATCCCGGTATGTGCCTTGTCTTGAGATCTCCAGGGCTGTGATTGCTCTTAATTTCTATTCACTACCGTGAAGATTAACAATGCTGCTGTTCCGGTTGCTGCCTTGCCATTCTGGTTGCGTGACAGTCACTGCTGCTGCCATGAAACTAAAAGGGAAGGGAATTGTTACGTTAAATTATGCAATTACGACATCGATGTAGGGGGTTTAAAATGATTTTAATTTAAGAATGCCTACAAGGTTTATTGAATAACTGTAAATAGATTCAATAGCTGTGAGTAATTGATTGACTATGTGAATATTGAATTGTGGCTGAAATTGTGATTGGAATGGTTGAGATTGTGATTTGAAAATTTTTGATTAATGATATTGATTGATTGTGTGGATTGGGAACTGTTTGATGAATAATTGTTGAGAATTCCTGAATTTTAAAGGGTTAGGTTGGGTTTGTTGCCGTTGAGATGTTATTTTGTTTATTGTAATGTTAATGAACTTGGTTTGTGGTTGATTTGGAATCGGTTTTGAGGGGTATTGAAGTGTTGGATTTTGAATACAAAATGGTTTACTCAAAATCAGTGGCTCTATAGTGACTGAAATGATGAGAATTTAAATGTTAAGTAAATTATATTAAGTGTGATTGTTGAGATTTAATTTTGAAGGTTTCATATTAACTGGAACATTAGTTATGATTTTTCAAAGTTAAATCGTGAATCTGATTTTCTGCACTATTTTAAATGAAATTAGAAACTTTGAAAAATCTATAACTAATTCTATGATAATCGGATTTGTGTGGGACTAAGTCTGGATTAAGCTTGGGAATATAGGGAGTTGGACTGGTGAATTTGAGACTTTTTCATTAAGTTTATGATTTATGGTAAATTTTTGAATTATGGATGTCAAATCTAGTTTTTCTGCAGAACGTTTAACACAGCAGCAACTTGTTTCTTCTATTGAAAATTTTTCAGTTGGAATTTTGAAATGAAACCAATTTTAAATAAAACTTTATTCCTATTATTTTAATGCCGTAAAATTTCAGAACAATTGGACTTGTAGTTTTAAAGATATGAATTTGTGAAAGATGATGCATTATGCTGAAAAAACCAGATTCTGTTTTCTTAAATTAGTCACTTTGGGAGTTTATAACTTTTGATCATGAATAGATATTGAGATGCAACCAATTGGAGGTAAAAATTAAGTATGTTTAGCATATGTGATTTAAATTTCAGGGTTTTTCATGTTTTAATAAGTGATTTGTGGGACTTGGAAGAGGTTGTGTTTAATGATTTGTAAAATAGAATTCTGCAGAAAATTACCTAAGTTCCAAGCTACGTAACTCCTTCATTAAAATTGGTATGACCCTGGAACCAATTGAGAAAGAAATTTGGGTAAGTTAAGTATAACCAGATTAATTTTAAAGGTGTTTGGATTTAATTTGGATTTTATATGAAATTTCGAATGTTGTATGCTGCTGCTGTCTTCTGGATTTAAAACACTGCAGAGCAGTCACGGTTTTGCTTATATTCCCAAAGCAAGAGTCAGCGAAAAATTACGATTTTTGATTTAATAGAAAGCTTAATCCGAGACGGTCGCATGGATATAAAGTTTGCGTAATTCCGAATTCATTTGATATTTTAAAAACAAAATGGAAATAAGGCTGCCAAGTTATGTTGGTAATTATTTTGGATATGGAATTTAAGAAATAGATTTTTTTATTATCAAATGTTTTTGAGGATATATTGTTGTGGCAATTGCTGAAAGAGGCTGATGAAATATTGAGAAAGAAGGAACCCGTAAGGGTGGATAAGTCCTATTTTTAAAGGAGATTATGTCCAAATTTTTATAAAAGTATAAGGACTTAATCAAAATCAATATTTAAGGTTTATTTGATGATAATAACTTTACTGATTCTTTTGAGAAAATATATTTGGTTTATAAAGTTGTTAGCAACGACGTGGGTTTTGTCCCGCTTGCATATTTACAATTACAAAAGAGTAAAGAGATAAAGAGAAGAAGAGTAACATAGATATAAAGGAAAGAGTAATCAAAGAAAAGTAAAGAGATACAGAGAACAGAGTAACCAGAGCAGAGTAAAGAGATATAGAGAAAAGAGAAACCAGAACAGAGTAAAGAGATATAAAGAGAAGAGTAATATAATAAAGAGATATTTATATATATATATATTAGTTGCTTGATGCAACCCAGAGCTATATTTATATATATATTAGTTGCTTGATGCGACCCAGAGCTATATTTAATATATATTAGTTGCTTAATGCAACCCAGAGCTTCTGTAGGGAAACTAAGTTACCTACAGCTATTTTCTGCTTCCCCAGAGCAGAGCAGAGTATATATATATTTTCCTGCAGTAAGCAGAGGCTGTCTCAAATGAGCAGCTATTATTATATGTGCATTTATTTAGGAACGGAAAATTGTATCTGGAAAATCGGGATTACTCGTGACCGGGTAAATGTCGGGATTACGGGCAGCCAACCGACACGTGAGCTCATGGCCTGTACTAGGACTAGACATTCATCATATGCATCTATGTGACATTGTTTGGGTGTGTATATTGTAATTGGTTTGCCTATGTGAATAATTTTGTTTAACTGCTAATTGATATACTTGATGTAATTGCTCTTGTGTTTGAATCTCTTTACTTGTGTTTGTATCTGATTGGCTAGGTTGTAGTGAATTAGGTGTTGATTGAATTGCTTGGGCCTAAGGCCGTGATTGGTTTGTGTTTGAGGTTTGGTAAAGTATGAAAGATTAAGCTGGTTCAGCATAGACTTAATGAACCTATGCTTGGAACAAATTAGTCATTCATACAGTCTAGGAAAGCTTTTAAGACGTATATAAAGAAAAATATGGGTTTAGGATTTTGGATAATTAATTAATGCTTCTAAAGAAGGTTTTAGATTTTTGAATGTTGAGCCATTAGTTTTCAAAAGAAGTATATATAAGGCGAGCGATGAATACTGCAAATGAAAGTAGTTTTCTTTTCAATGTCTCTAAATGAAATTAACTATTTGCGCTTTATTCTTTACTTTCACAAGAGTGAGGTCAATCCCACAGGGATTAATGGATCAAGCAACTTTAGTGGGTGATTAGTTTAGTCAAGCTAACATTGGTGAATTGGATGAAACTGAAGCAACAAAATATAGATTGTAGGAATTGTAAAATGCATAAAGTAAATTGAACAGAAGCTTAAATTGACAGAAGCTTAAAGAGCAAGAAAAGTAAATTGCATCAAATGTAAAGGGGGGCTGGGTGCTGAAAAATTAAATGAAAGCAGTAAAGCAAGCAATTGAAGAGATCTTGAGAACAAGTGACTGGAAATTTAAATTGTAGGAAGAGTAAATTTAGATCACAACAAGAATTGTAAAATGCAGAACACTTGCAGAGGAATTAAATTGTAGGAAGAGTAAATCAGATCACAGTAAGCTCAAATGAAAAATTGTAGAAAGTGAAATTGCAGAAGAGAATCGTAGCTAAAAAGGATATTGTAGCAGGGAAGGAAATTGAAATTTGCATAAGCCAATATTGAATTCAATACATGGAATGTAACAGTGCAGAAAAATTAAAAGTGTTTCAAAGACGATTTTCTATTCTACCCCACTCCTAATGTCTCTAGCAGAGCCAGCCTTTTTTCTAAAATGGAACAGATGCCTTTATACAGGCTTTTTACAAAATGAAAATGAAAATTGAAATTGAAAACAAATCATAATTAAATCAAATTTCTAATCTACTGATCCTTGTGCCTTTGAGTGATGTCAATTGGGTTCTGCTTGCTTTGGGGCTTCAATGAAATAGGTTGATTTGGTTTTGGGATGCTTGGTGGCTTGGGTCAGGTGGGTTGGTGCACCTCCAGTGGAGCGCTCAGTGAAGTTAAATAACGTAGCGCTCCCTTGCTTGTGTCAAGCCCTTCGAACCAGGCCTCATACATAGCGCTAAGTTAACTAATTGTAACGTAGCGCCCCTTGCTTTTTTTTGTTTCCCTCTTCGAGCCCTGACCGATTCCTTTTTAAGCCAATTTCCTCATCATTTGTAGCGCTCAGTGAGAGGTTTTAACATAGCGCTACATGCCTTGGAGTGAGGCTCCTTCTTCGAACCCTAGCTACTCCCCTCTTGCCAATTTCATTTTGCCCATAGCGCTCAGTTGGGAGTTGCAACATAGCGCTCCTTTCTTTCTCTTGCGCGCTTGGCTAGAAGTCACGAAAAAGTGAACAAAATTAACGTAGCGCTCCCTTTCTTCCTTGGATGAGCGCCCCGTTACATTTAATGAATGCTAGTGTTCATTCATTCATGAAATGCTTTACTAACTAATGCATGATCTTATTATATTACTTAGTAATGTAATAAGGCAATTGATAATGAATGTTTCATGTATGCTTGAATTTCTTATTTGCCAATTGATAATGAATGTTTCATGTATGCTTCCATGGCCTTATAAATTACTAATGCCAATGTTTTCATTTAATGAATATGGCATAATACTAACGTGAATAAGCCAAGGTAGCGTGCATTCATTTAATTCATTCTCCATTGGCATAATAATGCATGCATGCATATGATAATTCGTGATAATAAGGCCAAGGCTTCATGGTCATGGGCCACGCTTTTAAAAGCGTGGCCTAAAGTTCCAAAGCGTACTCTAACTTCAAAGTGTGCCCCAAAATTCTTCTTTTCTCCTTTTGAGTTGGTTTTATGCTATTTTGCTTCTTTTTCCACTTATTTCCTACAAAATTTATAAAATCAAAATATCAAGGAAATATACCATTTAAGCACAAAAGAATGCAATATTTAAGCACTAATAATCAATTTCTTGTATGAAAAAGCATAGAAAAACATGACATGATGACATGTCATCACAACACCAAACTTAAACCTTGCTTGTCCCCAAGCAAGAAAAGAATCATGCAATAGAGATTGACAATCCTAGGTGAGAAGAATAGCAAGTTAATGTTCATGGTAAGCTAGTTTTCTATGCATGCTACAATCACAAAAGAAATGTAAATGATTGATGCTTCTATCTAGCTCATTTTATGAAATCTTTTCCTTATATTTGTTCCTTGAAACAAGCTTTTGATTTTCTTATTAGCTTCTCCTTTTGGGTATTTTTCCCCATGAGTTGATAACAAAGCTATAATTCTAAATGCTTTGTTTTTAAGTATTACCACTTGATACATAAGCACTACAAGCATTTGAATTAGAGGACTTCATTAAGCTCGTTTGTTTCTTTTCTTGACTCTCTAATCATTGATGCTCAGAGCCTTGAGCTTTGAGGGAATGCATTTGCACTTGAGCCTAACCTTGAGTCTAAGTGTTTTGTTTTCAAGCTTTTTGCCTAATACATAAACACCACAAGTACTTAACAATGGAATTATCATTGGTACTCAGAGCCTTCAGCTTTCTCATTCTTTCCCTTTTGCTTTTCTTAATTTACAATTGCTTCTTCAAGGTTTTCATGAGTTCAAAAGATTTCACAAAATGTCCTAGATGGAAACTTCAATTAAATAAAATCTAATGCAATTGAGCAACAATTAACCATACTAGCTTTCCAATACTTGTATGCACATGCTAAGTTCTTCTTTAATGCCTTGTTTGTTTAGGATCATGATGCTTTATTGCTTTTGAATTCATAAAACTCAAGTTGGTAGTCATAATGTCACAGCAACATGTTTCAAATCAAAATTCAGGCTATGCTTATTTATACCACACATGCATACAGAGAAGATAAAGACAATCATGCAATTTAAAGTGCTGGAAACAAATTAGAGGAAAAGAAACTTTACAACCTTGTAATTCACCTTCTCTACTGTTATCCTTTTCCTTCTATTCTTCCCTTTCCCTTGCCAAACTCAGAATGCTTGCTCATCCTCAAGCAACAATTAGAACAATGGCTATGGGGCTAAGATGGATCATGAATGTCTTACACAATGAAATGTTAGTAGTTCATGTATTTTAAGCAAGAAAAATTAAAATAACCCTCAAGGCACAGAAAACAGAGACATTGTGATTGCAAACATAAGAGGGTGTGCATGATACATTGCATAAAAATATAAGTGGCACACCAAACTTAGTGTGACACTTTCACTTGGAATTGATGTAAGTATCCAGTAAGGATTGGAAGCAAATTTTATTGCATAGCAACACCAATCTTAGAATACAGTCACATGTCCATTTTATTTAAACTAAAACTAAGCAAATAAAACTGTTATATGTTGGATACAATCACCAAGCCAAGAATCTGTCGTGAATGAGGATTTCTTGGTGATGTATTAACAAAACCAGTTAATAAAAGAAAGCATTAAAAACAAGGAGATGACTAAAACAAAGAGAAAACTAAAATTGTCTAACTAAAAGAAAGATAAGACTACAAAGGGCCTTATGATTATGCAGACAAGTGGTGTTGCTGAATGAATTGCATAGAAAAATAAGTGGCACACCAAACTTAGAATCTTAGTGTGACACTTCTTTGTAGAATCGATGCAATCATTCAAAGGGATTGAAAACAAATTGTTGCAGGGCAACACCAAACTTAGAATGTGACTGATGAATGAGAATTTGCTCAATGGTCTAGATTTTCTTCTTATAGAAAAGAATTACTTCGTTGTAAGCATAGCTCCAAACCAAAAAACAATTCTCACATAAAAAATTTTGGTTGTCACATGTACAAACCCCAATTAAGAATTAACTGGAGTATTTGGACTCTGGGTCATCTCACAAGGAATTGCAATGAAATGGTCAATTATTGGCTATGAAAGGGCAAAGGGGGATTAATTGGTAAGAGGGGCAAGAAAAATAAATCAAGCAAGTAGTTAAAGAAAGCAAGGTAAATAAGAGAAAGCATGTAATAAAGAGAGACATTCATGGCAAGAATTGAGATCATAGGCCTTCCATCCTAGTCACTAATAACAATAATCAATAAGAATTTATCTTATTTCGTCATCTCCAACATTGGAAGAAGTGTAAGTTATCTTCCATGAGAGAAAGTCAAACAAGACTAGCTAATCTCAATCCAAATGTCCCAATCAAGTCACTAATTAAATTAGCAAGAGATTAGAGTCAATGGAAATAATAATAACCAACAACTCTAGATCACCAACATAAGTTGGGTTTTCATGACTCAAGATTGCCTAATTACTCTTTCCAAGCCAAGAATGCTCAAAATCTACTCTAACATCCAACCAAGCATTTTGTCAAACATTTGGAAGGCATAAAAGGAAAGCATAATAAATGACAAGAAATAGTAAAATCTACCAACTACAAATTGTAAGGAGACAAGATCAACAACTCAAATTCACAATAAAAGACATCAAACATCAATTACATTAATAGAAAATCCAAATCCAACAAGTGTTCATCAATCCTAAACAAAGTGGCATAAAAAGGAAAATTAACAAGAGGGAACAAGAAGATTACATCACTAGAGCATGAAAATATAGAAGAAACAAGATGAAAGCAAGGAATTAAACATGGATCTATGATGCAATTAATCCTAGGAACCCTAATTCTAGAGAGAAGAGGGAGCTTCTCTCTCTAGAAACTAACCTACATGATGCTAAAACTTCAAACAATTGTTCCCTCTATTCCCAAGCTTGAATTCTACATGAAATAGCATTAGAAATGAGTTGGATTGGGCCCAAAATGCTCTACAAATCGCTGGCCATGAGTTGCTTTTAGTAAATCACATGCACCAATCAGCGCGCACATGTACAGTATGCATGCGCGTCCCTAGACGTTAGGAAACTATGGTAAATTTTATATCATTGATGTTAGCTTTCCAACACAACTGGAACCGCCTCATTTGGACCTCTGTAGCTCAAGTTATGGTCGATTGAGTGCGAAGAGGTCAGGCTTGACAGCTTTGCAGTTCCTTCATTTCTTCATGAGTTCTCCCACTTTGCATGCTTTTCCTTCATTCCTTCAATCCAATCTTTGCCTTATAAACCTGGAATCACTTAACAAACATATCAAGGCATCGAATGGAATTAAAGTGAATTAAATTTAGCTATTTTAAGGCATACAAAGCATGTTTTCATAGTTAAGTACAAATCAAGGGAGAATTACAAAACTATGCTATTTCATTGAATAAATGTGGGAAAAAGTGATAAAATCCCCCAAAATAAGAACAAGATAAACTACAAAATTGGGGTTTATTAGTAACCATATTCCAATTTATTGAAATTTAAACAAAGCAAAGAGAGAAAATAAACCAAGCAGAGAAATGTTATGTTACCTAAGGTTGGGTTGCCTCCTAACAAGCGCTCTTTTAGTGTCATTAGCTTGACATGTTGTTCTTCACTTTCTTTCTCTTCTTCCAGTTTGTTAAGAGGAATGACCTCATGTGAGAAGAAGATTCAGCTATTGTCTCCTGTCTTGGTCTTTCCTCAGCAAGCTTCCTTTTGTAAATGGCTTGATTGAGCTTGCTTGCTGGATCAGGGACAGGATTGGTGCTTTTGTTAGTTTCCTTAATTTCTTTGGATTCAAGACTTGGTTGTTGTGTAATTATTGGAGTTTTATCTTCATCCAGAGCCATTTGAATTAGTGGTTCCATGAGCCCTTCCTCTATGCACTTTTCTGCTTCACTTGAGTGTGAATTCTCTTGATTGAGTGTGAATTCTCTTGATTGACTTCCTCACTTTCTTGTTCTTCCACTTCCTCCTTTGCACTCAATATTTGACTTAATATCACTTTCATGGAGGAGGTCTGTTATTCTTCCCAAGATTTTTTCATCTCCTCTTCATATCTTTCAATCATGAACTCAAGTGCTGAGACGTTTTGGTTCAGAGGAGTTTGTGGAGGTTGTGAGTTTTCATGTTCCTTTGTCATCTCAAGTGGCTTCTGTGGATATGCAGCTTCAGGTTCAATTGCCTCCACCACCTCCTTCTTCATTGAAGGTTTGCTTGACACAGGGGTCTCTTCATCTTCCTTCTGCACTTCTTCCTTTTTATCCACCAATTGACCTTCATCTTCCTTGCTTAGCAATTCTTTGTTTCTCCTTGCTTGCTCCAAATATCCATTCATCTTATTGTAGAGGGTTTCTTGTCTTTTCCAGGATTATTCTTGTCTTTCAAAAAATTCTCTGGACTTTTGAAGGAGATACTCTGAAGGTTGAGAGTAATTTTGTGGACATGAACGTGTTGTGGTGAAGTGTTTTGAGGGTTATGGAGTAAATTTTGTGAGTTGTGGAATGAATTTTGTGGTTGGTGAGATGAGTTGTATGAATCTTGGAGGAAACTGTGTGTTGAGGCATAATCAAGAGATGATGTCTCTTGCTGAGTGTCATATGGAGCAACAGAATTCCCTTCCCAGCCATAGTTAGTGTTAGCATCATAACAGTATAATTTACTTTATGGCTCTGGGAGGAAATTCCTTTCACTTGATTGTTCACACTCTTGTTGATATGCACAGACACCATGAGAAAAATGACATGAATTATTCGGTGGTTCTGGATCATATCTCATGTGAATTGCTTCATCATCTATCATTTTTTGGTGATATTCCCAGCCACCATTAGAATAATGACTCGAATCATTTTGTGGTGGTGGGAGGTATCCCATATGATTCTCTTGCTCATCTTGTGGTTTTGAAGCATATCTCCATTGAGTGGAGTGCTCAGAATTTGCATTTTCTTGGTGATATTTGATAGAGCGAATTGTTGTGATGGTATAGAAATTCTCCAAATGAATTCTCGTTGCAAGTATAGTTCTACACCAACAAACAATCCTCCCAATCAAAAATTTGAGTTGTCACATATAGAAACCCCAATAAGAATTAACCGAAGTATTTAAACTCCAGGTCATCTCACAAGGAATTGCAATGAAGTGTTTAATTATTGGCTTTGAAAATGCAAGGGGATTTGGTTGATAAAAGGGGCGATAAAATAGATGAAAAGAAAAGTAAAGAGAGCAATTAAAGAAAGCAACTAATGAAGAGAGACATTCATGGCAAGGTTTGAGATCATAGGCTTTCTATCCTAGTCATTAATCATAACAATACTTAACAAGAATTTATCTTATTTCGTCATCTCCAACATTGGAAGAAGGTGTAAGTTATCTTCCATGAGAGAAAGTAAAAAAGACTAGCTAATCTCAATCCAAATGTCCCAATCAACTCACTAATTAAATTAGCAAGAGATTAGAGTCAACGGAATTAATATTAACTAACAACTCTAGATCACCAATCTAAATTGGGTTTCATGACTCAAGACTACTCTAAAGCCCAAACATGCATTTTGTCAAACACTTGGTGGGTACAAAAGGAAAGCATGGTAAAAGTGCAAGAATGATAAATCTACCAAATACCAATTGCAAGAAAAGTAAATTCACAACTCAAACTCAATCATCAATAACGGAAACATCAAACATCAAATTTCATTAAATGTAAACCAAATGAAACATAGAACATTCATGAACATAAAAGAGATATGAAAGTAAAATTAACACTATAAACCATGAGAATGAAAGAGTAGAAGCAAGAAATTGTAAAGAAAACAAGATGAAATCAATAATCAAAACCTAGATCTAAGATGGAATTAAGCCTAAGAACCCTAATTCTAGAGAGAAGAGGGAGCTTCTCTCTCTAGAAACTAGCCTACATGATCCTAAGCTACAAAACAATTGCTCCCCCTTTGCTTGGGCTTCAATTCTGCATGAAATACACTCATAAACACGTTGGATTTAGGCCTGGGCAGCTCAGAAATTGTTCCCAGCGTGTTGCCTTTAAGTGAGTCACGTGTGAGTAACGGCGTGTACGCGCCATGTGCGTGTCCGCATCGCTTGGCCAATTTTCTCCTCCGCGCGTACGCGCCATGTACGCGTACGCATCGTGATGTTACCTCGTGGACTACGTCGGTAAAGAATTTCTCAATAAGGTCACGTTGCAAGTATATCTCTACCAACAACAATCCTCGAGGATCAAATTTAGAAAGGGATTTGGTTGTCACAAGTTCAACCCCAATAAAAATAACCGAAGTATTCAAACCTCGGGTCATCTCACAAGGAATGGGCAAACATGTGCTTCAACATTGGTTAGAATTCAGGGGTTGTGATTCATGAGCAAGAAATTAAAATAGGATTCTTAACAAGCAAGTAATCTTGAAATGCAAGAACTATTCAAATAACTAAGCAAGATGTGAGCAATTCCAAATTAATAAGATAGCATTCAATATAATTCCACTCTAAAACTAAACAATAACTATGAATAAGACAAGACAATTAAAATTTGGGTTTTCAAATATGAATAATAAAAGCAACTCTTGGCTAGGCATGGGAATTGGGGTCACTATCCTTGTCTAATAACCATATCTTGACAATTATGAGGAACCAAACTCATTAAGTCTACTTCTATACTTGAAGTACGTTAAATGGTTTGGTCAATATCAACCATAAGGTCTAACCTCACTGCTAATTGGCTTAGTAGTAGGTTAGTGTCAATGGCTATCAAATTGACCACTAAGAATTTCCAAATCATCAAATCCATTAGACCCAATGACTCAAGTTTACCCAAATCCCTTAGCCTAGGCCAAGAATAAAGAGAACTACTCCATAATCAAAGTAAACAATTCGTCAAACACATGGTAAGCATTAATAAAAGACATGTTCAAATTTCAATTAAATTGAAACTAACAAGTACCTGATAAACCCCGATTTTGTGGTTTATCTAGTGCTTATTTTGGGGGATTTTATCAACATTTCTCACACTTATTCACAAGAAATGCATGGTTTTGTGTTCACTTCCAAATATTGCTCTATGATGTAAAACATGCTTATTTTGGCTTAAAATTGCCATATTTTAATCCTCTTCTATTGCCATTCGATGCCGTGTTGTATTTGTTGAGTAATTTCAGTAATTATAGGGTAGGAATGACTTAGAAGAGAGGGAGAAAGCATGTACAAAAGGGAGGAACATGAAGAATTGAGATCTTTGGAAAAGCAGCATCGGCGCGCTCGCGCACTCCACGCACACACGTGGATGGGATTGGCTGGAAGCAGCGCACGAGGATGGACGCATCCGCGCGAATCAGGAGAATCTTATCGACGCGCACGTGCACGTGGCGTGCACGCGTAGATCACAAGAGCAATCGGCGCGCACGCACGCATGGCGCGCACGCGTGGAAGGCTGCACGTGACCTCATTAAAGGAAATCGTGCCTAGTGATTTCTGAGGCTCATTAGGCCCAATTTCAAGTTGTTTTTGCATGGAAAAAGACCCAAGGATGCTAAGGGGAAAGAGGGGATCACTCATTTTACACTAGGACACAATTTTTAGTTAGTTTTTGGTTCTTTGGTTATTCTAGAGAGAGAAACCCTTGTTCCTCTCTAGATCTAGTTTTAATTTGATCTTCCCTTGTTGATTTGTGATTTGGATCTTGTTAATTACTAGCTTTAATTGTTCAATTTGAATTTCTTGTTACAATTTTGCTTATATCTTGTGATAGTTTATGAATTCTTGTCAATTCCCATTTTATACCCATTTCATGAATGTTGTGAATCTTGACTTGTTGATGTTACATTGATGATTTCTATGCTTAGCCTTGTTGTTTGGATGATTGCATGTTGATAATTGTTAGTGGGTATTTGTAGAACTCAATTTAATTGCTACTTTGAACATGTCTTTTGTTAGTGCTTACCAAGTGTTTGATGAATTGTTTACTTTGATCATGGAGTAGTTCTTTTTCACTCTTGGCCTAGGTCAAGGGAATTGGGTAAACTTGAGTCATTGGGTCTAATGGATTTGATGATTTGGGAGCCCTAGGTGGTCAATTTGATACTCATTGATGCCAACCACTACTAATCTAATTAGTAGGTAGGTTAGGACTTATGGGTTGATGTGATCAGGGCCATTTGACGTACTTTAAGTCAAGGAGTAGATATCACGTACTTAAGACTTGAGAGTAGACTTAATGAGCTTGGTTCCTTCTAATTGTCAAGGTATAGTTGTTAGACAAGGATGGTGATCCCAATTCCTGAGCCTAGCCAAGAGTTACCTTTATTATTCATACCTGAAAACCAACTTTCTCAACCAATTGCTCTAGTTGTAGTTTCTTGTTTGGGTCACAATAGAATTAAGTGGAATGTTGTTTATTCATTTAAAGTGCTTATGTTTTGTTCAGTTGATTGAATTAATTGTTGCATTTTAAGATTACTTGTTTGTTAAGATTCCCATTTATTTTCATGCTTATAACTCACAACCCCGAATTTCTAACCAATGTCGAAGCATATGATTGTCCATTCCTTGTGAGACGACCCGAGGTTTGAATACTTCGGTTAATTCTATTGGGGTTGAACTTGTGACAACCAAATCCCTCTTCTAAATTTGACCCCCGAGGATTGTTGTTGGTAGAGCTATACTTACAACGCGGTTTTCTTAAAGAGAATCTTTACCAATACATCTTTGGGTGCTTCTGTGACAGCGGTCAAATTTTTGGCGCCGTTGCCGGGGAATGGTTGCAACATATGCCTTGATATTGGTTATGGGAATATGTGAATATTGTAGATAGTTTACTTCTTTAATTACTTAGCCATAGTTTAGATTTCCTTTACATTTATGCTATGACTTTCAAGTTTGATGACTCGGTCTCAACCGAACTCTAGCTTGGCCAATTTTGATCCCGAGATCGAAAGGACTTTATTACACACTCGGCAAGCTAGGCGGCGGTTGGACTATACACCTAGTACTTCGGCCTCTCTTGAGGAAAACACCGAATCACTAGACATTACCAAGAGTGACTTGGAGTCTGTTACTTCCTATTCTTCTGTTGGCACTACTAATACATCTTTACACCCTACAGGTGAGCCACATATGGCGGAGCCACGCCGGATCACTTTGCATGAGCAAGGAGCTCCGGATATCATACTTCAACCGTTGCAAGCAAGGTATCCTAACCTTGATCCGAACTTTGAGTTGAAGCGTAGCTTGATAAATCTACTTCCTAAGTTTCATGGGTTGCCGGGTCAAGACCCCATCCGACATTTGAAGGATTTTCAAGTTGCTTGTTCTACGGCTCGAAGGCATGGAGCCGATGAGGTAGCTATCATGGTTTTTGCCTTCCCATTCTCTCTTAAAGCGCAAGCAAAAACATGGTTCTATTCGCTACCGGATGAGATTGTGACTAATTGGGATTTCTTGATAAGAGAGTTTCTTGATAAATTCTTTCCATCGGAGAAGACCGACTACATCCGGAAGGAGATTTCGGGCATAATGCAACAAGACCAAGAGAGTTTGTACGAGTATTGGTCTCGGTTTAAGAGGTTATTGGAGTCATGTTCACACCACGAAATGACCACTAACTTGCTCATTAGCTACTTTACCGGAGGTCTTTGTACGGAGGATAAAAGATTGCTCACCGCTTCTAGTGGTGGCTCCCTTTCGAAAAACAAGACGGAGGGAGAAGCTTGGGATTTGATAAAGAATATTGCCGAATCTACACAACACACAAGAGTGAGGAGTAACCCCCTTAAGGGTGTGGCAGAACCATCCCCTTCCGAATCAAGCTTAACTAAGGCACTTGGGGATATGACCACCATCCTTACACAAATTCAAAGGGATCAAAAGGAATACTACTCCATCAAAGCCATCCAAGCCCCACCTCCAGTTGCGCAACTTGAAGGCCATCCTAGAATTTGTGGTTTGTGCTCGAGCACCACACATTACACCGACCAATGCCGTCAAATTCAAGAGGAACATGCTCTTGTGGTAGCCAATGTGAATTACAACAACCGTCCACCCTACCCTTCTCAAGGTCAAAACAATTACCATCAAGGTGGTAGTCAACATCAAGGGTGGAGAGATAATGCACAAGGAAGCAATCAAAACCAAAGATGGAACAACTCTCCTTCTCATCACAACAACAACCAATCTTCACCCCAATATCACCACAACAATACCAACTACCAAGCCAACCATGGCCACTCGAACCAAACCCAAAACAACTACACCAAGTACCAAGTACCACATCATAGACAACAAAATCAAAACCCAACTCCTCTATCTTCCAACAATCAAGTTGAAGAGCTTAGAGCCGCTATGGAAAAGCGAGATGAAAGCAACAAGGCTCAATTTGATGCCTTGAGTACTCAATTAGCTAACTTCACCAACTTGATTTCAAAGATGAATATGTCAAACCACCCACCAAATTCCAATAACAACACCAACCAACCCTCAAGTTCTTCTAGCCTTCCATCCCAACCCCAACCAAACCCAAAGGGCGGTCTCAACGCCATCACTCTAAGGTCGGGGACTACATTAGAGGAGATACCTCAAAGGGGAATGGAGGAGGTTCATGAGAGAGAGGTAGTTGTTGAAGCTCCACATGAAGAAGAGGTGGTAGATAAAAGACATGAGGAAGAAGGAGTAAATCTCAAGGAGCCCAAGAGGAAAGCTATAGTGGATGAGTCCGTTCCTATTCCATTCCCTTCCATGGTGAAGAAAGAAAAGAAGACACCGAAATTTGATTTGAACATGCTTCAGGTGTTCAAAAAGGTTGAGGTAACTATACTGCTCCTCGATGCTATTCAACAAATTCCAAAGTATGCAAAATTTTTGAAAGACTTGTGTACACACAAAGATAGGATAGGAGAATTGGAGACATTATCCTTGGGTAGTTCAATCTCTTCCTTGATGGAACCTATTCCAAGAAAATGTGGTGACCCGGGACCATGCTTAGTGTCTTGTTGTATTGGTGGATACACTTTTCATGATTGTATGTGTGACTTGGGAGCTTGTGTTAGCATCATGCCGCTTTCTATCTATGTGCGGTTAAATTTAGCTCCATTGAAGAAGTCGGCGGCAAGGTTTGCCTTAGCCGATAAAAGTGTGATCACAGTGATGGGAATAGCAGAAGATGTACTTATGGCAATTAAGGATTTGGTCTTTCCGGTCGACTTCTACATCCTTGAAATGCCTCCAACAGAAAATAGAAGCTCATCCTCTGTTTTACTTGGTAGACCCTTCCTCAAAACCTCCAAATTCAAGCTAGATGCCTTCACCGGTATATATTCCTTTGGGGTCGGAGACAAGACTATCAAGTTCAATTTAGAGGAAGCCATGAAACATCCTCCTGAAGAACATTCTATGCTCAGATGCGATGTAATTGATGAAGTGGTAGCAGAAGTGCAAGAGGAAAACCATGATAAGTTATGCTACCCCACTGTTGAGGAGAAGGATGACCAAGAGGATGAACAAGAAAAAGAAATTGCCAAGGATGAGTCCCATGAGCTTGATGAAAAGAAACCTCATCTTGAGGTAAAAAGTGAACTGAAGCCCCTTCCATCTCATTTGAAATATGCGTTCTTAGAGGACAACCAAGGGTTTCCGGTCATTATTGCTAGTGAGCTCTCAAGTGAAGAAGAGGAAAAGCTCCTAGACGTTCTAAGAAAGTACAAGAAAGCGATAGGATGGAGCCTAGCGGATATTGTGGGAATTGACCCCCACAAGTGCATGCATAGGATATTTCTCCAAGATGGAGCCAAGCCGGTTAGGCAACCGCAAAGGAGGCTCAACCCGACCATCCTTGATGTAGCGAAGAAAGAGGTCACTCGATTACTGGATGCGGACATTGATGAGCGGATAATTTATACGCTTTTTGACATTGTTTTTAGTATGTTTTTAGTAGGATCTAGTTACTTTTAGAGATGTTTTCATTAGTTTTTATGTTAAATTCACATTTTTGGACTTTACTATGAGTTTGTGTGTTTTTCTGTGATTTCAGGTATTTTCTGGCTGAAATTGAGGGACTTGAGCAAAAATCAGATTCAGAGGTTGAAGAAGGACTGCTGATGCTGTTGGATTCTGACCTCCCTGCACTCAAAGTGGATTTTCTTGAGCTACAGAACTCAAAATGGTGCGCTTCCAATTGCGTTGGAAAGTAGACATCCAGGGCTTTCCAGCAATATATAATAGTCCATACATTGGCCAAGTTTAGATGACGCAAACTGGCGTTCAACGCCAGTTCTCTGCCAAATTCTGGTGTCCAGCGCCAGAAAAGGATTCAAAACCAGAGTTGAACGCCCAAACTGGCACAAAAGCTGGCGTTCAACTCCAAGGAGGACCTCTACACGTGCAACACTCAAAGCTCAGCCCAAGCACATACCAAGTGGGCCCCGGAAGTGGATTTATGCGTCAATTACTTACTTCTGTAAACCCTAGTAGCTAGTTTATTATAAATAGGACCTCTTACTATTGTATTAGACATCCTGGATTGTATTTTTGATCCTGTGATCACGTTTTGGGGGCTGGCCATCTCGGCCATGCCTGGACCTTTCACTTATGTAATTTTAATGGTAGAGTTTCTACACTCCATAGATTAAGGTGTGGAGCTCTGTTGTTCCTCAAAGATTAATGCAAAGTACTACTGTTTTCTATTCAATTCATCTTATTTCGCTTCTAAGATATTCATTCGCACTTCAACCTGAATGTGATGAACGTGACAATCATCATCATTCCTTATGAATGTGTGCCTGACAACCACTTCCGTTCTACCTTAGATTGAATGAGTATCTCTTAGATCTCTTAATCGGAATCTTCGTGGTGTAAGCTAGAATGATGGCAGCATTCAAGAGAATCCGGAAGGTCTAAACCTTGTCTGTGGTATTCCGAGTAGGATTCAATGATTGAATGACTGTGACGAGCTTCAAACTCGCGATTGCCGGGCGTAGTGACAGACGCAAAAGGATAGTAAATCCTATTCCAGCAGGATCGAGAACCGACAGATGAATAGCCGTGCCGTGACAGGGTGCGTTGACCATTTTCACTGAGAGGATAAGATGAAACCATTGACAAGGGTGATGCCTCCAGACGATTAGCCGTGCCGTGACAGGGCATTTGGATCATTTTCCCGAGAGAAGACCGAAAGTAGCCATTGACAATGGTGATGTATCACATAAAGCCAGCCATGGAAAGGAGTAAGACTGATTGGATGAAGGCAGCAGGAAAGCAAAGGTTCCGAGGAACGAAAAGCATCTCTATTCGCTTATCTGAAATTCTCACCAATGAATTACATAAGTATTTCTATCCTTTATTATTTATCTTTTAATTATCTAATCTAATCACATTTAACCCTACCTGGCTGAGATTTGCAAGGTGACCATAGCTTGCTTCATACCAACAATCTCTGTGGGATTTGACCCTTACTCACGTAAGGTATTACTTGGACGACCCAGTGCACTTGCTGGTTAGTTGTGCGAAGTTGTGAACCATGGTATTGGCACCAAGTTTTTGGCGCCATTACCAGGGAAAGAAAGAGCAATGAATTTTACATAATTAAAGTGTAATCACAATTTCTGTGCACCAAGTTTTTGGCGCCATTGCCGGGGATTGTTCGAGTTGGACAACTGACGGTTCATCTTGTTGCTCAGATTAGATAATTTTCTTTTTGTTTTGTTTTTCAAAATTTTTTTTAAAAAAAAAATCTTTCAAAATTTTCTCCTTTGTTTTCGAAAAAAAAAATATTTTTAAAATAAAAATGTTTTCAAAAAATAAATTATTCTATGGCTTCAAAACTTTCAAGAATGAATTCTAGAGTTTCATGGTAACATGTTGAATCCTATCTGGCTGAAAAGCCATACCCAAACTCCTTTGGGATTGGTCTTCAACTAATCACCTCAATGGATGTAAATCCATTCTAAAGCTTGAATGGCTATTAAGCCATGTCTGACCCTTTGATTGGAGCTTTAAACTAAAGAGCACAAGATTCCTGGAATTCATATTAAAGATTTTGAAATCCTTATTTTTGTTTTTCAAATAATTTTCGAAAAAATACAAAAAAATTTATAAATTCATAAAAATAAAAAATATCTTGTGTTTCTTGTTTGAGTCTTGAGTCATGTTATAAGTTTGGTGTCAATTGCATGTGCATCCTGCATTTTTTTGAAAATTTCATGCATTCATGGTGTTCTTCATGATTTTCAAGTTGTTCTTGGTAAGTCTTCTTGTTTGATCTTTGCATTTGCATGTTTTGTGTCTTTTTGTTGTTTTTCTTATGCATTCCTGAATTCTTTATGTCTAAGCATTAAAGAATTCTAAGTTTGGTGTCTTGCATGTTTTCTTTGCATTAAAAATTTTTCAAAAACATGTTCTTGATGTTCATCATGATCTTCTTGGCGTTCTTGGTGTTCATCTTGACATTCATAGCATTCTTGCATGCATTCATTGTTTTGATCTAAAATTCTCATGCATTGCATCATTTTCATGTTTTTCATAAAATTTCAAAAAATCAAAAAAATATCTTTCCCTTTTTCTCTCATCAAATTCGAAAATTTGAGTTGACTTTTTCAAAAATTTTTTAAAATCAAGTTGTTTCTTATGAGTCAAATCAAATTTTCAATTTGAAAATCTTATCTTTTTCAAAATCTTTTTCGAAAATCAAATCTTTTTCATTTTTCTTAGTTATTTTCGAAAATTATAAAAATGTTTTTCAAAAATCTTTTTCTTATCTTTATCATAAAATTTTCGAAAATAACATCACCAATTAATGTTTTGATTCAAAAATTTCAAGTTTGTTACTTACTTGTTAAGAAAGATTCAAACTTTGAGTTCTGGAATCATATCTTGTGATTTCTTGTGAATCAAGTCATTAATTGTGATTTTAAAAATCAAATCTTTTTCAAAACTAATTTCAATCATATCTTTTCAAAAATATCTTCTCATCATATCTTTTTAAAAAATTTGATTTCAAAATATCTTTTCTAACTTCTTATCTTCTTATCTTTTCAAAAATTGATTTTCAAAATTTGTTTCAACTAACTAATTAACTTTTTGTTTGTTTCTTATCTTTTTCAAAACTACCTAACTAACTCTCTCTCTCTAATTTTCGAAAATATCTCCCCTCTTTTTCAAAATTTCTTTTTAATTAACTAATTATTTCAATTTTAAAACTTAATTTTCGAAAATCACTAACCTTTTTCAAAAACTATTTTCAAAAATCACTAACTCTTTTTCAAAAATTATTTTTGAAAATTTTCCCTCTCTCATTTTATTCTATTTATTTATTCATCTACTAACATCTCTCCCTCACCCACCAAAAATCCGAACTCCCTCTCTCTCTCTCTCTCTCTGAGTTCAGATTTTCTTCTTCTTTTCTTCTACTAACACAAGGACCTCTATACTGTGATATAAATGATCCATATTATTATTATTATTTTCTTTGTGCACTCTTCTTTGTCATATGAGCAGGAGCAAGGACAAGAACATTCTTGTTGAAGCAGATCCAGAACCTGAAAGGACCCTGAAGAGAAAATTAAGAGAAGCTAAATTACAACAATCCAGAGATAACCTTTCAGAAATTTTCGAACAGGAAGAGGAGATGGCAGCCAAAAATAATAATAATGCAAGGAGGATGCTTGGTGACTTTACTGCACCTAATTCCAATTTACATGGAAGAAGCATCTCCATTCCTGCCATTGGAGCAAACAACTTTGAGCTGAAACCTCAATTAGTTTCTCTGATGCAGCAGAACTGCAAGTTTCATGGACTTCCATCTGAAGATCCTTTTCAGTTCTTAACTGAATTCTTGCAGATCTGTGATACTGTTAAGACTAATGGAGTAGATCCTGAAGTCTACATGCTCATGCTTTTCCCTTTTGCTGTAAGAGACAGAGCTAGAATATGGTTGGACTCTCAACCTAAAGACAGCCTGAACTCTTGGGATAAGCTGGTCACGGCTTTCTTAGCCAAGTTCTTTCCTCCCCAAAAGCTGAGCAAGCTTAGAGTGGATGTTCAAACCTTCAAACAAAAAGATGGTGAATCCCTCTATGAAGCTTGGGAATGATACAAACAGTTGACCAAAAAGTGTCCTTCTGACATGCTTTCAGAATGGACCATCCTGGATATATTCTATGATGGTTTATCTGAGTTATCAAAGATGTCATTAGATACTTCTGCAGGTGGATCCATTCACCTAAACAAAACGCCTGCAGAAGCTCAAGAACTCATTGACATGGTTGCTAATAACCAGTTCATGTACACTTTTCAGAGGAATCCTGTGAGTAATGGGACGCCTATGAAGAAGGGAGTTCTTGAAGTTGATACTCTGAATGCCATATTGGCTCAGAACAAAATATTGACTCAGCAAGTCAATATGATTTCTCAGAGTCTGAATGGAATGCAAGCTGCATCCAACAGTACTCAAGAGGCTTCTTATGCAGAAGAAGCTTATGATCCTGAAAACCCTGCAATAACAGAGGTGAATTACTTAGGTGAACCTTATGGAAACACCTATAACCCATCATGGAGAAATCATCCAAATCTCTCATGGAAGGATCAAAGGCCTCAACAAGGCTTTAATAATGGTGGAAGAAACAGGTTTAACAATAATAAACCTTTTCCATCATCCACTCAGCAATAGACAGATAACTCTGAATAAAATACTTCTAATTTAGCAAACTTAGTCTCTGATCTATCCAAGGCCACTGTAAGTTTCATGAATGAAACAAGGTCTTCCATTAGAAATTTGGAAGCACAAGTGGGCCAGCTGAGTAAAAGGATCACTGAAATCCATCCTAGTACTCTCCCAAGCAATACAGAAGAGAATCCAAAAGGAGAGTGCAAGGCCATTTACATAAGCACCATGGCCGAACCTGTAAGGGAAGGAGAGGACGTGAATCCCAAGGAGGAAGACCTCCTGGGACGTCCAGTGATCAATACGGAGCTTCCCTCTGAGGAAACAAAGGAATCTGAGACTCATTTAGAGACCATAGAGATTCCATTGAACCTCCTTATGCCATTCATGAGCTCTGATGAGTATTCCTCTTTTGAAGTGAATAAGGATGTCACTGAAGAGTAAACTGCCAAGTTTCTTGGTGCAATCATGAAGCTGAATGCCAAATTATTTGGTATTGAAACTTGGGAAGATGAACCTCCCTTGTTCACCAATGAACTAAGTGATTTGGATCAACTGACATTGCCTCAGAAGAGACAGGATCCTGGAAAGTTCATAATACCTTGTACCATAGGCACCATGATCTTTAAGGCTCTGTGTGACCTTGGTTCAGGGATAAACCTCATATCCCTCTCTGTAATAGAGAAACTGGGAATCTATGGGGTGCAAGCTGCTAAAATCTCATTAGAGATGGCAGACAATTCAAGAAAATAAGCCTATGGACAAGTAGAGGATGTGTTAGTAAAGGTTGAAGGCCTTTACATCCCTGCTGATTTCATAGTCCTGGATACTGGAAAGGAAGAGGATGAATCCATCATCCTAGGAAGACCTTTCCTAGCCACAGCAAGAGCTGTGATTGATGTGGACAGAGGAGAATTGATCCTTCAATTGAATAAGGACAACCTTGTGTTTACAACTCAAGGATCTCTCTCTGCATCCATGGAGAGGAAGTAGAAAAAGCTTCTCTCAAAGCAGAGTCAAACAAAGCCCCCACAGTCAAACTCTAAGTTTGGTGTTGGGAGGCCACAACCAAACTCTAAGTTTGGTGTTGGAGGGTCTCAACAATGCTCTGAACATCTATGAGGCTCCATGAGAGCCCACTGTCAAGCTATTGACATTAAAGAAGCGCTTGTTGGGAGGCAACCCAATTTTTATTTATCTAACTATATTTTTCTTAGTTATATGTCTTTATAGGTTCATGATCATGTGGAGTCACAAAATAAATATAAAAATTGAAAACAGAATCAAAGACAGCAGAAGAAAAATCACACCCTGGAGGAAGCACCTGCCTGGCGTTCAACGCCAGAACAGAGCATGGTTCTGGCACTGAACGCCCAAAATGGGCAGTGTCTGGGCATTGAACGCCCAAAATGGGCATCATCTGGGCGTTTGAACGCCAGAAATGCACCCTGGAGAAGAGCTGGCGCTGAACGCCCAGAACAAGCATGGTTCTGGCGTTCAACGCCAGAAATGGGTAACAAATGGGCGTTGAACGCCCAAAATGGGCACCAACCTGGCGCTGAACGCCCAGAGTTGGGTGCAAGGGCATTTTACATGCCTAAATTGGTGCAGGGATGTAAATGCCTTGACACCTCAAGATCTGTGGACCTCACAGGATCATCCCAGGATCTGTGGACCCCACAGGATCCCCACCTTCCTTCCTCATAATCCTAGTTTTTTTTCCACATCTTCTTCTTCATCTATTCCTTCTTCTTTTACATGCCCCTCTCTGTAATAGAGAAACTGGGAATCTATGGGGTGCAAGCTGCTAAAATCTCATTAGAGATGGCAGGCAATTCAAGAAAACAGGCCTATGGACAAGTAGAGGACGTGTTAGTAAAGGTTGAAGGCCTTTACATCCCTGCTAATTTGATTGTCCTGGATACTGGAAAGGAAGAGGATGAATCCATCATCCTAGGAAGACCTTTCCTAGCCACAGCAAGAGCTGTGATTGATGTGGACAGAGGAGAATTGATCCTTCAATTGAATAAGGACAACCTTGTGTTTACAACTCAAGGATCTCTCTCTGCATCCATGGAGAGGAAGTAGAAAAAGCTTCTCTCAAAGCAGAGTCAAACAAAGCCCCCACAGTCAAACTCTAAGTTTGGTGTTGGGAGGCCACAACCAAACTCTAAGTTTGGTGTTGAACTCCCATATCCAAACTCTAAGTTTGGTGTTGGAGGGTCTCAACAATGCTCTGAACATCTGTGAGGCTCCATGAGAGCCCACTGTCAAGCTATTGACATTAAAGAAGCGCTTGTTGGGAGGCAACCTAATTTTTATTTATCTAACTATATTTTTCTTAGTTATATGTCTTTATAGGTTCATGATCATGTGGAGTCACAAAATAAATATAAAAATTGAAAACAGAATCAAAGATAGCAGAAGAAAAATCACACCCTGGAGGAAGCACCTGCCTGGCGTTCAACGCCAGAACAGAGCATGGTTCTGGCACTGAACGCCCAAAATGGGCAGTGTCTGGGCATTGAACGCCCAAAATGGGCACCATCTGGGCGTTTGAACGCCAGAAATGCACCCTGGAGAAGAGCTGGCGCTGAACGCCCAGAACAAGCATGGTTCTGGCGTTCAACGCCAGAAATGGGCAACAAATGGGCGTTGAACGCCCAAAATGGGCACCAACCTGGCGCTGAACGCCCAGAGTTGGGTGCAAGGGCATTTTACATGCCTAAATTGGTGTAGGGATGTAAATGCCTTGACACCTCAAGATCTGTGGACCTCACAGGATCATCTCAGGATCTGTGGACCCCACAGAATCCCCACCTTCCTTCCTCATAATCCTAGTTTTTTTATTCCACATCTTCTTCTTCATCTATTCCTTCTTCTTTTGCTCGAGGGTAAGAACATTCTAAGTTTGGTGTGGTAAAATAATTATGTAAAGGATCTATAGCTCAGTGGTAGAACATGTGGCTACAAATCAAGAGATCCCTGAGATACCTCAGGGGATGCACTTCCCTCCACATAGTTATTGGAAGCAACTGAGGATATAAATACCAAAAATCACTAGGAATCAAGCCACAAAGGCAAGGAAGAGACATAGAAGAGCTCAAGAACATCATTGGTTCCTCAAGAAGGAAACGCCATCATCACTATGGTGGACTCATTCCTTGCTCTTACTTTCTCTGTTTTTCGTTTTCTATGTTAAGTGCTTATCTATGTTTGTGTCTTCATTACATGATCATTAGTATTTAGTAACTTTGTCTTAAAGTTATGAATGTCCTATGAATCCATCACCTCTCTTAAATGAAAAATGTTTTTAAATCAAAAGAACAAGAAGTACATGAGTTTCGAATTTATCCTTGAACTTAGTTTAATTATATTGATGTGGTGACAATGCTTCTTGTTTTCTGAATGAATGCTTGAACAGTGCATATGTCTTTTGAAGTTGTTGTTTAAGAATGTTAAATATGTTGGCTCTTGAAAGAATGATGACAAGGAGACATGTTATTTGATAATCTGAAAAATCATAAAAATGATTCTTGAAGCAAGAAAAAGCAGCAAAGAACAAAGCTTGCAGAAAAAAAAAATATAGGCGGAAAAAAAAAAGAAGAAAGAAAAAGCAAAAGCAAGCAGAAAAAGCCAAAGCTCTTAAAACCAGGAGGCAAGAGCAAAAAGCCAATAACCCTTAAAACCAAAAGGCAAGGGCAAATAAAAAGGATCCCAAGGCTTTGAGCATCAGTGGATAGGAGGGCCTAAAGGAATAAAATCCTGGTCTAAGCGGCTAAACCAAGCTGTCCCTAACCATGTGCTTGTGGCGTGTAGGTGTCAAGTAAAAACTTGAGACTGAGCGGTTAAAATCAAGGTCCAAACCAAAAAAGAAAACAAGAGTGTGCTTAAGAACCTTGGACACCTCTAATTGGGGACTTTAGCAAAGTTGAGTCACAATCTGAAAAGGTTCACCCAGTTATGTGTCTGTGGCATTTATGTATCCGGTGGTAATACTGAAAAACAAAGTGCTTAGGGCCACGGCCAAGACTCATAAAGAAGCTGTGTTCAAGAATTATCATACTGAACTAGGAGAATCAATAACACTATTTGAACTCTGAGTTCCTATAGATGCCAATCATTCTGAACCTCAATGGATAGAGTGAGATGCCAAAACTATTCAAGAGGCAAAAAGCTATAAATCCCGCTCATTTGATTGGAGCTATGTTTCATTGATAGTTTGGAATTTATAGTATATTCTCTTCTTTTTATCCTATTTGATTTTCAGTTGCTTGGGGACAAGCAACAATTTAAGTTTGGTGTTGTGATGAGCGGATAATTTATACGCTTTTTGACATTGTTTTTAGTATGTTTTTAGTAGGATCTAGTTACTTTTAGGGATGTTTTCATTAGTTTTTATGTTAAATTCACATTTTTGGACTTTACTATGAGTTTGTGTGTTTTTCTGTGATTTCAGGTATTTTCTAGCTGAAATTGAGGGACTTGAGCAAAAATCAGATTCAGAGGTTGAAGAAGGACTGTTGATGTTGTTGGATTCTGACCTCCCTGCACTCAAAGTAGATTTTCTGGAGCTACAGAACTCAAAATGGCACGCTTCCAATTGCGTTAGAAAGTAGACATCCAGGGCTTTCCAGAAATATATAATAGTCCATACTTTGGCCAAGTTTAGATGACGCAAACTGGTGTTAAACGCCAGTTCTCTGCCCAATTCTGGCGTCCAACGCCAGAAAAGGATCCAAAACCAGAGTTGAACGCCCAAACTGGCACAAAAGCTGGCGTTCAACTCCAAGGAGGACCTCTACACGTGCAACACTCAAAGCTCAGCCCAAGCACACACCAAGTGGGCCCCGGAAGTGGATTTATGCATCAATTACTTACTTCTGTAAACCCTAGTAGCTAGTTTATTATAAATAGGACCTCTTACTATTGTATTAGACATCCTGGATTGTATTTTTGATCCTGTGATCACGTTTTGGGGGCTGGCCATCTCGGCCATGCCTGGACCTTTCACTTATGTAATTTTAATGGTAGAGTTTCTACACTCCATAGATTAAGGTGTGGAGCTCTGTTGTTCCTCAAAGATTAATGCAAAGTACTACTGTTTTCTATTCAATTCATCTTATTTCGCTTCTAAGATATTCATTCGCACTTCAACCTGAATGTGATGAACGTGACAATCATCATCATTCCTTATGAATGTGTGCCTGACAACCACTTCCGTTCTACCTTAGATTGAATGAGTATCTCTTAGATCTCTTAATCGGAATCTTCGTGGTGTAAGCTAGAATGATGGCAGCATTCAAGAGAATCCGGAAGGTCTAAACCTTGTCTGTGGTATTCCGAGTAGGATTCAATGATTGAATGACTGTGACGAGCTTCAAACTCACGATTGCTGGGCGTAGTGACAGACGCAAAAGGATAGTAAATCCTATTCCAGCAGGATCGAGAACCGACAGATGAATAGCCGTGCCGTGACAGGGTGCATTGACCATTTTCACTGAGAGGATAATATGAAACCATTGACAAAGGTGATGCCCCCAAACGATTAGCCGTGCCATGACAGGGCATTTGGATCATTTTCCCGAGAGAAGACCGAAAGTAGCCATTGACAATGGTGATGTATCACATAAAGCCAGCCATGGAAAGGAGTAAGACTGATTGGATGAAGGCAGCAGGAAAGCAAAGGTTCAGAGGAACAAAAAGCATCTCTATTCGCTTATCTAAAATTCTCACCAATGAATTACATAAGTATTTCTATCCTTTATTATTTATCTTTTAATTATCTAATCTAATCACATTTAACCCTACCTGACTGAGATTTGCAAGGTGACCATAGCTTGCTTCATACCAACAATCTCCGTGGGATTCGACCCTTACTCACGTAAGGTATTACTTGGACGACCCAGTGCACTTGCTGGTTAGTTGTGCGAAGTTGTGAACCATGGTATTGGCACCAAGTTTTTGGCGCCATTACCAGGGAAAGAAAGAGCAATGAATTTTACATAATTAAAGTGTAATCACAATTTCTGCGCACCAGACATCATAGTGTTAGGACATGTAGTCTCTAGTGAAGGCATTTCTGTGGACCCGGCCAAGGTCGATGTTATTACTACTTTGCCTCACCCCTCATTCGTGAGGGAGGTCCGCTCGTTTTTGGGACATGCAGGATTTTACAGGCGCTTCATCAAGGACTTCAGCAGGATTGCTTTGCCATTGTCGCGCCTAAAGATGTGGATTTTGAGTTTGACAGTGAGTGTGTGAAAGCATTTGAAGAGTTAAGGAAAGGTCTCACCATAGCACCGATTGTGCGAGGCCCCAATTGGACGTTGCCATTCGAGATAATGTGCGATGCGTCAAACTATGCTGTAGGTGCCGCGCTTGCACAGCGCGAGGGTAAACTCCCTTAAGTCATTGCTTACTCTTCTAAGACACTAGATGCAGCACAATCCAACTATACCACTACTGAAAAAGAACTCTTTGCCATTGTTCATGCTTTAGATAAATTCAGATCTTATTTGCTAGGTTCAAAGACAGTGGTATATACGGATCATGCAGCTTTAAAGTACTTATTGACAAAGAATGAGTCAAAGCCTAGACTCATACGTTGGATCTTGCTTTTGCAAGAATATGACATTGAGATTAAGGACCGGAGTGGATCTCAAAACCTGGTTGCGGATCATTTAAGCCGCATTGAGAATTTAAAAATTGATCCATTTCCGATCAATGACTCATTCCTATTGGATAGTTTGCATGCTGTGTCGGATAGCCTTCCTTGGTTTGCCCCAATGACAAACTACTTGGTTGCAAGAATCTTCCCTCCCAACCTTTCGAAAAACCAAAGGGACAAGTTGAGGAGTGATTCCAAATACTATATTTGGGATGACCCTCACTTGTAGAAGAGAGGTGTGGACCAAGTAATCCGAAGGTGTGTCCCGGAATCCGAATTCCAACCAATTCTTGAAGCTTGCCATTCGTCCGAATGTGGTGGCCACTTTGGCCCACAAAGGACCGCTAAAAAAGTGTTGGATTGTGGATTCTGGTAGCCAACCTTATTCAAGGATGCTAACCGGTTATGTGTGTCTTGCCATCAGTGTCAGAAGTCAGGAAACGCATCCCAGAGGGATGAAATGCCTCAGCAACCTATGTTGTTCTGCGAGATATTTGATGTATGGGGCATTGACTTTATGGGACCGTTTTCCAACACTAGTGGGTATTTGTATATTCTGTTAGCGGTTGACTACATATCAAAGTGGGTAGAGGCCGTGCCTACCCGACTTGATGACGTCAATACCGTTGTTTCTTTCATACAGAATCATATTGTATGCCGTTATGGGTCGCCACGAGCAATCGTGAGCGACCAAGGATCCCACTTTTGTAACAGGAAAGTAGAAGCATTGCTCAAGCGCTATGGAGTGACGCATAAGGTTGCTACTGCTTACCATCCGCAAACAAATTGGCAAGCGAAAGTGTCCAACCGGGAGATCAAGAGAATCTTGGAAAAAGTGGTCAATCCACAAAGAAAGGATTGGAGCCTCCGGTTAGGGGATGCACTATGGGCATATAGGACGGTGGTGCACGAAATTGTTATCTCTGGTAATGGCTCCAACAACTTGGTGCTCTAATCTCAATTCATAATTTGTCACAACTTCGATACAACTAACCAGCAAGTGCACTGGGTCGTCCAAGTAATAAACCTTACGTGAGTAAGGGTCGATCCCACGGAGATTGTTGGTATGAAGCAAGCTATGGTCACCTTGTAAATCTCAGTCAGGCGGATAATAATTGATTATGGAGTTTTCGAAAATAATACTAATTAAATAGAAACTAAGGATAGAAATACTTATGTAAATCATTGGTGATAATTTCAGATAAGCGTATGGAGATGCTTTCGTCCCTCTGAACCTCTGCTTTCCCGCTGTCTTCATCCAATCAGTCTTACTCCTTTCCATGGCAAGCTTTATGCAAGGGCATCACCATTGTCAGTGGCTACAATCCCCTCCTCTTGTGAAAATGGTCCAAATGCTCTGTCACGGCACGGCTAATCATCTGAGGTTCCCGATCATACTGGAATAGGATTTACTATCCTTTTGCGTCTATCACTACGCCCAGCACTCGCGAGTTTGAAGTACGTCACAGCCATCCCTTCCCGGATCCTACTCGAAATACCACAGACAAGGTTTAGACTTTCCGGACCTCAGGAATGGCCATCCATGGGTTCTAACTTATACCACGAAGATCCTGATTAAGAGATCCAAGAGATATTCATTCTAGCTTGTTCGCATGTAGAACGGAAGTGTTTGTTAGGCACGCGTTCATAAGGGAGAATGATGATGAGCATCACATAATCATCACATTCATCATGTTCTTGGGTGCGAATAGATATCTTAGAAGTGGAATAAGTTGAATTGAATAGAAAGACAGTAGTACTTTGCATTAATCTTTGAGGAACAGCAAAGCTCCACACCTTAATCTATGGAGTGTAGAAACTCTACCGTTGAAAATACATAAGTGAAAGGTTCAGGCATGGCCAAGAGGCCAGCCCTCAAACGTGATCTAAGATAGCATACAACTGATCAAAGATATCTAATACAGTAGTAAAAAGTCCTATTTATAATAAACTAGCTACTAGGGTTTACAGAAGTAGGTAATTGATGCATAAATCCACTTCCGGGGCCCACTTGGTGTGTTCTTGGACTGAGCTTGAAGTCTACACGTGGAGAGGTCATTCTTGGAGTTGGACGCCACCTTTTGTGCCATTTTGGGCGTTGAACTCCACTTTGCAACTTGTTTCTGGCTCTGGACGCTAGAATTGGGCAGAGAGCTGGCGTTGAACGCCAGTTTGCGTCCACTAAACGTGGGCAAAGTATGTACTATTATATATTGCTGGAAAGCTCTGAATGTCTACTTTCCAACGCAATTGGAAGCTCGCCATTTTGAGTTTTGTAGATCCAGAAAATTCATTTTGAGTGCAGGGATGTCAGAATCCAACAGCATCAGTAGTCCTTCTTCAACCTCTGAATCTGATTTTTGCTCAAGTCCCTCAATTTCAGCCAGAAAATACCTGAAATCACAGAAAAACACACAAACTCATAGTAAAGTCCAGAAATGTGAATTTAACATAAAAACTAATGAAAACATCCCTAAAAGTAACTAGATTCTACTAAAAACATACTAAAAACAATGCCAAAAAGCGTATAAATTATCCGCTCATCACAACACCAAACTTAAATTGTTGCTTGTCCCCAAGCAACTGAAAATCAAATAGGATAAAAAGAAGAGAATATACTATAAATTCCAAACTATCAATGAAACATAGCTCCAATTAAATGAGCGGGACTTATAGCTTTTTGCCTCTTGAATAGTTTTGGCATCTCACTTTATCCATTGAAGTTCAGAATGATTGGCTTCTATAGGAACTCAGAGTTCAGATAGTGTTATTGATTCTCCTAGTTCAGTATGATGATTCTTGAACACAGCTTCTTTATGAGTCTTGGCCATGGCCCTAAGCACTTTGTTTTCCAGTATTACCACTGGATACATAAATGCCACAGACACATAATTGGGTGAACCTTTTCAGATTGTGACTCAGCTTTTCTAAAGTCCCCAATTAGAGGTGTCCAGGGTTCTTAAGCACACTCTTTTTTTTGCTTTGGACGTTGACTTTAACCGCTCAGTCTCAAGTTTTCACTTGACACCTACACGCCACAAGCACATGGTTAGGGACAGCTTGGTTTAGCCGCTTAAGCCAGGATTTTATTCCTTTAGGCCCTCCTATCCACTGATGCTCAAATCCTTGGGATCCTTTTTATTTGCCCTTGCCTTTTGGTTTTAAGGGTTACTGGCTTTTTGCTCTTGCCTCTTGGTTTTAAGAGCTTTGGCTTTTTCTCCTTGCTTTTTCTTTCTATTTTTTTTCGCCTAAATTTTTTTTTCTCTTTTTTTTTTTCTGCAAGCTTTGTTCTTTGCTGCTTTTTCTTGCTTCAAGAATCATTTTTATGATTTTTTAGATTATCAAATAACATGTCTCCTTATCATCATTCTTTCAAGAGCCAACATATTTAACATTCTTAAACAACAACTTCAAAAGACATATGCACTGTTCAAGCATTCATTCAGAAAACAAGAAGCATTGTCACCACATCAATATAATTAAACTAAGTTCAAGGATAAATTCGAAACTCATGTACTTCTTGTTCTTTTGAATTAAAACATTTTTCATTTAAGAGAGGTGATGGATTTATAGGACATTCATAACTTTAAGACAAAGTTACTAACTACTAATGATCATGTAATGAAGACACAAACACGGATAAGCACTTAACATAGAAAACGAAAAACAGAAGAAATAAGAACAAGGAATGAATCCACCTTAGTGATGGTGGCGTTTCCTTCTTGAGGAACCAATGATGTCCTTGAGCTCTTCTATGTCTCTTCCTTGTCTTTGTTGCTCCTCCCTCATTGCTTTTTGATCTTCTCTTATTTCATGAAGGATGATGGAGTGCTCTTGATGTTCCATCCTTAGTTGTCCCATGTTGGAGCTTAATTCTCCTAGGGAGGTGTTGATTTGCTCCCAATAGTTTTGTGGAGGAAAATGCATTTGAGGCATCTCCGGGATCTCATGGTGATGAGCTTCATGCGCCTCTTGAGCTCCATGAATGGGCTCTCTTGCTTGCTCCATCTTCTTCTTAGTGATGGGCTTCTCTTCCTCAATGTGAATGTCTCCTTCTATGAAAGCTCCAGCTGAGTAACATAGATGGCAAATGAGATGAGGAAAAGCTAGCCTTGCCCCAGGAGAGGGCTTTTCGGCTATTTTGTAGAGTTCAAGGGAGATGACTTCATGAACTTCTACTTCCTCTCCAATCATGATGCTATGGATCATGATGGCCCGATCCACAGTAACTTCAGATCGGTTGCTAGTGGGGATGATGGAGTGTTGGATGAACTCTAACCATCCTCTAGCCACAGGCTTGAGGTCCAATCTTCTTAGTTGAACCGGCTTGTCTTTGGAGTCAATCTTCCATTGAGCTCCTTCCACACATATGTCCATGAGGACTTGGTCCAACCTTTGATTAAAGTTGACCCTTCTAGTGTAGGGGCGTTCATCTCCTTGCATCATAGGCAAGTTAAACGCCAACCTCACATTTTCCGAACTAAAATCCAAGTATTTCCCCCGAACCATTGTAACATAGTTCTTTGGATCCGGGTTCTTACTTTGATCATGGTTCTTGGTGATCCATGCATTGGGATAGAACTCTTGAACCATTAGGATGCCGACTTGTTGGATGGGATTTGTTAGAACTTCCCAACCTCTTCTTTGAATTTCATGTCGGATCTCCGGATACTCATTTCTTTTGAGTTTGAAAGGGACCTCGGGGATCACCTTTTTCTTGGCCACAACATCATAGAAGTGGTCTTGATGAGCTTTGGAGATGAATCTTTCCATCTCCCATGACTCGGAGGTGGAAGCTTTTGTCTTCCCTTTCCCTTTTCTAGAGGATTCTCCGGTCTTAGGTGCCATCAATGGTAATGGAAAAACAAAAAGCTTATGCTTTTACCACACCAAACTTAGAATATTGCTCGCCCTCGAGCAAGAAAAGAAAGAATTAGATGAAGAAGAAGAAGAAAATATGGAGAAGAGGGGGGAGGTATGTTTCGGCCAAGAAGGAAAGAGAGGGTTGTGTTGTGTGAAAATGAAGAAGAATGGAGGGCTATATATAAGGAAGGGAGGGGGGTTAAGTTTCGGCCATATAGGGTGGGGTTGGGTGGGAAATTGATTTTGAATTTTGAAGGTAGGTGGAGTTTATGAGGTAGGTTTATGGGGAAGAATGGATGGATGTGAGTGGTGAAGAGGTGATGGGGAAGAGAGATTAAGGTGATTGGTGAGGGGTTTTGGGGAAGAGTGTTAATGGGATTGTGTGAAAGAGGGGTGAGAAGAAGTAAGTGGAGGTAGGTGGGGATCCTGTAGGGTCCACAGATCCTGAGGTGATCCTGTGGGGTCCACAGATCCTGAGGTGCTTAAGGATTTACAACCTTGCACCAAATTAGGCATATAAAATGCCTTTGCACACAACTCTGGGCGTTCAGCGCCAGATTGGTGCTTGTTCTGGGCGTTGAACGCCCATTTGTTGCCCATTTCTGGCGTTGAACGCCAGAACCATGCTTGTTCTGGGCGTTCAGCGCCAGCTCTTCTCCAGGGTGCATTTCTGGCGTTCAAACGCCCAGATGATGCCCATTTCTGGTGTTCAGCGCCAGAACCATGCTCTGTTCTGGCATTGAACGCCCAAAACATGCTTCTTACTGGCGTTTAAACGCCAGTAAGGCCTTCCTCCGGGGTGTGATTTTTCTTCTGTTGTTTTTGATTCTGTTTTCAATTTTTTTTTATTTATTTTGTGACTCCACATGATCATGTACCTATAAAGACATATAACTAATAAAAATATAAATAAATAAAAATTGGGTTGCCTCCCAACAAGCGCTTCTTTAATGTCAATAGCTTGACAGTGGGCTCTCATGGAGCCTCACAGATGTGCAGAGCTTTGTTGAGACTCTCCAACACCAAACTTAGAGTTTGGATATGGGAGTTCAACACCAAACTTAGAGTTTGGTTGTGGCCTCCCAACACCAAACTTAGAGTTTGACTGTGGGGGCTTTGGTTGACTCTGCTTTGAGAGAAGCTTTTTCTGCTTCCTCTCCATGGATGCAGAGAGAGATCCTTGAGTTGTAAACATAAGGTTGTCCTCATTTATTTGAAGGATCAATTCTCCTCTGTCCACATCAATCACAGCTCTTGCTGTTGCCAGGAAAGGTCTTCTTAGGATGATGGATTCATCCTCATCCTTCCCAGTATCTAGGACTATGAAATCTATAGGGATGTAAAGGCCTTCAACCTTTACTAACACGTCCTCTACTTGTCCATAAGTCTGTTTTCTTGAATTATCTGCCATCTCTAATGAGATTTTAGCAGTTTGCACCCCATAGATTCCCAATTTCTCTATTACAAAGAGGGGCATGAGGTTTATCCCTGAACCAAGGTCACACAGAGCCTTAAAGATCATGGTGCCTATGGTACAAGGTATTATGAACTTTCCAGGATCCTGTTTCTTCTTAGGCAATGTCAGTTGATCCAGATCACTTAGTTCATTGGTGAACAAGGGAGGTTCATCTTCCCAAGTATCAATACCAAATAATTTGGCATTTAGCTTCATGATTGCACCAAGGAACTTGGCAACTTGCTCTTCAGTAACATCCTCATTCTCTTCAGAAGAGGAATACTCATCAAAGCTCATGAATGGCATAAGGAGGTTCAATGGAATCTCTATGGTCTCTAAATGAGCCTCAGAGTCCTTTGGTTCCTCAGAGGGAAGCTCCTTATTGATCACTGGACGTCCCAGGAGGTCTTCCTCCTTGGGATTCACGTCCTCTCCTTCCCTTACAGGTTTGGCCATGGTGCTTATGTCAATGGCCTTGCACTCTCCTTTTGGATTCTCTTCTGTATTGCTTGGGAGGGTACTAGGAGGGATTTCAGTGATCCTTTTACTCAGCTGGCCCACTTGTGCTTCCAAATTTCTAATGGAAGACCTTGTTTCATTCATGAAACTTACAGTGGCCTTGGATAGATCAGAGACTAAGTTTGCTAAATTAGAGGTACTTTGTTCAGAGTTCTCTATCTGTTGCTGAGTGGATGATGGAAAAGGTTTATTATTGTTAAACCTGTTTCTTCCACCATTATTAAAGCTTTGTTGAGGCTTTTGATCCTTCCATGAGAGATTTGGATGATTTCTCCATGATGGATTATAGGTGTTTCCATATGGTTCACCCATGTAATTTACCTCTGCTATTGTAGGGTTCTCAGGATCATAAGCTTCTTCTTCATAAGAAGCCTCTTGAGTACTGTTGGATGCAGCTTGCATTCCAGTCAGACTCTGTGAAATCATATTGACTTGCTGAGTCAATATTTTGTTCTGAGCCAATATGGCATTCAGAGTATCAATTTCAAGAACTCCCTTCTTCATAGGCGTCCCATTACTCACAGGATTCCTCTCAGAAGTGTACATGAACTGGTTATTTGCAACCATGTTAATGAGTTCTTGAGCTTCTGTAGGCGTTTTCTTTAGGTGAATGGATCCACCTGCAGAAGTATCCAATGACATCTTTGATAGCTCAGATAAACCATCATAGAATATATCCAGGATGGTCCATTCTAAAAGCATGTCAGAAGGATACTTTTTGGTCAACTGTTTGTATCTTTCCCAAGCTTCATAGAGGGATTCACCATCTTTTTGTTTGAAGGTTTGAACATCCACTCTAAGCTTGCTCAGCTTTTGAGGAGGAAAGAACTTGGCTAAGAAAGCCGTGACCAGCTTATCCCAAGAGTTCAGGCTGTCTTTAGGTTGAGAGTCCAACCATATTCTAGCTCTGTCTCTTACAGCAAAAGGGAAAAGCATGAGCCTGTAGACTTCAGGATTTACTCCATTAGTCTTAACAGTATCACAGATCTGCAAGAATTCAGTTAAGAACTGAAAAAGGATCTTCAGATGGAAGTCCATGAAACTTGCAGTTTTGTTGCATCAGAGAAACTAGCTGAGGTTTCAGCTCAAAATTGTTTGCTCCAATGGTAGGAATGGAGATGCTTCTTCCGTGTAAATTGGAATTAGGTGCAGTAAAGTCACCAAGCATTCTCCTTGCATTATTGTTGTTGGGTTCGGCTGCCATCTCCTTTACTTGTTCGAAATTTTCAATAAGGTTGTCTCTGGATTATTGTAATTTAGCTTCTCTTAGTTTTCTCTTCAGAGTCCTTTCAGGTTCTGGATCAGCTTCAACAAGAATGCCTTTTTCTTTGTCCTTGCTCATAAGAAAGAGAAGAGAAAAAGAAAAGAAGAGGAATCCTCTATGTCACAGTAAAGAGGTTCCTTATTGTTAGTAGAAGAAGAAAAGACGAAAAAATTCGAACACAGATAGAAGAGGGGGTTCGAATTTGGTGAGTGATGTGAGGAAGAGATGTTAGTAGATGAATAAATAAATAGACTAAGATGAGAGAGGGAGAGGATTTTCGAAAATTATTTTTGAAAAAGAGTTAGTGATTTTCGAAAATAGTTTTAGAAAAAGGTTAGTAATTTTCGAAAATTAAAATCAAAAATTAAAATAATTAGTTAAATAAAAAAAAGAAATTTTGAAAAAGGGGGAAGATATTTTCGAAAATTAGAGAGAGAGAGTTAGTTAGGTGGTTTTGAAAAAGATAAGAAATAAACAAAAAAGTTAGTTAGTTAGTTGAAACAAATTTGAAAATCAATTTTGAAAAGATAAGAAGATAAGAAGTTAGAAGAGATATTTTGAAATCAAATTTTGAAAAAGATAAGATGAGAAGATATTTTTGAAAAGATATGATTGAAATTGGTTTTGAAAACGATTTGATTTTTAAAATCACAATTAATGACTTGATTCACAAGAAATCACAAGATATGATTCTAGAACTTAAAGTTTGAATCTTTCTTAACAAGTAAGTAACAAACTTGAAATTTTTGAATCAAAACATTAATTGATGATGTTATTTTCGAAAATATGATATAAAAATAAGAAAAAGATTTTTGAAAAATATTTTTAAAATTTTTGAAAATAACTAAGAAAAATGAAAAAGTTTTGATTTTTGAAAAAGATTTTGAAAAAAATAAGATTTTTTTAAATTGAAAATTTGATTTGACTCATAAAAACAACTAGATTTTAAAAATTTTTGAAAAAGTCAACTCAAATTTTCGAATTTTATGGGAGAAAAAGGGGAAGATATTTTTTTTTATTTTTGAATTTTTATGATGAGAGAGAAAAACAAAAAATGATGCAATGCATGAAAGTTATGGATCAAAACAATGAATGCATGCAAGAATGCTATGAATGTCAAGATGAATACCAAGAACACTATGAAGATCATGATGAACATCAAGAACACATTTTTGAAAAATTTTTAATGCAAAGAAAACATGCAAGACACCAAACTTAGAATTCTTTAATGCTTAGACATAAAGAATTCAGGAATGCATATGAAAAACAAGAAAAGACACACAACATGCAAATGCAAAGATCAAACAAGAAGACTTACCAAGAACAACTTGAAGATCATGAAGAACACTATGAATGCATGAAAATTTTCGAAAAATGCAAGATGAGTATGCAATTGACACCAAACTTATAACTTGACTAAAGACTCAAACAAGAAACATGAAATATTCTTGAATTTTATGATTTTCTAATTTTTTTGTATTTTTTTCGAAAATTAATTGAAAAACAAAAATAAGGATTCCAAAATTTTTAATATGAATTCCAGGAATCTTGCCATGTTAGTCTAAAGCTCCAATCTGAGGGTTAGACATGGCTTAATAGCCAGTCAAGCTTTAGCAGAACTTTACATTCAGCAGCCAATTTGCTAAGAAAGATAAAGAAGCTCTTCTCTTGAGTCCAAAAGAATTGAGACATGGCTTTACAGCCAGCCAGGCTTCAACATGCTTCATAAAACACTAGAATTCATTCTTAAAAATTTTGAAGAAAAATAATTTTTTGAAAATATTTTTTTTTCGAAAACAAAGGAAAATTTATTTTTTTTTGAAAAATTTTTGAAAAATTTTTGAAAAGAAAACGAAAAGAAAGTTACCCAATCTGAGCAACAAGATGAACCGTCAGTTGTCCAAACTCGAACAATCCCCGGCAACGGCGCCAAAAACTTGGTGCACGAAATTGTGATCTCTGGTAATGGCTCCAACAACTTGGTGCTCTAATCTCAATTCATAATTTGTCACAACTTCGATACAACTAACCAGCAAGTGCATTGGGTCGTCCAAGTAATAAACCTTATGTGAGTAAGGGTCGATCCCACGGAGATTGTTGGTATGAAGCAAGCTATGGTCACCTTGTAAATCTCAGTCAGGCGGATAATAATTGATTATGGAGTTTTCGAAAATAATACTAATTAAACAGAAACTAAGGATAGAAATACTTATGTAAATCATTGGTGAGAATTTCAGATAAGCGTATGGAGATGCTTTCGTCCCTCTGAACCTCTGCTTTCCCACTGTCTTCATCCACTCAGTCTTACTCCTTTCCATGGCAAGCTTTATGCAAGGGCATCACCGTTGTCAGTGGCTACAATCCCCTCCTCTTGTGAAAATGGTCCAAATGCTCTGTCACGGCATGGCTAATCATCTGAGGTTCCCGATCATACTGAAATAGGATTTACTATCCTTTTGCGTCTGTCACTACGCCCAGCACTCGCGAGTTTGAAGTACGTCACAGCCATCCCTTCCCGGATCCTACTCGAAATACCACAGACAGGGTTTAGACTTCCCGAACCTCAGGAATGGCCATCCATGGGTTCTAACTTATACCACGAAGATCCTGATTAAGTGATCCAAGAGATATTCATTCTAGCTTGTTCACATGTAGAACGGAAGTGTTTGTCAGGCACGCGTTCATAAGGGAGAATGATGATGAGCATCACATAATCATCACATTCATCATGTTCTTGGGTGCGAATGGATATCTTAGAAGCGGAATAAGTTGAATTGAATAGAAAGACAGTAGTACTTTGCATTAATCTTTGAGGAACAGCAGAGCTCCACACCTTAATCTATGGAGTGTAGAAACTCTACCATTGAAAATACATAAGTGAAAGGTTCAGGCATGGCCGAGAAGCCAGCCCTCAAATGTGATCTAAGATAGCATACAACTGATCAAAGATATCTAATACAGTAGTAAAAAGTCCTATTTATAATAAACTAGCTACTAGGGTTTTGGTGTGTGCTTGGGCTGAGCTTGAAGTCTACACGTGGAGAGGTCATTCTTGGAGTTGGACGCCACCTTTTGTGCCATTTTGGGCGTTGAACTCCACTTTGCAACTTGTTTCTGGCGCTGGACGCCAGAATTGGGCAGAGAGCTGGCGTTGAACGCCAGTTTGCGTCATCTAAACTTGGGCAAAGTATGGACTATTATATATTTCTGGAAAGCCCTGGATGTCTACTTTCCAACGCAATTGGAAGCGCGCCATTTGGAGTTCTGTAGCTCCAGAATATCCATTTTGAGTGCATGGAGGTCAGAATCCAACAGCATCAGCAGTCCTTCTTCAACCTCTGAATCTGATTTTTGCTCAAGTCCCTCAATTTCAGCCAGAAAATACCTGAAATCACAGAAAAACACACAAACTCATAGTAAATTCCAGAAATGTGAATTTAACATAAAAACTAATGAAAACATCCCTAAAAGTAACTAGATTCTACTAAAAACATACTAAAAACAATGCCAAAAAGCGTATAAATTATCCGCTCATCAGATGGCCTACAAGACCCCGATAGGGATGAGCCCTTTCCGGATCGTCTATGGTAAGGCATGCCACCTTTCGGTGGAGATTGAGCATCGAGCCTATTGGGCGGTAAAGCAGTGCAACATGGATCTAGCCAAGGCAGGTGAAGCTAGGAAGCTACAATTAGAGGAGCTTGAATGCTTGAGGAATGAGTCATATGAGAATGCCCGAATCTACAAAGAAAAGACTAAAGCATTCCATGACCATCACATTCGGAGGAAGGACTTTCAAGAGGGAGATGACGTCCTTCTCTGCAACTCAAGGCTCCGATTTATGCCTGGCAAGCTCCGCTCTAGATGGGAAGGACCTTTCAAGGTGAAGGAGATGAAGCCCTACGGAGTGGTGGAATTGTTTGATCCCAAAAGTGAAGCGACTTTCAAGGTGAATGGACATAGAGTGAAGAAGTATCATGGTTGCAAGCCTCCAAGAGAGCTAGAGGTGTACATATTGCAGGATGCACCAAGAAGAAAGGAAGCTTAAGAGAAGGACCGTCCAACTTAAGGACGTTAAAGAAAAGTGCTTGGTGGGAGGCACCCCACCATGGTAAGATCTTCCTTGTTTATACCATCTTCTTAGTATTTCTGGTTTCTTGTGAATTTTAGGATCTTTTTTTGATTGATTGAGTGCATAGAGATGTTACTTTTGCTGATTTTATTGGGTAGAAAAAATGTTCTTGTAGATAGGGTGTGCAAAAGTGAAGAAAACAACAATTTGTCTTTGAAAAAGAGCACCGACGCGCCAGCGCACAGTGCGTGCGCGCGCCGGTAGCAATTCCCAACTCTTGGGCCAATTACCCGAGAGTTATGCCCACTTCATGCCCAACTCGCGCCAGGTACTCACGCGTCCGCGTACATGCCGCCTGCGCGCACCCTGGCAATTTACCCATCGACGCGCTAGCGCACGGTGTACGCGCGCGCCAATGGCGAATATGACTTCTCTGTTACAAAAACCAGAGAGTTGTGCCATAATTGGGCCAACCTTGTGCCAGAACATACGCGTCCGTGCCAGTGGCGAAACACCTCAAGCACGTGTCCGCACAGGGTGCGCGCCCGCGCGCCTACCTCACTGACTCACCCTGGTACAAAAAACAGAGACTTGTGCTAACTTTGTGCTAGTTTTGTGCATGAGGCACAACCTCTCTTGCGCGCGCGCGCCACTGATGCGCCCGCGCCATCTGCTATCACTCTCACCGATGCGCCAGCGCACCTTGCGCACGCGCGCCGGTTGCGCGAGTCAATTTAAGACCTTCGCGCCTTGCCCTGTTTTCCTTTCTTTCAACCCCTTCTCTTCTTTAGTTTCTTTCTACTCTCAATCCATCACTTCTCTTCTCTTCTTCTTCTTCCACAACCCACCACCATTGTCTCCGGCCACTCACCGGTGACAATCACCCTTTCCCAGTGGTGCTACACTTCTCCTATTTTCTCTCTCATCTTCACAAAAGAAGATTCAACCTTGCTTTTTCATACTCATCAAGGTTTAGCTTCTTCCATTTCTTTACTTCCATTTTTTTCCTTATATTATTTCTTCTAATTAGATACTTCTTATTGCCTTACTTAGTTTCTTTTTTACTTGATGATGATGTTTCTTGTTTTTGTTTGCTTACTCTTCCTTTATTTCTCCATGGATGTTGCACTTGAGCTTAATTTGCATTACTAGATCTTTTGTCACTTTTTTACCATTGTGTGATGTTTATGTGATGATTGATGTTCCATTTTGGACTTTGAATTGGTTTAGTATCTTATAATTGCTCATTGCTTGATTATTGCACGCCAAGTGTTCGAGGAAATGCACACATCCCATTTTGGCTCAATTTAGCCATGTACTTTTCAATTGTTGCTCCTTCCTCATTCACTTAGTTTCTCTTAAATGCATTGAGCCTAACTTGTGTGCTTGTAGTTGATACTTACCAGTTAAACATTCATTGAATATGACTTGCTCTTTATTATGGATGCTTGAGACTACTCTTCTCATGCCATTGCATGCATTACTCCCTCTTGCATCCCATGCCAAGTGTTATGACCCTTGCTTTTACATCTACCACGGGCATTACAATTCACTTGCATGTCTTTTGTTAAATTAATTCTTGGGTGTAATGTTTTCCTTCTTTCAATCCCTTTTTAGGATGGCCACCAAGAAAGGCAAGGAGATAGCTCCAAGGAAACCAGCCGCAAAAAGGGCACCCCAAAAATCAAATTCTAAGGTGCGTTCTTCAATAGGAGCCAAACCCCTATCAAAGAAAAGAAAGACACCCGCTCCTATTGATGAGAATGACAAGGGCAAACCGGCAAGAGACTCTTCAAGGTTCCCCAACCGCTTCTATGAACTTAAGTTCCCTTCCATAGCCATAAGGAACTATCACCCTGAGAATCTACTAGCTCCACCGGACAAGGTTGCTCCTTATATTCTGCCCCGCATTAAACAGCGAGGATGGGAGTTTCTCTTGAGGAAACCAAAGGAAATCAACCTCTCTTGGGTGGAAGAATTTTATACTAACTACCACCTTTCCTCTCTTCAATCGGTATACATGCGCCGGAAGCAAGTCTCAGTTTCAGAAGAGGCTATTCAACAAGTGCTTAATGTTTTACCAGTGCCAAGTGACATGGATGGCTACCAAGAAGTCTTATGTCAGCGAGAGGAGTATGGATTCAATTGTGACTCGATCCTCCGAGTCATTGCTGAGCCAGAATCTTCTTGGATCCAAGGTCGACAGCGGATGAGGCCCAAGAGTATTGACGCTCGCTTCCTCACTGTGGAAGCTAGAGCTTAGGCCCAAATCCTATTCCACTATGTGTTGCCTAGCACCCGCAAGTCATTCATCACGGCGGACCTTGCCTTGCTTGTGTGGTGTGTTCTCACGGAGAAGCCGGTGAACATTCCACCTCTTGTCAAGCAAGCAATGAGTCAAGTTCATGACCGGGGTAATTTGCCATTTCCAGCATTAGTGTCTGACTTAATTGCTGCTGCGGGTGTTTCTTGGGAAGCCAAGGATAAGAGGATTATGATTCCGGCTAAGGGCGATGTAGTCCCAAGCGGAAAATACCTACACCTTCCCATGAACAAACCAAGCCTCGACATGGCCCCGCCACTTCTTTTTCCTTCTAGCTCATTATCACCACCACTGAGATCCACACATCAAAGGATAGAAGATCTTCACCGAAAGCTTGATAGATATGAGCGGCGCAACCACCGCCGCTATACTTACATCAAAACACTTCTGGGTTTTGTTGCCCCTAGCATGGAGGAACCCAAAATATTCACGTCCACCTCGAACCCAACTGATGGGAGTTCTGATGAAGGGGATAGTGAAGGCTCCGGTCCTGACCGTCCCTTGCGTATCATTCGTAGCACGGAGGACCGTGCTAAATTCTAAAAGTGTGGGGAGGTCGTCCGACCGATCTCCATGGGTAACGCTCTCTTCTCCTCAATATCCATGGATTTATTTTTCTCTTTTTATATATTCAATGTGTAGTTAGTCTTGCTTGTACATACTCTTTGCATGATAGTTAGTTTCTATAGAGTTACTTGGTCAAAACAATAACTTTCTTTCTAAGAAACTGTGTTCTGGGTGACTTACCAAAAATTTTGAAAATTTTTGCAGTAAACTTGCTTTAAGAATGTATTTTGGAACATAGTAATTGAGTTAAGAATACAAGCATGAAAGTTTTGAGCCTATTGCATGGTTACATCTTTTAACCATTATTTCCATTCTTGTGTGCATTTCTCTCTCTCTATGAGTGTGATCCTTGCTTTGTCTGATTCTATATGTCCATTGCTTAATGTATGAATGCATTTGCATGATTGAGGCCATCATTTCAAAAGTCACTTTTTCCAAATAGCCTTAACCCTTATATCTACCATTGCTAACCAATTTTGAGCCTTTGATAAACCCTCTTGTTCTTAAATAGAGCTCATCAACAACCCTAAGTGAAAAACCATGAATGTCCCTGAATTTGAATCCTTGATTGGCTTAGGTGTGTTAGGATGTGTATCATTCAAATAGGAGGGTATACTTGGGAAATTCGGGTAGATATATAGGCATGTAATTGTAGTGTAATTGAAGATTCTAGGATTTTGGGAACATACTCATGTGTTAAATGATTACACCGTATGCATTGATACTTTGGTTCACAAAGAAATCCCAAGAAAAGGGGATACATACATATATATATATATATATATGAAAAAAAAGAAAAGAAAAGAAAAAAAAATAATAAAAAGAGAGAGAAAGCAATGAAAGGGGACAAAGACGCCCCAAGATAAAGTAACAAAAACAACGCATACGGGTGTGAATTGAAAAGAATGCATGAGTATGCAAAAAGGGTAAAACTCAAGGGTATCTAGGAATGTATTGTAGTTGTATAGGTTATTTTATGTTTCTAGTGGATCCTAGGTTGATCAAGGACTCAAATTTTGAACCCACTTGGCCATATACATCCTTACCTTCACCCTAGCCCCATTACAACCCATGAATAAGACCTCATGATACTTGTAAGCATGCATTAAGTAATTATTGATTAGGAGCGGATACACTTCCGGTAAGGGTTCGATGCTCAACTCCTTGTTCCCGGCTTTCACAAGCATTCATCTAGCAAGTTATATGCATTTCATGTTGATGTTCAATTTGGTAGGATTCATGAACTACATAGCATTTTCACCCCGTATGCTCATATGTGTTCTTGGAGGATATATTTACCCTTGACCAAGTAGATAGATGATTTTACTTTAGGATGCATGCTTACAAGTATCATGAGGTCTTATTCATGGGTTGTAATGGGGCTAGGGTCAAGGTAAGGATGTATATGGCCAAGTGAGCTTAAAATTTGAGTCCTTGATTAACCTAGGATCCCACTAGACACATAGAACAACCTATACAACTATAATACATTACCTAGCTACCCTTGGGTTTCACTTTTTTTTTGCATACTCATGCATTTTTTTCCAATTCACATTCCATATGCATTGTTATTATCAATTTGTCTTGAGGCATTTTTGTCCCCTTTCATTGCTTTCTTTTTTTCTATTTTTTTGTTTCTTCTATTTTTCTATTTCTTTTTCTTACATTCTCATATATACACATATACAATTTCTTTTTCTTTTTGGTCCCCTCTTTCTTGGGGTTTCATGTATAAAAGTTCCAATGCACATGGCTCAATCATTCAATACATGATTATGTTCCCACTTCCCAAAATTTCCAATTACAACTACAATACACCTATTTATATCTACCCAAATGTCCCAAGTACACCCTCCCAATTAATTGATATACACCTCCACTTACCTGAGCTAATCAAGGATCCAAATTTAGGGATAATCATTGTTTTTCTCTTAGGGTTATTGATGTGCTCTTTTTAAGAGCAAGGAGGGTTTACCATAGGCTCAAAATTGGTTAGCAATGGTAGATAAAAGGGTTAAGGCCATTTGGGAAAAGTGACTATTGAAATGATGGACTCAATCATGTAAATGCATTCATATACAAAGTAATAGACAAATAGAATCAGACAAAGCAAGGATTATAATCATAGGGAGAGAACAATACACACAAGAATGTGAATTAATGGTTAGAAGATATAACCACACAATATGCTCAAAACTTACATGCTTGTGTTCTTAGCTCAATCACTATGTCCCAAAATACATTCTTAAAGCAAGTTTTCCGCAAAAAAATTTTCAAAATTTGGTAGGGTACCCCAAAACACAGTTTCTTGGGGAAGAAGTTATTATCTTGACCAAGCAACTCTATAGAAACTAATTATTATGCAAGGATTATTTACAAACAAAACTAACTACACATGTAATGTACTAACTACTAAGCAAAAGATAAATCCATGGGTGTTGAAAGAAAGAGATTGTTACCCATGGAGATCGGTCGAACGACCTCCCCATACTTAGAATTTAACACGGTCCTCCGTGCTACTAACAATGGGCAAAGGATGGTCGGGACCAGAACCCTCACTATCCCCTCTGTCAGAGCTCCCATCACTTGGGTTTGAGGTGGATGTGAATATTTCGGTTTCCTCCATGCTAGGGGTAACACAACGTAGAAGCTTCTTGATGTAGGTGTATCGGCGTTGATTGCGCTGCTCATATCTATCACGCTTCCGGTGTAGATCTTCTATCCTTTGATGTGTGGATCTTTGCCGTGGTGGTGATGATGAGGTGGAAGGAATAGTAGATGGGAGGGCTATGTCAAGGCTTGGGTTGTTCATGAGAAGATGTAAGTATTTTCCGCTTGGGACCACATCGCCCTTAGCCGAAATGATAGCCTTCGTGTCCATGTCTTCCCAAGGAACACCCGCAGCAGCAACAAAATCGGATACCAATGTTGGAATGGCAAATTGCCCCGGGCGTGGACCTGTCCCATCGCTTGCTTGATAAGAAGCGGAATATTCACTAGTCTCTCCATGAGAACACACCAAACAAGCAAGGCGAGATCCGTCGTGAAGGACGACTTGTGGGTGCTAGGTAGCACGTAGTGGAATAGAATCTAGGCCCAAGCTCTAGCATCTACAGTGAGGAAGCGAGCGTCAATGCATTTGGGCCTCATCCGAAGTCGACCATGGGTCCAAAATGTCTCTGGCTCCGCAATGACTTGGAGGATCGAGTCCCAATCAAATCCAAACTTTTCTCATTGACGTAAGACCTCTTGGTAGCCATCCATATCACTTGGTACCAATAGGATATTAAGTACTTCCTGAATAGCCTCTTCTGAAATTGCGACTTGCTTCCGGCGCATGTATACCGATTGAAGAGAGGGGAGATGGTAGTTAGTGTAGAATTCTACCATGCATGAGAGGTTGACCTCTTGTGGTTTCCTCAGAAGGAACTCCCATCCTCGCCGTTCAATGTAGGGTAAAATACAAGGAGCAACCTTGTCCAGCGGAGTGAGTAGATGTTCGGCATGATAGTTCCTTTCAATCATGGCGGGAAACACAAGTTCACAGAAGCAGTTGGGGAATCTTGAAGAATCCTTTGCCGGTTTGCTCTTCTTTTTCTCATCAATAGGAGTGGGTGCCTTTGCCTTCTTAGAGAAGGGTTTGGCTCCTAATGAAGAGTGCGCCTTGGGGTTTGATCTTTGGGCTGCTCTCTTTTTGGCTGGTTTCCTTGAAGCTTTCTCCTTGCCTCTCTTGGTGGCCATCTTGAGAAAGGAAGGGAAACAGGAAAAAACATTAAACCCAAAGAATCATTTTAACAAAAGCATGCAAATAAAGGGTTTTACCCAAAAGAAGTAGTACAACAAAGTGATTATAGAGGCATGGGTCACAACACTTGGCATGGGATGCAAGAGGTAGTAAAGCATGCAATATGGCATGAGAAGCATAATCTCAAGCATCCATAACAAAGAGCAAGTCATGTTCAATGAGTATCTAATTGGCAAGTAATAAGTAAAGTGCACTCAATGCATTTAGAAGAAAGCAAGTGAATGAGGAGAAGCACCAAATTGAAAGTACATGATAAAAATAAACCAAAATGGCATTCATGCATTTCCTCGAACACTTAGCGTGCAATTATCAAGCAATGAGCAATTATGAGATACTTAACCAATTTGAAGCCCAAAATGGAATATCAATCATCACACAACATTACTTACATGACAAAGATACAGAAAAACAGTTAAGAAGATCCATCAAGGCAAATTAAAACTCAAATTCAACATCCATGGAAAAGCAAGAAAAAGGAAAAGTAATCAAACAAGAACATAAGTAGTATAATCAAGCAACTAAAAGAGAAATTAAGCAAAGCAACAAGAAGAGTCTAACTAGAAGAAGAAATAATGCAAAGAAAGAAATAGAGGAGATATGGAAGAAGTGGAACCTTGAGAAGTGGAAAAGAACAAGGTAGAATTTTCTTTTTATGAAGATGAGAAAGAAATAGAAAAGATGTAGTGCCACCGGAAGAGGTGGTTGTTGCCGGTGAGTGGCCAGAGACGGTGGTGGTGGGTTGTGGAAGAAGAAAGAGAAGAGAGGAGAGGTGATGGAGAAGGAAGAAGAGAGAAATAAGAAAGAAAGGGGGTAGAGAGGCAGGGCGCGCAGCTTTAAAACTGATTCGCACGACCGGCGTACGCATGCACAATGCGCTAGCGCGTCGGTGAAGGTTGGGGAAGGGGCACGCACGCGTCAATGGCGCTGACGCACGAGTGTAGCTGTGCCCTTGGCACAGGATTGGAACAAAGTTGGCCCAAGTCTCGGGTAACATGTACCAAAGTTAGCATTCAGTGCAGGCACGCGGATGCGCACAGTGTGCTGACGCGTGCCTGAGCGGATTGGCAACCGGCGCGGACACGTCGTTGTGGGCACAGGTTAGGCACAAGTGTGGCATAACTCTCTGGTCTTTGTACCAGGGAGTTTGGGTAGCACCATCGGCGCGCGCGCGCACAGTGCGCTTGCGCGTCGATGGCCAAACATGCAAGGGACGCGCAGGCGGCAAGCACGCGGACGCGTGGGTGCCTGGTGTGAGATGGGCATAAAGTGGGCATGACTCTCGGGTATTTGGCCCAAGAGTTAGAAATACACCACCGGCGCGCGCGTACATGATGCACTGGCGCGTCGTTGCCCTTTTTACCCCCCCTTTGTTTTTAAAACATATAAAGAGCTATTCTAACACATTCATGGTAGGTGGTCAAGCTAGTAGGCAAGAAAACACTTATAAATTCATGCACCATTCAAGACAAAGCATTTTCGCTAACTTCAATAATTCATCCATACCAAAATGAGGGAAAACTATATGAACATCCTATCTATCCAACAAGAACAATAAGGCTAGCAATCCTATGCAATCAACAACATCAAGAAATCACAAAATTCACAAGAATTTAAAGCTACAAACTAGATGGTATACATAAGGAAGATCTTACCACGGTGGGGTGCCTCCCACCAAGCACTTTTCTTTAACATCCTTAAGTTGGACAGTCAGTCCCTCAAGCTTCTCCTTCCTTAGGTGCATCCGCCAATAGGAACACCTCTAGCTCTTTTGGGAGCTTGTAGCCATGATACTTCTTCACTCTATGTCCATTCACCTTGAAAGTTGCTTCACTTTTAGGATCAAATAACTCCACCACTCCATAGGGCTTTATCTCCTTTACCTTGAAAGGTCCTTCCCATCTAGAACGGAGCTTGCGAGGCATGAATCTAAGCCTCGAGTTGTAGAGGAGGACCTCATCACCTTCTTGGAAATCCTTTTTTCGGATGTGATGGTCATGAAATACTTTAGTCTTTTCCTTGTAGATCCGGGCATTCTCATATGATTCGTTCCTCAAACACTCGAGCTCCTCTAGCTGTAACTTCCAGGCTTCACCCGCCTTGGCTAAATCCATGTTGCACTGCTTTACTGCCTAGTAGGCTCTATGCTCAATCTCCACCGGAAGGTGGCACGCCTTACCATAGACGATCCAGAAGGGGCTCATCCCTAACGGAGTCTTGTAGGCCATTCTATACGCCCATAGTGCATCTCCTAACTGGAGTCTCCAATCCTTCCTTTGTGGATTGACCACTTTCTCTAAGATTCTCTTAATCTCCCGGTTGGACACTTCCGCTTGCCCATTGGTCTGTGGATGATAAGCAGTAGCAACCTTATGCGACACTCCATAGTGCTTGAGCAGTGCCTCTACTTTTCTGTAACAAAAGTGGGTTCCTTGGTCGCTCACGATTGCTCGTGGCGACCCATAATGGCATACAATGTGATTTCTAATAAAAGAAACAACGGTATTGGCGTCGTCAAGGCGTGTAGGTATTGCTTCTACCCACTTTGACACGTAGTCAACCGCTAACAGGATATACAAATACCCACTTGAGTTGGGAAACGGTCCCATAAAGTCAATGCCCCATACATCAAATATCTCACAGAACAACATAGGTTGCTGAGGCATCTCATCCCTTTGGGATGTGTTTCCCGACTTCTGACACTGATGGTAAGACACACAGAACCGGTTAGCATCCTTGAACAAGGTTGGCCGCCAGAATCCATAATCCAACACCTTTTTAGTGGTCCTTTGTGGGCCAAAGTGACTGCCACATTCGGACGAATGGCAAGCTTCAAAAATGGGTTGGATTTTAGATTCCGGCATACATCTTCGAATTACTTGGTCTACGCCCCTCTTCCACAAGAGAGGGTCATCCTAAATGTAGTATTTGGAATCACTCCTCAACTTATCCCTTTGGTGTTTATAAAAGTTAGGAGGGAAGAGTTTTACAACCAAGTAGTTCGCCATTGGGGAAAACCAAGTAAAGCTATCCGACACAGCATGCAAACTATCCAATGGGAATGAGTCATTGATCGGAATGGGTCAAATTTTAAATTTTCAATGCGGCTTAAATGATCTGTAACCAGGTTTTCAGACCCACTCCGGTCCCTAATCTCAATGTCAAATTCTTGCAAAAGCAAGATCCAACGTATGAGTCTAGGCTTTGACTCATTCTTTATCAACAAGTACTTTAAAGCTGCATGATCCGTGTATACCACAATCTTAGATACTAGCAAATAAGATCTGAATTTATCTAAAGCATGAACAATAGCTAGGAGTTTCTTTTCAGTAGTGGTATAGTTGGATTGTGCTGCATCTAGTGTTTTAGAAGAGTAAGCAATGACATAAGGGAGTTTACCATCGCGCTGTGCAAGCACGGCACCTACAGCATGGTTTGAAGCATCACACATTATCTCGAATGGCAACGTCCAGTTGGGGCCTCGCACAATCGGTGCCGTGGTAAGAACTCTCCTTAGCTCTTCAAAAGCTTTCACACATTCACTATCAAACTCAAAATCCACATCTTTTTGGAGCAGACGCGACAATGGCAAAGCAATCTTGCTGAAATCTTTGATAAAGCGCCTATAGAATCCTGCATGTCCTAAAAAAGAGCGGACCTCCCTCTCAGACGAGGAGTGAGGTAAAGTGGTGATAACATTGACCTTGGCTGGGTCTACAGAAATGTCTTCATGAGATACTACATGTCCTAACACTATGCCTTATCTTACCATAAAGTGACACTTTTCAAAATTCAAGACAAGGTTAGTGTCAACACATCTAGCTAAGACCTTGGCCAAGTTCTCTAAGCAACAATCAAATGAAGTTCTATAAACACTGAAGTCATCCATAAAGACTTCCAGACAATTCTCCATTAGATTAGAAAAGACACTGGTCATACACCGCTGAAAAGTAGCAGGTGCATTACATAGTCCAAATGGCATCATTTTATAGGCAAAGGTGCCAAAAGGGCAAGTGAATGTGGTCATTTCCTGATCTTCAGGGAAATGTGAATCTGGAAGTAACCAGTGAATCCATCAAGAAAGCAATAATGGGATTTACCCGCCAAATGGTCCAACATCTTATCGATAAAGGGCAAAGGGTAGTGGTCCTTTTTCGTAGTGGCGTTCAATATTCTATAATCGATGCACACGCGCCACGCATTTTTGTACTCTCTTGGTGACCACTCCTCTATCATCCTTTTTAACCACAGTGATGCCCGATTTCTTGGAAATGACCTGGACCGGGCTCACCCATTCACTGTCAGAAATTGGATATATGATACCCGCATCAAGTAGCCTAGTGACCTCCTTCTTTACCATATCAAGGATGGTCGGGTTGAGCCTCCTTTGCGGTTGCCTAACCGGCTTAGCTCTCTCTTGGAGAAATATACGATGCATGCACTTGCGAGGGTCAATCCCACAATATCAGCTAGGCTCCAACCAATTGCCTTCTTGTACCTTCTCAGAACATCTAGGAGCTCTTCTTCTTCTTCACACAAAAGCTCATTAGCAATAATGACCGAAAACTTTTGGTAGTCCTTTAAGAAATCATACTTCAAATGAGATGGAAGAGGCTTCAGTTCACTCTTTGCCTCAAGCTGAGATTCCTTTTCATCAAGCTCACAGAGTTTATTCTCAACAATTTTCCCATGTTCATCCTCTTGGTCATCCGTCTCTTCAACAATAGGGTAGCATAGCTTGTTGTGGTCTTCTTCTTGCACTTTCGCTACCACCTCATCAATTACATCACATCGGAGAACGGAATGCTCTTCGGGAGGATGCTTCATGGCTTCTTCCAAATTAAACTTGATAGTCTTGTCTCCAACCTCAAAGGAATATGTGCCGGTGAAGGCATCTAACTTGAATTTAGAGGTCTTAAGGAAGGGTCTACCAAGTAGAACAGAGGATGAGCTTCTATTTTTTGTTGGAGGCATTTCAAGGATGTAAAAGTCAACCAGAAGAACCAAATCCTCGATCGCCACAAGTACATCTTCGGCTATTCCTATCACCGTGATCACACTTTTATCGGCTAAGGTAAACTTCACCACCGACTTCTTTAATGGAGCTAAATTCAACCGTGCAAAAATGGATAACGGCATGATACTTACGCAAGCTCCTAGATCACACATACAGTCATGAAAAATGCACCCACCAATACAACAAGACACCAAACAAAGTCCAGGGTCACCACATTTCTTTGGAATAGGCTCCATCAAGGAAGAAATTGAACTACCCAAGGATAATGTCCCCAATTCTCCTATCCTATCCTTGTGTGTACACAAGTCTTTCAAAAATTTTGCATACTTTGGAATTTGTTGAATAGCATCAAGAAGTGGTATGGTTACCTCAACCTTCTTGAACACTTAAAGCATGTTCAAATCAAATTCCAGCGTTTTCTTTGCTTTCTTCACCATGGAACGAAATGGAAAAGGAATGGACTCATCCACTATAGCTTTCCTCTAGGGTTCCTTGAGGCTTACTCCTTCTTCCTCATGCCTTTTATCTACCTCCTCTTCTTCATGTGGAGCTTCAACAACCACTTCTTCCTCATGAATGTCTCCCATGACCCTTGGAGGTATCTCCTCCAATGTAGTCCCTGACCGTAGAGTGATGGCGTTGAGACCATCTTTGGGGTTTGGTTGGGGTTGGAATGGAAGATTAGAAGAGCTTGAGGGTTAGTTGGTGTTGTTGTTAGAGGTTGAGGGTTAGTTTAACATGGCCATCTTTGAAAGCATGTTGGTGAGGTTAGCCAATTGAGCGCCCAAGGCATCAAATTGAGCCTTGTTGCTCTCATTCCGTTTCTCCATGGCGGCTCTAAGTTCATCAATTTGATTGTTGGAAGATGGAAAGGTTTGGTTAGATTGTTGTCTATGGTGTGGTGCTTGGTATTTGGTGTAGTTATTTTGGTTTTGGTTGTGGAGATTTTGGTTGGCTTGGTGGTTATTGTTGTTGTGTTGGTATTGGGATGAAGATTGGTTGTTGTTGTAATGAGAAGAAGAATTATTCCATCTTTGGTTTTGATTGCTCCCTTGTGCATTGTCCCTCCTCCCTTGATTTTGATTACTACCATGAGAGTAGTTGTTTTGGCCTTGAGAAGGATAGGGCGGACGGTTGTTATAGTTCACATTGGCTACAACAAGGGCATGCTCCTCTTGAATTTGATGGCATTGATCGGTGTAATGTATGGTGCTAGAGCACAAAGCACAAATCCTAGGAGGGCCTTCAAGTTGAGCAAATGGAGGTGGGGCTTGGATGGCTTGGATGGAGTAGTATTCCTTTTGATCCTTTTGTATTTGCGTGAGGATGGTGGTCATATCCCCAAGTGCTTTGGTTGGGCTTGCTTTGGAAGGGGATGGTTCTACCACACCCTTGAGAGGATTACTTCTCACCCTCATATGTTGTGTAGCCTCGGCAATATCATTTATCAACTTCCAAGTTTCTCCCTCCGTCTTATTTTTCGAAAGGGAACCATCACTAGAAGCGGTGAGCAATCTTCTATCTTCCACACAAAGACATCCGGTGAAGTAGCTAATGAGCAAGTGAGTGTTCAATCCATGATGTGGACAAGATTCCAATAGCCTCTTGAACTGAGTCCAATACTCATACAAACTCTCTTGGTCTCTTTGCATTATTCCTGAGATCTTCTTCCAGACATAATCGGTCTTCTCCGGTGGGAAGAACTTATCTAGAAACTCTCTTCTCAAGAAATCCCAATTGGTCGCAATCTCATCCGGTAGCGAATAAAACCATGTTTTTTCTTGCCCTTCAAGAGAGAAAGGAAAGGCAAAAACCATAATAGCCAACTCATTGGCAAAATGCCTTCGAGCCGTAGAGCAAGCAACTTGAAAATTTCTTAGATGTCAGATGGGGTCTTGACACGGTAACCCATGATATTTAGCAAATAGATGTATCAAGCTACTCTTCAACTCAAAGTTTGGATCAAGGTTAGGATACCTTGCTTTCAAAGGTTGGAGTATGATATCCGGAGCTCCTTGCTCATGCAAAGTGATCCGTCGTGGCTCCGCCATGTATGGCTCACCTGTAGGATGCAAAGATGTATTAGTAGTGCCAGAAGAATAGGAAGTAGCGGACTCCAAGTCACTTTCGGTACCACCTAGTGATTCGGTATGTTACTCAAAAGAGGCCGAAGTACTAGCCGTATAGTCCAACCGTCGTCTAGCTTGCCGAGTGTGTAACAAAGTTCTTTCAATCTCAGGGTCAAACTTGGCAAAGCTAGAATTTGGTTGAGACCGAGTCATCAAACTTGGGTGTCATAGCACACAAACAAAAGAAATCTAAACTAGAGCTAAGTATTGAAAGAAAGTAAACTATCTACAATATTCACATATTCACATAACCAATATCAAGGCATATGTTGCAACCATTCCCCAGCAACAGAGCCAAAAATTTGATGTTACCTCGTGGACTACGTCGGTAAAGAATTTCTCAATAAGGTCGCGTTGCAAGTATAGATCTACCAACAACAATCCTCGAGGATCAAATTTAGAAAGAGATTTGGTTGTCACAAGTTCAACCCCAATAAAAATAACCGAAGTATTCAAACCTCAGGTCGTCTCACAAGGAATAGGCAAACATGTGCTTCATCATTGGTTAGAATTCCGGGGTTGTGATTCATGAGCAAGAAATTAAAAGAGGAATCTTAACAAGCAAGTAATCCTGAAATGCAAGAACTATTCAAATAACTAAGCAAGATGTGAGCAATTCCAAATTAATTAGATAGCATTCAATATAATTCCACTCTAAAACTAAACAATAACTATGAATAAGACAAGACAACTAAAATTTGGGTTTTCAAATATGAATAATAAAAGCAACTCTTGGCTAGGCATGGGAATTGGAGTCACTATCCTTGTCTAATAACCATATCTTGACAATTATGAGGAACCAAACTCATTAAGTCTACTTCTATACTTGAAGTACGTTAAATGGTTTGGTCAACATCAACTCATAAGGTCTAACCTCACTGCTAATTGGCTTAGTAGTAGGTTAGTGTCAATGGCTATCAAATTGACCACTAAGGGTTCCCAAATCATCAAATCCATTAGACCCAATGATTCAAGTTTACCCAATTCCCTTAGCCTAGGCCAAGAGTAAAGAGAACTACTCCATAATCAAAGTAAACAATTCATCAAACACATGGTAAGCATTAATAAAAGACATGTTCAAATTGTAATTAAATTGAAACTAACAAATACCCACTAACAATTATCAACATACAATCCTTCAAACAACACAATTAACCATAGAAATCATCAATGTAGCATTAACAAGTCAAGGTTCACAACATTCATGAAATGGGTATAAAATGACAATTGACAGGAATTCATAAAACTAAGACAAGATGTAAGCAAAATTATACTAAGGAATTCAAAGTAAACAATCAAAACTAGTAATTAACAAGATCCAATTCAGAATTCAACAGGGAAGATCAAATTAAAACTAGATCTAGAGAGGAACAAAGGGTTTCTCTCTCTAGAAGAACAAGAACCAAAAATTAGCTAAAAATTGTGTCTAAGTATAAAATGAATGATCCCCCCCTTTCCCCCTAGCATCCTTGGGTCTTTTTCATGCAGAAACATCTTGAATTTGGGCCTGATGAGCCTTAGAAATCGCCAGGCACGATTTCCTTTAATGAGGTCACCTGCAGCTTCCCGCGCGTGCGTGCCGATTGCTTTTGTGATCCACGCGTGCGCGTCGATGTGATTTTTTTGATCCACGCGGATGCGTCCATTCTTGCGCGCCGCTTCCAGCTATCCTCATGCACGCGTGCGCGTGCAGTGCGCGTGCGCGCCCTTTGCGAAGTTCCCAAAATCCAAATCTTCATGGTCCTTCCTCTTGTGCATGCTTTCTTTCTCTCTTCTAGGCCATTCTTGTCCTATAATTCCTGAAATCACTCAACAAATACATCACGGCATCGAATGGCAATAAAAGAGTATTAAAATATAGCAATTCTAAGGCAAAATAAGCATGTTTTTCATCATGAAGCAAAATCAGGAAGAGAACACAAAACCATGCAATTTTTGTGAATAAGTGTGAGAAATATTGACAAAACCCCCCAAATTCTACACAATATAAACCACAAAATTGGGGTTTATCAGGTCGCCATGCGGTGCCACTTCTGCGCGCGCGCCTTTTACGCTTGCGTTCCCCTTGAAATATTCCCAATCTTTGTTTCCTCATTCATTCTCCACTTTGTATGCTTTTCTCCTCATTTCTTCCATCCGATACTTGCCTTATGAACCTAGAATCACTCAACAAACACATCAAGGCATCAAATGGAATTAAAGTGAGTTGAAATCACCAATTTAAGAGCCTAAAAAGCATGTTTTTACACTTAAGCATAATTCAAGGGAGAATTACAAAACCATGCTATTTCATTGAATAAATATGGGAAAAAGTGATGAAATCCCCTAAAATAAGCACAGGATAAACCACAAAATTGGGATTTATCAAATCTCCCCACACTTAAACTAAGCATGTCCTCATGCTAAAATCAAGAAAGAAGCAAAGGGGTATCAACATTTATTCAATGCAAACTAATTAAATGCAACCTATCTATATGCAACCTATCTACATGAATGCATCCACTTGGTCAAAACAAGTCAATTTCCAAGAATACATATACAAGCACAAGGGCTAAGGCAATAGAAATCAAATCAACCCACAATTGAATTGAATCATTGAAAGATTTTACAAACTTGCAAGAAAAGATGATCATGGGTGGAAACATATAATTGATCGATTGAACCCTCACCGGATGTGTGTCCGCTCTAGGTACTCAATTTTATGGGGCTGATTCACTCGATTCTCCCCTAATCATGCTTTCCAAGATTTGTTTTTCATCTAACAATTAACAATTACTTCATGCATTCACACAATTATCACGAGGACTTTTTTTATAGGTTGTAATGGGGCTAGGGTCAAGATAGGATGCATATGGTCAAGTGAGCTTGAAATTCGAATCATTTATTAACTTAAACTTCCCACCTAACTTATGACAACCTATACAATTCTAAACAAACCTAACTACCCATTCTTCACTTTTCAGACAAACTCATGTATTCTCTTTTTGATCACCACACATATGCATTGACTCTTATTGAACTTCACTTTGGGGCATTTTTGTCCGCTTTTTATTGCTTTTCTTTTTTTCTTTCTTTTCTATATATTTTCTTTTTCTTCTTATATATATATATATATATATATATATATATATATATATATTTCTTTTTGTTTTTTTCTCATTTTTTTAAACTAACATATATCCAAGAACATCAATGCATATGGTTTACACATGATTAATACATGAGTATGTACCCAATTTCCAAGATTTTCCAACAAAAATGTAAACACACTTTTATCTCTACCCAATGTTTCCAACTTTTCCAAAATCAAATGATGAGCACACTCACTAGCCTAAGCTAATCAAAGATCCAAATTAAGGACATTTATTATTTTTAACTAAGGCTTGTAATGTGCTACAATTAAGAACAAATGGGTTAAGCATAGGCTCAAAATTGGCTAGCAATGGAAGATAAAAGGTTGGCTATTTAGGTAAGTGAGCTATTTGAACAATGGTCTCAATCATACAAATGCATGTATACACAAAATAATAGACATAAAGAATCAAACAAATCAAGGATTACAATCATAGGAAGAGAATAATACACACAAGAAGGAAAGTAAGTGGTTATGTATGATGTTACCACACAATTAAGGCTCAAAACTTACATGCTTGTGTTCTTAGCTCAAAACATGATCCACAAAGTATATAATTCAAGCAAGTTCCAAAAAAAAATTTTTTCAATCAATAGGGGTGCCCTATAGATAAAATTCTTGAAAAATTTCATTATTTTGACTAAGCTTATTATATACATATGCAGAATAAGAAAATGCAACTAAGAATCCTAAAATGAAATGCAAAAGTGTTGGGATTGGAAACTTGTCACCCAAAAACGCCGCATGGTCGGACGACCTCCCCACACTTAAAATTTTGGACCATCCTCAGTGCACTCAAAGATGAGCAAGGGGGTACGGCAACTCTCTAAATTGCCACCTTCATCTGGTAGGTCAATCGGTTGATGCGTGTTCTTGCTCCCGCTTCCATTTTTGCTTATGGTGCATCAATCATGAAAAAGAAAATAAACACTATAAGATGAGAAAATACAAAAGCGAGGAAGTGTGAATTGTTGGAATGAGGTAAGAACCACTAGAATGGAGTGAGTGAATTAGTGTGATATTGATGAAAAATAAGTGTGTGGGTTCTAAAATTGCGTGGGGTTTAGGATGCACACACTAGTACAAAAAGTTATGTCACAATTACACAAAAGAAAACATGCACTTCACTCATTCTAGTGTGCTTGAGATACTTTCAAAGACTTGTAGGTTAAGGCAACCAAACAAGTAGTGAAGAAGCATAAAAGCATTCAAGCAAAAATCAAGCAATTGTGAAATTGGATAATGAATGGAGATTGATTGATGTGTAAGTAAACTTGGTGAACAAAATGGTATAGAGAGCTCACACATCAAACAATGACACATATTGAAGTTGTTGCAACACTTAAGTGACATAGAGGTGAAACACATGGGTGCTATGGAACTTAGGAAAAAGGATATAGAAGTCAAAAATCCTTTCACATAACAAGCATGGTCCACAAAACTTGAAAAGCTCAAAAATACGTCACTAGGTAAGCTTTCGATCCAATTTCACAATTCCACATTCTCAATGCATAAAATAGGTGATGGTCAATTAGAACAAGCATCCTAAAAAAAATGCATTGATCATGTACAATTTCCTAACAATAGATGATGAATGCATGGTAGCCAAAACATGCAATTCAAGGAGTTAAGATGCATGAAGGCAATGTAACAAGTACTTGGTATTCAAAAACATTAAATGTGAAAAGTTCCGACCACGTATCCAAATACAACCTCAACAAAGAAATTCAACAATGACAATTAACAACAATGATGTTAAACTAACATCCTATTAGTAATAAGCAGCAGTAAATGGTAAACAAGATTAGTAATCCAACACTTATAATGGAAAATAAAAGTTAAACAAAAATTAAACTAACTAACTAACTAAAAGAAATGGTGTTATATGGTGTTTGGTAGTGTTGGATGATGTTTGAAGGGTGGAAAGAAAAGAAGAGAAGAAAGAAGAAGGAAAGAAATGGAAAGGAGATGAGAAAAGAAGATAGTTGGAAACGATGCGTACACGTGGATTGGTAAAATGGAAACGATGCGTACGCGTGAGGCACGCGTGTGCATCGATGGGTTATTTCGAGATCGACGCGTACGCGTGAGGTGCGCGTACGCGTGCATAGCCTTGCGCGAGAGGCAGAAAACGTGCACAGTGCAGGCACAACTCTCGGGAAAATGGCTGGGAAGTGGAAAAATTCAATCCACACGTACACATACATGACGCGTGCACGTGGATGGCCGAAATTGCTTGATTCACGCGTACGCGTGAAGCACGCGTGCGCGTGGATGGTGCTTTATTTTTCAAAATTTTTCTATGCTTTTGCACCAAACCAAGCATTCCAAACCTCCAAACAGCTACCAAAACATCATAAAACCTTATTTAACCTACTAGACTCCCAAATAAACCCAACTAAGTAATCAAAACATGAAATTTAACCTAAATTACCAATATTTACAAAGAAGAAAAGGGAAAGATGTTACCATGGTGGGGTGTCTCCCACCTAGCACTTTTGTTTATTGTCCTTAAGTTGGACTTATGGGGAGCTCTTCATCAAGGTGGCTTGTTCTTGAATCCATCCTTGAACATCCACCAATGCTTGGACTTCTGTTGTGCTTCATCATTCAAAGTTAATAACTCCAAACTTTGATGGAGTTCTTCACAAACCATAGGCTCCCAAAGTTGATTCTCCTTGTGTGATCTGGGATCCCACACTTTGTTTTTACACCCGTCTTCGAGTTGATCATGGTGATTTCCTCTAGGTGGCAAGAGGGATGAATTCTCATGAAGGCACCAAACGATCCTCCTAGACCCATCTACTTGAGCACTACACCAATCCATGCTCCTCAATTTTGAGCTTCCAACCATAATGAGCCTAGACTTACAATGCCAACCACTAAACATCCTCTTTTTACGCTTAATTCCGCAAAGCGCCCTAAGTTGGCCATCCGTCTCAAGCAAACCAAATTCAAGTGGGATAATAAAGCTAAGAGTTAGAAGTTTTACCCACTCAAATGAAGGATTAGATGACAACCTAGGTGGAGGAGTTCCTAATGATCTTGACAAGGCGCGCTCTAATCCCGTCCATCCTCTTCTAGAGGCTTCTACCACTTGGCAAGGTTTTTCAAGTTCCTCCTCTTGCCAAGCTTCCTCAAGTTCAAGTTCTTCTTCTCCAATGTCCTCTAGCTCTTCCCCATCACTCAAATCATAAATAGGAGGTTGAGTAAAATCTACCTCATCATCAATTCCAAGTATAATGGGGAAGGATTCCTCAAACTCTAAAGGATCATATGTTGATGCGAAATCATCATAAATAGGAGGGCCTATTGATTGGAACACTTCTTCCAATTCTTCAATCACATTGTGTCTTGGAGGTTGTGCACTCTCCTCCTCAACATTAACTTCAAACTCCATGGAAGAAGGCTCTTCAACTTGTGACTCCTCTGTATACTCAACATATTCTAAGGTTCCAACCACTACTTCCTTTGGTTCAATGATCTCTACTTTCTCCTCTTGTTTCACTTCTTTCTTCAACTCTTCTTCTCCACCTTGAAGCCCCAATTCCACTCCCTTACTAAGCTCTTTGGGTGCTTCTCCATATTCAACAATGGGAGTGCCTTGATCGCATAGGCTTAGGCGGGATGAGACTATCACTACAAGGATTTTGTTCATTTGTGGCGGTTTTTTTCCTGTTTGTGGTGGGTTCAAACCCCCACAAAAAGGATCGTGGCAGTTTTAGAAACCCCCAAAATTTGAGGTTCCATGAGCTCCTTTATGGCTGTTTTTCACAACCCCCATAATTCCATTCAGTGGTAGTTTTCTATACCTTTTGTGGGGGTTCTGTGCTTGTGTTTTGTGGCAATTCTTAGTTAATCATTGTGGCGGTTTAGAACCCCCATAAAAAGAATTTTATATTTAAAAAAAAAGACATTCATGTGGTGTTTCAACCTCCACAAACATATCAGTATTAATCTTAAGACAATTAATCTAAATACTAGAATTACATTATCATACTACTAATCAATTATATTTAAAAGAAATCTTTAAATAAGACACATTATAAATTTGAAGGAAATTAAAATATTACATATTTGAACAAAATTTAACACGAATAATTTGAAATATAAAACAAGGTCTGTCAATATAACCTCGACCAAATTGGGTAGTAAACTAATATAAGAACCCCTTTACATCCCAATTGGATGAAATAAAGATTGTATTTCATCTATACAAAGCACTAAAATCAATTTGGCCGATTAAAGCATTCTAGCTGTCACTTGAAAATATGATGACACCCTGTACAGAGACAATCCACCATACAATTTGTATTTTGCAGATTAATAAACATAATAATTACACTGACATTATCTAACCTTTATTCTTGGCTGGTGACTCCTTTGATTTGGATTTGTTACATCCTTTAACATAATAAAATTAGAGAGGACATGAGAATAGAGACCGTTATTTACTCTACATTACTAAGCCCATTAATCAACTATAACTACACAAGTATATACAAATAATTGAAATGTTAATTAATTAGTTATTATTTATACAAGTAATTGTGCTGTCAAAAGGAGCATAATATTAGTTATTATTTATATATCTGGAAAGTGAATACATAATGAAAGCCATTAGATGTCAATAAATACAAAGCACTAAATGCCTTGATTGACACATAGCCATCATATGTTCATATAACTAGTACGCATAAAAAAGAAGGGGAATGGAAAATGGTAAGATGAAAAACAACCCTAAATTTGATCCACACAAGTGGTCAAGCCCTACCTTCCAACTTTAGAAAACAATGGACTAAATAGAGAAGGGGTAATAGGATAATACCATATTGTATTTTCTTGAATAATTTGCGCTGACGTTCAATTGCCTCCTTTGTTTCTATTAGTTGTCTCTTCAAAAGTAAATAAATGAAAATAAAAAATCAAAAGACAACAGAATTCATGCATGTATTATTTAAAATGCAACCTTCTCATAGGCAAGGTTCCAATTTTAGCCATAAAAAAAAGCCTACAATCAAAAGGAATTTACATGCTCTGCGATATGACAAATTCTTTATATAAATACCAAAATATTAATGACATGGAATTAAACACTAAGTAATAAATATCAACATGGTATATAAATCAGTTCATTGGGATCCATAGGAGCAGGCAACAAATGAAAGAGATCACAACAGCATATCGAACCTCTATTTATTATTTATTGTCATCCTAATCTATACATACATTTATTTTTCCACAAAATCAAACCTCAGCAGAAGACTTACCTCTAAAGAAGAAAAATTATCATTACGAAGTTGATCTTTGAGTCTTCCATCCTGCAAAAGAATATGATCTTTACAGTAAACAATCAAGAAGTACAATATAATTGATCAATTTATAGTGAGATCAAAACTGATTTGCTTTTACGGTAAAATCAAAATTGAACTATATAACTAGCAATTCAACAAAAATGAGACTTGGAAATGAATCTGCACTAACTTCATCTCATGTGGCCATATGTCTTAACTTCTCCATTCTCCTCAATTGGATCTCCTCTAACTGAGGAAAGATACGAACTTATTTTGATGTAATAAAAAGTCATTCAATAAGGGTCACTTAATAATGATGAACATTAGCAAATAAAATGCATTGATATATGGCTAACTAGATCAGTGAATAAATAAATTATAATAAAAATCTATTACAAACTTTCCAGAGTTAACTTTATTAAGTTCTGAAACCATCCATTTGAAGGTGGATTGCTCCATATCTTGTGAATCTTGATTGAAAACAACTTCAAGATTTCCAAGTCTGGAATTTCTACCGGTAGGAAAGAACCTTACCAAGTTTGGAATTTCTCTAAGATGACATATCAGCTACTTACCAAGCAGAATTTGAGCATCAAATCAAGGCATGATTGGGCCCGCCTCAGTCAGTTACTAGATTGCCTAGTTAGTGACCTTAAAAAAGAAGAAATAGCAATGGCATCTTGACCAAAGAGAAAAAGAAAAGCCATACCTCCTTTATGCCTACCCTTATTATAACATAAATCTTGTTATTTGTCAATGAAGTTTCTCTATTAACATTTATCAAGTTCGCAAACCTATTACAATGGGTTTTAACAAAATCAGCACAATTGGCCTATTCAGTCAATATGGTAACATTGCTATATGAAGTCTACTTGTTCTGACGAAAATGGTGTAGTTGGCTAGTTGCTATAGCCAAAGAAAAAAAAATTGATAGTAATTAAGGGAAATTCATTGCGAGAAGATTCTGAGCATGAAGTACATAAGTAGTTTTCAAATTAGATTTCATACTTGATCAACTAGAGAACCCAACCATAGTTGTAATTCAAAATTGACAATTGTTTGATACCATATCCCATTGGAGAAATCTGCTACAACACAATTCTTTAGTATAATAAAGTACTACAATTATCAACAACAAATATTTTCCACAGACTTGTAACAAAGAAAAAAAAATATGCACATTAAACTGTAATGTACTTGAGTAGAGCCCGCGAAGCTTCTCCATATATTTTGCAGCTTGTTTCTGCAACAAAATAACATGGAAACATGTTATGTCAAAACAAGCATTATTCTCCAGAGACACAATTGGTATATATTTACTTGGTTACTCCTATGTGCATCGGCTATGTTTTCATCAAGAAGTGCCAACAGAGATCTGTTAATTTCACTGCTCTCAACCATCTGCAGCAACTGATGTTGCATTGAAGAAAAAGTAAAAGTTAGATTGACAAGTTCAACTCAGATAACAAAAGTATAACTAAGTGAACGAAAATAACCGAATGAAAAATAGAAAACACAAAGATTGAAGAATAACACAAAGATCGAAGGGAATCGAAGAAAACACAAGAAAAAAAATTTTCTAGTAGGCGAATCAGATCAGAGAACGAAGAACTCAAAAACAGAGAACAAAAAAAAAACCTAAAAACAGATCTGATTTGAGAGAAAGAGCGTTTTATTTACCTCTTTGAAAGAGTCTGAGCTTCTTCCTCCGTGAGCTGGCCTCAATGCAAACAATGAAAAGCGATAATTAGAAAAAAAATTCAAAAAATCAGAGAGAGAGAGAGAGAGATAAAATAGTGGATGAATGTGTGAACCTGGCCACCATTTATAACTCCAGTGGGTGATGCGTTGACGGAGGAGACTTGGCGGCAACGGCGGCAAGGAGATGAACGACGGTTGCGATGGAATCACGATCTTAAGGTTTCAGACTCTTCCTCGTTCTCTCTCTCGAGTAACTCTTTTATTTTTTTATTTTTGGTATGGGCTTGGTAAATATTTGTTGGGTTGGATTTTTTATAATTAACTGGGTTGAAAATAAATGGTGGGAGTTTTTGTTAATTCTTTAAAATTGCTACAAATAAAAAATATTGTGGAGGTTCTAATAACTCTCACTAAAAAACTTCCACAAACAAATTAAATAAATATTTTGTAGTGTATGTTGCCAATGACTTCTACCATGATAGCCATTTTTGCTCTTAACTCCTCAAATTTCTTTTCATCCTCCTCGTGTTGCCTTAAGATATGAGAATCAAGATCTCTCAATTCTAGTATGAGGGCTTTATCGGAGGGTGATGGTGGAAGAGAGGGTTCATTATTTGAGGGAAGGTTGTTGTAATTAGAAGGTGGTTCATATTGGTGAAACTCTTGAGGTGGTGTGTGTGGAATTTGTGGCTCTTGGGAGTATTGGTGTTGGAATGGTGGTGGCTCTAGATATGGTTGATATGGTGGTTGGTATGGTGGATACGGGTTGGGATCATATGGAGGTGGATGGTGGTAGAAGGCTTGTGAGTATGGTGGAGGGCTATGTTGAGGAGGGGGTTCATATGCATGTGGTGGTTGTGGTTAACAATCACAATAAGGGTCATCACACACATTGGATTGGTATGCGTTAGGATTAGGATTATACCCATAAGAGTTCGGAGGAGGTTGTTGCCAAGAAGGTTGTCCATAAGCTTGGGGCTCCTCCCATCTTTGATTTCCAAATCCTTGATGCACATCCTCATTGAAGCTTCCATTTCCTACAACATAGTTTGAACCACACTCATAGCCAAAGTGATGAGAATTCATGGTGAAAGAGAAAATAAAAACAAAATCTAACAAGAAATAAAGAAAACTAAGTCCTACAACTAGCAAAAACCAACAAGCAAACCAAAAATCAAGCTATTCACAATATATACAATAGCCAATAACATAGCACCATTGCAATTCCCCGACAACGGCACTATTTTGATAGAGTGAATTGTTGTGATGGTATAGAAATTCTCCAAATGAATTCTCGTTGCAAGTATAGTTCTACACCAACAAACAATCCTCCCAATCAAAAATTTGAGTTGTCACATGTACAAACCCCAATAAGAATTAACCAAAGTATTTAAACTCCGGATCGTCTCACAAGGAATCGCAATGAAGTGTTTAATTATTGGCTATGAAAATGCAAGGGGGTTTGGTTGATAAAAGGGGCGATAAAATAGATGACAAGAAAAGTAAAGAGAGCAACTAAAGAAAGTAACTAATGAAGAGAGACATTCATGGCAAGGTTTGAGATCATATACTTTCTATCCTAGTCATTAATCATAACAATACTTAACAAGAATTTATCTTATTTCGTCATCTCAAACATTGGAAGAAGGTGTAAGTTATCTTCCATGAGAGAAAGTCAAACAAGACTAGCTAATCTCAATCCAAATGTCCCAATCAACTCACTAATTAAATTAGTAAGAGATTAGAGTCAATGGAATTAATATTAACTAACAACTCTAGATCACCAATCTAAATTGGGTTTTCATGACTCAAGATTATCTAATTACTCTTTCCAAGCCAAGAATGCTCAAAGTCTACTCTAAAGCCCAACCAAGTATTTTGTCAAACACTTGGTGGGTACAAAAGGAAAGCATGGTAAAAGTGCAAGAATGATAAATCTACCAACTACCAATTGCAAGAAAAGTAAATTCACAACTCAATCATCAATAAAGGAAACATCAAACATCAAATTTCATTAAATGTAAACCAAATCCAACATAGAACATTCATGAACATAAAAGAGACAAAAAAGTAAAATTAACACTAGAAACCATGAGAATGAAAGAGTAGAAGCAAGAAATTGTAAAGAAAACAAGATGAAATCAATAATCAAAACCTAGATCTAAGATGGAATTAAGCCTAAGAACCCTAATTCTAGAGAGAAGGGGGAGCTTCTCTCTCTAGAAACTAACCTACATGATGCTAAGCTACAAAACAATTGCTCCCCCTTTTCTTGGGCTTCAATTCTGCATGAAATATACTCAGAAACACGTTAGATTTGGGCCTGGGTAGCTCAGAAATCGCTCCCAGCATTTTTCCTCTAAGTGAGTCACGTGCGAGTAACGGCGCGTACGCGCCATGTCCGCCTGCGCGTCGCTTGGCCAATTTTCTCATCCGCGCGTACACACTATGTACGCGTACGCGTCGCCATGCGATGCCACTTCTGCACGCGCGCGCCTTGTACGCTTGCGCGCCCCTTGAAGTATTTCCAATCTTTGTTTCCTCATGCATTCTCCACTTTGTATACTTTTCTCCTTATTTCTTCCATCTGATACTTGCCTTATGAACCTAAAATCACTCAACAAACACATCAAGGCATCGAATGGAATTAAAGTGAGTTAAAATCACCAATTTAAGAGCCTAAAAAGCATGTTTTTGCACTTAAGCATAATTCAAGGGAGAATTACAAAACCATGCTATTTCATTGAATAAATGTCGGAAAAGGTGATGAAATCCCCTAAAATAAGCAATGGATAAACCACAAAATTGGGATTTATCAATATTCCCAGCCACCATTAGAATAATCAATTGGTGATGGTGGGTAATATCCCATAAGATTTGTTTGATCACAAGATGAGTTGAACGCCATTTGAATTTTGTAAAACACAACACCAATGAAAATTGAAATTACTCATATCAAAGATGAGAATTTCTTAGTGAGGCAAAAACACAAACACCTTGGTTTCAATTTAAAACAGAGAACAAAAAAAATGCTTGATCTAAACTTCTCACCCACTTAATCATTGTTGATCTAAATCAATCCCCGGTAACGGCGCCAAAAACTTGATGGGTGGAAATTAGATTCCACACAAAAACTCACCAGCAAGTGTACCGGGTCGCATCAAGTAGTAAAACTCACAAGAGTGAGGTCGATCCCACAGGGATTGATGGATCAAGCAACTTTAGTGGGTGATTAGTTTAGTCAAGCTAACATTGGTGTATTGGATGAAATTGAAGCAACAAAATGTAGATTACAGGAATTGTAAAATGCAGAAAGTAAATTGAACAGAAGCTTAAATTGGCAGAAGCTTAAAGAGCAAGAAAAATAAATTGCATCAAATGTAAAGGGGGACTGGGTACTGGAAAATTAAATGAAAGCAGTAAAGCAACCAATTGAATAGATCTTGAGAACAAGTGACTGGAAATTTAAATTGCAGGAAGAGTAAATTTAGATCATAGGAAGAATTGTAAAATGCAGAACACTTGCAGAGGAATTAAATTGCAGGAAGAGTAAATCAGATCACAGTAAGTTCAAATGAAAAATTGTAGAAAGTGAAATTGCAGAAGAGAATCGTAGCAAAAAAGGAAATTTTTGCAGGAAAGGAAATTGAAATTTGCATAAGCCAATATTGAATTCAATACTTAGAATGTAACAGTGCAGAAAAATTAAAAGTGTTTCAAAGAGAATTTTCTATTCCACCCTACTCCTAATGCTCTCTAGCAGAGCCAGCTTTTTTTTCTAAAATGGAACAGATGCCTTTATATAGGCTTTTTACAAAATGAAAATGAAAATTGAAATTGAAAACAAATTATAATTAAATGAAATTCCTAATCTACTGATCCTTGTGCCTTTGAGTGATATCTATTGGGTTCTGCTTGCTTTGGGGCTTCAATGAAATAGGTTGATTTGGTTTTGAGATGATTGGTCGCTTGGGTCAGGTGGGTTGGTGCACTTCCAGTAGAACGCTCAGTCAAGTTAAATAACGTAGCACTCCCTTGCTTGTGTCAAGCCCTTCAAACCAGGCCTCATACATAGCACTAAGTTAACTAATTGCAATGTAGCGCCCCTTGCTTTTCTTTTGTTTCCCTCTTCGAGCCCTGATCGATTCCTTTTTGAGCCAATTTCCTCATCATGTGTAGCACTCAGTGAGAGGTTTTAACGTAGCACTACATGCCTTGGAGTGAGGCTCCTTCTTCGAACCCTGGCTGCTCCCCTCTTGCCAATTTCATTTTGCCCATAGCGCTCAGTTGGGAGTTGCAACGTAGCGCTCCTTGCTTTCTCTTGCTCGCTTGGCTAGAAGTCACGAAAAAGTGAACAAAATTAACGTAGCGCTCCCTTTCTTCCTTGGATGAGCGCTCCGTTACATTTAATGAATGCTAGCGTTCATTCATTCATGAAATGCTTTACTAACTAATGTAATGTATTAACGTAAGCTTGAATTGCTTATTTGCCAATTGATAATGAATGTTTCATGTATGCTTCCATGGCCTTATTAATTACTAATGCCAATGTTTTCATTTAATGAATATGGCATTATACTAACGTGAATAAGCCAAGGTAGAGTGCATTCACTTAATTCATTCTCCATTGGCATAATAATGCATGCATGCATATGATAATTCATGATAATAAAGCCAAGGCTTCATGGTCATGGGCCACGCTTTTAAAAGCGTGGCCTAAGGTTCCAAAGTGTGCTCTAACTTCAAAGTGTACCCAAAATTCTTCTTTTCTCCTTTTGAGTTGATTTTATGCTATTTTGCTTCTTTTTCCACTTATTTCCTACAAAATTTATAAAATCAAAAGATCAAGGAAATATACCATTTAAGCACCAAAGAATGAAATATTTAAGCACAAATCATCAACTTCTTGTGCGAAAAAGCATAGAAAAATATGACATGATGACATGTCATCACACACCAGCAAAAGCATATCCATGATAAAAGCGTTTAAAGACTCAAAAGGCTACTACTGAAAGGCAGCCTTAGAGTTTGAAGTGTTTTTAACAAAATAAAGTTGCTAAGAAGCAACCAAGTGTCAACAAAGTCAACCGTAAAGAGATTTACAAAAAAAAGTCTAAAAGTTCACAAACAGGACTATAAATACAAGCATTTATAAAGGATCTAAATTTTTCCCAGTAGCAGCATCCTTATGAAAGGGAGGTCTGGTGGCAAGAGGGACGGCATTGACAACCCCATCTGGGACATTCAACATCTCCACATTAGGATCGGACCCAGGAGGAGCTACCTCGGCGGAAGAAGTTGAAGAGGCTGAAGTTGCAGAAGCTTTGGCTGGCGGTGCAGGGGGAGGACCCTCATCTTCATCATCAGGGGTAGGCACTATCTTGCCATCCTCTACTACATTATCCAGACTAAAGAGAGTCAGGGGGAGTTCAGGGGCAAGAACCTAGACTTGGGCCTTCAAGTTCTCATAAGCATCAGTCACACTAAAGCTTGGTATAATCAGCCTGGCCTCCAACAGCTTGTCATAAGTTCGAGTATAGCTCTCTTTATACTTTTTTGCCGCTTCCTCAGCCCGGTTTGCAGCAGTGACGTTAGGATTTTTGCCAGTAAAGAATGCGTAAAAATAGTCGCGTTGTAGATATAGTCTCTAAACCGACAAAAATCCCTTCGTACAAACGTTTTGGGTGTCACAAGTAACAAACCCCTTTAGAAATTGTTAACTGAGTATTCAAACCTCGGGTCGTCTTCTCAAGGAACTGCGAGGAAGTATGTTCTTATTATTCGCTATAAAGGTTGTAATCGGGGTTTAGAAGATGAGAAGCAAGTAATTTGAATGACAAGTAAAGTAAATGGCAATTAAAATAAATAAATACTGTAAAGCAGACTTTTGGCAAGGTAAGGGAAGTTGGAGGTCCAACGTAATTATCTCTCCCAACTATAATGAAAGTTGAATCTAAACTCCACTTGGTCAACCTTTACTAAAGCAAAGGAGATTCAAGGGACTAATTAATCTGGCCTTTGAATCCTATTTATTTCCTAAGAAAAGGTTGGGATTATTTAGGTTCAGCTTAATTAGCAAGATAACGATTATCAATTATGTTGAGTTTAATAACTGTTGAGTTACTAAATTCTTAACCAGAACCAAAAGGGGAAAAAGTAAAATTGCTGGAATGATAAAAATATCTTTTAGATGGGAAGCAATGGTAACTTAAATCAAAGAGAACAATCATAAACTGAAAATACCTCAATTATCATTAATTCAAATAACTGTCTGTAACATGGAAGAATTCATAGATCCAATTATAAAGGTAAATAGCCAACTCAGATATTGAAATAAATAAATAAAGTGAAAGGGAAATTTAAAACAAAGAAATATAAAACCTGGATTGAGAGTCACTCTTAAAATAAGAAGAAATCCTAAATCCTAAGAGAGAGAGAGAGAAGATCTCCCTCTCAACTAAATCTAAATCATTGAAAAGTAAAATATGCGAGCTCCCTTTGAATGGGTGCATTCCCACACTTTATAACCTCTGGTCTATGCTATCTGTACTTGGATCTGGGCCAAAAAGGGCTTCAGAAATCGCTGGGGGCGCATTCTGTAAATTCTGATACGTGGCCTCTGTCACGCGTCCGCGTGGGTCACGCGGTCGCGTCATTTGGAGCTTTGCTTGCCACGCGGTCGCGTCAGTCATGCGACCACGTCATGTGCGTTCTGCTTAAGGCGCGCAGTCGCGTCAGTCATGCGGCCGCGTCGTTGCTGATTCGTGCTTGGCACGCAATCGCGTCATCCATGAGATCACGTGAATACCAGTTTCCTTAAAGCTCTGTTTTGCTTTCTCCTTCCTATTTTGTATGTTTTCTTTTCCATCCTTTAAGTCATTCTGCCTTAGAAAATCTGAAACTACTCAACACACTAATCACGGCATCGAATGGAAATAAAGGTAATTAAATTAATTAATTTTAAAGCTTAGGAAACATGTTTTTCATTTACATCACATAATAAGGAAGGGAAATTAAAACCATGCAATTAATGTGAATAAGCAGGTGAAGGATTGTATAAATCACTCAAATTAAGCACAAAAGAACTCATGAAATATAGGTTTATCAACCTCCCCACACTTAAACACTAGCATGTCCTCATGCTAAATCCAAGGTAAATAATTAAGGTTAAAGTGATGGAATGTCATGCAATGCAACCTAATTTAAATGCAACTACCAAATGAATGATGCATCATGCAACTCTAATTTATTCACTCATATATAAAGCTTACATGTAGTCAAGTTAATTCACATTCTCAAGGAGTCATGTATATATATAGCCAACCCTTAAATAATAAAGCATTTTAGCAAATGAGATGGGAAAGAAAATATTAAACTTGCAAAACAATTAGTAAATTTAAGCATAGATATATGTTGATGAGTTATTGAACCCTCACTGGATTTTGTGTTTACTCTCTAGTCAGTCAGTGTTTATTGGGTTTATTCACTCTATTTTTCTTTTTATTCTTACTTTCTAAAGCTTTGTTCTTCATCTAACCAATCAACAATTACAGAATATAGTCATACCAAAAAGTCACGAGGTCTTTAATTGAGGTTGTAATGTGGTCAAGGTAAAGGTAAGGATTTATGTATAGGGTCAAGTGAGCTAATAAGTGAATCCTTAATTAGACTAAGATCTCACCTAACATACATATTTAGTAAAAAAAAAATCTTTTTACCTATTTTCCCATAATATCCCACTTATTGTTACATGCTCATGTTTCACTTTTTATTTTTATCCCATGTGCATTGTTTTTATTCCGCATTGGGAAATTTCTTTTGTATCCCCTTTTATTTAAATACTGAAAAATAAATTCTTCTTTTTTTTAATGCACATGGTAATTGAATCACTTAGATTTTCTCATGAGCATTGATGAGCGGATATTTTATACACTTTTTGGGGTTAATTTCATATAGTTTTTAGTATGTTTTAGTGAGTTTTTAGTTTGTTTCTTTTAGTTTTTAGGAAAAAATTCATATTTCTGGACTTTACTATGAGTTGTGTGTTTTTCTATAATTTCAGGTATTTTCCTGGCTGAAATTGAGGGAGCTGAGCAAAAATCTGATTCAGGCTGAAAAAGGACTGCTGATTCTGTTAGATTCTGACCTCCCTGCACTCAAAGTGGATTTTCTGGAGCTACAGAACTCAAAATGGCGTGCTTCCAAGTGCGTTGGAAAGTAGACATCCAGAGCTTTCCAGAAATATATAATAGTTCATACTTTTCTCAAGGATAGATGACGTAAACTGGCATTTAACGCCAGTTCTCTGCCCAATTCTGGCGTCCAGCGCCAGAAAAGGATTAAATGTTGGAGTTCAACGCCAGAAATGGATCCAAACCTGGCGTTGAACGCCCAAAATGGCCTTATGCACGTGAATTGCTTAAGTCTCAGCCCCAGCACACACCAAGTGGGCCCCAGAAGTGGATCTCTATACCATCTCCTATAGTTTACTCATTTTCTGTAAACCTAGGCTACTAGTTTAGTATTTAAACAACTTTTAGAGACTTATTTTGGATCTCATGACATTTAGATCAAAACTTTGTACTCTTTGACGCCATGAGTCTCTAAACCCCATTGTTGGGGGTGAGGAGCTCTGCTGTGTCTCGATGAATTAATGCAAGTATTTCTGTTTTCCATTCAAACATGCGTGTTCCTATCTAAGATATCCATTCGCGCCTAACTATGGAGAAGGTGATGATCAGTGACACTCATCACCTTCCTCAATCCATGAACGTGTGTCTGACAATCACCTCCGTTCTACATCAGATTGAATGAATATCTCTTAGATTCCTAAATCAGAATCTCCGTGGTATAAGCTAGATTGATGGCGGCATTCATGAGAATCCAGAAAGTCTAAACCTTGTCTGTGGTATTCTGAGTAGGATTCAGGGATTGAATGACTGTGACGAGCTTCAAACTCGCGAGTGTTGGGCGTAGTGATAGACGCAAAAGGAGGGTGAATCCTATTCCAGCACGATCGGGAACCTCAGATGATTAGCCGTGCTGTGACAGAGCATTTGGATCATTTTCACAAGAGGAGGGGATGTAACCATTGACAACGGTGATGCCCCAACACACAGCTTGCACCAAGTTTTTGGCGCCATTGCCGGGGATTGTTCGTGTTTGAACAACTGACGGTTTATTTTGTTGCTTAGATTAGGAAAATTTTTCTTTTTGGTTTAGAGTCTCTTATTATTGTTCTTAGTTAAAAATATCCTTCTTCAAAACAAGTGTTACATTTACTGCTCAATTGGTTAGAGCGTTAGTCTAAATCCGTGGCAGTTTGGTACACTCTTTTTAAAACCTTTTTCAAAAATAATATTTTCTCTATTAAATTTTGTGCCAAACTTTAAGTTTGGTGTTTTCTAGTTGATTTCCCTTGGGTTTTCGAAAATTTTAAGTTTGGTGTTCCTTGGTGTTTTTTCCTCCAAAATTTTCGAAAACAAGGAGCATTAGATCTAAAAATTTTAAATCTTGTGCTATTTTATTGTTTTTCTCTTTCCTCACTAAATTCAAAAATATCTTTTCTCTCTAATTTTAAAATAATTTTCGAAAATTATTTTTTTTTAAAAAAAATCCAGATTTTTTTTCAAAATTTAAAATCTTTTCCAATCATATCTTTTTCAAAACTTCCTTACCACTTTCTCTCTCCTTATTTTTTCGAAAATCTTCACCTATTTTTATTTGTTTTATTCTAATTTTTTTCGAAATAAATAAATAAATAAATAAAAATAAAATTTTTACTTGACATCATCTCCCTTTCTCCATCATGGATCTAAGTGGAAATGAACAGTCCAGGAGGACTCTTGGGTCATATGCTAACTCCTCTACTGCTTCATATGGGAGTAGTATCTGCATACCCTCCATTGGAGTCAGTAGCTTTGAGTCGAATCCTCATCTCATTATCATGGTGCAACAAAGCTGCCAGTATTCTGGTCTTCCACAGGAAGAACCTACAGAGTTTCTGGCACAGTTTCTACAGATTGCTGACACAATACATGATAAAGAAATAGATCAGGATGTCTACAGACTATTACTGTTTTCATTTGCTGTAAAAGATCAAGCTAAGAGGTGGTTGAATAACCAACCTAAGGCCAGCATAAGGACATGGAAACAGCTAATAGAAAAATTCCTAAATCAATACTTTCCCCCAAAACGGATGACACAGCTAAGGCTGGACATCCAAGGCTTCAAACAAGGAGATAATGAATCTCTTTATGATGCCTGGGAGAGATACAGAGAGATGCTACGAAAATGCCCATCTGAAATGTTTTCAGAGTGGGTTCAGTTAGATATCTTCTATTATGGGCTTGCAGAAGGAGCTCAGTGTCTCTAGATTACTCAGCTGGTGGATCTATCCACATGAGAAAGACAATTGAAGAGGCTCAAGAGCTCATTGATACAGTTGCCAGGAATCAGCATCTGTACTTAAGCAGTGACCCTTCCATGAAAGAAGAGGTTAAGACAGTAACTGCTGAACTCAGTCCTGTAGAACAAGTTGCTGAATTCAATCAGCAATTGGACTTTCTAACAAAGCAGTTGGCCGAATTCAAAGATAGACTACAGGAGACAAGGATGGCTAATATACATATGGAAGAACAGTTTAAGCAAACAAAGCAGCAGCTGTCAAGGCAAATAACAGAAGAATGCCAAGCAGTTCAATTAAGAAGTGGAAAAACATTAAATACCCCACCTCAAGGCAGCAAAAAGCTAAGAAATGAGTAAACCACCCAAAATTCACATGAGGACAGTAAGAGCCCAGGGAAAAGTAATTCTGGAACTAAAACGCCAGAAATTTGGTGGAAGGCTGGCGCTGAACGCCCAGACCATGCTCAGGACTGGCGTTCAACGCCAGAAACAAGGCAGGACTGGCGTTCAACGCCAGAAATAGGCAAGGATCTGGCGTTGAACGCCCAAAATGGGGAAGATCTGGCGCTGAACGCCCAAAATGGGCACATTTCTGGCGTTCAGACGCCAGGAACAGACAAGGAGTTGGCATCTAAGGTCACTCCAGTTTCTAACCCTGGCACTCAATTGCCAGTGAGGGATCAGACACACACAAATGCTAATAACAACCCCTCTAAAAAGGCTTCTTCAACCACTTCTGTAGGCAATAAACCTGCAGCAACTAAGGTTGAGGAATATAAAGCCAAGATACCTTATCCTCAAAAACTCCGGAAAGAGGAGCAGGATAAGCAATTTGCTCGCTTTGCAGATTACCTCAGGACTATTGAAATAAAGATTCCATTCGCAGAAGCACTTGAGCAAATACCTTCTTATGCCAAGTTCATGAAAGAGATCTTGAGTCATAAAAAGGATTGGAGAGAAACAGAAAGAGTTCTCCTCACTGAAGAATGCAGTGCAGTCATTCTGAAGAGCTTTCCTGAAAAGCTTAAAGACCCTGGGAGTTTTCTGATACCATGCATATTAGAAGGTAATTGCACCAAGACAGCTTTATGCGATCTCGGGGCAAGCATCAACTTGATACCTGCATCCACTATCAGAAAGCTTGGTTTAACTGAAGAAGTTAAACCAACCCGAATATGTCTTCAACTTGCTGATGGCTCCACTAAATACCCATCAGGCGTGATTGAAGACATGATTGTCAGGGTTGGGCCATTCGCCTTTCCCACTGACTTCGTTGTGCTGGAAATGGAGGAGCACAAGAGTGCTACTCTCATTCTAGGAAGACCCTTCCTAGTAACTGGATGATCCCTCATTGACGTCCAACAGGGGGAAATAACCCTGAGAGTCAATGATGATGAGTTTAAGTTGAACGCTGTCAAAGCCATGCAGCATCCAGACACATCAACAGACTGCATGAAAGTTGATCTTATTGACTCATTGGTAGAAGAGATCAACATGGCTGAGAGTCTCGAATCAGATTTGGAAGACATCTTTAAAGATGTTCAGCCTGATTTCGAGGATTCAGAGGAGATGAAAGAGCCTATGAAATTTCCTCTGGAAGAGGAAAAACCTCCTAAACCCGAGCTCAAACCGTTACCACCATCCCTGAAATATGTATTTCTGGGAGAAGGTGACACTTTTCCAGTGATCATAAGCTCTGCTTTAAATCCACAGGAAGAGGAAGCACTTATTCAAGTGCTAAGAACACACAAGACAGCTCTTGGGTGGTCCATAGGTGACCTTAAGGGCATAAGCCCAGCTAGATGCATGCACAAAGTCTTATTGGAGGATAATGCTAAACCAGTGGTTCAACCACAGAGGCGGCTAAATCCAGCCATGAAGGAAGTGGTGCAGAAAGAGGTCACCAAATTACTAGAGGCTGGGATTATTTATCCTATTTCTGATAGCCCCTGGGTGAGCCCTGTCCAAGTCATCCCAAAAAAGGGAGGCATGACAATGATTCATAATGAAAAAAATGAATTGGTTCCTACAAGAACAGTTACAGGGTGGCGCATGTGTATTGACTACAGAAGGCTCAATACAGCCACCAGAAAGGATCATTTTCCTTTACCATTCATAGACCAGATGCTAGAAAGACTAGCAGGTCATGATTATTACTGCTTTTTGGACGGCTACTCAGGCTATAACCAGAATGCAGTAGATCCTCAGGATCAAGAGAAAACAGTATTCACATGTCCATCTGGAGTGTTTGCTTATAGGAGGATGCCATTTGGGCTGTGTAATGCGCCTGCAACCTTCTAGAGATGCATGCTCTCTATTTTCTCTGATATGGTGGAAAAATTTCTGGAAGTCTTCATGGATGACTTCTCAGTATATGGAGACTCATTCAGCTCCTGTCTTGATCACCTGAAACTTGTTTTGAAGAGATGCCAAGAGACCAACCTAGTTTTAAATTGGGAAAAATGTCACTTCATGGTAACTGAAGGGATTGTCCTTGGGCATAAAATCTCAAACAAGGGAATAGAGGTGGATCAAGCAAAAATAGAGGTAATTGAAAAATTACCACCACCTGCCAATGTTAAGGCAATCAGAAGCTTTCTGGGGCATGCAGGATTCTATAGGAGGTTTATAAAGGATTTTTCAAAAATCACAAAACCTATAAGCAATCTGCTAGCTGCTGACATGCCATTTATGTTTGACACAGAGTGCCTGCAGGCGTTTGAAACGCTGAAAGCTAAGCTAGTCACAGCACCAGTTATTTCTTCACCAGACTGGACATTACCATTTGAGCTAATGTGTGATGCCAGTGATCACGCCATTGGTGTAGTGTTGGGACAGAGGCATGACAAGCTTCTGCACGTCATTTATTACGCTAGTCGCGTTCTAAATGATGCCCAGAAAAATTACACAACCACAGAAAAAGAATTACTTGCAGTGGTTTACGCCATTGACAAGTTCAGATCATACTTAGTAGGATCAAAAGTGATTGTGTATACTGATCATGCTGCTCTTAAATATCTACTCACAAAGCAGGATTCAAAACCCAGGCTCATCAGATGGGTGTTGCTTCTGCAAGAGTTTGATATAGAAATAAGAGACAGAAAAGGGACAGAGAACCAAGTGGCTGATCATCTGTCACGAATAGAGCCAGTAGAAGGGACGCCCCCCCTCTATTGAGATCTCTGAGACTTTTCCGGATGAGCATTTATTTGCCATTAAGGAAACACCATGGTTTGCCGATATTGCAAACTATAAAGCTGCAAGGTTCATACCCAAGGAGTACAACAGGATACAAAAGAAGAAATTAATTACTGATGCAAAGTACTACTTGTGGGATGAACCTTATCTCTTTAAGAGATGTGCAGACGGAATAATCCGTAGGTGTGTGCCTAGAGAAGAAGCACAGAGGATCCTGTGGCATTGCCATGGATCTCAATATGGAGGCCATTTCGGAGGTGAGCGAACAGCCACCAAGGTCCTCCAATTTGGCTTCTATTGGCCCACACTCTATAAAGATTCCCGAGAGTTTGTACGTAACTGTGACAGTTGCCAAAGAGCTGGTAATCTGCCTCATGGTTACGCCATGCCTCAACAAGGAATCTTGGAAATTGAGTTGTTTGACGTATGGGGAATTGATTTCATGGGACCTTTCCCACCATCATACTCAAACACTTATATTCTGGTGGCAGTTGACTATGTATCAAAATGGGTTGAGGCCATTGCCACACCCACCAATGATACTAAAATAGTGCTGAAGTTCCTCCAGGAACATATCTTTAGCAGGTTTGGTGTCCCTAGAGTACTAATCAGTGATGGGGGCACTCATTTCTGCAATAAACAGCTTTACTCTGCCATGGTTCGGTATGGAATTCGCCATAAGGTGGCTACTCCATATCATCCACAAACTAATGGGCAAGCTGAAGTCTCTAATAGAGAATTAAAGAATCCTAGAACGGACAGTAAGTACTCGTAGAAAGGATTGGGCAAGGAGCTTGGATGATGCTCTGTGGGCTTACAGAATAGCATTCAAGACCCCTATAGGGACCTCTCCATACCAACTTGTGTATGGTAAAGCATGTCACCTGCCCGTGGAACTGGAACATAAAGCCTACTGGGCAACCAGATTCCTAAACTTTGATGCCAAATTAGCTGGAGAAAAAAGATTGCTCCAGCTAAATGAGCTAGAGGAATTCAGATTCAAGGCTTTCGAAAATGCCAAGCTTTATAAAGAGAAATAAAAAAAGTGGCATGACAGAAAGCTGTCATCTAGAATCTTTGAGCCAGGACAGAAGGTTCTGCTGTTCAACTCTAGACTCAGGCTATTCCCCGGGAAATTGAAATCCCGGTGGAGGGGACCATACGTGATTACAAGTGTATCACAATATGGTTATGTGGAGCTTCAAGATATTGATTCTGATAAGAGGTTCATTGTCAATGGACAGAGAATCAAACACTATCTTGAAGGCAACATTGAGCAAGAGTGCTCAAGGCTGAAGCTAGACTAAAAGCTTAGCAAGTTCCAGCTAAAGACAATAAAGAAGCGCTTGCTGGGAGGCAACCCAGCCATGGGGCATCAATCCTCTATGAATTTTGCCCTATTTCTATTTTTATTTTTATTTGTTTATATAGAGTTCATTGATGACAAGGTAAAGAATCAATTGCATAAGTTCACAGGGTTACAGAAGGAATTTGCACACAAAATAGAGAAAAAGAGCTCACTGGCAAGAAAACACCAGTAGGAGCCTATTTTGGGCGTTCAGTGCCCAAAAGGGGCAGCCAGTGGGTGCTGAACGCCAGTAAGGGTAGCAATCTGGCGTTCAATGCCAGAAAAGGGCAATAACTGGGCGTTGAACACCCAGGAGATCAGCATTTGGGCATTGAACGCCCAAAACAGGCAGTGTTTGGGCGTTCAAACGCCAGGATGGCAGGGAGGAGGCAAACTCATTTTTCTTCATATTTTTTCATTCTAATCTTGATTTTCATACTTCAATTCATGATTTCTTTCATAAACATGTTAAGAACCCTGATTTCTAAAATCCCTAATTTCTAAAAATCCTACTTTAAAAATATCAAATGTATCTTAATCCATAAGCACCAAGCCTCTTTGCAAATTCAATCCAACTCTTTTCAAATCCTATTTTCAAAACAAATCTAATTTTTTCCAACTAATATCTTTTTCAAATCTCCATATTATCTTTTTCAAAATCTAGATTTATCTTTTTCAAAAATCTTTCCTATCTTTTCAATTTTAAACTATATCCTCTCTTATCATATCTTCTATCTTATCTTTTCCAAATCAATCTTTTTATCATATCTTTATCTCTTTTTTCGAAAACCCACCCTCCCTCCCTTTAAATTTGAGTTCGGCCTCCCTCCCCTCCCATCAACAATTGCACCTAGCTCTCCTTCTTTCCCTCTCCTTTCTTTTCTTTTGCTTGAGGACAAGCAAACCTCTAAGTTTGGTGTGTTTATTCGTGATCACTAAGATCATGGCTCCTAAAGGAAAATAACCCACTCCAAGAGGCAAGAAAGAGAGCGTTCCAAAACCACTTTGGAATCAAGGGAAGTTCTTATCTAAAGAACATTCAGACCATTATAATAAAGTAATGGGTCTGAGATCAGTGATCCCGGAAGTTAGATTCGATCTGAAGGAAGATGAATATCCGGAGATCCAGGAGCAAATTCGAATCAGGAACTGGGAAGTCCTAGCTAATCCTGAAACGAAAGTGGGAAGGAATATGATCCAGGAGTTCTATGCTAATATGTGGCAGACTGACAAGCAAAAACTATCTGGAACTGCTTTCTATGAATATCGGACCATGGTCAGAGGAAAGATTGTTCATACCACCCCTGACAAGATCAGAGAGATCTTAAAGCTAACTCAGCTGAAAGATGATCCAGACTCCTTCAACAGGAGAATGATGAGAACAGACAAGGGCTTGGATAAGATTCTAGAGGACATATGTATCCCTGGAGCCAGGTGGACCACCAACACAAAGGGTGTCCCAAATCAACTCAAGAGAGAAGATCTCAAACCAATCGCCAGAGGATGGCTGGAGTTCATTGGGCATTCTCTGTTGCCTACTAGCAACCGTTCTGAAGTCACAGTTAAAAGAGCAGTGATGATCCATTGCATCATGATGGGAAAAGAAGTGGAAGTTCATCAGCTGATCTCAACTGAACTCTACAAAATTACTAACAAAAATTCTAAAGAAGCCAGGTTGGCTTATCCAACCGTGGTTTCTCTGCTCTGCAAGGACGCTGGGGTAAGGATGGGAATAACTGAGTATATCTCAGTTGAGAAACCAATCACAAAAGCATCAATGGAAAAACAACAAGCACATGATGATCCCACCAAGAAGAAAACACAGGAATCTCTCCCAGAAATCCCTTAATCTGAATACTGGGAGTATCTTGAGACGTCTGTTACCAAGATACGGGAAGCTATGGAACAAATAATAAAAGAACAGAAGGAGCACAGTCAAATTCTCACCTATATGTTTAAAGAACAAGAGGAGCAAGGGCGTGACTTGAGGGACTTGAAGCGCCAGAAGTTATCTCTTGAAGGACCAAGCACCCCAAAGATTCGAGGAACACCCGTTTCCCAGAACTAAGGTTGTTAAATTCCAATCTCTGCTTTAACTCTGTGATAATGTCGTTATAGAAGTTCACCTTAGGAGTCATATAGTAGTAATTAGTATCTATTTTGATTTTATCTCCAATTAAGCCATAGTTTATTTTTCTCATCATCAGCAAACATGAATAAAATAGTAGATCTTTTGAATAAGAGGTAATAAAATTTCGAGTTTTAATAAGAGAAATTCTAATTAGTTACGTGTGGTGGCAATACTTTCTGTCTTCTGAATGAATGCTTGAACAGTTCATATGTCTTTTGAATTTGTTGTTTAAGACTCTTAAATATGTTGTCTCTTGAAAGAATGATGAACATGAGACATGTTATTGATAATCTGAAAAATCATAAAAATGATTCTTGAAGCAAGAAAAAGCAGCAAAAAAAAAAAAGCCAATAGCCCTTAAAACCAAAAGGCAAGGGTAATAAAAAGGATCCCAAGGCTTTGAGCATCAGTGGATAGGAGGGCCTAAGGGAATAAAATCCTGGCCTAAGCGGCTAAACCAAGCTGTCCCTAACCATGTGCTTGTGGCGTGAAGGTGTCAAGTGAAAACTTGAGACTTAGCGGTTAAAGTCAAGGTCCAAAGTAGAAAGAAGAGTGTGCTTAAGAACTCTGGACACCTCTAATTGGGGACTTTAGCAAAGCTGAGTCACAATCTAAAAGGTTCACCCAATTATGTGTCTGTGGCATTTATGTGTCCGGTGGTAATACTGGAAAACAAAGTTCTTAGGGCCACGGCCAAGACTCATGAAATAGCTGTGTTCAAGAATCATCATACTGAAATAGGAGAATCAATAACACTATCTGATTTCTAAGTTCCTATAGATGCCAATCACTCTGAGCTTCAATGGATAAAGTGAGATGCCAAAACTATTCGGAAGCAAAAAGCTACTAGTCCCACTCATCTAATTAGAATCTGAGCTTCACTCAAAAACTCTGAGATATTATTACTTCTCAACCTATTAGTCTTCTATTTTATTTGTCTAGTTGCTTGAGGACAAGCAATAGTTTAAGTTTGGTGTTGTGATGAGCGGATATTTTATATGCTTTTTGGGGTTAATTTCATATAGTTTTTAGTATGTTTTAGTGAGTTTTTTGTTTGTTTCCTTTCGTTTTTAGGAAAAAATTCATATTTCTGGACTTTACTATGAGTTGTGTGTTTTTCTGTAATTTCAGGTATTTTTCTGGCTGAAATTGAGGGAGCTGAGCAAAAATCTGATTCAGGCTGAAAAAGGACTGCTGATGCGGTTAGATTCTGACCTCCCTGCACTCAAAGTGGATTTTCTGGAGCTACAGAACTCAAAATGGCGTGCTTCCAAGTGCGTTGGAAAGTAGACATCCAGGGCTTTCTAGAAATATATAATAGTCCATACTTTGCTCAAGGATAGACGACGTAAACGGGCGTTCAACGCCAGTTCTCTGCCCAATTCTGGCGTCTAGCGCCAGAAAAGGATTAAAAGTTGGAGTTCAACGCCAGAAATGGATACAAACCTAGCGTTGAACGCCCAAAATGGCCTTATGCACGTGAATTGCTTAAGTCTCAGCCCCAGCACACACCAAGTGGGCCCCAGAAGTGGATCTCTATACCATCTGCTATAGTTTACTCATTTTCTATAAACCTAGGCTACTAGTTTAGTATTTAAACAACTTTTAGAGACTTATTTTAGATCTCATGACATTTAGATCAAAACTTTGTAATCTTTGACGGCATGAGTCTCTAAACCCCATTGTTGGGGGTGAGGAGATCTGCTGTGTCTCGATGAATTAATGCAAGTATTTCTGTTTTCCATTAAAACATGCGTGTTCCTATCTAAGATATCCATTCGCGCCTAACTATGGAGAAGGTGATGATCAGTGACACTCATCACCTTCCTCAATCCATGAACGTGTGTCTGATAATAACCTCCGTTCTACATCAGATTGAATGAATATCTCTTAGATTCCTTAATCAGAATCTCCGTGGTATAAGCTAGATTGATGGCGGCATTCATGAGAATCCGGAAAGTCTAAACCTTGTCTGTGGTATTCCGAGTAGGATTCAGGGATTGAATGACTGTGACGAGCTTCAAACTCGCGAGTGCTGGACGTAGTGACAGACGCAAAAGGAGGGTGAATCCTATTCCAGCACGATCGGGAACCTCAGATGATTAGCCGTGCTGTGACAGAGCATTTGGATCATTTTCACAAGAGGAGGGGATGTAACCATTGACAATGGTGATACCCCAACACACAGCTTGCCATAGAAGGACGTGCGTGCATGAATCAGAGGACAAAGGAAAGCAGAGGTTCAGAAGACAAAGCATCTCCAAAACTCCAACATATTCTCCATTACTGCATAACAAGTAACCTTTAACCCATGCTCTCTTGTTCATTCGCAATTCAACTGATAAATATAATTGACTTCCTGACTAAGAATTGCAAAATAACCATAGATTGCTTCAAACCAACAATCTCCGTGGGATTCGACCCTTACTCACGTAAGGTATTACTTGGAGGACCCAGTGCACTTGCTGGTTAGTGGTACGAGTTGTGAAAAGTGTGATTCACAATAAGTGCACCAAGCATGCTTCCCAATTTTATTTTATTCCTTTTAACTTTTCTACCTTTTGTTTCTATCATCCATATTCCCAAAAGGTTTTCCACATTTAACTCTATTCATGATTTTCTATCTTAAGCTAACCAAGGATTCACTTGGGATTTTCTTTTGTTTTTCTGCTTAAGGCTAGTAATTTGGCTAAAATAGAATAAAAGGATTTTAAAAGGCTCAAGGGGGCTAACAAGGGTGATGTAAAAGGTAGGCTAATTTGGGGTAAGTGAGCTAAAATCAAATGATGGCCTCAATCATTCTCTTGGTATGTATCTATTCTATATTCTACAATTGGACATATAGATTAAAGCAAAGGAAAGAACATCAGAATAAAAAGAAATGAAACACACAGAAATGTAATTATGGTTTGAATGCAACCATACAATTAAGCTCAAGACTCACAGGCTGTGTGTTCTCTAACTCAAGCATCATATATCATTTATATATTGTATGCAGGTTTAGTTAAAAATTCCCATTATTCTCATAAAAAAATATTTAGGGTAGCTTTTAAAATTTTAATGTTCCTCCTTGATGAAATGTTGTCAGCTTAACTACATCATGTAATGCTATATATAAGTTTTGTGGATTTAAATCTGATATGTTCAATTTCCTAGCTTACTTCCATTTTATATTTTTCAATTTTAAACTATACTATCTTATGCTAAAAAGGGTAAGCTATACTAATTAATCCACTAATAAATCAGAATTACAAACTAAACTAAATAACTAAAATAAACTAAATGGCTAAAATATGAACTAAATATGCAAAATGCAGAAAATAGAGTAAAAATACATAAAAGTAATGTATAAGTACTCAGAAAATAACAGTAAAAGAAAAAGAGAAAAATATAGAAAAATATCCAAAATAAAAGAAAAAGTATGTAGTGGTTCACCAAAATAAACGCCAGAGATGGCGACCTCCCCACACTTAAAAGGAAGCATTGTCCTCGATGCTCAATCAAGCCGGGTGCGAAGGAGTGTCATCACTGGAAGGGATGGTAGCGGGAGTCTCAGTGGTGGTGGTGGGCTGAGGGTCTGGCTGCTGTGGAGGAGGTGCTGACTGGATCGGGATCTCAAGATCCGCAGCCTCAATTTGATGTGGGACCGCTGCCTGTGGTGCGACTGGTGCTGCCTCCTGAGGATGGGTCTCTGCCTTGGGTGCATCCGCCTCCTCCTCAGATGCCTCGGATGGTGTGTTGGGCTCGGAGAGGATGTCACCGGAGCGTATCATCATCTTTAGGTGCTCATAGCGCCACTTGTTGCGACGCTCCATCTGGTCAAGTCGTCGAAACAAGCGGTGAACCAGATGATAGACGGGCTCTGTGGCAGGTGGTGGTGCAGTGGTGGTAGTAGGGGTAGGTGGTGCAGCAGTGGAGGAAGAGGGTCCAGCAGACGGTGGTGCTGACTCATCAGTAGTAGTGAATGGTGGTGGTCTGTGGCCCAAGGCTAAGAAGTTCCGGTTGTGCGGAATGATCTTCCTACAATCCGCCGCTGGTGGTCTCTCATCGGCAGCCTCCCATGGCACGTCAGCTCAACGGCCAAGCTGTGTAACTAGATATGGAAAGGGGAGGGTGCCTCGGACGTGGACACTGGCCATATAATGCCGAATGAAACGTGGCAGATAAAGGTCCTTACCCTCCAGCACACACCAAAGGAGGGTGATCATAGCAGCCGGGATCTCCGTCTCGTGAGTACTCGGCATCACATAATTACTCAAGATCTGATGCCATAACCGAGCCTCATCGTTTAAGTATGCTCTCTTGATCCCTCTAGGCATGGTAGTGTCCTGACCCATCCCCAAGGGACTGTCAGGTCGAGAGCTATCCGTGCCTTTACAGCATCCCAATCAAACTGCATCTGACGCATGTCCTCCTCAGCCTTTGAATAACCATCAGGCTGATCGGACTTGGCTGGGAGCCGGAAAATGTCCTCTAAGGCCTCTTCAGTGACCAGAATTTGTTTTCCTCTCAGGTTCACTGCATCTAGGGTAGTGAGATAGTAGTTGCAGTAGAATTCCCGTACCCAAGATGAATTGACCTTTGTTAGTGTTCTTTCCAGAAAGAACCAGCCCCTTTGCTTGATTTGCTCAGTGGTGTACTACTAAAGGGCTTCTGGAATCTTCAGAGTTCGTTCCAGGTATAGATTTCTGGAGTTTGCAAAAGCCGGGTACTTCAGTTCACAGTACCGGTTTGCAAATTTGATAGGATCATTTGCAGGGAGCAGCTGGTCAGCTTTTTCCTGCTGTGTGAAGTTCTTCTCCCGCCATGAAGAATCGTGCATTAGAGCAATGATGGACTGGGAGGAGTCTCCTCTCTTTCTCTTGCCAGTAGCCTTGCCTTTGCCTTTCCTCTGTGAGGCAGACATCCTGAAAAACAGAAAACCAGGAAATGGATAAAAATAGTAAAGCAAATAGGCAATTAAACAAAGGAAACTCAAAGCGGCAAAGGAGAAGTAAAATAAGGAAAATGAGTATATGAAATATGATTGAATTTATGTTTAATGGAAAAATAATCAATATGCCATGGTTAGAAAGTTAGAGGAAAGTGAAAATAATCAGAAAAGAGATTAAAAGGGTTAGTATGGTTAGAATTTGAAAAAGAAATTAGTAAATTAAAGTTATTGAAGAGCGGGTTAAAGTAAGTGGCATAGAAAAATTCCATATAACAAGGATTCACAGGTAAGAATAGAAGTACTCATAATCGAACAAGGAATACAGGGTGATGCTGATTCGAATAGAAATAAAGAAAGCAAAAATTGGAATCAGTGAATCACAAATGCAGTTTATGAACCAGAAAATCAAAGAGGATAAGAATGTCTGCCATAGCATTCATTAAATGGATTGGGTAAAGCAGAGTAAAACAGAGTTCAGAAATGCCAAACCAAAACATGAATGAAAACAATTTTTAAAAAAAATTTGGGCAGCATTCCGGCTAAAATTGGATTATCCCAGAAAATAAATAGCAATTATAGCAGTTCATATAAATTAAAAACTTGCTGCAGTTACCAGTAATGAATAGAAATAGGAAAATTTGGAGTAACAAGCAGCAATTGCAAGAAAGCACAGCATATGAACGAGGTCACAAGAACAGCAGAATTGCAGTTATGATAAAACATAAACAGGAACAGTGCAAGTAAACAGACCTAGATCCACTAACCACAGCCTAAGCTACCTAACAACCTAAAAATCCACTACAGCATGCATATCTATCTATCCTAATGATGAACAGAAACGGAAAAAATTATAGAAAAACGACGAACGGATAAAAGAGGGTTGCATTTTGCGGAACCTGGTAGGCGGGAGGGGTGGAACGGGGAAGAAGGTGGCTACGGCGGCGTCCGGCGAGGTGGCGGGGCATGGTGTCGCGGTGGCGGCTGAGGGGGGACAGTGGCAGATAGAGAGTTTAGGGTTAGTGATAGAAGAAGGGGGGTTTTCGGGTTGGTGGCGGAGAGAGGGGGCGCGGCTGGGTGGCCGGCAGTGGGGGGCGGTGGACAGTGATGGAGAGGGGAGGAGAGAGGAAGAAGGGAGAAGAAGGGAGGGGAGGGGGCTACGGCGGCGGCATCCGGCGTAGCGGCGGCGTCTGGGTGGTGGCGCAGTGGCGGCTGGGTGGTGCTGGGTGGTGGTTGGAGGGAGAGGGAGCAGAGAGGGAGAAGAGGGTTGGGGGTGGGGGGCTGCGCGACTGATAGGGTTCGCGGGCTGGGGGGTTATATTTTCGAATCCACGCGTCCGCGTGGGGCACGCGGTCGCGTGGTTGAGGCAAAAATGGGAGTGACGCGATCGCGTGGGCGGTGCGATCGTATGAGAGGGGGGAAAGAGGGGTGACACGATCGCATGGGTCGCGCGTTTGCGTCGCTGGAATTCGTGCTAAACGCATGACTCCAGCGCCGTTTTAGCGCAACTCTCTGTCTCCTTTTGGGGTGATGTGCAATCCATGCGACGCGATCGCGTCGCTCACGCGGTCGCGTGGGATTGGTATTGTGCAAGTGACGCGATCGCATGGGGCATGCGATCGCGTGGGCCAATTTGTGCGAAACGCACAAGGGCCGCACGATTCCAGCCTAACTTTCTGTTCGTTGGATCCTTATGCCGATATATATATCACGCGGCCGCGTGGGTCACGCGGTCGCGTGGGTGGTGTTTCTCGCAATATGACGCGATCGCATGGGGCATGCGGTCGTGTCGTGCACCCTTTTATATATATGCATGAAAAATGCAGAATGCAATGATTAACATGAATGCTATGCATGATTCCAGGTTTAATAGATTAAAATGAAAAAGGAAAAATGAAAGCATTTAACAAGAAATAAATTGAAAAAGAAGCGACCATACCATGGTGGGTTGTCTCCTACCTAGCACTTTTAGTTAAAGTCCTTAAGTTGGACATTGGAGGAGTATCCTGTTATGGTGGCTTATGTTTAAATTCGTCCAAAAATCTCCACTAGTGCTTGGAATGCAAATAGCCTCCGGGGTCCCAAACTAAGCATGCAAAGCTTCTAAACAGCTTCAAATGTATTGTTAGGCTCCCGGGACGACGAATGTCAGGATAGAGCCCAGGATTCCAAGCCTTGCTTTTAAATCCGCCTCCGTCTTGATCTACATGTTTCCATTCGGGCGGGTTAAAAAGTAGAATCTCACCTTGGTTACCAAGCGTTTTCCGTGATCCATGTAATTGAGCATGATACCAATCCGTGTACTTCGAAGTGAAGCGTGGAACCTTATTGAGCCTTGTGCACCAGCTCTGAGTACGAGCCATTTCCCTCTTACTCTTAAAGCCGCAGAGAGCTCTAAGCTGGCCATCTGTTTCAAGCAAACCATATTCAAGTGAATAAGTAAAATTATAAGTTAAGGATTGTACCCACTTGAAGCTTGTATTAGGTGGTAATGGCCTTGGGATAGGTATTTTTGGTGGTTCTGCAAGTTCCGTTTCCTTGTGCTCTTCTGTGAATTCCTCCACTTCTTTGCAAAGATCTTCAATTGTATCTGTGTCCTGGTCAAAGTCTTCTATGTCTTCCTCATCACTTGAGTCATAGATTGGAGGTTGAGAGAAATCTACCTCTGCATCATCTTCATATTCACTTGGGGAAGATTCTTCGATCTCAGAGAATTCACTTGCGGATGTAAGTTCATCAATAAGAGAGTTAGACTTGTGACTATCATTATCGAGGGAATTTGTTTCTCGGATTATTCCGTCTGATTCTTCATAAACGACTTGCCTTGGAGAAATATCCTCCTTCGCATCAACTGTAGTCTCCTTGACGGCGTTTTCCTCAATTCTGGATTCCCATGGAAGTTCAGCATCTCCTAGGTCTTCAACCAACTCTTCTTCTTGAACAATGACAGCTTCTTCTAGTTGTTCTAGTACAAATTCATGCTCTGTCTTATCCACTGGAGTTTTTGGCAATTCCTTCATGCTCTACTCTTCATTGGGCTGTCCACATGGGACTGTGGCTAATCCTTGTGTATTTGAGCGCCTAGAAGCCCATTGAATCATTGCTTGCTCCAGTTGTTTAATGGTTGTTCGAAATTTAATTACTGTTTCCTTTAGGCGATCCTCTGCTTCTCGGGTTGCTGGACTTGGACATGATACAAAGGAAAGTGGTGGTGATTGGGAGTGATTGGATTGGCATTGGGGTAAGGAAGGATCATATGGTGGCGAATGGTGAAGAGAAGCTTGTGAGTGTGGTGGTTCGAGGTTATGTTGAAAGGATGGTTTATATGCACGGGGTAGGGCTTGTTGGTAGTTACAAGGTTGTCCACCATGTCTTTCAGCTGGGTATGCACTGTAGAATGGTCTTTGTCCAGGATATCTCAGAGGGTGTTGCTGCCAAAAGGGTTGATTAGATCCTCTTGGTCTCATCCATCCTTGATTGGTCTGACCTTGGTACACATTCCTGCTGTAACTTCTATTTCCCTTAACAACATTAGAACCAAACTCAAAGCGAGAGGGGTGAGAGTTCATAGTAGCAAATAAAGATAAAAAGGAAAAACAAAAATAAATAAACAAGCAAAAGAAAAATATTTACAATAACCAATAATAAGGCACACGTTAGCAGTTCCCCGGCAACGGCGCCATTTTGACGTTAGGATTTTTGCCAGTAAAGAATGTCATAAAAATAGTCGCGTTGTAGATATAGTCTCTAAACCGACAAAAATCCCTTCATACAAACGTTTTGGGTGTCACAAGTAACAAACCCCTTTAGAAATTGTTAACCGAGTATTCAAACCTCGGGTCGTCTTCTCAAGGAACTGCGAGGAAGTATGTTCTTATTATTCGCTATAAAGGTTGTAATCGGGGTTTAGAAGATGAGAAGCAAGTAATTTGAATGACAAGTAAAGTAAATGGCAATTAAAATAAATAAATACTGTAAAGCAGACTTTTGGCAAGGTAAGGGAAGTTGGAGGTCCAACGTAATTATCTCTCCCAACTATAATGAAAGTTGAATCTAAACTCCACTTGGTCAACCTTTACTAAAGCAAAGGAGATTCAAGGGACTAATTAATCTGGCCTTTGAATCCTATTTATTTCCTAAGAAAAGGTTGGGATTATTTAGGTTCAGCTTAATTAGCAAGATAACGATTATCAATTATGTTGAGTTTAATAACTGTTGAGTTACTAAATTCTTAACCAGAACCAAAAGGGGAAAAAGTAAAATTGCTGGAATGATAAAAATATCCTTTAGATGGGAAGCAATGGTAACTTAAATCAAAGAGAACAATCATAAATTGAAAATACCTCAATTATCATTAATTCAAATAACTGTCTGTAACATGGAAGAATTCATAGATCCAATTATAAAGGTAAATAGCCAACTCAGATATTGAAATAAATAAATAAAGTGAAAGGGAAATTTAAAACAAAGAAATATAAAACCTGGATTGAGAGTCACTCTTAAAATAAGAAGAAATCCTAAATCCTAAGAGAGAGAGAGAGAAGATCTCCTTCTCAACTAAATCTAAATCATTGAAAAGTAAAATATGCGAGCTCCCTTTGAATGGGTGCATTCCCACACTTTATAACCTCTGGTCTATGCTGTCTGTACTTGGATCTGGGCCAAAAAGGGCTTCAGAAATCGCTGGGGGCGCATTCTGTAAATTCTGATACGTGGCCTCTGTCACGCGTCCGTGTGGGTCACGCGGTCGCGTCATTTGGAGCTTTCCTTGCCACGTGGTTGCGTCAGTCATGCGACCGCGTCATGTGCGTTCTGCTTAAGGCGCGCGGTCGCGTCAGTCATGCGGCCGCGTCGCTGCTGATTCGTGCTTGGCACGCGATCTCGTCATCCATGCGATCACGTGAATACCAGTTTCCTTAAAGCTCTGTTTTGCTTTCTCCTTCCTATTTTGTATGTTTCCTTTTCCATCCTTTAAGTCATTCTGTCTTAGAAAATCTGAAACTACTCAACACACTAATCACGACATCGAATGGAAATAAAGGTAATTAAATTAATTAATTTTAAAGCTTAGGAAACATGTTTTTCATTTACATTACATAATAAGGAAGGGAAAGTAAAACCATGCAATTAATGTGAATAAGCAGGTGAAGGATTGTATAAATTACTCAAATTAAGGACAAAAGAACTCATGAAATATGGGTTTATCAAGCAGCCTCAGCAGCAGTAGCCCGAGACTTTTCCCTCTCCACATCCAGTTCCAACTATGCCACCTTAGCGTCAAGCTCATCCTTCAAACTCTTGATTCTATTGAATTCGGACTTGGCATCCTTCATAAAGGCTTTACTCGCATGGACCGAAGAACCCTGGACCATATAGAACAAAGCCACACCCATATGGGCCATCCGAACACTATTGCTGGTGATGAAATCCAAGTGACGAAGGATGGACACGTCATCCATTGGAAGTTGGCCATAAGGAGTAATCTGTTCATCAACAAACCCCACGGCGTCAAAATCCTGGGCATCCAAGTTATAAGGACCAACAGTCTTCTGCTTTTTCGGAGGAGGACCAGCAGTAGGAGAAGAGGTAGCACCGAAAGTTAGTTGAACTGCGTCAGAAGGAACCGTCCGGACCTGAGGGGTCGGAATGACCTTCCTCGGTCCAAAAGCACCCGAGGTCGGCTTCTTTGGAGGCAGTTGGGAAGACCCTGATAAACCCCATTTGTAGGGTTTATCTTATGCTTCATTTAAAGGATTTTATCACCTTTTACCCACATTTATTTAATGAAATAGCATGGTTTTGTAAATTCTCCTTTAATTGTGCTTAAGAGTGAACACATGCTTTTTAGGACTTAGAATAGCTAAATTTAATTTACCTTGATCCCATTAGATGCCTTGATATGTTTGTTAAGTGATTTCAGATTTAGGAGGCAAATATTGGATCAAGGGAATGAAGGAAAAGCATGTAAAAATGGAGAACTCATGAAGAAATGAAGGAATCGCAAAAGCTGTCAAGCCGACCTCTTCACACTTAAACGGCCATAACTTGAGCTACAGAGGTCCAAATTATGCGGTTCTAGTTGCGTTGGAAAGCTAACATGTGGGGCTTCAAAACGATATAAGATTTACCATAGTTGCTACACGTATGGTGACGCGTATGCGCATTGTACGTGCACGTATCGTTGTTGCCATATAATCCACTTAAAGCGATACGTGGCCAGCGAATTCTAAAGCCTTGTGGGCCCAATCCAACTCATTTCTGATGATATTTAAGCCAAAGATTGAAGGGGAATCAACATACTTTAGATACTTTTACACATTAGTTTAGTTTAGTTTAATTTTTGGAGGGAAAGTTAGTTTTAGAGAGAAAAGCTCTCACTTCTCTCTAGGATTAGAATTAGGATTAGGTTTAGATCTAGATCTACTTCTTCTTCTTCTCTTTTATAATTTTCCTTTTTTTCTTCCCTAATTGTTCTCTTGTAGTTGTAGAATTCTTCTTCTTCTCTTGTAATTCCTTTGTATTGTTAGTTGTAGTTTATGAGCTTTCTTTTGTAGATCTACATTTCTTCTTCAATGCAATTGGTAAGTTCTTTGTTGTTTCATAATTGTCTTCCTTTTCTATTGTTGATCTCTTGCTATTCTAGTTAGATCTCTCTTTAATTCTTGCAATTCATGTTGTTTACTTTTATTGCCTTCTATGTGTTTGTTAAAATGCTTCTTCTAGTTATGAGTTTACTTTTCTATTGTTTTACCTTTCTATTGTTAACCTCTTACTTTGTAGTTGTAGATTCCTTTAATTCTTGCAATTTACTATGCTTTCCTTTTGTGCCTTCCAAGTGTTTGATAAAATGCTTGATTGGATCTTATAATAGAATTTTATGTTCTTGGCTTGGGAAGGTAACTTAGGAACTCTTGAGTTACTAATGTCCAAGTGATTGACAATTGGGAGCCATTAACACTAGATCTCACTAATTGATTTGGTGTAGAACTAGGACTTCTAGACTTGGATTGATATAGCTCACTTGACTTTCCTCTACTAGTTAGAGGTTGACTTAGTGGGATTGATCCTTGCCAATTCTCATGTTGTGGTTAGTGATAGGGATAGAGATCCTTGACCACCAAACCTTGCCAAGACCTTTTTAGCTATTAGTTTATGTAACGACCCAATTTTCAATATGTCTAGATCATACCGGAAACTGAGTGCTACCAATTTGTCTTCCTAATTATTATCTATTATTTATCATATGAGCTTGATTCGTTGTTAAAAGCGTAGTTAATTTGCGAGGTGTATTTTTTTTTTTTGAAAATGTTTGGATTAATAGACAGAATCATTTATAATCAATTCACAAATAATAACAGAAAAAATAGTTATAAATAACCACACATAAATACATCACAAGTAGTTGACAACATTCGGTGATTCAGCCTTTATTAGAATATAGACTGTTAGTTAGAACACCCCTAGATATAGCTAAATAATATCTATATACATTTATATACATACAACATCCCAGGTCCTGACCTGTTCAAGAGGTCCCTAAGCTGGCACCTAGGCTAGCCTAGACTCTATACTCACCTAGTCCCTCTAAACTACTAAAGCGAAGGAAAGTACGTTCTAAGTCTTCAAAAATCAAGTCAGGTCGAATGTCATCAAAAGGTGGAAGGGCGTCTACTACTCTTCCACACGATCATACATTGCCATATGACGTCCCACTGGTACGCCATCAAGTAGCCACACAATAGGAGTCTCGTACACAGGATTTAGGCTAATGTGCACATACGAACGGGGTGCAGACGTTGGCTGGTCTCTCAGTATATACATATAAACAGAAAACGAGATTCACCATAGACTCAGAAGACTACCTAGAGCGGAATCCTTTTTGTGAACGGTCGTCAGTGAACTACGGAAGGGTACTCATGCTTCCATCTGAAGGGGGAAGGGAGAGAGAAGGGGTAAGAACTGGGGAGTTCTTAGTAGGGTCGGGGTTATTAGTTACGTTCATTAATTCTATGTTGTTTAGCAGACTATTAGCAGAATACAAAGAAGCAGTTATTAGAAAACACAGATAAGTAGAGAAAATAGAGAAAACAGATAGCAGAACACAAACAGAAGAATACAAGAAAATAACACAAGCGCAGAAAATGGAATACAAACAAGGAAAGCATACATTCATACCACAATCATAACAAAGGAAATGCGCAACCAAGTATGATGCATGTCTAGCCCTAGCGCAGGTAATGAGCTCATCTGTCGGTTTCTACCCGCTCCTGACGTAACCCAAAGCAGCTAAAACGGGTATGGTTTTCTAGTCAGCATAGGTACAGTTCTCACTAACTGACGTATACGTCATAACCTCTGTAAGCAAACTCTGCCTTACAAGTGGCGGCATTCCAGCCGTGTATGAAATCATATTCTCTGTAAGCAATCCTTGCCTTACAGGTGTGGCATTCTAGCCGTGTATGAATTAATATCCTCTGCAAGTGATCGTAGGTTATCAGTTGCAGGTACAGTTCTCAATAGCTGTGTAACACTGGAAAACGTTCTGTGGTCGTACCACTATCTATCTGACTGCCTTCACGCAGCAGATCATTACATAATCATTCTCATTATCATCATTCATCATCATTCTCATTATTCATCATCATTTTCACATTCTTCTGCAGTACCTCTTTCTTTCTCTGTTCAATCATACTGTACAAACTTTACATCTTTCACTTTTACAATATCCTGGCTCAAACCATTTCTCTTTATCATATTATTCTTTTCTCTTTGTATCTCTTTACTTTACTCTAGTTACTCTGTGCTCTGTGTTACTTTATTCTGCTCTGATTTCTCTGTTTAACATGTGTATTTAAAGCTTATGTAAATTTTGGTATGAATAGTTAGTTTATTCCAAGTATAGGTTCATTAAGTCTATACTGAAACAGTTTAACTTTTCGTATAATACATAACCCTAGTCGCAACTCAAGGACTAACTATGTTGCCCTAGTTTGTTCACTAATTTCTGTCTGTTTTTCTGTCATTAAAACTTTACAGACTTTTCTTTGGTTTTTATCTTTTCTTTAATTTTTTTATCTTTCTTTTATCTTTGCCTCACTAATATGTTATTACCACTTCCTAAGTGTTTTATGAAGGTAATTATGAGATTCTGAGCTTAAAGTTGTCTTTCTAAAGCTTTTACAGAAAACTGCCTTTTCTGCATTATTTTATTATTTTTATTAAATAATATTTAATTATTATTTATTATTTTATCATTAATTTTCGAAAATTAACTTACCTTTTACTTTTAACCTTTAAAATTTACTTTTTACCACCCGTAACTTTTAATATTTCTACTTTTACCACCCTAACTTCCAGAAATTACCATATAACCCCTTAAACACCAAAAATTTTACTTTCTTGCCCTTTCTAAGATCTGAAAGGTGTTCTTCAATGTTCTTCACCACACTCAAAGTGTTCTTCGTGTTCTTCGTATATTCTTCAAATTCTTTCTCTGTTTTTACCCGTTTTTCAGTCTTTTCAGCAACCGATTTTTACCAAAATTCAAAATAAATTTCCAGTCACTAAAACCCCATATTTTCTACATGATTTTAACACAAATTGAACCTCAATTTAAGCTCTAGGGTTTCATTTTCCAGCAGCCACAAGAACACACATTCATAGCTTGAATTTCATCAAATTTCATCAAATTTTCACCAAAATTTCAACAAGAATTACTCATACAAACAATCAATTTCAAGCACAGCCAAACTATATCATAATCACACAACTCAAACACAATCAATCAAGATTAAATTCGTCAATCCCTACCTGGTTTTGCTGCTCCTAATTCGGTTAAACTTTCAGGTGGTCCTTAAGCAATTTTTCCTCCTAAATCACATCAAGAACAACTTTAAATCCAAAAAATCTCAACTGACCAAATCTCACTCAGTATGTTAGGAAGAGATATCTCACCATAGACTTGCTGGAAATTCACGTTTCTTGGCCCTCAAGTCAAGTTAAGCATGATTCCTAAGGAAGAACATCAAGAAAACACATGTTTTGCATGGTTTTCCTTGAAAACCGAATTGAAATGAGAGGGAGACAGCCATCTCACCTTATTTCCATCCTTGATAAGTTACATGGTTATGTAGAGGAAGAAGAGAGGATCATTTTGGTGAAATCGGAGTTTTGATTTGAGTTTTAGTTCAGAAGAAATCAAGCTTTGAAGATTAAGTGTTCATGAAAGTTTCTCTCTTTTCTCTCTTGTTATTTTCGGCCAAAATGATAAAATGAGACAGCCTTGGAGGTCTTGGGGGTGTAAGGTGAGTTGTGATTGGTTGGCTTAGAGGTGGATTAAAATAATATTAAAATATCTCAGGTGTATAACTACTAAAACTAGATGTATCGGAACACTTATAAAAACATCTCTAAAAATTATTTTATGAGCTACTAGCATAAATGACACTAGTAACATATTTATTATGGGAATAAAACATGTATAATGAGGCCTTAGCATTGCTAAAGTCATCAGAGAGTGTCGGTGCTAAGATGCACCAGTAAACTGTGAACCCGGTTAAACCGATTTCCTGTTTTTAACTAAAACAGACAAGGTAACCTTATAATATCATTCAAGCATCTTCTAATACTTATTTAATGATAATATTATACTATTATCTCTCTTCTATCATGAATCGAGTCCGGTTCATCAAACTGAGACTACTTACGAAAATCAGAATTAAAACTCCTAACCGGTACGGTTCAAAAACTAGGTTCTTCGTGATTGCGTTATTGAGCTTGCCTCGGAAAAGGTTCTAGCTTAAGGATGACATAATGACAATGAGAATTGAGATACTTGATGATATATCAGAGGTTTTCCCCTTACTGATCTTTCGGAGGATTCCGTGCCTTCGAAAAAGATCTCGCATACTCGAAAATCAGGGTTGTTACAGTTTACTTCCTTGTTATTTATCTTTCATATCTCTTATCAAAAATCCCAAAACATACCTCATAACCAATAACAAGACACTTTATTGTGATTCGTAGGGAGAACGACCCGAGGTTCAATACTTCGGTTTATAGATTTTAGGGGTTTGTACTTGTGACAAACACAATTTTTGTATGAAAAGACTATTGTTGGTTTAGAACTATCTTGCAACGAGATTTCATTTGAGAATTCTAAACCGTACAAAAGTCTAATCATCAAAATGGCACCGTTGCCGGGGAATTGCAATGGTGTTGTGTTATTGGTTATTATATATATGTGAATATTATGAATATGTTTGCCTTTTGCTTCTTTGTTAGTTCTTGCTAGTTTTAGGATTTGGTTTCCTTTGTTTCTTATTTGATTTTATTTTCATTTTCTCTTGCCATCATGAATTCTCACTTTGGCTATGAGTTTGGTTCTCACTATGTTGTAGGAAATGAGGACAATAATGAGAATGTGTATCAAGGATGGGATAACCAAAGGTGGGAGGAGCCATATGCATATGATCAATCTTCATGGCAACAACCTCCACCAATGGACTATGAACAAGAGCCATTCTATGATGCACACCAATCTAATGGCTATGGTGAATCCACTTGTGACTTCCAAGAACCACCACCATATGCCTATGAGCCATATCCTCAACATGAACCTCAACCATACTCACAAGCCTCCTTCCACCAAACATCTCCATATGACCCTAATCTATATCCACCATACCAACCTCCTTTTGAACCATATGAGCCATACATGGAACCACCATTCCAATACCCATACTCCTAAGAATCACCTCAATACACACCACCACATCCTTACCAAGAAGGACCACCTTCCTATTATGAACTCCTTCTCCAAGACAATAAACCCTCTTACCCACTCCAATCTCCAATTGATGAAATCCTTAGCCTCATACTTCAAGGGCAAGGAGAGATGCAAAGGGAGACACTAGAATTTGTGGCTACCTTAATCAAGGTAGTAAGCATTTTAACCTCCCAATATTTGAGCACTCAAAGCACTCCCATGGTCACATGTGGAAAATTAATTGAAAAGCATAACATGAAGGAGAGATTGGAAACTCCGGTGGAAAATGAGGAATGTAATTTTGTATTAGAGAAATTGGAGGAGCCTATGATAATTGAAGAAGAGGAAGAAGTGGTTGAAGACTTAGGAGATACGGAACCTCCTTGGGAACCTAGAGTTGAAGAGAACCTCTCCAAGAAGAGTGAATTTGATGTTGAGGAGGAGAGTGCACAACCTCTAAAACAATTTTTGAATGAAGACTTGGAGGGAATGAAGCAAGAATTGAGTTCCCTTGGTGATGAAGATCATGCATCCAATCTTCTTGGTGGTGAATCCTTTGAATTTGATGAACCTTCTCCCAATGAGATGGAAAGAAATGTGGAGGTAGATTTTTCTCAACCTCCCATTTATGATTTGAGTGATGGAGAAGAGGTAGATGAAATTGATGAACAAAGGGGTGAAATTGAAAAAAATTGTCAAGAGGTAGAGGTAGCCAAAGAAGAACACAAGGGAGTAGAGCTTACACGCACATTGGAGATACCTCTCCCCAAGCCACCACCATCCATTCTTTCATTCAAGTGGGTAAAGTCCTTATACTCAAGCTTTATTATTCCCCTTGAATATGGTTTGCTTGAGACGGATGGTCAACTTAGACATATTTGTGGCTTTAAGAGCAAAAGGGAGATGGCTAGTGGTTGGAAACATTATTCTAGGTTCATTATGGTTGCATGTTCAAAGTTTGATTGCATGGTTTGGTGTAGAGCTAGATTGCTTGGGTCTAGGATGATGTTTGGTCACTTTATTGAGAATTCACCTTGTTTACCACCCACATGGAATAATGATAATCAACTCAAGGATGGGTGTAGAAACAAGATATGGGATCCTGGCATACATGAGGATCAACTTTGGGAGCCCATGGCTTGGGAAGAACTCCATCAAGGCTTGGAGTTATTATCCTTGAAGAATAGAGCTTATTGGAGACTCAAGCATTGGTGGATGTTCAAGGATGGATTTAAGCACAAGCCACCTTGAGAGGAGCTCCCCATAAGTCCAACTTAAGGACAATAAACAAAAGTGCTAGGTGGGAGACACCCCACCATGGTAACTTCTTTTCATTTTCTCTTTTTGTACATATTGGTAATTAGTTTAAATTCATGTTTTTGGTTGATTTATTGAGTATAATTGGTAGTTTAGCATGTTAAATAAGATTTTATGGTGTTTTGGTAGTTGTTTGGAAGCTTGGAATGCTTGGATTGGTGCAAAAACACAAAAAAAATAGAGCACCATCCCCGCATATGCGCACTGCGCACGTACGCGTGGATTGAGAAATTCCATCCCCAAGCCAAAAACCCGAGGGTTGTGCGAACGTTGCGCGCGCATTGTGCCTTTTGCACAAACCAACTCGTGCATATGCGTAAATGACGCGTACGCGCCACTCTCGAAATAAGCCATCGACACGGATGCGCCATGTGCGCGTACGCGTCGCGTCCATTGCACCTCCATCCACGCGCGCGCCATGCACGCGTACGCGCGGATGTCCTTCCTTCACTACATTTCTTTTCTTCTCCTCTTTCCATTACTTTCCTTCTCCTTTCTTCTTCCCTTCTTCTACCCCTCATCCAACACTCCCAAACACCATTGATAACCATTTATTTTAGTTAGTTAGGTTAGTTAGTTAGTTAGTTGATTATTTAGTTAGTTTAGTTTTCATTTATTTTTCTCTTTTTTTCATTATAAGTGTTGGATTGTTATTCTTGTTTACCATTAATTGCGGCTGAGTACAAACGGGATGTTATCTTAACATCATTATGTTTATAATCTTTGTTGGATTTTATTGTTGAGGTTATATTTTGCTACTTGTTTTTGAGTTTTTCATGTTTACCTTTTAAGAATACCAAGTGATGAGAAATTGTCTTCAAGCTTTTAAATCCTTTTAAATTGCATGATTTGGCCACCATGTGATTTGAGCCCTATTCTTTGATTAGGCAATCTCTTGACATTGGATGGTGTGAATTTACCTTAATGCATTGTGTTTCATGATCATATGCATCCATATGTTTATAGCTTGAATGCTCTCATGCTTCTTTAATGCTTGTTCTACCTTACAAGCTTACTTAAAGCATCTCAAGCACACCAGGACGAGTGGTGTGCATGCCTCTTTTGTGACATAAGTTTTTATGCTAATGTGTGTTCTAAAAAGCCGCAATTTAGAATTCACACACTTATTTGTCATTAATGTCATATTAATTCACTCACTCAATTCTAGTGATGAATTACCTCACTCCAACAATGTATGCTTCCTTGCTTTTATGTTTTCCCATCTTTTGGTGTTATATTTCTTGTTTTTCATGAATGATGCACCGCAAGTAAAAATGGAAGCGAAAGAAAGAAAGCGCAGCAACCGGTTGATCTACCAGCTGAAGGTAGCAATCCGGAGAGTCGCCGTACCCCCTTGCTCATCTTTGAGTGCACCGAGGACGGTGCAAACTTTTAAGAGTGAGGAGGTTGTCCGACCGGTCGGCGATTTTGGGTGACAAATTTCTAATCTCAATACTTTTGCATTTCATTTTAGGTTTTTAGGATTTTTACTTGCATTTTCTACTTTTTACATATATATACATAATAAGCTTAGTCAAAATAATAAAATTCTTCAAGAATTCTATCTATAGGGCACCTCGATTGATTTGAGTGAAAACTTTTCATAAAACTTGCTTGAATCATATATATATATATTGGAACATGTTTTGATGCTAAGAACACAAGCAAGTGAGATTTGAGCCTAATTGTGTGGTTACATCTTATAACCACTTATTTTTCCTTCTTGTGTGCATTATTCTCTTTCTATGATTGTAGTCTTTAATTTGTTTGATTCTTTATGTCCATTATTTTGTGTATTCATGCATTTATATGATTGAGGCCATCATTTCATTTAGCTCACTTACCCAAATAGCCTTACCTTTTATCTTCCATTGTTAGCCAATTTGAGCCTACGATTAACCCACTTTGTTCCTTAATTTAGCACATTACAAGCCTTAAAGCGGAAAATAATAAATGTCCTTTATTTGGATCTTTGATTAGCTTAGGCTAGTGTGTGAATATCATTCAAGTGTGGGAAAACAAGGGACATTGGGTGAATAAAAAGGTAGTTTTGTATTTTTGTTGTAAATATTGGGAATTGGGTACATGCTCATGTGTAATAAATGTAAAACCATATGCATTGATGCTCTTGTATATAGTTTGAAAGAAAGAAAAGAAAAATGAGAAAAACAAAAGAAAAAAAAAGAAAAAAAAAAGAAAGAAAAAAATATAGAAAAAGAAAGAAAGAAGAAATAAAAAGGGGACAAAATGCCCCAAGGTAAAGTTCAACAAAAATCAATGCATATGAGTTGTAATCAAGAAAAGATTGTATGAGTATGTGAAAAAGTGAATAATGGGTAGTTAGGATAGCTTTGAATTGTATCGGATGTCATAGGTTAGGTGGAAAGTTTAAGCTTATCAAAGATTCAAATTTTAAGCTCACTTGACCAAATATGCATCCCTACCTTGACCCTAGCCCCATTACAACCTATGAAATGACCTCATGATACTTGTATGCATGCATGAAATAAATGTTGATTGTTAGAAGAAAAACAAATCTTGGAAAGCATGATTAGAGGAGAATTAAGTGAATCAACCCTAAACATTTGAGCGAATAGAGTGCAAACACATCCGGTGAGGGTTTGACGCTCAATTACATGTTTTCACCTATGATCATCATTCTTCATGCAAGTTTGTAAAAATATTTAATAGCTCAATTCAATTGTGGTTTGGCACGGTTGTTAATACCTTTAGCCCTTGTACATATATGCTTCTTGGGAATTGATTTATTTTGACCAAGCAATTGCATTCATGTAGATAGTTGCATATAGGTAGGGTGCATTTAGTTAGATTTCATTGAATAAATGTTGATACCCTTTGCTCTCTCTTGGTTTAAGCATGAGGACATGCTTGGTTTAAGTGTGGAGAGGTTGATAAACCCCATTTGTAGGGGTTTATCTTATGCTTCATTTAAATGATTTTATCACCTTTTACCCACATTTATTCAATGAAATAGCATGGTTTTGTAAATTCTCCTTTAATTGTGCTTAAGAGTGAACACATACTTTTTAGGACATAGAATAGCTAAATTTAATTTACCTTGATTCCATTAGATGCCTTGATATGTTTGTTAAGTGATTTCAGATTTAGGAGGCAAAGATTGGATCAAGGGAATGAAGGAAAAGCATGTAAAAATGGAGAACTCATGAAGAAATGAAGGAATCGCAAAATCGCACTTAATCGGCCGTAACTTGAGCTACAAAGGTCCAAATGATGCGGTTCTAGTTGCGTTGGAAAGCTAACATCTGGCGCTTTAAAACGATATAAGATTCGCCATAGTTGCTACACGTACGGTGACGCGTACGCGCACTGTATGTGCATGCATTGTTGCTGCCATATGATCCACTTAAAGCAATACGTGGCCAGCAAATTCTAAAGCCTTGTGGGCCCAATCCAACTCATTTCTGATGCTATTTAAGCCAAGGATTGAAGGAGAATCAACATACTTTAAAACTCCTAACCGGTACGCTTCAAAAACTAGGTTCTTCGTGATTGCGTTATTGAGCTTGCCTCGAAAAAGGTTCTAGCTTAAGGATGACATAATGACAATGAGAATTGAGATACTTGATGATATATCAGAGATTTTCCCCTTACTGATCTTTCGGAGGATTCCGTGCCTTCGAAAAAGATCTCGCATACTCGAAAATCAGGGTTGTTACAGTTTACTTCCTTGTTATTTATCTTTCATATCTCTTATCAAAAACCCCAAAACATACCTCATAACCAATAACAAGACACTTTATTGTGATTCGTAGGGAGAACGACCCGAGGTTCAATACTTCGGTTTATAGATTTTAGGGGTTTGTACTTGTGACAAACACAATTTTTGTATGAAAAGACTATTGTTGGTTTAGAACTATCTTGCAACGAGATTTCATTTGAGAATTCTAAACCGTACAAAAGTCTAATCATCAAAATGGCACCGTTGCCGGGGAATTGCAATGGTGTTGTGTTATTGGTTATTATATATATGTGAATATTATGAATATGTTTGCCTTTTGCTTCTTTGTTAGTTCTTGCTAGTTTTAGGATTTGGTTTCCTTTGTTTCTTATTTGATTTTATTTTCATTTTCTCTTGCCATCATGAATTCTCACTTTGGCTATGAGTTTGGTTCTCACTATGTTGTAGGAAATGAGGACTATAATGAGAATGTGTATCAAGGATGGGATAATGATGAGCGGATAATTTATACGCTTTTTGACATTGTTTTTAGTATGTTTTTAGTAGGATCTAGTTACTTTTAGGGATGTTTTCAATAGATTTTGTGTTAAATTTACATTTCTGGACTTTACTATGAGTTTGTGTGTTTTTCTGTGATTTCAGGTATTTTCTGGCTGAAATTGAGGGACTTGAGCAGAAATCAGATTCAGAGGTTGAAAAAGGACTGCTGATGCTGTTGGATTCTGACCTCCCTGCACTCAAAGTAGATTTTCTGGAGCTACGGAACTCGAAATGGTGCGCTTCCAATTGCGTTGGAAAGTAGACATCCAGGGCTTTCCAGCAATATATAATCGTCCATACTTTGGCCAAGAATTGACGATGTAAACTGGCGTTCAACGCCAGCTTTCTACCCAAATCTGGCGTCCAGCGCCAGAAAAGGATCCAAAACCAGAGTTGAACGCCCAAACTGGCACAAAAACTGGCGTTCAACTCCACAATTGGCCTCTGCACGTGCAGCACTTAAGCTCAGTCCAAACACACACCAAGTGGGCCCCGGAAGTGGATTTATACATCAAATACTTACTCATGTAAACCCTAGTAGCTAGTTTATTATAAATAGGACCTCTTACTATTGTATTAGGCATCTTTGGATTACCTTATGATCCTTTGATCACGTTTTAGGGGGCTGGCCATCTCGGCCATGCCCGGACCTTCACTTATGTATTTTCATACGGTAGAGTTTCTACACTCCATAGATTAAGGTGTGGAGCTCTGCTGTTCCTCAAAGATTAATGCAAAGTACTACTGTTTTCTATTCAATTCTTCTTATTTCTCTTCTAAGATATCCATTCGCACCCAAGAACGTGATGAAGGTGATGATTATGTGTGACGCTCATCATCCTTCTCCTTTATGAACGCGTGTCTGACAAACACTTCTGTTCTACATGAATTAAGCTAGAATGAATATCTCTTAGATCTCTTAATCAGAATCTTCGTGGCGTAAGCTAGAATGATGGTGGCATTCAAGAGAATCCGGAAAGTCTAAACCTTGTCTGTGGTATTCCGAGTAGGATTCGATGAATGAATGACTGTGACGAGCTCCTAACTCGCGATTGCAGGGCGTTAGTGACAGACGCAAAAGGATAGTAAATCCTATTCCAGCATGATCGAGAACCGACAGATGAATAGCCGTGCCGTGACAGGGTGCGTGAGCATATTATTCACTGAGAGGATAAGATGAAGCCATTGACAAGGGTGATGCCTCCAGACGATTAGCCGTGCCGTGACAGGGCATTGGATCATTTTCCCGAGAGATGACCGAAAGTAGCCATTGACAGTGGTGATGTATCACATAAAGCCAGCCATGGAAAGGAGTAAGACTGATTGGATGAAGATAGCAGGAAAGCAGAGGTTCAGAGGAACGAAAAGCATCTCCATTCGCTTATCTGAAATTCCTACCAATGATTTACATAAGTACCTCTATCCTTATTCTATTATTTATTATTCGAAAACTCCATTATCAATTTATATCCGCCTGACTGAGATTTACAAGGTGACCATAGCTTGCTTCATACCAACAATCTCCGTGGGATTCGACCCTTACTCACGTAAGGTATTACTTGGACGACCCAGTGTACTTGCTGGTTAGTTGTATCGAAGTTGTGACAATTATGAATTAAGATCAGAGCACCAAGCTTTGGAGCCATTACCAGGATTTGTTCGAGCCTGGAGATCACAATTTCGTGCACCAGATAACTAAAGGTGGGAGGAGCCATATGCATATGATCAATCTTCATGGCAACAACCTCCACCAATGGACTATGAACAAGAGCCATTCTATGATGCACACCAATCTAATGGCTATGGTGAATCCACTTGTGACTTCCAAGAACCACCACCATATGCCTATGAGCCATATCCTCAACATGAACCTCAACCATACTCACAAGCCTCCTTCCACCAAACACCTCCATATGACCCTAATCTATATCCACCATACCAACCTCCTTTTGAACCATATGAGCCATACATGGAACCACCATTCCAATACCCATACTCCTAAGAATCACCTCAATACACACCACCACATCCTTACCAAGAAGGACCACCTTCCTATTATGAACTCCTTCTCCAAGACAATAAACCCTCTTACCCACTCCAATCTCCAATTGATGAAATCCTTAGCCTCATACTTCAAGGGCAAGGAGAGATGCAAAGGGAGACACTAGAATTTGTGGCTACCTTAATCAAGGTAGTAAGCATTTTAACCTCCCAATATTTGAGCACTCAAAGCACTCCCATGGTCACATGTGGAAAATTAATTGAAAAGCATAACATGAAGGAGAGATTGGAAACTCCGATGGAAAATGAGGAATGTAATTTTGTATTAGAGAAATTGGAGGAGCCTATGATAATTGAAGAAGAGGAAGAAGTGGTTGAAGACTTAGGAGATGCGGAACCTCCTTGGGAACCTAGAGTTGAAGAGAACCTCTCCAAGAAGAGTGAATTTGATGTTGAGGAGGAGAGTGCACAACCTCTAAAACAATTTTTGAATGAAGACTTGGAGGGAATGAAGCAAGAATTGAGTTCCCTTGGTGATGAAGATCATGCATCCAATCTTCTTGGTGGTGAATCCTTTGAATTTGATGAACCTTCTCCCAATGAGATGGAAAGAAATGTGGAGGTAGATTTTTCTCAACCTCCCATTTATGATTTGAGTGATGGAGAAGAGGTAGATGAAATTGATGAACAAAGGGGTGAAATTGAAAAAAATTGTCAAGAGGTAGAGGTAGCCAAAGAAGAACACAAGGGAGTAGAGCTTACACACACATTGGAGATACCTCTCCCCAAGCCACCACCATCCATTCTTTCATTCAAGTGGGTAAAGTCCTTATACTCAAGCTTTATTATTCCCCTTAAACATGGTTTGCTTGAGACGGATGGTCAACTTAGACATATTTGTGGCTTTAAGAGCAAAAGGGAGATGGCTAGTGGTTGGAAACATTATTCTAGGTTCATTATGGTTGCATGTTCAAAGTTTGATTGCAAGGTTTGGTGTAGAGCTAGATTGCTTGGGTCTAGGATGATGTTTGGTCACTTTATTGAGAATTCACCTTGTTTACCACCCACATGGAATAATGATAATCAACTCAAGGATGGGTGTAGAAACAAGATATGGGATCCTGGCATACATGAGGATCAACTTTGGGAGCCCATGGCTTGGGAAGAACTCCATCAAGGCTTGGAGATATTATCCTTGAAGAATAGAGCTTATTGGAGACTCAAGCATTGGTGGATGTTCAAGGATGGATTTAAGCACAAGCCACCTTGAGAGGAGCTCCCCATAAGTCCAACTTAAGGATAATAAACAAAAGTGCTAGGTGGGAGACACCCCACCATGGTAACTTCTTTTCATTTTCTCTTTTTGTACATATTGGTAATTAGTTTAAATTCATGTTTTTGGTTGATTTATTGAGTATAATTGGTAGTTTAGCATGTTAAATAAGATTTTATGGGGTTTTGGTAGTTGTTTGGAGGCTTGGAATGCTTGGATTGGTGCAAAAACACAAAAAAAATAGAGCACCATCCCCGCATATGCACACTGCGCGCGTACGCGTGGATTGAGAAATTCCATCCCCAAGCCAAAAACCCGAGGGTTGTGCGAATGTTGCGCGCGCATTGTGCCTTTTGCACAAACCAACTCGTGCATATGCGTAAATGACGCGTACGCGCCACTCTCGAAATAAGCCATCGACACGGATGCGCCATGTGCGCGTACGCGTCGCGTCCATTGCACCTCCATCCACGCGCGCGCCATGCACGCGTACGCGCGGATGTCCTTCCTTCACTACATTTCTTTTCTTCTCCTCTTTCCATTTCTTTCCTTCTCCTTTCTTCTTCCCTTCTTCTACCCCTCATCCAACACTCCCAAACACCATTGATAACCATTTATTTTAGTTAGTTAGGTTAGTTAATTAGTTTGTTAGTTTAGTTTTCATTTATTTTTCTCTTTTTTTCATTATAAGTGTTGGATTGTTATTCTTGTTTACCATTAATTGCGGCTGAGTACAAACGGGATGTTATCTTAACATCATTATGTTTATAATCTTTGTTGGATTTTATTGTTGAGGTTATATTTTGCTACTTGTTTTTGAGTTTTTCATGTTTACCTTTTAAGAATACCAAGTGATGAGAATTGCCTTCAAGCTTTTAAATCCTTTTAAATTGCATGATTTGGCCACCATGTGATTTGAGCCCTATTCTTTGATTAGGCAATCTCTTGACATTGGATGGTGTGAATTTACCTTAATGCATTGTGTTTCATGATCATATGCATCCATATGTTTATAGCTTGAATGCTCTCATGCTTCTTTAATGCTTGTTCTACCTTACAAGCTTACTTAAAGCATCTCAAGCACACTAGGACGAGTGGTGTGCATGCCTCTTTTGTGACATAAGTTTTTATGCTAATGTGTGTTCTAAAAAGCCGCAATTTAGAATTCACACACTTATTTGTCATTAATGTCATATTAATTCACTCACTCAATTCTAGTGATGAATTACCTCACTCCAACAATGTATGCTTCCTTGCTTTTATGTTTTCTCATCTTTTGGTGTTATATTTCTTGTTTTTCATGAATGATGCACCGCAAGTAAAAATGGAAGCGAAAGAAAGAAAGCGCAGCAACCGGTTGATCTACCAGCTGAAGGTAGCAATCCGGAGAGTCGCCGTACCCCCTTGCTCATCTTTGAGTGCACCGAGGACGGTGCAAACTTTTAAGAGTGAGGAGGTTGTCCGACCGGTCGGCGATTTTGGGTGACAAATTTCTAATCTCAACACTTTTGCATTTCATTTTAGGTTTTTAGGATTTTTACTTGCATTTTCTACTTTTTACATATATATACATAATAAGCTTAGTCAAAATAATAAAATTCTTCAAGAATTCTATCTATAGGGCACCTCGATTGATTTGAGTGAAAACTTTTCATAAAACTTGCTTGAATCTCATATATATATATATATATATATATATATATATATATATATATATATATATATATATATATATATATTGGAACATGTTTTGAAGCTAAGAACACAAGCAAGTGAGATTTGAGCCTAATTGTGTGGTTACATCTTATAACCACTTATTTTTCCTTCTTGTGTGCATTATTCTCTTTCTATGATTGTAGTCTTTGATTTGTTTGATTCTTTATGTCCATTATTTTGTGTATTCATGCATTTATATGATTGAGGCCATCATTTCATTTAGCTCACTTACCCAAATAGCCTTACCTTTTATCTTCCATTGTTAGCCAATTTAAGCCTACGATTAACCCACTTTGTTCCTTAATTTAGCACATTACAAGCCTTAAAGTGGAAAATAATAAATGTCCTTTATTTGGATCTTTGATTAGCTTAGGCTAGTGTGTGAGTATCATTCAAGTGTGGGAAAACAAGGGACATTGGGTGAATAAAAAGGTAGTTTTGTATTTTTGTTGTAAATATTGGGAATTGGGTACATACTCATGTGTAATAAATGTAAAACCATATGCATTGATGCTCTTGTATATAGTTTGAAAGAAAGAAAAGAAAAATGAGAAAAACAAAAGAAAAAAAAAGAAAAAAAAAGAAAGAAAAAAATATAGAAAAAGAAAGAAAGAAGAAATAAAAAGGGGACAAAATGCCCCAAGGTAAAGTTCAACAAAAATCAATGCATATGAGTTGTAATCAAGAAAAGATTGTATGAGTATGTGAAAAAGTGAATAATGGGTAGTTAGGATAGCTTTGAATTGTATCGGATGTCATAGGTTAGGTGGAAAGTTTAAGCTTATCAAAGATTCAAATTTTAAGCTCACTTGACCAAATATGCATCCCTACCTTGACCCTAGCCCCATTACAACCTATGAAATGACCTCATGATACTTGTATGCATGCATGAAATAAATGTTGATTGTTAGAAGAAAAACAAATCTTGGAAAGCATGATTAGAGGAGAATTAAGTGAATCAACCCTAAACATTTGAGCGAATAGAGTGCAAACACATCCGGTGAGGGTTTGACGCTCAATTACATGTTTTCACCTATGATCATCATTCTTCATGCAAGTTTGTAAAAATATTTAATAGCTCAATTCAATTGTGGTTTGGCACGGTTGTTAATACCTTTAGCCCTTGTGCATATATGCTTCTTGGGAATTGATTTATTTTGACCAAGCAATTGCATTCATGTAGATAGTTGCATATAGGTAGGGTGCATTTAGTTAGATTTCATTGAATAAATGTTGATACCCTTTGCTCTCTCTTGGTTTAAGCATGAGGACATGCTTGGTTTAAGTGTGGAGAGGTTGATAAACCCCATTTGTAGGGGTTTATCTTATGCTTCATTTAAATGATTTTATCACCATTTACCCACATTTATTTAATGAAATAGCATGGTTTTGTAAATTCTCCTTTAATTGTGCTTAAGAGTGAACACATACTTTTTAGGACATAGAATAGCTAAATTTAATTTACCTTGATTCCATTAGATGCCTTGATATGTTTGTTAAGTGATTTCAGATTTAGGAGGCAAAGATTGGATCAAGGGAATGAAGGAAAAGCATGTAAAAATGGAGAACTCATGAAGAAATAAAGGAATCGCAAAATCGCACTTAATCGGCCATAACTTGAGCTACAAAGGTCCAAATGATGCGGTTCTAGTTGCGTTGGAAAGCTAACATCTGGCGCTTTAAAACGATATAAGATTCGCCATAGTTGCTACACGTACGGTGACGCGTACGCGCACTGTATGCGCATGCATTGTTGCTGCTATATGATCCACTTAAAGCAATACGTGGCCAGCAAATTCTAAAGCCTTGTGGGCCCAATCCAACTCATTTCTGATGCTATTTAAGCCAAGGATTGAAGGAGAATCAACATACTTTAGATACTTTTACACATTAGTTTAGTTTAGTTTAATTTTTGGAGGGAAAGTTAGTTTTAGAGAGAAAAGCTCTCACTTCCTTCTAGGATTAGAATTAGGATTAGGTTTAGATCTAGATCTACTTCTTCTTCTTCTCTCTTCTAATTTTCCTTTTTTTTCTTCCCTAATTGTTCTCTTGTAGTTGTAGAATTCTTCTTCTTCTCTTGTAATTCCTTTGTATTGTTAGTTGTAGTTTATGAGCTTTCTTTTGTAGATCTACATTTCTTCTTCAATGCAATTGGTAAGTTCTTTGTTGTTTCATAATTGTCTTCCTTTTCTATTGTTGATCTCTTGCTATTCTAGTTAGATCTCTCTTTAATTCTTGCAATTCATGTTGTTTACTTTTATTGCCTTCTATGTGTTTGTTAAAATGCTTCTTCTAGTAATGAGTTTACTTTTCTATTATTTTGCCTTTCTATTGTTAACCTCTTACTTTTGTAGTTGTAGATTCCTTTAATTCTTGCAATTTACTATGCTTTTCTTTTGTGCCTTCCAAGTGTTTGATAAAATGCTTGGTTAGATCTTATAATAGAATTTTATGTTCTTGGCTTGGGAAGGTAACTTAGGAACTCTTGAGTTACTAATGTCCAAGTGATTGACGATTGGGAGCCATTAACGCTAGAGCTCACTAATTGATTTGGTGTAGAACTAGGACTTATGGACTTGGATTGAAATAGCTCACTTGACTTTCCTCTACTAGTTAGAGGTTGACTTAGTGGGATTGATCCTTGCCAATTCTCATGTTAGTGATAGGGATAGAGATCCTTGACCACTGATGAGCGAATAATTTATACGCTTTTTGGCATTGTTTTTAGTATGTTTTTAGTAGGATCTAGTTACTTTTAGGGATGTTTTCATTAGTTTTTATGTTAAATTCACATTTCTGGACTTTACTATGAGTTTGTGTGTTTTTCTGTGATTTCAGGTATTTTCTGGCTGAAATTGAGGGACTTGAGCAGAAATCAGATTCAGAGGTTGAAAAAGGACTGTTGATGCTGTTGGATTCTGACCTCCCTGCACTCAAAGTGGATTTTCTGGAGCTACAAAACTCGAAATGGCGCGCTTCCAATTGCGTTGCAAAGTAGACATCCAGGGCTTTCTAGAAATATATAATAGTCCATACTTTGGCCAAGAATTGACGACATAAACTGGCGTTCAACGCCAGCCTTCTGCCCAAATCTGGCGTCCAGCGCCAGAAAAGGATCCAAAACCAGAGTTGAACGCCCAAACTGGCACAGAAACTGGCGTTCAACTCCACAAATGGCCTCTGCACGTGTAACACTCAAGCCCAAGCCCAAGCACACACCAAGTGGGCCCCGGAAGTGGATTTGTACATCAATTACTTACTCATGTAAACCCTAGTGACTAGTTTATTATAAATAGGACCTTTTACTATTGTATTAGGCATCTTTGACCAGTGAAAACAATCTTTGGACGCCTGGTTCTTAGATCAGAGGGGCTGGCCTCTCGGCCATGCCTGAACCTTCACTTATGTATTTTCATACGGTAGAGTTTCTACACTCCATAGATTAAGGTGTGGAGCTCTGCTGTTCTTCAAAGATTAATGCAAAGTACTACTGTTTTCTATTCAATTCTTCTTATTTCGCTTCTAAGATATCCATTCGCACCCAAGAACGTGATGAAGGTGATGATTATGTGTGACGCTCATCATCCTTCTCCCTTATGAACGCGTGCCTGACAAACACTTCTGTTCTACATGAATTAAGCTAGAATGAGTATCTCTTAGATCTCCTAACCAGAATCTTCGTGGTGTAAGCTAGAATGATGGTGGCATTCAAGAGAATCCGGAAGGTCTAAACCTTGTCTGTGGTATTCCGAGTAGGATTCGATGATTGAATGACTGTGACGAGCTTCAAACTCGCGATTGCAGGGCGTTAGTGACAGACGCAAAAGGATAGTAAATCCTATTCCAGCATGATCGAGAACCAACAGATGAATAGCCGTGCCGTGACAGGGTGCGTGAGCAGATTATTCACTGAGAGGATAAGATGAAGCCATTGACAAGGGTGATGCCTCCAGACGATTAGCCGTGCCGTGACAGGGCATTGGATCATTTTCCCGTGAGATGACCGAAAGTAGCCATTGACAGTGGTGATGTATCACATAAAGCCAGCCATGGAAAGGAGTAAGACTGATTGGATGAAGATAGCAGGAAAGCAGAGGATCAGAGGAACGAAAAGCATCTCCATTCGCTTATCTGAAATCCCTGCCAATGAATCTACATAAGTATCTCTATCCCTTTTATTGTTTATTTGAATCTAATAAAATATCATGTTTAAATCCGCCTGACTGAGATTTGCAAGGTGACCATAGCTTGCTTCAAACCAACAATCTCCGTGGGATTCGACCCTTACTCACGTAAGGTATTACTTGGACGACCCAGTGCACTTGCTGGTTAGTTGTATCGAAGTTGTGACAGACTGTAAAACTAGATCAGAGTATCTGGCCTAAGAAGCCATTACTAGAGATCATAATTTCGTGCACCAAGTTTTTGGCGCCGTTGCCGGGGATTGTTTGAGTTTGGACAACTGACGGTTCATCTTGTTGCTCAGATTAGGTAATTTTCTCTTTATTTTCTTTTCAAAAATTTTTTTCAAAAATATTTCTAAAATTTTCTCATCTATTTTCGAAAAAAAAAAATGTTTTCAAAAATAAATTATTCTATGGCTTCAAAATTTTTAAGAATGAATTCTAGTGTTTCATGAAATATGTTGAATCATATCTGGCTGTAAAGCCATACCCAAACTACTTTGGGATTGGTATTCAACTAATCACTCCAGCCCATGTAATTATATGTTGCATCCTGGCTGGCTGTAAAGCCATGTCTATTCCTTTGGTAATGAGTATGTTAGGCTTGTCATGTCTGAATTACACTCATATCTTGATTAAAGCTTGGCTGGCTATTAAGCCATGCCTGACCATTTGATTGGAGCTTTAAGACTAACATGGCAAGATTCCTGGAATTCATATTAAAAATTTTGGAATCCTTATTTTTATTTTTTCACAATTATTTTCGAAAAATATAAATAAAAATCCAAAAAAAATTAGAAAATCATAAAAATCAAAAATATTTTGTGTTTCTTATTTGAGTCTTGAGTCATATCATAAGTTTGGTGTCACTTGCATATGCATCTTGCATTTTTTCGAAAATATCATGCATTCATAGTGTTCTTCATGATCTTCAAGTTGTTCTTGGTAAGTCTTCTTGTTTGATGTTGATGATTTTTTTTGTTTTGTGTCTTTTCATGTTTATCATATGCATTCTTGAATTCTTAGTGTCTAAGCATTAAAGAATTCTAAGTTTGGTGTCTTGCATGTTTTCTTTGCATAAAAAAAAAAATTTTTCAAAAATATGTTCTTGGTGTTCATCATGACATTCAAAGTGTTCTTGGTGTTCATCTTGACATCCATATCATTCATGCATGCATTCATTGTTTTGATCTAAAAATTTCATGCATTGCATATTTTCCATGTTTTTCATAAAAATTTCAAAAATAAAAAAAAAAAATATCTTTCCTTTTTTTCTCTCATCAAATTCGAAAATTTGGATTGACTTTTTCAAAAAAAATTTTAAAATCAAATTGTTTTTCATGAGTCAAATCAAATTTTCAATTTGAAAATCTTATCTTTTTCAAAATCTTTTTCAAAAATCAAATCTTTTTCAAAATTATTAGTTATTTTCGAAAATTTCAAAAATATTTTTCAAAAATCTTTTTCTTATTTTTATATAAAATTTTCGAAAATAACTAATCAATTAATGTTTTGATTCAAAAATTTGAAGTTTGTTACTTGCTTGTTAAGAAAGATTCAAACTTTAAGTTCTAGAATCATATCTTGTGATTTCTTATGAATCAAGTCATTAATTGAGATTTTAAAAATCAAATCTCTTTCAAAACTAACTCCAATCATATCTTTTCAAAAACATCTTCTTATCTTATCTTTTTCAAAAATATCTTTTCAAAATATCTTCTCTAACCTCCTAACTTCTTATCTTTTCAAAATTTGTTTCAACTAACTAACTAACTTTTTGTTTGTTTCTTATCTTTTTCAAAACCACCTAACTAACTCTCTCTCTCTCATTTTTTCGAAAATATCTCTCCCCTTTTTCAAAATTTCTTTTTAATTTATTAATTATTTTAATTTAAAAAAAAAAAACTTAATTTTCGAAAATTACTAAATATTTTTCAAAAACTATTTTCAAAAATCACTAACTCTTTTTCAAAATAATTTTCAAAAATTATTCCTCCCCCATCTCATCCTATTCTATTTATTCATTCATATCCTAACATCTCATTTCACCTCCTTCCATCCTCACAGTTGTGTTTCTTCCATTATATTACATTCTTTGTCTCCCCCTCTTCTTCCACTCACACAGGGATCCCTATACTGTGGTATAGAGGATCTCTATTATTATTATCATTTTTCTGGCCATTCTTCCTTGTATTATGAGCAGGAGCAAGGATAAGAACATTCTTGTGGAAGCAGATCCAAAACCTGAAAGGACTCTGAAGAGAAAATTAAGAGAAGCTAAAATACAACAATCCAGAGATAACCTTTCAGAAATTTTCGAACAAGCAGAGGAGATGGCAGCCAAAAATAATAATAATGAAAGGAGGATGCTTGGTGACTTTACTGCACCTAATTCCAATTTACATGGAAGAAGCATCTCCATTCCTGCCATTGGAGCAAACAACTTTGAGCTGAAACCTCAGTTAGTTTCTCTGATGCAGCAGAACTGCAAGTTTCATGGACTTTCATCTGAAGATCCTTTTCAGTTCTTAACTGAATTCTTGCAGATATGTGATACTGTTAAGACTAATGGAGTAGATCCTGAAGTCTACAGGCTCATGCTTTTCCCTTTTGCTGTAAGAGACAGAGCTACATTATGGTTGGATTCTCAACCTAAAGACAGCCTGAACTCTTGGGATAAGCTGGTCACGGCTTTCTTAGCCAAGTACTTTCCTCCTCAAAAGCTGAGCAAGCTTAGAGCTGATGTTCAAACCTTCAGACAGAAAGAAGGTGAATCCCTCTATGAAGCTTGGGAAAGATACAAACAGTTGACCAAAAAGTGTCCTTCTGACATGCTTTCAGAATGGACCATCCTGGATATATTCTATGATGGTCTGTCTGAGCTATCAAAGATGTCACTGGATACTTCTGCAGGTGGATCCATTCACCTAAAGAAAACGCCTGCAGAAGCTCAAGAACTCATTGACATGGTTGCTAATAACCAGTTCATGTACACTTCTGAAAGGAATCCTGTGAGTAATGGGACGCCTATGAAGAAGGGAGTTCTTGAGGTTGATACTCTGAATGCCATATTGGCTCAGAACAAAATATTGACTCAGCAAGTCAATATGATCTCTCAGAGTCTGCATGGAATGCAAGCTGCATCCAACAGTACTCAAAAGGCATCTTCTGAAGAAGAAGCCTATGATCCTGAGAACCCTGCAATAGCAGAGGTAAATTATTTAGGTGAACCTTATAGAAACACCTATAACTCAACATGGAGAAATCATCCAAATTTCTCATGGAAGGATCAAAAGCCCCAACAAGGCTTTAATAATGGTGGAAGAAACAGGTTCAGCAATAGCAAACCTTTTCCATCATCAACTCAGCAACAGACAGAGAACTCTGGACAAAACGCTTCTAATTTAGCAAATCCAGTCTCTGATCTATCTAAGGCCACTGTGAGTTTCATGAATGAAACAAGGTCTTCCATTAGAAATCTGGAAGCACAAGTGGGCCAGCTGAGTAAAAGGATCACTGAAATCCCTCCTAGTACTCTCCCAAGTAATACAGAAGAGAACCCAAAAGGAGAGTGCAAGGCCATTGACATAAGTGCCCTGGCCGAACCTGTGAGGAGAGGAGAGGACGTGAATCCCAAGGAGGAAGACCTCCTGGGACGTCCAGTGATCAATAAGGAGCTTCCCTCTGGGGAACCAAAGGACTCTGAGGCTCATCTAGAGACCATAGAGCATTGAACCTCCTTATGCCCTTCATGAGCTCTGATGAGTATTCCTCTTCTGAAGAGAATGAGGATGTTACTGAAGAGCAAACTACCAAGTTTCTTGGTGCAATCATGAAGCTGAATGCCAAATTATTTGGCATTGATGCTTGGGAAGTTGAACCTCCCTTGTTCATCAATGAACTAAGTGATCTGGATCAACTGACATTGCCTCAAAAGAGACAGGATCCTGGAAAGTTCATAATCCCTTGTACCATAGGCACCATGATCTTTAAGGCTCTGTGTGACCTTGGTTCAGGGATAAACCTCATGCCCCTCTCTGTAATAGAGAAACTGGGAATCTATGGGGTGCAAGCTGCTAAAATCTCACTAGAGATGGCAGACAGCTCAAGAAGACAGGCTTATGGACAAGTAGAAGATGTATTAGTAAAGGTTGAGGGCCTTTACATACCTACTGATTTCATAGTCCTGGATACTGGAAAGGAAGAGGATGAATCTATCATCCTAGGAAGACCTTTCCTGGCCACAGCAAGAGCTGTGATTGATGTTGACAGAGGTGAAATAGTCCTTCAATGGAATGAGAACTCCCTTGTATTCAAAACCCAAGGATCTCCCTCTGCAACCATGGAGAGGAAGCATGAAAAGCTTCTCTCAAACCAGAGTCAACCAGAGCCCCCACAGTCAAACTCTAAGTTTGGTGTTGGGAAGCCACAACCAAACTCTAAGTTTGGTGTTGAACTCCCATATCCAGACTCTAAGTTTGGTGTTGGAGAGTCTCAACAAAGCTCTGCACATCTGTGAGGCTCCATGAGAGCCCACTGTCAAGCTATTGACATTAAAGAAGCGCTTGTTGGGAGGCAACCCAATGTTTATCTAATTCTTATTTTTATTGTTTTTCATGTTTTCTTAGGTTCATGATCATGTGGAGTCACAAAATAAATAGAAAAATTGAAAACGGAATCAAAAACAGTAGAAGAAAAATCACACCCTGGAGGAGCATCTGTCTGGCGTTCAGCGCCAGAACAGAGCATGGTTCTGGCGCTGAACGCCCAGAATGGGAGCATCCTGGCGCTGAACGCCCAGAACAAGCATGGTTCTGGCGTTCAACGCCAGAAATGGCAGCAAAGGGGCGTTGAACGCCCAAAATAGGCACCAACCTGGCGCTGAACGCCCAGAGTTGTGTGCAAGGGCATTTTGCATGCCTAAATTGGTGCAGGGAAGTAAATGCCTTGACACCTCAGGATCTGTGGACACCACAGGATCATCTCAGGATCTGTGGACCCCACAGGATCCCCACCTTACCTCCTCATAATCCTAGTTTTTATTTCCACATATTCTTCTTCATCTATTCCTTCTTCTTTTGCTCGAGGGCGAGCAACATTCTAAGTTTGGTGTGGTAAAACAATTATGTAAAGGATCTATAGCTCAGTGGTAGAACATTTGACTGCAAATCAAGAGATCCCTGAGATACCTCAGGGGATACATTTTCTTCCACACAATTATTGGAAGCAACTAAGGGTGGAAAATCAAGAGCACTCCACCATCCTTCATGAAATCAGAGAAGATCTAAAAGCAATGAAGGAGGAGCAGCAAAGACAAGGAAGAGACATAGAAGAGCTCAAGGACATCACTAAGGTGGACTCATTCCTTGTTCTTACTTCTTCTGTTTTTCGTTTTCTATGTGCTTATCTATGTTTGTGTCTTCATTACATGATCATTAGTAGATAGTAACTATTCCTTAAAGATATGAATGTCCTATGAATCCATCACCTCTCTTAAATAAAAACTGTTTTAATTCAAAAGAACAAGAAGTACATGAGTTTCGAATTTATCCTTGAACTTAGCTTAATTATATTGATGTGGTGACAATGCTTCTTGTTTTCTGAATGAATGCTTGAACAGTGCATATGTCTTTTGAAGTTGTTGTTTAAGAATGTTAAATATGTTGGCTCTTGAAAGAATGATGACTAGGAGACATGTTATTTGATAATCTGAAAAATCATGAAAATGATTCTTGAAGCAAGAAAAAGCAGCAAAGAACAAAGCTTGCAGAAAAAAAAAAAGGGGGCAAAAAAAAAAAATAGAAAAAGATATAGAAAGAAAAAGCAAGCAGAAAAAGCCAATAACCCTTAAAACCAAAAGGCAAGGGCAAATAAAAAGGATCCCAAGGCTTTGAGCATCAGTGGATAGGAGGGCCTAAAGGAATAAAATCCTGGTCTAAGCGGCTAAACCAAGCTGTCCCTAACCATGTGCTTGTGGCGTGTAGGTGTCAAGTGAAAACTTGAGACTGAGCGGTTAAAGTCAAGGTCCAAAGCAAAAACAAAGAGTGTGCTTAAGAACCCTGGACACCTCTAATTGGGGACTCTAGCAAAGCTGAGTCACAATCGGAAAAGGTTCACCCAATTATGTGTCTGTGGCATTTATGTATCCGGTGGTAATACTGGAAAACAAAGTGCTTAGGGCCACGGCCAAGACTCATAAAATAGCTGTGTTCAAGAATCATCATACTGAACTAGGAGAATCAATAACACTATCTGAACTCTGAGTTCCTATAGATGCCAATCATTCTGAACCTCAATGGATAAAGTGAGATGCCAAAACTATTCAAGAGGCAAAAAGCTATAAGTCCCGCTCATATGATTGAAACTATGTTTAATTGATAGTTTGGAATTTATAGTATATTCTCTTCTTTTTATCCTATTTGATTTTCAATTGCTTGGGGACAAGCAACAATTTAAGTTTGGTGTTGTGATGAGCGGATAAATTATACGCTTTTTGGCATTGTTTTTAGTATGTTTTTAGTAGGATCTAGTTACTTTTAGGGATGTTTTCATTAGTTTTTATGTTAAATTCACATTTCTGGACTTTACTATGAGTTTGTGTGTTTTTCTGTGATTTCAGGTATTTTCTGGCTGAAATTGAGGGACTTGAGTAGAAATCAGATTCAGAGGTTGAAAAAGGACTGATGATGCTGTTGGATTCTAACCTCCCTGCACTCAAAGTGGATTTTCTGGAGCTACAGAACTCGAAATGGCGCGCTTCCAATTGCGTTGGAAAGTAGACATCCAGGGCTTTCCAGCAATATATAATAGTCCAAACTTTGGCCAAGAATTGACGATGTAAACTGGCGTTCAACGCCAGCCTTCTGCCCAAATCTGGCGTCCAGCGCCAGAAAAGGATCCAAAACTAGAGTTGAACGCCCAAACTGGCACAGAAACTGGCGTTCAACTCCACAAATGGCCTCTGCACGTGTAACACTCAAGCCCAAGCCCAAGCACACACCAAGTGGGCCCCGGAAGTGGATTTGTACATCAATTACTTACTCATGTAAACCCTAGTGACTAATTTATTATAAATAGGACCTTTTACTATTGTATTAGGCATCTTTGACCAGTGAAAACAATCTTTGGACGCCTAGTTCTTAGATCAGAGGGGCTGGCCTCTCGGCCATGCCTGAACCTTCACTTATGTATTTTCATACGGTAGAGTTTCTACACTCCATAGATTAAGGTGTGGAGCTCTGCTGTTCTTCAAAGATTAATGCAAAGTACTACTGTTTTCTATTCAATTCTTCTTATTTCGCTTCTAAGATATCCATTCGCACCCAAGAACATGATGAAGGTGATGATTATGTGTGACGCTCATCATCCTTCTCCCTTATGAACGCGTGCCTGACAAACACTTCTGTTCTACATGAATTAAGCTAGAATGAGTATCTCTTAGATCTCCTAACCAGAATCTTCGTGGTGTAAGCTAGAATGATGGCGGCATTCAAGAGAATCCGGAAGGTCTAAACCTTGTCTGTGGTATTCCGAGTAGGATTCGATGATTGAATGACTGTGACGAGCTTCAAACTCGCGATTGCAGGGCGTTAGTGACAGACGCAAAAGGATAGTAAATCCTATTCCAGCATGATCGAGAACCAACAGATGAATAGCCGTGCCGTGACAGGGTGCGTGAGCAGATTATTCACTGAGAGGATAAGATGAAGCCATTGACAAGGGTGATGCCTCCAGACGATTAGCCGTGCCGTGACAGGGCATTGGATCATTTTCCCGTGAGATGACCGAAAGTAGCCATTGACAGTGGTGATGTATCACATAAAGCCAGCCATGGAAAGGAGTAAGACTGATTGGATGAAGATAGCAGGAAAGCAGAGGTTCAGAGGAACGAAAAGCATCTCCATTCGCTTATCTGAAATCCCTGCCAATGAATCTACATAAGTATCTCTATCCCTTTTATTGTTTATTTGAATCTAATAAAATATCATGTTTAAATCCGCCTGACTGAGATTTGCAAGGTGACCATAGCTTGCTTCATACCAACAATCTCCGTGGGATTCGACCCTTACTCACGTAAGGTATTACTTGGACGACCCAGTGCACTTGCTGGTTAGTTGTATTGATGTTGTGACAGACTGTAAAACTAGATCAGAGTATCTGGCCTAAGAAGCCATTACCAGAGATCACAATTTCGTGCACCAACCACCAAACCTTGTCAAGACCTTTTTAGCTATTAGTTTACTTCCTTGTCATTTATCTTTCATGTCTCATAACCAATAACAAGACACTTTATTGTGATTCCTAGGGAGAACGACCCGAGGTTCAATACTTCGATTTATAGATTTTAGGGGTTTATACTTGTGACAAACACAATTTTTATATGAAAGGACTATTGTTAGTTTAGAAACTATATTGTAACAAGATTTCATTTGAGAATTCTAAATCGTACAAAAGTCTAATCATTAGACCCTTCAGCAGGAGTTTTTGCGGACAGATTCTTTGCAGCTATCGCCTTCTTTGCCCTACGAAAGGCCTTCATGAAATCCGAAGACTTAACCATTTCTGAAAAAGAATCCAGCAAAACCAAGTTAGAAAGGGATAAATCAACAAACAAACAAAGAAAAGGAAAGCTAAAAAGAAGTCGGCCACTACCCATTTCAGCTCGGAGAAAGGAAGGATCTCCCAGAAACCTCTTTGTATCTAGGTGAGGGGGCTCCCCCCAATTTTCCTCTAACACACCCACAAAGACTTGTTCTAGCTCGCTTAGACTCTCCCAAGAGTACTTAGTTACTACTGGATCCTTTTGCCACGATAAAGGGAAGGTGGGTTCATTATTTTCATCTAAAAAGAAGGGCCGAGCTCCTTCAACAGCTCGGACCTTGAAGTAATATTTCTTGAAGTCACGAAAAGACTCATCATACATGGAAAACACTTTCTTCCCTTGAGAAGCTCGGAAAGAAATTCAAGAGGCTTTCTTCTTAGCTACCCCAAACTTTGTCAAAACAAAAAGATATAGGAAAAGAGTTTGTGTAGGTCGGACTCCCAATTCTTGGCACAACAGTTGAAAAATTTTAATAAAACCCCATGAGTTTGGATGGAGCTGGGAAGGGGCTACATTGCAAGACCACAACAGGTCGGTCTCGAAAGCGGTAAAAGGGATGGTGATATTCAATTGACTAAAAAAGTAGTCATAAGCATAGAAGATGGGCCGTTCCCCCTGAGTCAAGGGAGGAAAACAAACCCTCTCCTTAGGGTCAGGCAACACCAACTCATAATTATTCTCCTCATCCCTATTATTACAAATTCTATGAAACCTCCTAATTCGCACACAGTACTCGGGGTCAGCCACAGTAACACACATTAAAACTATGGAGTCCAGCCAGTCAGACATGCCGTCAGGAATCTTAGTAGACATCTCAACAATGTTTTTGCAAGAAGACATAGGCCAACTATTCCTACAGTAAGAAAAAAGAAAAATTGGATTACTACCAAACAACTCGGACAAATAAAAGTAAACAGCAAGCATCAGATTTGGCAGTAAAAGGGAGACCCCAAGACTCACACTAAAGTCCAAGGGCACCCTTTGGAGGCAACAACAAGGCAAGAACGCCAGAAAAAGGGAAAGTCAACAGTCTATGCCCTAACACCTCTCAAAAGAAAACACAAAGAGATCAATCCTTTCCTGGTAACACCACTCCATACAAGCGGCAAGAAAGCCATCATCATCAATAAAATCATCAAAAAAGCTACAACCCTTTTTCTACCAACAGTTCAACAAAAACTAAAACTTTGGGCAAGAAGATGTCATGCAAGGATGAAAGGAAACTGAAACAGCGACAAGCAAAAAGTCATACGAAAGGCAAAACTACCAGAAATACAAAAAAGGAACAACAGAGGAAATTGCGAACTATGATCAAAGAAACTAAAAGACGCAATTTTTCGCAGAAAGAATCAAGCTTCTCAAGGCAAACTCAATAAAAATGAAAACTTTGCAAGCATGTAAATAGTAAAAGCGAATATGAAAGCATAAAAGAGGAAAAAGAAAACACCAACCTGTAGAGAAGAAGAGGCAAGAACGACAATGGCTCAGACGAAAGCAACGGCAAACATGCACCAACAAAGCGCTTTTTGAACAGGAAGGAAGCTTGAGGGGCGTGGAAACAGAAGAAGTCAACGAAAAAGGAGCAAAGAAGAAAATGGGAGAAGAAACTGAAAGTGAGAATAAAAGCTTCTTTCCTTAATTTCAAAATGAGGAACGACAAGGGAAAAGAGGAAACGACAAGAAGCAAATGGGCCTTAAAGCCCTCGTACGTTCCCTTGGAAGCGCAACGCGTGATACAATTAAAAAAGAAAAAGAAAAACACTTCGCATTTAAACAGAAGCAAGCCTGCCAGATGTTACACCAGAGGCCAACCAAAAGCTAAATGCTCGAGCACGACTTCCTTAAAGGGGTCGAAGTCTAAAGACACGACCTCAAGGGAAAGATCGAACTCGTACAGGGGCACTGTTCATACTATGGGTCGAGCTAGGCAAGCTGACCTGAATGAAGATAAGGACGACCGACCTCTTATAACGGTTGGTCGCAACCGACCTCTTTCCGAAGAGCTCGGCCAAATTGCTATAAGGGCCCAACTAGGCCCAAAGCAGAAGATCACAACCCACCTGAAGGTGGCTGGCCAAAGATAAGGGGCCTCACCCCTAAAAGATAAGATAAGATAACTAACTTATCTCCAAGGGAGGTCACTCCTCACTACTATAAATGCACTAGAGCACCCAGGTATAACTCATACTCTAATTCTACACAAAAAACCTGCTTAAAGCCCATGCTAACTTAAGCATCGGAGTCTCTTGCAGGTACCACCACCCTCCGGTGATCCAGGATCAGTAGCCCAACCAGATCCAACAGGTCGGATACGAAAGCTCTGGCCACCATAGCAGATCTCATCCAAGATCGACCTTCAGTATCAGGTAACCCTCGGAACACTAAGGCATATCGACTCACACTTGATGCAAGGGTAAAGTCAACGCACAAGCAAATGGCATGAGATAACACTTGAAAGTATAAAGTTCAAATAAGAATTGACACAAACAGGATTAGTTAGCATTTGGTCCCATCCTAACTCATTGATAATGAGGCACAAAAACGAACAATAATTAGTTGGGAAGGACTAAAGCACTAATCTTGTATGGAACAAATATTACAATTAATACTATACAAGTCACGAAGCACCAAAACAATGCAAGAGTTTCTTAACAATTGAGTACGAGAATTCAACGCCAATAGTAAAATAAGAAACCTAGAAAAGAAAATAAGAATGAGCTACAAAAAATAAAATTAAAATGCAATAAATGAAAATACACAAATGCAACATACAACAGAAAATAATAAAAAAAAGGAAAAAGAGAAGTAAAATTTTGAAGAAAGAGAAAGAAGAAGAAAGTGAAAAAAGGAAGAAGAAAGAAGAAAAAAGGAGAGAAGAAAGAAGAAGTAAGAATAAGAAAATAGGGGAGAAACAATGCGTGTGGGTTGCAATGTGCTCCTCGCACAATATCCGCACAACTCCAGCGCAACTCTCTGGTTTTTGTACCAGGAGTTCCAAATTCAGCCTACGACGTGTAATCGTCGACCATGCTCACGCGTGAGTGTACGAAAAAGACCAACGACGCGTACGCCTCGTCCACGCTTACGCATGGAATGCTCTCTTTTTTTTTTTTTTGAAAACATAAAACAGAAACAGGGTACTCTCCTAACCTATAAACACTCTAAAGCAACCAAAACTCAAATTTAACAAAAAATCTTTGTTTTTTTGAAAAATTTTCAAATACAAAACAAATAAAACTCGCACTTCAAGCAAAATGCAATTCAAAAACAACTAGCCTACAACTTAAGGCATAAATCTAATCAAACAAACTAACAACCAAAACACTAAAACAAGAATATGGAAAGAAGAAAACTACCTAACAATGGCAACTCAATTCATTCATTGATTATATATACAAGAGAATAGAAAGAGTTTACCATGGTGGGGTGTCTCTTACCTAGAACTTTTATTTTAAGTCCTTAAGTTGGACCATTGATGGGGGCATTGCTATAGTGGCTTATGCTTAAATCCTTCCTTGAATCCCCACCAATAGGTGCACAAGGCCTTCAAGGAAGCTTAAGCAAGTGAAAATGCCCCAAGGTTGATGATTGTCAACCCCCTTTCTTCTTGATCTTCATGCTTCCATTTGGGTGACAAACTTATTGAATTCTCCTTGTAACTCCTACTTATCATCCTAGATCCCTTAAATCGAGCTTCACTCCAACCATGAATCCTAAGATTTGAGCTTCCTTCCACTATACACCTTGATTCTTGTTGCCGACCAACACCCAACTCTTTTCTACTTTCTAACCCACTCATAGCTCCAAGTTGACCATCCGTTTCTAACAATGCATATTGATATGGGCCAAGGAAATTAAAGGATGAGATGGTTACCCATTCAACTTCTAATTTGGATGGTGACTTAGCAAAGAAGATATCCAATGGTCTTGACATTGTATGCTCCACTTCCTTTGACTCTTCCTTGATGACTTCCATCTTTTGACAACCTTCTTCAAACTCCTCTTGTTTGCTAACTTCTTCCAACTCTTTCTCATTAATCACAATATATATTGGAGGTTGTGCACATTCTTCCTCAACATCAGTTTCACATTCAATGGAAGAAGCTTCAACAAGATCACCATTGTCACTTGATGTAGAGTTGTCTTCAATGATGGAACTCCCCTCTTGTTCAACCTCTCCTAGATCTCCTTCAACTTCTTCTTCTTCAACAATCTCCATCCCTTCCACTTGTTGCAAAACACACTCCATTTCCTTGTTCTCAAGTTGAGACTCTAAAATTTCCCTCATACTCCTCTCTTCGGTTGCTTCTCTACAATCATCTGTGGTCATATTTTGCTTGTGGTATGAATCCCATGAGTCCAACTTTTGACGAATGGTTGCTTGAAGCCGATCCATTGCTTCCTTGAGACGATCCTTTTGCTCTTGTTCTACTTCGCAAAGATAAGTAGGATCATATTGCTCTTGGATTGATGGACATGGATATTATTCTATGGAGGGTTGTGATGGAAAGGAGAATTCATCATGTTGTTGGAAATGAGTTTCATCAAAGCTTGGAGGTTGGAAGGTGTTTTGGTTGTTGGTAGAAGATAGAGGTATACGGAATATAAGCTCTTGGAGGGCGGAGGTGAAACCGGTGAGTGCTGTTTGGAGCTCTTCTTGCTCTTGAAGAATGATACCAATTGTATCATCTATAGAGTCATGATGTTGAAGTGGTGATGGTTCCATGGGTGCTTGTTCATAATGATTATAAGTGTGTGCATATGGAGGATATGGATTATGATTGTGTGGGGGTGATTGATAGAAATATGATGTGGATTGAGAATATGGTGGTTGGAATGATGGTCTTTGAGGACTATATTGAGAGTATGGTGCATGGAATGATAGTGGTTGAGTGGCATAATCATGATAAGAACCATCATATCCATTGGAATGATATCATTATAGGAGGGGTTGCAATCATAGTAGCTTGGTTGAGGAGGTTGCCATGGTGATTGCTCATATGGATGTGGCTCCCTTCTCAAGAATTCTTCCCTCCCATAATGTGAGCCATCATTAAAGTTTTCATTATCTACAACATAGTCACAACCATATCCAAAACCACAAGGATGAGAATTCATACAGAAAAGGGGCAATCAAAGCAAAGAATATGAAAAAGCAAAGAAAAAGTAAACTCCTAATTACTAGCAAAATCACAAAATAACCAAAAATCAAGATATTCACAATATAAACATATTCATAATAGCCAATAATATAACATCGTTGTAATTTCCCGGCAACGGCGCCAAAATTTTGATAGAGGAAAATTGTCGGTAAAGAATTTTACAAAAATAGTCACGTTGCAAGTATAGTCCTAAACCAACAATGAATTCTCAAATCAAATTTTGATATGGTTGTCACTAGTTCAACCCCAATAAAAATAACCGAGAGTATTAATCCCGGGTTGTTCTCCCTAGAAATTACAATGAAGTGCTTTATTATTGGCGGTGAAGGAATGTTTTGGGGTTTTTGTAATAGGGAACAAGAAATATAAATAGCAAAAGAAATGAGCTACTAACTATGAAGGAAAGTCAAGTGGATACAATCAACTTGAGTCCACAAGTCCTAGTCGAATTATAGTGAAAGACTAGCTTTAGTGGCATTCAAGTCAATAACAAACTTCCAATTGTCAATCAACAAGAGAGTTTGATAACTCAAGCATCTCCAATTACTCAACTCAAGCCAAGAGAAGAAAAATCTAACTCATGACTAAAAAAAACATTTCATTAAACACATAGAGGGTAATAAAAGTAAACATCATCAATTGCAATAATTAAAGGAAGCTATAACTAATCAAAGTAAGAGATCAACAATAGAAATCAAGGCAACCTTTAAAAGACATGGAAATCATAAATTGCATTAAAAGGAAATGGAAATCAACAAAAGAGTTTATAAACTAAAATTGACAAAATAAAGGAATTAACAAAAAAAGTAAAATGCTAGAACAAGTAAAAGTAAAAAGGAAAATTAAAGCAAAGGAAGAATGAGACTAGATCTAAAAAGAAGAAAACTAAGAACCCAAATCTAGAGAGAGAAGAGAGCCTCCCTCTCTAGAATTCTACATCTAAACTAAACTAAAGTGTCTCCCTCCATGGGAATCCCCTATCCTCCTTCACTCACAGCCTATTATCCTCGAACTGGGCCTGAAAATGGGCCAAAAATCAACTCAGAAATCGCCCCTAGTGATTTCTCTTCAATGAGGCATGTACTACTCGTCACGCGTATGCATCTGCCACGTGTACGCGTCGCTTTGAGTATGGCATGATCACGCGCACGCGTCGTCCATGCGTGCGCGTCGGCATTACCTTCTCAAATCTTCATTTTCTTGTGTTCCTTCCACTTTTGCATGCTTCCTTTCCATTCTCTAAGCCATTCCTGCTCTATAATCTCTGACATTACATAACAAACATATCACGGCATCAAATGGTAATAAGAGAGGATTGAAAATTAGTGATTTTAAGGCCTTGGAAGCATGCTTTCATTCATAGCACAAAATTAGGAATGAATCTTAAAACCATGCAAATTGTATGAATAAGTGTGAGAATAGTTGACAAAATCCACTAAATTTAGCACAAGATAAACCCTAAAAACGGGGTTTATCAACCTCTCCACACTTACACATTAGCATGTCCTCATGCTAAGCTCAAGAGAAGCTATAAAGAGAAGAAGAGGGATGGTAAGATTTATTAAATGCAACATGCAATGCAACCTATCTATATGAATACAACTAAATATTTTTACCTACTTGGTTAAAAGTAAATCAATCTCCAAGAACATATATAAGTAAGTAGGGCTAAGATGGTATGATAACTCATGAATTCCACTAATTCAAATCTCAAAATGAAGTACAAATAGACATGCAAGAAGAAAGCTCATGAAAGCCGGGAACAAGGAATTAAGCGTCGAACCCTCACCGAAAGTGTTTGCACTGTTATGCTCTCAAGTGTTTGAGGGTCGATTCTCTCAATTCTCTACTAATCTTGCTTTCTAAGGCTTACTCTTTGACGATCAGATTTTCTGTCGGTAAAGAATTTTTATAAAAATAATCGCATTGTAGGTATAGTTTCTAAACCAGCAAAGAATCCTTTCGTACAAAAATTGGTTGTTACAAGTAATAAAACCCAATAAAATTTATAACCGAAGTATTTAAACCTTGGGTCGTCTTCTCAAGGAATTGCAGGAAGGTTTATTTATTATTGGTTATGAGTTTCTGGGGAATGTTGAGTTTGGGCGATGGGCAAATAAATAATTATAAATTAAAGCAATGAAAATTAACAAGAGATTTTATGTAATTAAAATAAAAAGCCTTGAATGAAAGAATGATTAATTTGGAAGTTCCATCCTTGTTGGAATTCTCTCAAGTGTAGTATAAAGAGGTTGTTGTTTTTACTTAGTTAACCCTTACTAAATAAAGGAAAGTCAAGTGATTGAGCTAACTCTTATTCGCAAATCCTAGTCCTCTCCCTTGGGAAGGTCTAGCGTTAGTAAATACAGAATTAGCCAACAACTTCCAATTTAACTAACCATTTGAGCATTCCAACTCAAGTGTCTCTAATTAATCAAATCATCAATTAAACCTAAGAATGTAAAAAGCTAAATTAAAATCATAAATCTAAAATACCTCAAATTGCATTAAATAGAAATTAAAATCTAACATGAAGAGTTCATAAGCCAATTTGGCTAAATAAATAATTACCAAGTGAAATAGAGTAACTAAAGTAATAGAGTAAATAAAAGTAGATAAGAGAAACATAAATTAAAAGAACATTGAACCTTGAATTGAGAAGAAGCAATCCTAAAATTAAGAGAAATCCTAAATCCTAAATCCTAAGAGAGAGGAGAGAGCCTCTCTCTCTCTAAAACTACATCTAAACCTAAAATTGTGAATTAAGAATGTTTTATGAATGAATTGATTGATTTCTCCACTTTATAGCCTCTAATCTGTGCTTTCTGGGCCAAAAACTGGGCCAGAAACAGCCCAGAAATCGCTGGGAACGAAATCTGCCACGCTGGTTTTTTGGCAGAACGATGCGTCCGCGTGATTCATACGTGCGCATCGTTTTTCTGTACGGCCACTATAGTAAATTATATATTATTTCGAAGCCCCAGACGTTAGCTTTCCAACGCAACTGGAACCACCTCATTTGGACCTCTGTAGCTCAAGTTATGACCGTTTGAGTGCGAAGAGGTCAGGTTGGACAACTTTGCAGTTTCTTCAACTTCTTGTATTCCTTCCACTTTTGCATGCTTCCTTTCCATCCTCCAAGCCATTCCTACTTTATAAATCCTAAAATCACTTAACACACATATCAAAGCATCGAATGGTATAAAGGGGAATTAATTTTTGGTAATTTGGGAAGCAAGTTTCCAATTATAGAACAAAATTAGGAAGGAAAATGTAAAACCATGCAATTTATATGTATAAGTGAGTAAAGAGTTGATAAAAACCACTCAATTGAGTACAAGATAAACTATAAAATAGTGGTTTATCAATCTCTCCATACTTAAACATTAGCATGTCCTCATGCTAAGCTCAAGAGAAGCTATAAAGGAGTGAAGAGAAATGGTAGAATGTATGAAATGCAACCTATCTATATGAATGCAACTACATGCAGAATGCTTTTTTTATACTTGGTTAAAAGTAAACAAATCTTTCAAGAACGAATATGAACTAGATTTCACTAATTCAAATCATAAAAATGAAGTACAAATAGACTTGCAGAAGAAAATAGCTCATGAAAGCCGGAAACAAAGAATCGAGCATCGAACCCTCACTGGAAGTGTATGCACTCTAATCGCTCAGGTGTTTAAGATTCGATCTCTCAATTCTCTACTAATCTTGCTTTCTAAGGCTTGCTTTTCTTCTACCAATCAACAAAGAATTAATGCACAGATACACATATCAAGAGGTCTTTTAAGGGTTCTAATGGGGTTAGGGTCAAGGTAGGATTGTATTTGGCCAAGTGGACTAAAATCTGAATCCTTAATTAACATAAACTTTCCACCTAACTTTAGACAATCCATGTAATCTTAATACCACATCTAACTATCCATTAACCCTGTTTTCCACATATTCATGCATTCCAATTTCAAGTACAGTACATATACATTGCTTTCACCACTTACTTTGGGGCATTTTGTCCCCTTTATTTATTTGCTCTTTTTCTTTTCTTTTTCTCTTTTTCTTCTTTTTTTTTTGTTTATCTTTTATTTTATTTTATTTTATTTTAAATTACTTTTTTTTCTTTTGTTTTTCTCAATGCATATGATTAAATTATTGAATGCATGAATATGTCCTAAACATTTCTTTCACATTTTCATAAAGATATATAACACCCAATTCTTAAACTAAATGTTTCCAAACCTAATTTCCCCACACTTAAATCATAAGCACTCTCACTAGTCTAAGCTAACGGATGAGCGGATAATTTATACGCTTTTTGCCATTGTTTTTAGGTAGTTTTTAGTATGATTTAGCTACTTTTTAGTATATTTTTATTAGTTTTTAAATAAAAATCACATTTCTGGACTTTACTATGAGTTTGTGTGTTTTTTTGTGATTTCAGGTATTTTCTGACTGAAATTGAGGGACGTGAGCAAAAATCTGATTCAGAGGCTGAAAAAGGATTGCAGATGCTGTTGGATTATGACCTCCCTACACTCGAAGTAGATTTTCTGGAGCTACAGAAGCCCAATTGGCTCGCTCTCAATTGCGTTGGAAAGTAGACATCCTGGGCTTTCCAGAAATATATAATAGTCCATACTTTGCCCGAGTTTTGATGACGCAAACTGGCGTTTAAACGCCAACTTCCTGCCCTATTCTGAAGTTAAACGCCAGAAACAGGTTACAAACCAGAGTTAAACGCCTCAAACAAGCTACAACCTGGCATTTAACTCCATGAAGAGTCTCTACACGTGAAAGCTTCAATGCTCAGCCCAAACACATACCAAGTAGGCCCCGGAAGTGGGTTTCTGCACTATCTGCACTTAGTTACTTATTTTCTGTAACCCTAGCTACTAGTTTAGTATAAAAACTACTTTTAGTGATTTATTTTCACATCTTTTGATCATTTTTGAGACTATCTTTGTATCACTTTTGATCTCTTAATCACGTTTAGGGGGCTGGCCATTCGGCCATGCCTGGACCTTCATCACTTATGTATTTTCAACGGTGGAGTTTCTACACCCCATAGATTAAGGTGTGGAGCTCTGCTGTTCCTTATGAATTAATGCAAAGTACTATTATTTTTCTATTCAATTCAAGCTTATTCTTATTCTAAGATATTCACTCGCACTTCAACCTGATGAATGTGGTGATCAGTGACACTCATCATCAGTCTCACCTATGAACGCGTGCCTGACAACCATTTCCATTCTATCTGCAACATCTTGAGTGTGTATCTCTTAGCCTCCTAGTTCACGATTAGAGTCTTTGTGGTATAGGCTAGAATTATTGGCTGCCATTTCTGAGATCTGGAAAGTCTAAACCTTGTCTGTGGTATTCTGAGTAGGATCTTGGAAGGGATGACTGTGACGAGCTTTAAACTCACGAGTGTTGGGCGTAGTAACAGACGAAAAAGGTTCAATGGATCCTTTTCCAACATGATCGAGAACCAATAGATGATTAACCGTGCGGTGACAGAACATTTGGACCATTTTCACTGAGAGAACGGACGGTAGCCATTGACAACGGTGATCCCCCAACATAAAGCTTGCCATGGAAAGGAGTATGAATGATTGAATGGAGACAGTAGGAAAGCAGAGATTCAGAAGGAGCAAAGTACCTCCATACGCTTATATGAAATTCTCACCAATGAATTACATAAGAATTTCTATCTTATTTTATATTTTATTTATATTTTAATTATTAAAACATCATAACCATTTGAATCTACCTGACTAAGATTTACAAGGATGACCATAGCTTGCTTCAAGCCGACAATCTCCGTGGGATCGACCCTTACTCACGTAAGGTTTATTACTTGGACGACCCAGTGCACTTGCTGGTTAGTTGTGTGGAGTTGTGAGGAAGAATTGAGATTATGAACGTGCGTAACAAGTTTTTGGCGCCGTTGAGATCATAATTTCTTGCACCAAGTTTTTGGCGCCGTTGCCGGGGATTGTTCGAGTTTGGACAACTGATGGTTCATCTTGTTGCTCAGATTAGGTAATTTTATTTTAATTTTAAGCTTTTTATTTTCAAAAAATTTTCAAACAAAATCAATTATTCTATGACTTCAGATTTGTTAAGAATGGATTCTAGAGTTTCATGATGATCGGTTGTAGTCTGGCTGGCTGTGAAGCCATGTCTAATCTTTTGGACCGAGGTTTCAAGTTATCATCACAAGAGCTTGTTAATTTCTATCAATTTTGCTGTTGAATGTAATGTTCTGCTAAAGCTTGGCTGGCCATTGGCCATGTCTAGTGTTTTGGACCGAAGCTTTCACATAAAGCTTGGCTGGCTAGTATGTCATGTCTAATTCCTGAACCGGAGTTTTAGACTAACATTGCATGATTCCTGGAATTCTTATTAAAAATTTTGAAATCCTTATTTTTCTTTTTCCTAATAATTCTCGAAAAATACAAAAAAAATTTAATAAAATCATAAAACCAAAAATAATTTGATTTTTCTTGTTTGAGTCTAGTGTCAATTTTTAAGTTTGGTGTCAATTTCATCTTTTTAATTTTCATTAAAATTTTCGAAACTCATGCATGAAACTGTTCTTCATGATCTTCAAGTTGTTCTTGATGATTGTCTTTGTTTAATCTTGTGATTTTCATGTTTTGTGTCTTTTCTTGTTTTTCACATGCATTTTCAATTTGTTAGTGTCTAAAGTTTGAAAATTTTTAAGTTTGGTGTCTTGCATGTCTTTCTTTTCTTAAAAATTTTTCAAAATTATGTTCTTGATGTTCATCATGATCTTCAAAGTGTTCTTGCATGCATTATTAGTTTTGATCTTGAATTTTCATGTTTTGCATCATTTTAGTATTTTTCTCTCTCTTCATTAAAAATTCAAAAATCAAAAAAATATCTTCCCCTTATTCTTCTCACAAATTTCGAACATTTGAATTGATTTAGTCATAAAGTTTTAAAATTTAACTGTTTCTTATGAGTCAAGTCAAATTTTCAATTTAAAAATCCTATCTTTTCAAAACCTTTTCAAAAATCAAATCTTTTTCATTTATTTTTACACATTTTCGAAATTCTTTTAAATTGATTTTCAAAATCTTTTTCTTATTCTTACTTCATATTTTCGAAAATCTCACTAACATTTAATATTTTGATTCAAAAATTTTACGTTGTTACTTGCCTATTAAGAAAGGATCAATCTTTAAATTTTAAAATCATATCTTTTAGTTTCTTGTTAGTCAAGTAATCAACTTTAATTTCAAAATCAAATCTTTTTAAATTTCTTTTTCAAATATTTTTCAAAATAAATTTCAATCATATCTTTTTCAAAACAACCTAACTAATTTTCTCTCTCTAATTTTTGAAAACTCCTACCCACTTTTTCAAAATTCCTTTTAATTAACTAATTGTTTTAAATTTTAATTTAATTTTATTTCTCTTTTTAATTTTTGAATACTAACTATTAATTAAAATAAAAACAAAAATATTTTTCCTCTTATTTTAATTTAAATTCGAATTCTTCTCTTTCTCATCTCTTTCTATTTATTTATTTATTTACTAACACTCTTCTCTTTTTCTTATAATTCGATCCGCCTCTTCTTCTCTGTGTTTGAATTTTTCTCTTCTTCTTCTTTTATTCTTCTCTTCTTCTACTAACATAAAGGAATCTCTATACTGTGACATAGAGCATTTCTATTCTTTTCTGTTCTCTTTTTTTTCATATGAGCAGGAGCAAAGATAAAGATATTCTTATTGAAGCTGATCCTGAACCTGAAAGGACTCTTAAGAGGAAACTAAGAGAAGCTAAAGCACAACCCTCTGGAGAGGACCTGACAGAAATTTTCAAAAAAGAAGGAGACATGGCCGAACCCAATAACAATGCCAACAATGCAAGGAAGATGCTTGGTGACTTTATTGCACCCTCTTATGGAAAAGCATCTCAATTCCTGCCATTGGAGCAAACAACTTTGAGCTTAAGCCTCAATTAGTTTCTCTAATGCAATAGAATTGCAAGTTTCATAGACTTCCATTAGAAGATCCTCATTAGTTCTTAGCTGAATTCCTGCAAATCTATGACACTGTCAAGACCAATGAAGTTGATCCCGAGGTCTACAGGCTTATGCTTTTCCCTTTTGCTGTAAGAGACAGAGCTCGAACATGGTTGGATTCACAACCTAAGGAAAGCCTGAACTCTTGGGAAAAGCTGGTCAGTGCTTTCCTGGCCAAATTCTGTCCACCTCAAAAGATGAGCAAGCTTAGAGTGGAAATCCAAACCTTCAGACAGAAGGAAGGTGAGTCCCTCTATGAATCTTGGGAAAGATATAAGCAATTGATCAAAAGATGTCATACTGACATGCTTCCAGAATGGAGCATCATATGTATATTCTATGATGGTCTGTTTGAGTTGTCAAAAATGTCATTGGACCATTCTGCAGGAGGATCTCTTCATCTGAAAATCCTTGTAGAAGCTCAGGAACTCATTGAAATGGTTGCAAATAACCAGTTCATGTACACCTCTGAGAGGAATCCTATGAACAATGGGATGCCTCAGAAGAAGGGAGTTCTTAAAATTGATGCTCTGAATGCCATATTGGCTCAGAACAAAATATTGACTCAGCAAGTCAATATGATTTCTCAGAGTTTGAATGGATTGCAAGCTGCATCCAACAGTACTAAAGAAGCATCTTCTGAAGAAGAGGCTTATGATCCTGAGAACCCTGCAATAGCAGAGGTAAATTACATGGGTGAACCCTATGGGAACACCTATAACCCCTCATGGAGAAATCATCCAAATTTCTCATGGAAGGATCAACAAAAGCCTCAACAAGGCTTTAATAATGGTGGAAGAAACAAGTTTAGCAATAGCAAGCCTTTTCCATCATTTTCTTAGCAACAGACAGAGAATTCTGAACAGAGCCATTTTGGCCTGGCAACCATAGTCTCTGATCTATCCAAGACCACACTAAGTTTCATGAATGAATCAAGGTCCTCCATTAGAAATTTGGAGGCACATGTGGGTCAGCTGAGTAAGAAGATTACTGAAACTCCTCCCAGTACTCTCCCAAGCAATACAGAAGAAAATTCCAAGAGAGAGTGCAAGGCAATAACCATGACCAACATGGCTGAACCTGGAGAGAGTGAGGAGGACGTGAGTTCCAGTGAGAAAAGCCTCATGGGACGTCCTCTGGACAGAAAGGAGTTTCCCTTTGAGGAACCAAAGGAATCTGAGGCTTATACAGAGACCATAGAGATTCCATTGAACTTTCTTCTGCCATTCATGAGCTCTGATGAATATTCTTCCTCTGAAGAGGATGAAGACATCACTGAAGAGCAAGTTGCTAAATATCTAGGAGCAATCATGAAGTTGAATACTAAGTTATTTGGTAATGAGACTTGGGAGGATGAACCCCCTTGTTCACCAATAAACTGTATGAATTAATGAGGCAGACATTACCTCAGAAGAAATCAGATCCCGGAAAATACTTCATACCTTGTACCATAGGCACCATGACCTTTGAGAAGGCTTTATGTGACCTGGGGTCAGGGATAAACCTCATGCCACTCTCTGTAATAGAGAAACTAGGAATCTTTGAGGTACAAGTTGCAAGAATCTCACTAGAGATGGCAGACAAATCAATGAAACAGGCTTATGGACTAGTAGAAGACGTGTTAGTGAAGGTTGAAGGCCTTTACATCCCTGCTGATTTCATAATCCTAGACACTGGGAAAGATGAGGATGAATCCATCATCCTTGGCAGACCCTTCCTAGCCACAACAAAAGCTGTGATTGATGTTGACAGAGGCGAGTTGGACCTTAAGTTAAATGAGGACTACCTTGTATTCAAAACTCAAGGTTCTCCTTCTGTAACCATAGAGATGAAGCATGAAAAGCTTCTCTCAATACAGAGTCAAACAAAACCCCCACATTCAAACTCTAAGTTTGGTATTGGGAGGCCACAACCAAACTCTAAGTTTGGTGTTGAGAGGCCCCAACCATGCTCTGATTATCTGTGAGGCTCCATGAGAGCTCATTGTCAAGCTATTGACATTAAAGAAGTGCTTATTGGGAGGCAACCCAATGTTATTTAATTATATCTATTTATTTTCCTTTGTTATTTTATGTTTTCTGTAGGTTGATGATTATGTGAAGCCACAAAAACAACTGAAAAATCAAAAATAGAATGAAAAATAGCATAAAAAATAGCACACCCTGGAGGATAAGCTTACTGGCATTTAAACGCCAGTAAGAAGCATCAGACTGGCATTTAACGCCAGAAAGAAGCATCAAGCTGGTGTTAAACACCAGAAACAGGCTACAGTCTGGCGTTTAACGCCAGAAACGAGCAACAGTCTGGCGTTAAATGCCAGAAACGAGCAGCAGTCTGGCGTTAAACGCCAGGATTGCACTCTAAGGGCGTTTACATGCCTAAATGGAGTGGGGATGATAAGTCCTTGACCCCTCAGGATCTGTGGACCCCACAGGATCCCCACCTACCCCACCTCTCTCTCTCTCTCTCCCACCTTTTTTATAACACTCTTTCTTAAATACCCTTCACCAATCACCTCCATCACCCTTACCCATCACCTCTTCACCTATCACATCCATCCACTCTTTCCCAAAAACCCCACCTACCTCAAAATTCAAAATCCTTTCCCTCCCAAACCCAACCCTAATACACGAAATCTAACCCCCCACCCCTATATAAACCCCTCACCACTCCTTTATTTTCACACATTACAACCACTACTTCTACCCCTTGGCCGAACCACATATCTCCTTCCATCTCCTCTATTTTCTTCTTCCTCTACTACTTTCTTTCTTCTTTTTCTCGAGGACGAGCAAACCTTTTAAGTTTGGTGTGGTAAAGGCATTGCTTTTTGTTTTTTCATAACCATTAATGGCACCTAAGGCCAGAGAAACCTCAAGAAAGAGGAAAGGGAAGGCAATTGCTTCTACCTCTGAGTCATGGGAGATGGAAAGATTCATCTCAAAGGTCTATCAAGACCACTTCTATGAAGTTGTGGCCAAGAAAAAGATGATCCCTGAGGTCCCTTTTAAGCTCAAAAAGGGCGAATATCCGGAGATCCAACAAGAGATTAGAAGAAGAGGATGGGAAGTTCTCTCCAATCCTATTCAACAAGTCAGAATCTTAATGGTTCAAGAGTTCTATGCAAATGCATGGATCACTAAGAACCATGATTAAAGTATAAACCCGAATCCAAAGAATTGGCTTAAAATGGTTCGGGGGAAATACTTAGATTTCAGTCCGGAAAATGTAAGGTTGGTGTTCAACTTGCCAATGATGCAAGAAAATGCACGCCCCTACACTAGAAGGGTCAACTTTGATTAAAGGTTGGACCAAGTCCTCATGGATATATGTGTGGAAGGAGCTCAATGGAAAATTGACTCAAGAGGCAAGCCGGTTCAATTGAGAAGGCATGACCTTAAGCCTATGGCTAGAGGATGGTTGGAGTTTATCCAACGCTCTATCATTCCTACCAGCAACCGATCCGAAGTAACTGTGGATCCGGCCATCATGATCCATAGTATCATGATTGGGGAGGAAGTGGAAGTTCATGAGATTATACCTCAAGAACACTAAAAGGTGGAAGGTTAGCCTTTCCTCATCTCATTTGTCACCTCTGCAATTCGGCTGGGATTGTCATAGAGGGAGACATCCTTATTGAAGAGGACAAGCCCATCATAAAAAAGAGGATGGAGCAAACAAGAGAGCCCACTCATGGACCTCAACAAGAGCATGATGAAATTCCTCATCATGAAATCCCTGAGATGCCTCAAGGGATGCATTTCCCTCCATAAACTATTGGGAGCAAATCAACACTTCCTTAGGAGAATTAAGTTCCAACATGGGACAACTAAGGATGGAGCACCAAGAGCACTCCATCATTCTCCATGAGATTAGAGAAGATCAAAGAGCTATGAGGGAGGAGCAACAAAGGCAAGGAAGAGTCATAGAGGAGCTCAAGAGCACCATTGGTTCTTCAAGAGGAGGAAGACGCCACCCTCACTAAGGTGGACCCGTTCCTTAATATCCTTGTCTATTTATTTTTTTGTTTTCGTTCTCTATGCTTTATGTTTTATTCATGTTTGTGTCTTTATTACATGATCATTAGTGTTTAAGTGTCTATGCCTTAAAACTATGAATGTCCTATAAATCCATCACCTTTCTTAAATGAAAAATGTTTTAACCACAAAAGAACAAGAAGTACATAATTTCGAATTCATCCTTGAAATTAATTTAATTATTTTAATGTGGTGATAATACTTTTTGTTGTCTGAATGAATGGTTGAACAGTGCATATGTCTTTTGAATTTGTTGTTTATGAATGTTAAAATAGTTGGCTCTTGAAAGAATAATGAAAAAGGAAAAATGTTATTGATAATCTGAAAAATCATAAAATTGATTCTTGAAGAAAGAAAAAGTAGTGAAAAACAAGGCTTGCAAAAAAAAGGCAAAAATAAAAGAAAAAAAAGAAAAAGAAAAAGCAAGCAGAAAAAGCCAAGAGCTCTTTAAACAAAAAGGCAAGAGCAAAAAGCCAGTAACCCTTTAAACTAAAAGGCAAGGGTAAAAAGGATCCAAGGCTTTGAGCATTAATGGATAGGAGGGCCTAAAGGAATAAAATCCTGGCCTAAGCGGCTAAACCAAGCTGTCCCTAACCATGTGCTTGTGGCGTGAAGGTGTCAAGTGAAGAGCTTGAGACTGAGCGGTTAAAGTCATGATCCAAAGCAAAAAGAGTGTGCTTAAGAATCCTGGACACCTCTAATTGGGGACTCTAGCAAAGCTGAGTCACAATCTGAAAAGGTTCACCCAGTTATGTGTCTATGGCATTTATGTATCCGGTGGTAATACTGGAAAACAAAGTGCTTAGGGCCATGGCCAAGACTCATAAAGTAGCTGTGTTCAAGAATCAACATACTGAACTAGGAGAATCAATAACACTATCTAAATTCTGAGTTCCTATAGATGCCAATCATTCTGAACTTCAAAGGATAAAGTGAGATGCCAAAATTGTTCAGAGGCAAAAAGCTACTAGTCCCGCTCATCTAATTAGAGCTAAGTCTCATTGATATTTTGGAATTTATAGTATATTCTCTTCTTTTTATCCTATTTGATTTTCAGTTTTTTGGGGACAAGCAACAATTTAAGTTTGGTGTTGTGATGAGCGGATAATTTATACGCTTTTTGGCATTATTTTTAGGTAGTTTTTAGTATGATTTAGCTACTTTTTAGCATATTTTTATTAGTTTTTAAATAAAAATCACATTTCTGAACTTTACTATGATTTTGTGTGTTTTTCTGTGATTTCAGGTATTTTCTGGCTGAAATTGAGGGACCTGAGCAAAAATCTAATTCAGAGGCTGAAAAAGGACTGTAGATGTTATTGGATTCTGACCTCCCTTCACTCGAAGTGGATTTTCTGGAGCTATAGAAGCCCAATTGGCGCGCTCTCAATCACATTGGAAAGTAGACATCCTGGGCTTTCCAGCAATATATAATAGTCCATATTTTGGTCGAGTTTTGATGACGCAAACTGGCGTTTAAACGCCAACTTCCTGCCATATTCTAAAGTTAAACGCCAGAAACAGGTTACAAACTAGAGTTAAACGCCACAAACAAGCTGTAACCTGGCATTTAACTCCAAGAAGAGTCTCTACACGTGAAAGCTTCAATGCTCAGCCCAAACACACACCAAGTAGGCCCCAGAAGTGGGTTTCTGCACTATCTGCACTTAGTTACTTATTTTCTGTAACCCTAGCTACTAGTTTAGTATGAAAACTACTTTTAGTAATTTATTTTCACATCTTTTGATCATTTTTGAGACTATCTTTGTTTCACTTTTGATCTCTTGATCACATTTAGGGGGCTGGCCATTTGGCCATGCCTGGACCTTCATCACTTATGTATTTTCAACGGTGGAGTTTCTACACCCCATAGATTAAGGTGTGGAGCTCTGCTGTTCCTCATGAATTAATGCAAAGTACTATTGTTTTTCTATTCAATTCAAGCTTATTCTTATTCTAAGATATTCACTCGCACTTCAACCTGATGAATGTGATGATCCATGACACTCATCATCATTCTCACCTATGAACGCGTGCCTGACAACCACTTCCGTTCTATCTGCAATAGCTTTAGTGTGTAGCTCTTAGCCTCCTGGTTCACGATCAGAGTCTTCATGGTATAGGCTAGAATTATTGGCAGCCATTCCTGAGATCCAGAAAGTCTAAACCTTGTCTGTGGTATTCCGAGTAGGATCTGGGAAGGGATGACTGTGACGAGCTTCAAACTCGCGAGTGTTGGGCGTAGTGATAAATGCAAAAGGATCAATGGATCCTATTCCAACATGATCGAGAACCAACAGATGAATTACATAAGTATTTCTATCTTATTTTATATTTTATTTATATTTTAATTATCAAAACCTCATAACCATTTGAATCTGCCTGACTGAGATTTACAAGGATAACCATAGCTTGCTTCAAGCCGACAATCTCTGTGGGATCGACCCTTACTCACATAAGGTTTATTACTTTGGTGACCCAGTACACTTGCTGGTTAGTTGTGCGGAGTTGTGAAGAAGAATTGAGATTATGAACGTGCGTAACAAGTTTTTGGCACCGTTGAGATCACAATTTCGTGCACCACTAACCAAGAATTCAAATTAATGACATTATTGTTTTTCCGCTTAGAGTTAATGATGTGCTAAAGTAAAGAACAAAGGGGTAAAATAGGCTCAAGTTGGTTTGCAAAGGATAATGAAAGGTTAAGGCCATATGGGTATGTAAGCTCTGTGAAACAAAGGCCTTAATCATATAAGTGCATGCATACATCAAACAATGGAAATATAGAATTAAGTAAGACAAAGATCACAATTTTAGAGAGAAAAACACACACCAAAAATAAAATATTGGTTGACAAAATGCAACCAATTCAAATAGGCTCAAAATCTCACAGGTTATGTGTGTTCGAGCTCTAAACCATGTTCCAGTATAATATTCCTTCAAACAAGTTTATCAAAAATTTTAAATCAAATTAGTGAAATGTTATAAAAAGTTTCTTGAAAAAGAAAATTTTTACTTTAATCAAGTGGTGGTAAGATATGCACAAAATTAAACAAATATGCAATCAAACATGTAAATGCAACAATGAACAAACAAAGAAAATAAAATATTGGTGTTGAGAAGAAAATAACTAACACATGGAGATCGGTATCGACCTCCCCACACTTAAAGATTGCACCATCCTCGGTACATGCTGAGATGTGCAGGTGGATGGGCCACTACAACTGATGCTTTTCTCTAGAGATTGTGTAGATGGACTTGTCTGTTGCCCCGTGTAAACGTTTTCTGTTTCCTTTCCTCGGTGCCCATCCTAAAAGAAGAGGAAAAAGAAGAAAAGTAACCCAGAAATAAAGATAAGAAAACAAATAAAGTATGGGTGGGTTAATGCCAAATAATGAGGGTCTCAATTACACGGTAGCTACAACATACAAGTGAGAAAACAATAGAAGCACATGGCATACCAGTGGTGCAAAATTTGCAACAAATGAAATGCAAGTATCATAAAAGAATAGCATTGACTTATGAATAATAATACCCAATTAGAATAAAACAAGTCATGAAGCACCAGAATAATTCAAGAAAAGTTTTTGATGATCGGATTTCTGCCAGTAAAGAAATTCACAAATGTAACCGCGTTATAAGTATCGTTTCTAAACCAACAGAGAATCCTTTCGTACAAAAGTTTGGTTGTCACAAGTAACAAACCCAATAAAATTTATAACCGAAGTATTTAAACCTCGAGACGTCTTCTCAAGGAATTGCAGGGAGGTGTATTTATTATTGGTTATGGAAAAAGTATCTTTTTGGGTTTTTGAAATAGGGAATAGGAAAATAAATTGGCAATAATTAAAGTAAATTAATAATTATGAAAAACTCTTGGCAAGGTATAAGAATTGGAAATCCCATCCTAGTTATCCTTATCAGGTGTGATGAGAATTGTTATTGCTCCTACTTAGTTAACCCTTACTAAATAAAGGAAAGTCAAGTGGACTAATTAACTTGATTCCTCAAGTCCTAGTCAACTCCTATGGAAAGACTAGCTTTAGAGGGATCCAAATCAATCAGTAATTCCTAATTTTCAATCAACAGCTGAGTTTGACAACTCAAGTGTCACCATTACTCAACCAAAGCCAAAAGGGGAAAAATCTACTCGAATGAAAATAATTTAGATTAATTAGAAGCATCAATAACATAAATTAAAGAAAGCAATCATAAATCTGAAATACCTCAATATGTATTAATTAAGAAAATCAATCCTAACATGGAGTTCATAAACCAAATTGAAAAGATAAATAACAATTAAAGTAATAGAATAAATAAAAGTAGAAAATAAATTAAAGGAACATTGAACCTGTGATGAAGAGAAGTAGCCTAATCATAATAGAAATCCTAAATCCTAATCCTAATCCTAAATCCTAAGAGAGAGGAGAGAGCCTCTCTCTCTAAAAGCAACATCTAAACCTAAAATTATGTGAATGAAAGTTGTATGAGTTTTTTTTTCTTGATACCCTCATTTTCTGGCTTTTATTCTGTGTTTCTGGACTTGGATTTGGGCCGAGAAAGGGTCCAAAAATCGCTGGGGGCATGATAAACTAGTATTTTATGATTTATATTGTGTTTAATTGTGTAGTTTTATCAATTCTTTACCCACTTATTCATATGATAAGCATGTATTTACAATTCCTTCCCAAAATCACTCCATGATTGAAAACTTGCTTCCCAGAGACTTTTAATTATGTATTTTAATTCTCTTTTATCCCATTCGATGCCGTGATCCATGTGTTAAGTGTTTCAGGCTTCATAGGGCACGAATGACTTGGAAAGTGGAAAGGAGGCTTGCATAAAAGGAAGGAACACAAGAAACTAAGGAGATGACCAGCGAGCAATGACGCGAGTGCATGGCCCACGCGGACGCGTGAAATGGAGAATTCGAAATGATGTGGACACGTGCCTGACGTAAACGCATGGATTGGAGTCTGCACGAATGATGCGAACGCATGAACCACGCGAATGCGTGGCAAGGAAAAATGCTGAATGACGCGAACGCGTGGATGACGCGTACGCGTGACCTGTGCGATCTGCAAAAATAATAGAATTCACTGGGGGCGATTTCGGGCCACATTTTGACCCAGTTTTCGGCCCGAAAACACAGACTAAACCTAGGGAACATGCAAAAACTCAAGGAGACATCCACAGACATTCAGATTCATCACATTAGGATTACTCTTAGTTTTAGATCTGAATCTAGATTAGTATTACATTGATAGTTTATACTTTTGTTTTTGGATTGTGGATGTTGAAGAGCCATTTCCTCCGTTGAAGACATTACTTTAGTTTGTTTCTTTACTCCCTTATTTTTAATTAATTACTCATTGACTCTGTTCAGATAATTATGTTGCATTTTGAATTTATTAATATATAGAGTTATTTTTATTTTAGTTAAGTTTAATTCTCTATTTTATTTTAATTAATTATGTCTTCTCATATTTGTATGATTATTACTTTCATGTCAATGGAGTAGAATTTCTACTTGACATGGGGGTTGATTAAGAGGTGATACTTGAGTTGGAATGCTCAAGTGCTTGGTTAAACTGGACGTTGTTAGCTAACATCATACTTACTAACACTAGACCTTCCCAAGAGAGAGGGCTAGGATCTAAGGGTAAGAGTTAGTTCAATCACCGTACCTTTCCTTATTTAGTAAGGGAAAATTGAGTGAGAACAACAACCTTTTTACACCACATTTGAGAAGATCCCAACAAGGATAGAAGTTCTATTTAATAATTCCCCCAGTCAAGGCCTTTTATTCAGAGTATCAATAATTATTCTTAGTTTATTTTTATTGCCTTAATTCACAACTATTTTAATTACTCATTAACAAACTCAACTTTCTGGGAATTTTCTGATTAATAAATTAGCACTCTTTCCTGCAACTCGTTAGGAGACGACCTGGGACTCATACTCCCAGTATCTTTATTTCTAAATTTGTGATAACCCTTTTTAAATTAGTGAGACAGATCTTAGCCGGTTAAGAGCTATACGTGCAACGCTGTTCTCTTAATTGAAATCTCTTAATTGGTTAACTTCTGCCACGCATCAATTTTTGGCGCCGTTGCCGGGGAGTTGCAATAGTGTGCTAAATTATTAATTAGTGTATATATTTTATTTTATTTGCATATTATATTTTTATTTCTTTTACCATGAGCTATTTGTTTTTCTCATTGAATGACGCATTCATTGCCTGATCCGAGTTTAGTCCCATTTGATCCTGAAATTGAAAGAACTCTTTCACATATTAGACGAACTCGACGTCGGTTAGCCTCCGAGGGTAGTGAAGTGGTTATTATCAATTTACCAATCTCATCTGAGGGCGAATCTAAACCGCCATCTGAGAGCGAGACAAGCTCATTTACTACTGATCCAGTTGATTTACATGTAGGGAACATGGCAGCACCTAGGAGGATTACTCTCCAGGAGGCAGGAGCCCCAGATTTTACACTGCAGCCATATCAAGTGTATCACCTGACTGCAGCTGCAGATTTTGAACTAAAAACCGCACAGATCAACTTGATGCCCAAGTTTCATGGCTTACCTGCTCAAGAGCCTATCAAGCACCTTAGGGATTTCCAGACAGCTTGTTCTACTGTTAGGCGTCATGGTGTTGATGAAACTTCTGTTCTGTTAATCGCTTTCCCATTTTCTCTTGGGGGAAAGGTAAGGGAATGGTACTACTCCCAACCTCAAGCGACTGTTACCAACTGGAACACGCTTAGAAGAGAATTTTTGGAAAAATACTTCCCAGCTGAAGTCACAGATAGACTGAGAAAAGAGATCTCCTGCATTGTTCAAGGTGAATCAGAGACTCTCTATGAATATTGGGAGCGCTTCAACAATCTCCTGGATGCATGTCCCCATCACATGATTGATAGACTAGTATTGATAAGCTACTTCACCCAAGGCATGAACCCCCAAGATAAGACCACACTGGAAGGTGCCAGTAATGGTTCTCTGAAAAAGTACAAAATCACAGATGAAGCATGGAAACTGATCAGCAACTTAGCTGAGTCCACTAGGAATCACAGACAGAGGCGCAACCCCAAAGCTGTTGTAGAGGTTTCCTCTAGCAAGGAAACTACTGCTCTGACACAGAGTATATGTGAAATGACCAACTTACTTAAATAAATGCAGTTAAACCAACAACAAGCACAACAAGCTCAGCCTCTCCTACCCCAGCAAAGCCAACAGTTAGTTTTGCAAAGAGTATACGGGATCTGTGCTGACTATAGTCATTATACTGATGAATGCACGCAACTCCAGGAAGATAACACTGTGGCAGCCACTCACAACTTCTATGACCGCCCGAATCAAGGATACAATCAATAAGGCGACAACTACAACCAAGGTGGCAACAATAACCATGGATGGCAATACAACTCCAACCAAGGCTGGAGAGATAATTCTAACCATGGCTGGAGGGATAACTTTAATAGAGGAGGCAAAGACAATAATGGAAACCAGAGGTGGAATAACAACAACAACAATAGACAGCAGAATCAGAACCAACCTTACAGAGCACCCCACCTAAGATAATCACAAGGACCCCAGCAACCCCAACAACAAGTTTCTCATACTGCTTATTCTAATTCCTTATCAAATGATGAGATGTTCTGTTCTCTTGCGCAAGGACAACAAGACATGCAGGCGTAGCTGAAGTCTGGTCTGAATGGCCTGACTGCCACTTTACAAGCTTTCATCTCCTGGATAGATTCCTCACTTAATTCCACACATCAACCTTCAAGCTCAAGTGGAATTCCTTCTCAACCACTGCCTAATTCCAAAGGTGGCAACAACGCCATCACTCTAAGGTCTGGAACCACACTACAGGAGAGGAACCATGAGGAGCCAAACCCACCAGAAAATGTGCCAGCAGAGGATGTGGTGGAAGTGGAAGATGCTGAAGAGGAAGAGGACGTACAAGACATAGTTGAAGAAGAAGAAGTTCAACCACAGAATGAAGCCCCAAGGGGTGCTGAAGCTACAAGTTGCGCCCCTCCTATCCCATTTCCACAACTTGCAAGGAAGCCCAAAAAGCAGATGGAACTTGATCCCAAAATGGTAGAAAAATTCAAAAAGGTCGAGGTAACTGTTCTTGATGACAAGTCATCATATGCTAGCTTTTCAAGCAAATTTCACTTGTTTCATTAGTTTTTATGCACTTTCTTGCATTATAAGTTAGTAATTTGGAGTGGAATTGCATGGTTTCTTTGAACCAATCAATCACCCTTTAAATGGCACAAAATCATGGGGTTTAAGCTTAAATTAATTAATTTTTAAATGAATTTTAAACCTTGTGAATTTGGTGATAATTTGATTGGTCGTTTTGATTATTTGTAGGTGAAGAAATGGTGGAAAAGGAAATTTTGGGCACGCTTTGGAACTTTAGGCCACGCTTTTGAAAGCGTGGCCCATGACCATGAAGCCATGACATGCATTAATGCCTTATGCATGAATTTGTTATTGATAAATCAAAGCATGCATGCATGGGAAATTCAAGCTTTACGACATTAATGAAAGCATGCCATGCATTTGATTAACTGATATCATCATTGGCATTAAAGAATGAATGAAATGCATGCATTGTTAAAGCCAATGAAAGAATGCATTATTAAACAAATGGCTTTAACGTGAATGCATTGGCATTAATTAATTAAGCCAATGAATGCCATGGCCAATGAAAGCATGCAAACTTTAATTACTAATGCAATGAACAAATAAAGCTTACGGCTAATGCTTTGGCATTATGAACTAAAGTAAAGAAAAGCATGCAAAAACCAATTGGCCAATGCATTAGCAATTAAGAAGACCATGGGGGAAGCTCAACGTTTGCGCCAACATTTGCCTCAAACGTGAGGTCAAACGTTGGCTCAATAATATACCCTGGAGGAAGCTAATGTTTGCCTCAAACGTGAGGTCAAATGTTGGCTTAAGAAGAACACTGGGGGACTCAACGTTTGCGCCAATGTTTGCCTCAAATGTGATATCAAATGTTGGCTTAAAAAACACCCTGGAGGACTCAACGTTTGCGCCAACATTTGCCTCAAACGTGAGGTCAAAAATTGGCTAAAAATTTCCTTGGAGGGATCACGTTTGAGCTCACGTTTGACCTCAAACGTGAACTCAAACATGAGTGACAGAAAAATCCATTCTGCATGATGTATTGAACGAAGATGTTTGAGTCAACGTTTGCCTCAAACGTTGACTCAAACGTGAATGATCCTAAAGCCCATAGTGCAACAGAGTTCTTCTCAAGACCAAGAGCAATCAACAGAGGCTATCTTCAACCCAATTCTATCAAGGCCAAGGGCCTAAATTCAAGGCTTAATGATCATTAGAAGAAAGTGTATAAATAGGAGCTAGTTTGATTTAGATAAGAGGGGACTTTTACTTTTACCTTTTTCTTCTTTTAGAATTTTCACTTGTAATTTTGAGAGTTTTTACTTTGATTTTGGATCTTAGAGAATTGGGAGGAGAATTGAGTTCTCTTCCTCTGGGTTTTCTTGTTTTCTTTTCTGCAAAGCTTTATTTGAGTCTTAAGTGTGAGGAATTGAGGAAATTCTATCTCACTTTCCTCTTAAGATCTCTTTGTTCAATTTACTGCACAATTCAAGAATTTGTGTTCTTCTTTACTGATTTTCATCTTAAATTCTCTTTAAATTGTCTTCTAGATTCGATCAAGGAAGGTAGTGAGATCTAGATTTAGTTTTCTAGTGTCTTGACCCCTGAGATCTTGAATTTCCATTTAGTTTATCTGCTGAATGTTTCTACAAGCAAATTTACCTTTCTGTTTTAGATCTACTGCAATTCAATTCATCTTCTACTCTTCTACTTGTCGCAATTTACTTGTGATTGTTTAATTTCTGCACTCCCAATCCCCAAATCCTTTTATTATTAAAGCCATTTACATTTCTTGCATTTTAAGTTTCAGTTATTTACATTTCTTGCAATTTAAGTTTCTGCAATTTAAATTACTTGCACTTTAAGATTCAGCTCTTTTAATTTTTCTGCACTTTAAATTCTTGTCAACTATCCCTCTCCCTTTAAATTTCTTGCAATTTAACTTCTGTTGGATACAAATCACTCAAATCAATTCTTGTTTGCTTGACTAAATCAACCACTAAACTGAAATTTCTCAATCCTTCAATCCCTGTGGGATCGACCTCACTCACTTGAGTTATTATTACTTGATGCGACCCGGTATACCTGCCGGTGAGTTTTGTGTTGGATCGTTTTCCACACATCAGTTTCCCTTTTTGATGTTATTCAACAGGTACCTAAATATGCAAGGTTTCTAAAGGATTTGTGCATACATAAAGATAAAATTAATGAATTGGAAACTATTCCTTTAGGTAGTTCTATATCTGCTTTAATGGGGGGAATACCTGAAAAATGTAGTGATCCAGGTCCATGTATGGTTAGCTGTACCATTGGAGGTGTGATATTTTTTGACTGTATGTGTGATTTAGGAGCATGTGTTAGTCCATATATGATACTTTGAGGCTCCCTCCCTTAAAAAGGTCGGCAGCTCGTTTTGTGTTAGCAGATAAAAGCATTATTACAGTAGTTGGAATTACTGAAGATGTAATGGTGAGCATTAAGGGGCTAACATTTCCTATTGATTTCTATATCCTTGAAATGGCCCCTAATGACTCAAGAAGACCATCATCAATCTTGCTTGGAAGACCATTCCTGAAGACTTCAAAGTTCAAGCTGGATGCATTCTTAGGAACTTACTCCTTTGAGATAGATGGCAGAACAGTGAGTTTCAGTTTAAATGAAGCTATGAAGCATCCTCCAAAAGATTATTCTATCTTCCAATGCGACATTATTGATGAAACTGTAGCTGAAGTTCACCAGAAAGAATTAGAAGAGAAGTATATGGAGCAAGGTCCAAGTGTAGGGACACTTTCTGAAAACCATGAGAAGACTTTACCATTATTACCAGCCCCAGATGATCCAGAGCCTAGCTATGAGCAAAAATTAGAGTTAAAGCCCCTTCCTCCACACCTCAAGTATGCTTACCTTGAGGACAAGCAGAAGTTCCCAGTTATCATTGCAAGGGAACTCACTTCTCAACAAGAAGAACAACTACTCAGTGTGCTGAGAAAATATAAGAAAGCAATTGGATGGAGCTTGGCGGATATAGTAGGCATTAGCCCCCAAGTTTGTGAACACAGAATATTCTTAGAAAAAGGAGCAAAGCCTGTCCATCAGCCTCAAAGAAGATTGAATCCCACCATCTTAGAAGTTGTCAAGAAGGAAGTGACCAGGCTACTTGAAGCAGATATTATTTACCCGATTTCAGATAGTGAATGGGTCAGCCCAGTACAAGTGGTGCCCAAGAAGTCTGGAGTCACAACAATAAAGAATGAGCATGGAGAGCTTCTGACAACTAGAGTGCAAAATTCATGGAGAGTTTGCATTGACTATAGGCGTCTCAACCAAGCCACTCGCAAGGATCATTAGCCCTTTTCATTCATTGATCAAATGCTTGATCGCCTGTCAGGTAAATCTCATTATTGTTTTTTAGATGGTTATACAGGCTACTTTCAAATTCATATAGCTCCTGAAGATCAAGAAAAGACTACTTTTACATGTCCTTTTGGGACTTATGCTTATAAGAGAATTCCCTTTGGTTTATGCAATGCACCTGCTACTTTCCAAAGATGCATGATGAGTCTTTTCTCTGATCTGATTGAGAACTATGTGGAGATTTTTATGGATGATTTCAGCATATATGGTGATTCATTTAGCCTTTGTTTGGATAGTTTATCTAGAGTGTTAGACAGATGTGTTAATATAAACCTTGTATTAAATTTTGAAAAATGTCACTTTATGGTCAAACAAGGAATTGTACTAGGACATGTTGTGTCTAATACTGGCATTTCTGTAGATCCAGCAAAGGTGGATCTTATTTCTAGTTTACCTTACCCCTCCTCCGTGAGGGAAGTCCATTCGTTCTTTGGCCATGCAGGTTTTTACAGGAGATTTATTAAGGACTTCAGTAAGGTAGCACTGCCTTTATCCAGACTGCTGCAGAAAGGTATTGAGTTCAAGTTTAGTGAGAGTTGTATGCAAGCGTTTGATAAGCTGAAGACCGTCCTGACTCAAGCTCCAATTGTGAGAGGACCTGACTGGAGCCGGCCATTTGAAATCATGTGTGATGCTTTCAACCATGCAGTAGGAGCAACGCTGGCTCAGCGCAAAGGTAAGGACCCTTTTGTAATTGCTTATGCATCTAACACTTTAGATGCTGCTCAGTCTAATTATACTACTACTGAAAAAGAGCTTCTAGCTATTGTTTTTGCTCTGGATAAATTCCGAGCCTATTTACTTGGTACTAAGGTAGTAGTGTACTCAGACCATATAGCTCTAAAATATTTATTAGCTAAAAAGGAGTCCAAACCAAGGCTAATACGTTGGATACTGCTGCTGCAAGAATTTGATTTAGAAATTAAGGATAGGAGTGGTAACCAGCATCTAGTGGCAGACCACTTGAGTCGCCTTGAGCACATTAAGGGTGACTCCACTCCTATAAATGATAATTTCCCATTTAATAACTTACAAGCAATATCTGAAGTAGTTCCTTGGTATGCACCTGTGTAGCTAATTATCTAGTTAGCCACACTTTTCCTCCAAATTTTACTAAGCACCAAAGAGACAAGCTGAAAAGCGAGTCCAAATATTATATATGGGATGATCCATATTTATGGAGGTGTGGTGCTGACCAGGTAATTAAACGGTGTGTGCCTCAATCAGAATTCCAGTCTATTTTAGAGGCTTGCCACTCATCTGAGAGTGGAGGACATTTTGGCCGTCAAAGTACAGCTAAAAAAATTCTAGACTGTGGATTTTGGTGGCCTACTATTTTTAAAGATGCTGCTGGATTTTGTAAATCTTGTTCGCCATGCCAAAGGTTTAGTAATATATCCAAGAGGGATGAGATGCCTCAACAGATTATGCTTTTCCGTGAAATTTTTTATGTTTGGGGCATTGACTTCATGGGTCCATTTCCAAATTCTAGAGGTTACTCTTATATACTGTTAGCCGTAGATTATGTTTCTAAATGGGTGGAAGCAATACCTACCCGTACTGATGATGCTAACACTGTTGTTTCCTTTGTTAGAAACCATATTATCTGTCGCTTTGGATCGCCACGAGCAATCGTGAGCGATCAAGGCACCCACTTTTGTAACAGGAGACTAACAGGATTACTGAAAAAGCATGGGATAATTCATAAAGTAGCAACAGCTTATCATCCCCAGACCAATGGGCAAGCAGAAGTCTCTAACAGAGAGATTAAACGTATTCTGGAGAAGATAGTAAAACCTCATAGGAAAGACTGGAGTGCCAGGCTATAAGATGCACTCTGGGCATATAGAACAGCGTACAAGACACCATTGGGATGAGCCCCTTCCGCCTGGTATATGGAAAGGCTTGCCACATCCCCGTAGAGGTTGAACACAAGGCTTTCTGGGCTGTGAAGGAGTGAAACATGAATCTTATGAAAGCTGGTGCTGAAAGAAAGCTGCAACTAGCAGAACTAGAGACCCTCCGCCTAGAAGCATATGACAACTCCAGGCATTACAAGGAGAAAATGAAGGCTGTCCATGACAAGCACATTAAAAGGAGAGAATTCAGACCAGGGGAGTTAGTTCTTCTTTATTACTCCAGACTGAGGCTCATGCCGGATAAACTGAGATCAAGATGGAAAGGTCCATATAGAGTAGAAAAGGTAGAGCCATACGGAGTTTTCCACTTGCGTCATCCTATTAACTCCAAATTTCTTAAGGTTAATAGACATTGCCTAAAGTTTTACCATGGTGAGAAGATGAAGAATCAAAAGGAACTAGAGATTTTCCTCTTGGAAGATCCACCAAGAGAAGCTGAATGAGCCTAACGAGCGTCCAACTTAAGGACGTAAAAGCAAAGTGCTAGGTGGGAGACAACCCACCATGGTATGATCGTTCCGTTTCAGTCTTAGTTTTATTTTTACTTTATTTTTATGATGTTAACGACTCTTCTCATCATCCCTGCATTTAGATGCATATAGTTTGCATGTGCATTTTGCATTTTAGTTCTATTTAATAAAAAAAACACACGAACGCGACGGGGCAGCGTCGTTGACGCGCCCGCGTCACCAGTGCGTTATGCAGAAAAGAGAATTGGACAGTGACGTGGTGGAAATTGGCGAGTTAAGAAATTTATATAAGAGATACGTTGCAAGTACAGTTCTTAACCAACCAGAAATTCGCTTATCAATTTAGAAGATTCTCACACAATTTGAATTAAAATACTGGGAGTATGAATCCCAGGTCGTCTCCCAACGAGTTGCAGAAAGGTGTGCTATTTTATTAATTAGATGTTTTCAAAAATGGTTTGAGTTAAATAACAGGAAATTAAATTAGAGAATTTATGTAATTTTAAATAAAAGCCTTGGCTGGGAGTAGATTAGTTGGAAGCCCTATTCTTGTTGGAGTACTCTCAAGATTAATTGATAATCGAGGGTTATTCTGTTTAGTTATCCCTTACTAGGTAAGGGAAAGTCAAACAAGTTGGAAAGCTATTTCTACTCACAAGTCCGAATCCACTTACTTGGAAGGATTGGTATCAGTGACTAGAGAGCAATCCAACAATAAACCCAATTATAATTTTTCTTTTAAGCATTCCAACTCAAGGTCTTCCTTTCAATCAACTCCCATCCAAGTTATGGAACTACTCGCTCATTGTGAATGTAGAATTCATAACATAGGAAAGGGAAATATAGAAAGACATGATAAACAATAATCAAAGAGATCAATTAAAAATAAAAATAGTTCTTGTATTAATAAACTCTAAAAATAATTCAATAATAATTCTAAATAAACAAAGGACATGGAAGAGTAAGAGACAGGTAAAGAAAACAAACTAGAATGACGAAGTCTTGCTAAGGTAATAACTCTTCTCAATATCCCAATGCGAAAAGCAATAAAAATAAAATCCTAAGAACTATGAATGTGATAGAGAGAAAACCTAGAAGAGGAGTAAAACTAGATCTAAAACTGAGAATTGTGTAAAATGAATTGTTCTCCCCTATTTCTGCATGTTCCCTGGCTCTAGTATGCTTTTCTGGGCCAAAAATTGGGTCAAAACAGGGCCCAAAATTGCCCCCAGCAAATTCTGCAAATTCTGCAGATCGCGCATGTCACGCGATCGCATCATTCATGCGGACGCGTCATTCGGCATTTTGCCTTGCCACGCGTGCGCGTCGTCCACGCCTCCGCGTCACTTGTGCAGTTCCAATCCGCGCGGTCGCGTGAGCCATGCGTCCGCGTCACTGCAATTTCCTCTATGTCGTGCGGTCGCGTGAGCCTTGCGTCCGCGTCACTTCTCGCTGATCATCTCCTCAATTTCTTGTGTTCCTTCCATTTTTGCAAGCTTCCTTTCCAATCTCCAAGTCATTCATGCCCTATAAAGCCTGAAACACTTAACACACAGATCACGGCATCTAATGGAATGAAGGAGAATTAAAATATGTAATTAAAAGTCTTTAGGAAGCAAATATTCAATCATGTAACAATTTTAGGAAGGAAATATAAATGCATGCCAATCATATGAATAAGTGGGTAAAGAATTGATAAAACCATACAATTAAGCACAATATAAACCATAAAATAGTGGTTTATCAACCTCCTCAGACTTAAACATTAGCATGTCTTCATGCTTAGTTGAAGGAGATAAAATAAATGAGTAGGAACATGTAAAACTCATGTAATGCAATGCAACCTATATGTATGAATGCAGCTATATGATTCTTGTCTACTTGATCAAAAGTAAATAGGTTCTTCAAGACAATCACAAATCAAACTCCACTAATTCAATTCTTATACAGTAAGAACAGATAAAAAAAATTTTGTAAGAAGGTAGCTCATGAAAGCAGGGAACATATAAATTTAAGCATTAAACCCTCACTGATGATGTATGTACACTCTAATCTCTCTAGTGTATAGGGCAATCACTCTCTCCTTCTCTAATCATGATTTCTAATTTTTGTTCTTCTCCTAACCAATTAACAACATTTAATATATTAATGCAAACATCATGAGGTCTTTTCAAGGTTGTAATGGGGCCAAGGTAAGAGTAAGGATACATATATGGCCAAGTAAGCTTATAAATTGAATCTTTAATTAACCCAAGCTTCAACCCAACATATATATTTTATATAACTTAAAATTCACACCTAGCTACCCAAAATTTCTCTTTCACATTCCATACTCATGTATCAACTTTTTATTTTAATTTTTATCATATATGCATTGATCTTTGAATTCTTAACTCAGCATTGGGGTAATTTTATCCCCTTAATTATTTATTGAATATTTTTGGATTTTTTTTCAACATAAACATAAAAATAAACATAGCTAATCAATGCACATAGATTTTTTTTATTCTTATAGTTCACATGAGTATGTATCCAAATTCCCATTATATTATCATGACACATTTCCTCATTATCTTTTGTTCCCACAATTTTCCATACTTAATTTAACACACACAATTCTATCTTAAGCTAACCAAAGATTCGATTTGGGATATATAATTGTTTTTCCGCTTAAGCCTAGTAATGTAGTAAAATACAGAACAAATGGGATTTAAAGGCTCAAAGTGGTTAACAAAGGTAATTGAAAGGGTAGGCTTAAATTGGATAAGTGAGTTTAAACAAATAATGGCCTCAATCATATGCAAACATATAAATATATTAAACATTGGACATATAGGATGAAATAAAATGTAGATTACAATCATAGGGAAGTAAACACACAAGAATAAAATAATTATGGTTAAATAATGTAACCATGCATTTGGGCTCAGCTCTCACAGGTTGAGTGTTCTTTAGCTCAAAAATCATGTTCCAAATACAACTTCAAGCAGTTTTAACATAAGAGTTTTGATAAAAATTAGTGAAATTTTGTTCTAAAGACAGGGTCTTATAAGAGACTTATTGTCTTTTCAATCAAGTAGAACATACATGCAACTAATCTATTAATATGTAATTTATCCTATTCTACAAAAGAAAAACTAACTAAATATCCTAATTTATTGGTGTTAGGGAAGAGAAATTACCTCCGAAAGTCAGGTACTGACCGACCTCCCCACACTTAAGGCTTTGCACTGTCCTCGGTGCCATTTGTCAGGAACAGGGGTGGGCTGGTAGCGGTATCTCCGCAGTCGAGACCATCATGGCTCCCTGTGCTGGTAAAGGAAGTGGAGTCCGGGGTGTCTGAGTCCTTGAATTTTCCCATAATCAGCTCCTTAAGGTATGTGAATCGGCGCTTGTTCCTGCCGATCCAACTTTTCAAGTATCTGATGGAGCAGTTGGTTTGTTGTAGGTGCTTGTGCTGCTGATGGAAGGATGTCCTCAGCCGGTTCAGTAGGCTGGCTAGTAGTAGCTACCGGGAGTCTAATATATTTCCCGGTAGGGATGTATTGATCATCCCGTGGAAGCATGGCTTTAGTGTCCCCAGCTCTGTAGGAGACTCCAGCTGCTGAGACGAGATCTGAGACCAAGGCGAGAAAAGGTAAGTTGCCCGCAATCTGTACGTGTCCCATGGCATTCTGGATGTGTCTTGGTAGGTTTAGAGGCTGGTCTGTGAGGATGCACCATAGTAGAACGGCCATGTCTGCAGTGAAGGAGGATTCGTGAGTGCTCGGAAAGACGAAATGGGACATGATTTGTGCCCATACGTGAGCCTCCAAGGTAAGTGCTGAAGCCGATATTCCCTTAGGACGGGAATGGTGGTATCAGTAGATCCATCTGCTGTTAGGTACTGCGATAACTCTGAGAACGGCGTCCCAATCGAATTGGTATATCTGGCGCTTGAGTGCGGCTTCTTGAAAGGCGTCTAATCTTTCTGGAGCAGGGGGAAGATCTAGAGCTCGTTGAATGGCCTCTTCTGTAATGGGGACTTGCTTCTGACGTACATAGACAGACTGCAAGGTTGGCAGGTGGAAATTAGAGTAGAACTCAACTACCCAAGAAAGATTAGCTTGCCTTGGCTGTCTCTGGAGGAAACCCCATTGTCTTCATTCAATTTGCGGCTCAACAAAGGTAGAAATATTGGGCGGGAGGATAAGAAGGTATTCGTTGTTGTAGCTCCGTTCTGCCAGGATAAAGAACATCTGCTCATAGTAGTGATTGGGAAATCGCGCAGTGTCCTTTGGCGGGAAGGCTTTCTCTTTTTCATCAACCTTTATAATCCTCTTAATTCTTTTTGTTGAGGGCTTGACTGCGGTTGAAGAAGGCTCTACTACTAATGCTCTTTTTGTTCCTCTTCTTGCTGGTGGTTTGGGAGTAGCTTTCTCTTTTCCTTTCTTGGTGGCCATCCTGAAAAGGGGAAGAGAAAGTAACGTAAATTCAAAGAGATAGAGCAAGGAAGGGGATGGTATAAGTGATAAACAATGCACGGTAAAGAAGATGTCGTTAACACATGGTCATGACTACATGTGAACAGTTTACTAATGGAAATATGGCAAGTGCATTTGAGGACAATTAAATGCAAGCTGTTTATTGGCATGCAGGCAAAGGCATGAGTAGCATAGATCAAGAATTTAATTTGTTAAATATGTTATCACTCATAACAAACTAACCATCCTGTTTGTATTGACAATTAAAGTTAATTAATATAATAGTAAAGGGAATTTGTGAAAAGCAAGCATTGAATAGTAGAATAGAAAAATGCATAATGCCATATGGGCTTTTGCACAAACACATAGCATGCATGACGAAGAAGCTATTGAAAATAATGATTTGAACATGCAAGAAACCCCTTAAAAAAATAATATATAATTGCCAAACAATTTTGCAACAATCCACAAGCATATAATGAGAAATAATGACTCAAATAAATTCTAACACCAATTAAAATAAAGAAAGAAAAAGAAAAAATGGATAATGAAAGTAAAAAGAAAAGAAAACAAGAAAACATAAAAATAAAAAAGAATAATAGAAAAGTAAGAAAGGAAGAAGAAAAGAAAAACCTTGTTAATGGTGGTGAGAAAGTAGAAAGTGAGAAAGAAGGAAAAATGAAGAAGGAAGAAATAAGGAAGGAAAAGAGAAAATAGGATTTGGGGGAAAAGAAAGATAAGATATTTGGCAATTTAGGGTAAGCTGTGCGGCGCAAGCGACGCGGACGCGTGGGTGATGCGTTCGCGCGACTTGCACTTTAAGTCAATGGACGCGGTCGCGTCGGTCACGCGGACGCGTGACTCGTTTTATGCTACTGGTGCGAGGGCAGCCTCACGCTCGCACAACTCTCTGTTCAAAATCTTATTTTTCCAAATTTTGGGTGATGCGATCGCGTCGACGACGCAATCGTGTGAATGGCCAATATGGGGATATGACGCGGACGCGTGAGCCATGCGTCCGCGTGGTAAGGCTGTGCGTTCAGCACCAGTCTAGCACCACTCCAGCATAACTTTCGGCTATGCACCCTTTTCACGTCGATTTTCATGTCACGCGGCCGCGCGGGTGACGCGGTCGCGTGGGAGGCCAAAGTTCCCACATGACGCAGACGCGTCGGCGACGTAGTTTCGTAGGGTGATTTGTGCCAAAGGCACGCCTCCAGTCACGCTCCTGCGTGACTTTCTGTTCGCTTTCTTATTCTTTCTGAGCCACCTGCGACGCGGACGCGTCATTGATACGGTCGCGTCGTGTGAAATTTTTTTTTATAGAAATATGCAAATGCAGATGCAAGCTAAATGTGCGAATAAGGAGAAGAGTTATTGAAAAAGAAAACTAAGAATAAAGAAAAGAACGATCATACCATGGTGGGTTGTCTCCCACCTAGCACTTTGCTTTAATGTCCGTAAGTTGGACGCTCCACTAGCTCAGTCTTCAGCTATGTGTGGATCTTCCAAGAGGAAGATCTCGAGCTCCTTGTTTTTCTTCAACTTCTCGCCATGGTACAGCTTTAAAACGATGTCCATTAACTTTGATGAGTTCAGAGCTTGAAGGATGACTTAGGTGAAAAACTCCGTATGGCTCAGCCTTCTCTACTCTATACGGACCTTCCCATCTTGATCTCAACTTGCCTGGCATGAGCCTCAGTCGAGATTTATAAAGGAGGACTAAGTCCCCAGGTTGGAACTCTCTCCTCTTGATGTGCTGATCATGTACAGCATTCATCTTCTCCTTGTACAGCCTTGAGTTCTCATAAGCTTCCAAGCGAAGGCTTTCTAATTCTTGCAGTTGCAACTTCCTCTCAGTTCCGGCTGTTTCAAATCCCATATTGCATTCCTTTACTGCCCAAAAGGCTTTGTGCCCTACTTCCACTGGGAGATGACAGGCTTTTCCATAGACTAAACGAAAGGGACTCATCCCAATGGGTGTCTTGTATGCTGTTCTGTATGCCCAAAGTGCATCTTGTAGCCTGGTACTCTAGTCTTTCCTATAAGGTTTGACTATCTTCTGCAATATATGCTTTATCTCTCTGTTTGACACCTCGGCTTGCCCATTAGTCTGTGGATGGTAGGCGGTTGCAACTTTATGAATTTTCCCATGCTTCTTCATTAACCTTGTTAGTCTCCTGTTACAAAAATGGGTGCCTTGATCACTCACGATTGCTCGTGGGGATCCAAAGCGACAAATAATGTGGTTTCTAACAAAGGAAACAACAGTGTTAGTATCATCAGTGCGGGTAAGAATTGCTTCCACCCATTTGGAAACGTAATCCACAGCTAACAATATATAAAGATAACCATTAGAATTTGGGAATGGACCCATGAAGTCAATGCCCCAAACATCGAAAATTTCACAGAAAAGCATAATTTGTTGAGGCATCTCATCCCTCTTGGATATATTACCAAATTTTTGGCATGGGAAACAAGATTTACAAAAATCTACAGCGTCTCTAAAAAGAGTAGGCCACCAGAATCCACAGTCTAGGATTTTTCTAGCTGTTCTTTGAGGGCCAAAATGTCCTCCACTCTCAGATGAGTGGCATGCCTCTAAGATGGACTGGAATTCTGATTGAGGCACACACCGTCTAATTACTTGGTCAGCACCACATCTCCATAAATATGGGTCATCCCATATATAATATTTAGACTCGCTTTTCAGCTTGTCTCTTTGATGCTTAGTAAAGTTTGAAGGAAAAGTGCGGCTAACTAGATAATTAGCTACAGGTGCATACCAAGGGACTACCTCAGATACTGCCTGCAGGTTATCAAATGGGAAATTATCAGCTATAGGAGTGGAGTCATCCTTAATGTGCTCAAGGTGACTCAAGTGGTCTGCCACTAGATTCTGGTTACCACTCCTATCCTTAATTTCTAAATCAAATTCTTGTAGTAGCAGTATCCAACGTATAAGCCTTGGTTTGGATTCTTTTTTAGCTAATAAATACTTTAGAGCTGCGTGGTGTGAATACACTACTACTTTCGTACCAAGTAAATAGGCTCAGAATTTATCCAGAGCAAAAATAATAGCAAGAAGCTCTTTCTCAGTAGTAGTGTAATTAGACTGAGCGGCATCTAAAGTTTTAGACGCATAAGCTATAACAAAGGGGTCCTTACCTTCACGCTGAGCCAGTGCTGCACCTACTGCATGGTTGGAAGCATCGCACATTATTTCAAATGGATGGCTCCAGTCTGGTCCTCTCACAATTGGAGCTTGAGTCAGGGCGATCTTCAGCTTATCAAACGCTTGTTTGTAATTCTCACTGAACTCGAACTCAATATCTTTCTGCAGTAGTCTGGATAAGGGAAGAGCTACCTTACTGAAGTCCTTAATGAATCTCCTGTAAAAACCTGCATGGCCAAGGAACAAATGGACTTCCCTCAAAGAAGAGGGATAAAGTAAACTAGAAATAACATCCACCTTTGCTGGATCTACAGAAATACGAGTATTAGACACAACATGTCCTAGTACAATCCCTTGTTTGACCATAAAGTGACATTTTTCAAAATTCAATACAAGGTTTGTACTGACACATCTTTCTAACACTCTAGATAAACTATCCAAGCAATGATTGAAGGAATCGCCATATACACTAAAGTCATCCATAAAAACTTCCATACAGTCCTCAATAAGATCAGAGAAAAGACTCATCATGCACCTTTGGAAAGTAGCTAGTGCATTGCACAAGCCAAAGGGCATTCTCTTGTAAGCATAAGTCCCAAAAGGACATGTAAAAGTGGTCTTTTTCTGATCTTCAGGAGCTATATGAATCTGGAAATAGCCTGTGTAACCATCTAAAAAACAATAATGTTATTTACCTGACAGGCGATCCAGCATTTGATCAATGAATGGAAGAGGATAGTGATCCTTACGAGTAGCTTGGTTAAGATGCCTGTAATCAATGCAGACTCTCCAGGCGTTCTGTACTCTGGTTGTCATGAGCTTTCCATGCTTATTCTTCACTGTAGTGACTCCAGATTTCTTGGGCACCACTTGTACTAGGCTCACCCATTCACTGTCTGAGATGGGGTAGATGATATCTGCCTCCAGTAATCTGGTCACTTCCTTTTTGACAACCTCTAAGATAGTGGGGTTCAGTCTTCTCTGGGGTTGACGGACAGGCTTTGCTCCCTCTTCTAAAAATATTCTATGCTCACAAACTTGAGGGTTGATGCCTACTATGTCTGTCAAACTCCAACCAATTGCCTTCTTGTGCCTCCTCAGCACACTAAGTAGCTGCTCTTCTTGTTGGAACGTGAGTTCTCTTGCAATGATAACTGGAAACTTCTACTTCTATTCAAGATAAGCATATTTGAGGTGTAGAGGGAGGGGTTTCAGTTCTAACTTCTGCTCATGGTCAGGCTCTGGGTTGTCTGGAGCTGGTAACAATGGTAAAGCACTGTCATTGTCCTCTGAGAATGTCCCCACACTTGGACCTTGTCCTATGTACTTCTCTTCAAATTCCTCCTGGTGAACTTCAGCCACGGTTTCATCTATGATGTCACACTGGAGGATAGAATGATCTTCCAGAGGATGCTTCATAGCTCCATTCAAATTGAAGCTTACTATTCGGCCATCTATTTCAAAAGAGTATGTTCCTGAAAAAGCATCTAATTTGAACTTTGAGGTCTTCAGGAATGGTCTTCCTAGTAAGATTGATGATGGCTTCTCTGAGTCATTTTGGGGCATCTCCAGGATATAAAAATCAATGGGAATGTGAGCCCCTTAATACCCACTAATACATCTTCAGCAACTCTAACCACTGTAATAATGCTTTTATCTGCTAACACAAAACGAGCTGCCGACCTTTTTAAGGGAGGGAGCCTCAAAATATCATATATAGATAAAGGTATTATACTAACACATGCTCCTAAATCACACATGCAATCAGAAAATATCACACCGCCAATAGTACAATTAACCATACATGGACCTGGGTCACTACACTTTTCAGGTAAACCTCCCATTAAAGCAGATATAGAACTACCTAAAGGAATAGTTTCTAATTCATTAATTTTGTCTTTATGTATACATAAATCTTTTAGAAACTTTGCATATTTAGGTACTTGTTGAATAACATCAAAAAGGGGAACAGTTACCTTAACCTTTTTGAATATTTCTACCATTTTGGGATCAAGTTCCAGCTGCTTCCTGGGCTTCCTTACAAGTTGTGGGAATGGAATGGGAATGGTGTCCTTCACAGCTTCAGCGTCCTCTGGTGCTTCTTCCTGTGATTGAGCTTCTTCTTCTTCAGCCATGTCATGTATGTCCTCTTCCTCTTCAACATCTTCTACCTCCACCATCTCTTCAGCTGAGGCATGTTCTGGTGGGTTTGGCTCCTCCTGATTCCTCTCCTGCAGTGTGGTTCCTGACCTTAGGGTGATGGCATTAATGTCACCCTTTCGATTGGGTAATGGTTGAGAGGGGATTCCACTGGAGCTCAAAGGCTGGTTATTGGAGTTATTCATTGATCCAATCTGTGAGATAAGAGCTTGCAAGGTAGAGTTTAGACCATTTCGAGTAGAATTGAGGTTATTTTCCATGGCCTGTTGTCTCCGATCAATAGATTGTAGTAACTCATCATTAGCAGATGAAGAAGGATAAGTGATCTGAGAGGTCTGCTGTTGGTTATTCAGTGGCCCTTGGGATTGCCTCAGGTGAGGTGCTCTGTATGGCTGGTTCTAGTTCTGCTGCCTGTTGTTGTTATTATTCCACCTCTGATTTCCCTGATTGTCTCTGCCTCCCCTGTTATTGTTGTCCCTCCAATTCTGATTAGAATTATCTCTCCAATTCTGGGTAAAATTGTCCTGCCATCCATGGCTGTAACTGCCACCTTGATTATACCCTTGGTTGGGACAGTCATAGAAGTTATGAGTGGCTGCCACGGTGTTATCTTCCTGCTAGAGCTACGGATATTCATCAGTATAATGGCTATAATCAGCACAGATTCCGTAAACTCTCTATGGGACTAACTATTGGCTTTGCTGTGGTGGAGAAGGTTGAGCTTGCTGACTTTGTTGTTGATTCAATTGCATCTGCTTCAGTAAGTTGGTCATTTCACAGATACTCTGAGTTAGAGCAGTAGTCTCTCTGTTAGAGGATACCTCTACAACAGCTTTTGAACGGCCTGGTTTCTGCCTGTGATTCCGAGTAGATTCAGCTAAGTCGCTGATTAATTGTCATACCTCATCAGTGGTCATGTACTTTTTCATAGACCCATTGCTGGCACTTTCCAATGTAGTCTTATCTTGGGGCCTCATGCCCTGTGTGACGTAGCCGAGCAACACTATCTTGTCAATCATATGGTGGGGGCATGCTTCCAGAAGGTTGTTGAAGTGCTCCTAGTATTCATAGAGAGTCTCAGATTCATCCTGAACAATCATGGAGATGTCTTTCCCCAGTTTATCAGTGACTTCAGCTGGAAAGAAGTTTTCCAAAAATTCTCTTCTAAGTGTATCCCAGTCGGATACAGTTGCTGCGGGTTGAGTGTAGTACCACTCTCTCGCTTTTCCCTCAAGAGAGAATGGGAAAGTCTTCAGCAAAATAGAAGTTTCATCCGCACCATCGCGCCTGACAGTAGAACAGGCTGCTTGGAAATCTCTCAGGTGCTTGATGGGCTCTTGAGCAGGTAAGCCATGAAACTTAGGCATCAAGTTTAGCAGTGCAATTAAAGTCTGTAGCCACCTCTGGTTGATGCACTTGAAACGGTTGCATTGTAAAATCAGGGGCTCCAGCCTCCTGGATAGTAACTCTCCTAGGTGCTGCCATGTCACCTACACGTAAATCAACTGAATTAGTAGAACGGGGGCTGGTTTCTTCCTCAAATGTCGTTTCAGATCCGCTCTCAGAGAGGACTAACCGACGCCGAGCTTGCCTTATTCGTGAAATAGTTCTTTCAATCTCAGGATCGAATACTGGCAAGCTTGGATCAGGAAGTGAATGCGTCATCTAACGAAAAAAACATCCAGCTCATAGTAGCAAACTAAAATAAAATACAAATAAATAAATTCCAATTAATAACTTTAGCACTCTATTGCAAATCCCTGGCAACGGCGCCAAAAATTGACGTCGCAAAAATTGGCGAGTTAAGAAATTTATATAAGAGATACGTTGCAAGTACAGTTCTTAACCAACCAGAAATCCGCTTATCAATTTAGAAGATTGTCACACAATTTAAATTAAAATACTGGGAGTATGAATCCCAGGTCGTCTCCCAACGAGTTGCAGAAAGGTGTGCTATTTTATTAATCAGATGTTTTCAAAAATGGTTTGAGTTGAATAACAGGAAATTAAATTAGAGAATTTTATGTAATTTTAAATGAAAGCCTTGGCTGGGAGTAGATTAGTTGGAAGCCCTATTCTTGTTGGAGTACTCTCAAGATTAATTGATAATCAAGGGTTATTCTGTTTAGTTATCCCTTACTAGGTAAGAGAAAGTCAAACAAGTTGGAAAGCTATTTCTACTCACAAGTCCCAATCCGCTTACTTGGAAGGATTGGTGTCAGTGACTAGAGAGCAATCCAACAATAAACCTAATTACAATTTTTCTTTTAAGCTTTCCAACTCAAGGTCTTCCTTTCAATCAACTCCCATCCAAGTTATGGAACTACTCGCTCATTGTGAATGTAGAATTCATAACATAGGAAAGGGAAATATAGAAAGACATGATAAACAGTAATCAAAGGGATCAATTAAAAATAAAAATAGTTCTTGTATTAATAAACTCTAAAAATAATTCAATAATAATTCTAAATAAACAAAGGACATGGAAGAGTAAGAGACAGGTAAAGAAAACAAACTAGAATGACGATGTCTTGCTGAGGTAATAACTCTTCTCAATATCCCAATGCGAAAAGCAATAAAAATAAAATCCTAAGAACTATGAATGTGTAAAGAGAAAACCTAGAGGAGGAGTAAAACTAGATCTAAAACTGAGAATTGTGTAGAATGAATTGTTCTCCCCCGTTTCTGCATGTTCCCTGGCTCTAGTCTGCTTTTCTGGGCCAAAAATTGGGTCAAAACAGGGCCCAAAATCGCCCCCAGTAAATTCTACAGATTCTTCAGATCGCGCATGTCACACGATCGCGTCATTCATGCGGACGCGTCATTCGGCGTTTTGCCTTGCCACGCGTGCGCGTCGTCCACGCCTCCGCGTCACTTGTGCAGTTCCAATCCGCGCAGTCGCGTGAGCCATGCGTCCGTGTCACTTCTCACTGATCATCTCCTCAATTTCTTGTGTTCCTTCCATTTTTGCAAGCTTCCTTTCCAATCTCCAAGTCATTCATGCCCTATAAAGCCTGAAACACTTAACACACAGATCACGGCATCTAATGGAATGAAGGAGAATTAAAATACGTAATTAAAAGTCTTTAGGAAGCAAATATTCAATCATGTAACAATTTTAGGAAGGAAATATAAATGCATGCCAATCATATGAATAAGTGGGTAAAGAATTGATAAAACCATACAATTAAGCACACTATAAACCATAAAATAGTGGTTTATCAGACAGCAAGTCACGCGAAAGCGTGGCTGGAGGCGTGCCTTAGGCACAAACATGCCCACGCGTCCGCGTCACCCACGCAGCCACGTCAATTGGAAAATAAGCCTCCCACGCGTCCGCGTCACCCACGCAAACGCGTGACCCTAAAAATCGACGTAAAAGAGGTGTATGGCAGCAAGTTGCGATGGAGCTAGGCTGGAATGATGCTAGAAGCACCAGCCTTGTCACGCGACTGCGTGCCCCATGCGGCCGCGTCGCCCCTCCAAACATGGCCATTCACGCGATCGCGTCACCCAGAATTTTGGCACAAAAGCATTTGAGACAGAGAGTGGCGCGAACGGGTCGCTACCCTCGCGCCATTCGCACAAAGCAACTCACACGACCGCGTGACCCACGCGTTCGCGTCACTTGAACACATCGCATACCACGCGACCACGTCACTCACGCGTCCGCGTCGCATGCGGCGCATAGAATATCCAGATTAGCCAAAATATCTTATATTTTCTTCTCCCAAATCTTTATTTTTCTTTTCCCTTATTATCTTTTTCTCCCCCTATCCCCCTTCTCTAACCATTCTCACTTTTTACCTTCTTCTTCCTCATTTTTCACACCCATCATCAAGGTTCTTTTCTTTCTTTCTTTACTTTTTACTTTCCCTTATCAATTTTGTTTATGTTTTAAATCTTTCTTTTCACCGTCATTATCTATATTTTCCCTTATTCTCTTCCTTTTTATTCCTTTTTATTGGTGTTGAAAATTTATTTCAGTCTTTATTTTCCATATTTTGCTTATGGATTATCGTGGATTTTTTTGACAATTATATATTACTTTTTATAAGGGTTGCTTGCATGTTCTAATTTCCTACTCTCAATAAAATTTTCATCATGCATGCCAAGTGTTTGTGAAAATGCCCGTATGGCATTGTACACTACTTTACTTTATTCTATTCCACTATTTTAATGCCTGCTTTTCACAAAACCTCTTTTATATTTTATTGGTTAAAATATAATTGTCAATACAAACAGATTGTCAATACAAACAGATTGTGGTAATCTAACTTGGACATTGAATGTTTGATCTATGCTACTCATGCCTTTGCCGGCATACCAATAAATATCTTGCATTTAATTGCCATCACATGCATTTACTATCTTACCTTTGATTAACTTTTCACATGTAGTCTAGACCATGTGTTAACGACATACTTATTTATCGTGCATGGATTACCACCCATATTGTTTGCTCCCTTGCTCGAACCCTTCACTTCCTCTTTCCTTTTTCAGGATGGCCACCAAGAAAGGAAAAGAGAAAGCTATTTCCAAACCACTAGCAAGGAGAGGAACAAAAAGAGCATTAGTGGCAGAGCCATCTTCAACAGAAGTAAAGCCCTTAACAAAAAGAATCAAGAGGATCATCAAGGTCGATGAAAAAGAAAAAGCCTTTCTAGCAAAGGACACTACGCGGTTTCCTAACCGCTACTGTGAGCAGATGTTCCCCATCCTGGCAGAGAGGAATTACAACAATGAATACCTTCTTATCCTCCCAACCCACATTGCTGAATTTGTTGAGCCCCGCATTGAGTGAAGACAATGGGGATTCCTACGGAAACAGCCACGGTAAATTAATCTCTCATGGGTAGTAGAATTCTACTCCAACTTTCACGTGCCAACCATGCAGTCTATCTATGTCCGTCAGAAGCAAGTCCCCAAAACTGAAGAGGCCATTCAACAATCTTTAGATTTTTCCCCTGCTCCAGAAGGATTGGATGCATTCCAAGAAGCCTCACTCAAGCGCCAGACATACCAATTTGACTGGGACACTGTTCTCAGAGTTATCACACAACCTGGTAGCAAATGGATCTACGGATACCATCGATCCCGACCAAAAGGGATATCGGCTTCAGCACTTACCCTGGAGGCTCGAGTATGGGCACAAATTATGTCTCATTACGTCTTTCCGAGCACTCACGAGTCCTCCTTCACTGTAGACATGGCTGTTTTACTCTGGTGTATCCTTACAGACCAACACCTCAATTTACCAAGACACATCCGAAATGCAATGGGACACGTACAGATAGCGGGCAACTTACCTTTTCCCGCCTTGGTTTCAGATCTCGTCTCGGCAGCCGGAGTCTCCTACAGAGCTGGGGACACCAAAGCCATACTCCCACGGGATGATCAGTACGTCCCTAATGGGAAATATATCAGACCACCACCAGCCACTACAAGCCAGCCTACAGAATCAGCTGAAGACATTCGTCCTTCAACACCACAAGCACCTACAACAAACCAACTACTCCATCAAATACTTGAAAGGTTGGATCGGTAGGAACACAAAGAAAAGTTAAGAGAATGCCGTAACAAGCGCCGATTCACATACCTCAAGGAGCTATTTATGGGAAAATACAGATCCGACGACAACCCAGACGCCCCAGACACCACTTCATTTACTAGCACGGGGAGCCATGATGGTCCCGATAGTGGAGATGCTGCTACCAACCCACCTTTATTCCTGACAGATGGCACCGAGAAAGGTGCAAAGCCTTAAGTGTGGGGAGGTCGGTCAGTACTGACTTCCGGTGGTAATTTCTTTTCCTTAAAACACCAATAAAATAGGATATTTAGTTAATTTTTCTTTTGTTTAGGATAGGATAAATTGTATAGTAATAATTAGCTGCATGCATGTTCTACTTGATTGAAAATAATAAGTTTCTTCTAAGACCCTACTTTTTGAAAAATTTCACTAATTTAAATCAAAACCTTTGTGTGTAAACTTGTTTGAAGTTGTATTTGGAACATAGTTTAAAAAGCTAAGAACACATAACCTGTGAGATTTGAACTTAATTACATGGTTACATTATTCAACCATTAATATTTTTTTCTTGTGTGTTTGCTTCCCTATGATTGTGATCTTTATTTTGTTTCATCCTATATGTCCAATGTTTAATATATTATATGCATGCGTATGATTGAGGCCATTAATTGTTTAGCTCACTTATCCCAAATAAACCTACCCTTTAAATTACCTTTGTCAGCCACTTTGAGCCTTTTTATCCCATTTGTTCTATATTTTACCACATTACTAGCCTTAAGCGGAAAAATAATTAAATATCCCAATTGAATCTTTGGTTAGCTTAAGATAGAAATTGTGTGTTAATTGAGTATGGGAAGATTGTGGGAACAAGGGTTAATAAAGGGATGCTTCATGATAAAATAATGGGAATTTGGGTACTACTCATGTGAAACTATGAAAATTCAAAATCCATGTGCATTGATAAGCTACGTTTATTTTCATGCTAAAAAAAATCCAAAAAAATATTCAATAATTAAGTAAATAAATAAGGGACAAAATTACCCCAATATTAAGTTTAATAAAAGATCAATGCATATGTGATAAAATTAAAGAAAGTTGATGCATGAGTATGTAATGCAAAAGTGAAGACTATGGATAGCTAGGCATGATTCTAAAGTTATATAGAGTATATGTATGTTAGGCCAAGGCTTAGGTTAATTAAAGATTCAATTTATAAAGCTCACTTAGCCATATACATATACCCTCACCTTTACCTTGACCCCATTACAAACTTGAAAAAGACCTCATGATGTTTGCATTGGTATATTAAATATTGTTGATTGGTTAGGCGAAGAACAAATTTTAGAAAGCATGACTAGAGAAGATTAGAGTGATTATTACCCTATACACTTGAGAGAATAGAGTGCACATACACCATCAGTGAGGGTTCAGTGCTTGATTCTATGTTCCCTACTTTCATGAGTTGTCTTCTTACAATGTTACCTGTATTTACTATATGAATTGAGTTAGTGAAATCTAATTTATATTTGTCTTGAAGAGCTTACTTAATTTTAACCAAGTAGACAAGAAACATATAGTTGCATTCATATATATATATATATAGGTTGCATTGCTTTTCATGAGTTTTACATTTCCCTATCCATTTACTTTATCTCCTTCAACTAAGCATGAGGACATGCTAATGTTTAAGTGTGGGGAGGTTGTTAACCAGTATTTTATAATTTATATTGTGTTTAATTGTGTGGTTTTATCAATTCTTTACCCACTTATTCATATGATAAGCATGTATTTACAATTCCTTCCCTAACTTTTGGGCTAACATTGGCACATGAAAAATACAAGGGGAGGAGCAAAAGTTTGCGCCAACGTTAGCCTCTAACTTTTGGGCTAACGTTGGCGCCATAAGTACACATTAGGAGGCCAACGTTGGAGCAAAAGTTAGACCCCTAACTTTTGTCCCAACGTGGATAGCAGCAAGTTATGGTGGCTGATATGAAAAGTTGGAGCAAAAGTTAGCCCCTAACTTTTGCTCAAACTTTTACTCCAACTTTTGCAAAACTCCAACCCGGTTCATTTGGTTCACTTTGGTTCTTCTCCAAACTCCAAGAGCAATCAACCAAGGCCTCTTTCAACCCAATTCCACCAAGAGCAAAGGCCCAACTCAAGGCTTGAAGATCATTTGAAGAAAGTGTATAAATAGGATAGAATTCAAGTTCTTCGGGGAGCTTTTCCCTTTGAATTTTCATAATAGTTTTCGGAGAGCTTTGGATATTGAGTGATCTTTAATTTCTTAGTCTTGGGGAAGGAGAATTCACTTCTCTTCCTCTTAGTTTTATTGCTTTCAATTTCAATTACAACTGTCTTGGATCTTGGGTTGGAGAATTGAAGAAATTCTGTTTCAATCTCATCCTTGGATCTCTCTGCTTTATTTACTGCTTGATTGAATTTAATTTCTGTTAATTGCTCTTCATCTACTTTCCTTGCAATTTACAATTCCCTTGCAATTGTTCTTGTTGGATCTAGGAAGGTATTGAGATCTAGACTCGGTTTTCTAGTCTCTGGGTCCTGAGATCTGAACTTTCAATTTCTAATTCTCCGTTTACTGTTTTCATGTTCATTTACTTTTCTGCTTCAAGATCCGATTTAACCCAACCCTCTTCTACTTCTCTGCTTGATGCAAATTTACTTTTCCTTGTTTAATTTCTGCAAATCCAAGTCCCAATCCCCTTTACAATTCAAGTCATTTACATTTCTTGCACTTTAAGATTCCGCAATTTACATTTCTTGCATTCTAAGTTTCTGCCATTTAATTTCTTGTTCTTTAAGATTCAGCAATTTATTTCCTGTTCTCTTTAATTCCATGCAATTTAATTTCTAAAAATCACAAAACACTCAACCAAATCTTGATTCGCTTGACTAAATTAACCACTAAGCTAAAATTGCTCAATCCTTCAATCCCTGTGGGATCGACCTCACTCCCGTGAGTTTTTATTACTTGATGCGACCCGGTACACTTGCCGGTTAGATTTGTGTGTTTTGGGAGAAATTCATTTTTCCACCAAAATACTCATCAGTCACCCATGCGAACGCGTGGCCCTCTAAAATCGACGTAAACGGGTGTTTGGCAGCAAGTTAGGCTGGAATGGGGCTGGAACTATGCTAGAAGCACAAGCCCTGCCATGCGAACGCGTGCCCCACGCATCCACGTCAATTTTAAAAGAAAGGCCATTCACGCGTACGCGTCAACCACGCGACCGCGTCACCCAGATTTTTGGCAAAATGCATTTAAAATAGAGAGTTGCGCGACCGCGAGGCTGCCCTCGTGCTAATGGCACAAATCACTCCACGCAAACGCGTGACCCACGCGTCCGCGTCACTTCATAGAAGTACTATCCGCGCGAACACGTAACCCACGTGCTCGCGTTGCCTATGCCGCACAGCTTATCCAAATCAGCGCCAAAAATCTTATCTTTTCTTCCCCAATCCAAATTTTTTCTCCCTCCTTTCTTACTTACTTCTTCTTCCCTTCATTCCCTTCTCATTCTTCTTATCTTTCATTTTATTTTACTTAATTTATTTGCATATTTCATTCATTGCATCTTAATTTTGTGCATATTTTTATTTTCTTTTCTAAGTTAATTATTTTTCCTTTGCTGTTAAAATTTTCTTATTTAACTGTTGCATCTTCTCTTGAATTATTTTGGGTGCTTAGTGACTTGTGTTATTCTGGTTAGGTAATATTATTTAAATCAATGCCAATCTTTTATACCTGTATTACTTTTGCATTGACATGAATTTATATTATCTTTCCTTACCCACTCTCTTCCCCATTGTTACAAATTTTTGCACTCTTGATTTGCCATGTACTTCTACTATTTTTTCACTTGCATGTTGTAGCTACCATGTAATTGAGACCCTTATTATCTGGCATTAACACCCATATTTTATTTATTTTCTATCTTTATTTTTGGGTTACTTTTCTTCTTTTCCCTCTTCTTTCAGGATGGCCACCACGAAGGGAGAGGAAAAGCCTCTTAATGGGGAGACAAGCTAGTCCGTCTACACAATCTTTAGAGAAATAACAGCAGTTATAGCTCGCAACCCATCCACCTGCACATCTTAGCATGCACCGAGGACGGTGCAATCTTTAAGTGTGGGGAGGTCGATACCGATCTCCATGGGTTAGCTATTTTCTTCTTTCCAACACCATTGTTTTATTTTCTTTGTTTGTTCATTATTGCATTTGCATGTTTAATTGCATGTTTATTTGATTTTATGCATTTAGCTATTGCTTGGTTAAAGTAATGAGTTTCTTCTAAGACCCTATTTTTGAAAAAAAAAATTTCACTAATTTAAATCAAAATTTTTGTGTTAAATTTGTTTGAAGTTGTATTTGGAACATAGTTTAAAAATCTAAGAACACACAACCCATGAGATTTTGAGCCTAATTACATGGTTACACTATTTAACCATAAATATTTTATTCTTGTGTGTTTACTTCTCTATGATTGTAATCTATACTTTGTTCCATTCTATATGTCCACTATTTAGTGTATCTACATGCTTGCATATGATTGAGGCCATTATTTGTTATTAGCTCACTTATCCCAAATAAACCTACCTTTTACATCACCCTTGTTAGCCACCTTGAGCCTTTTTATCCCCATTTATTCTGTTCTATAACCACATCACTAGCCTTAAGCAGAAAAACAATTAAATATACCGATTGAATCTTTGGTTAGCTTAAGATAGGGATTGTGTAACAATTAAGTGTGGGAAAACTGTGAGAACATGGGTTAATAAGGGAATGTGTTATGTTTTTACTTTGATAAAATATTGGGAATTTGGGTACCTACTCATGTGAGACTAGAAAAATTAAAAATCCATGTGTATTGATAAGTTATGTTTATTTTTCTATTTAAAAAAAATAAAAATAAAAATAAAAAAATAAAAATAAAAATAAAAGAGAAAAAAAAAATATATATATATATATATATATAATATTCAATAAAAGTAAATAAATAAGGGGACAAAATTACCCCAATGTTAAGTTAATGAAAAATCAATGCATATGTGATAAAGTTAAGAGAAAAGTTGATACATGAGTATGTGAAATATGCAAAAGTGGGAAAATTATGGGTAGCTAGGCATGATTCTATAGTTATATAGAGTGTATGTATGTTAGGTGAGAGCTTAGGTTAATTAAAGATTCATATTATAGCTCACTCGGCCATACATATATCCTCACCCTTACCTTAGCCCCATTACAACCTTGAAAAGACCTCATGATGTTTGCATTGGTGCATTAAATAATTGTTGATTGGTTAGATGAAGAACAAAGTTTTAGAAAGCATGACTAGAGAAGACTAGAGTGATTGACCCTAGAAACTTGAGAGTTAGAGTGATATACACTACCAGTGAGGGTTCAAGGCTTGACTCTATGTTCCCTGCTTTTATGAGCTAACTTCTTACAAGTCTACTTGTCTTTTATTGTATAATTTGAATTAGTGAAATCTGATTTATGTATGTCTTGAAGAGCTTATTTACTTTTAACCAAGTAGGTAGAAACATCTTAGCATATAGTTGCATTCATATACATAGGTTGCATTTCATACATTTTACCATTCCTCTTCACCCTTATAGCTTCTCTTGAGCTTAGCATGAGGACATGCTATTGTTTAAGTGTGGGGAGGTTGATAAACCACTATTTTATGGTTTATCTTGTGCTCAATTGAGTGGATTTTATCAATCTTTCATACACTTGTTCATACAAAATTCATGTTTTACATTCTCCTTCCTGATTTTGTGCTATGATTGAAAACATGCTTCTTTGGACTTATATTTGCTAATATTAATCCTCTCTTATTACCATTCGATGCCTTGATATGTGTGTTAAGTGATTTTAGAGATTACAGGACAGGAATGACTCAGAGGATGGAAAGGAAGCATGCAAAAGTGGAAGGAATACAAGAAACTGAAGGAACTGCTAAAGCTGTCCAGCCTGACCTCTTGGTACTAAATCGACTATAACTTGAGCTACAGAGGTCCAAATGATGCGGTTTTAGTTGCGTTGGAAAGCTAACATCCGGGGTTTTGCAACGATATATAATTTTTCATAGCTGCCCCGAAGCCAAGCAACGCGAATGCGTGGATCACGCGGACACGTGACCTGGCATAAACGCAATCCACGCAAACGTGTGGACGACGCTTCTGCGTCACTTTCCCGCGACCTGTACGTTACAGAATACGCTGGGGGCGATTTTTAGACTGTTTTTTGACCCAGTTTTCGGCCCAGAAAATATAGATTAGAGGCTATAAAGTGGGGGAATGCATCCATTCATTAACAAGTCTTCTATTATTCACTTTTCATAGTTTAGATGTAGTTTTTAGAGAGAGAGGTTCTCTCCTCTCTCTTAGGAATTAAGATTTTAGGATTTCTATTAGTTTAGTTCAATTCATCTTCAGTCACAGGTTCAATATTCCTTTTACTCTATATTTCTCTTTTACTTTCAGATACTTTAATGCTTTTATTTGTTGATTACTTATGTTGCCAAATTGGCTTAAAACCATTTATGTTAGGATTTTCTTTTTTTAATATAAATTGAGGTATTTCAGATTTATGATTTTTAATTAGCTTTTTGTATTCTTGGCTTTAATTGATTAATTGGAGACTCTTGAGTTATCAAACTTATCGTGATTGATAATTGTTATTTTTGCTAATTGAATTGAATTCCACTAACTCTATTCCTTTCTTAGGAATTGACTAGGACTTGAGGATCTAACTAATTAGTTCACTTTACTTTCATTTGCTTTAATAAAGGTTAACTAAGTGGGATTAAAACTCAATTCTCATCACCATCGATAAGGATAACTAGGATATGACTTCTGAATTTTCATACTTTGCCAAGAGTTTATTTTATAGTTATTTATTTATTTTTCTTGTCATTTAAATTACCTGTTCCTTATTTTAAAAACCCCCAATTTACAAGACTCATAACCAATAATAAGAATACCTCCCTACAATTCCTTGAGAAGACGACCCGAGGTTTGAATACTTGGGTTATCAATTTTAAAGGGGTTTGTTACTTGTGACACCCAAACGTTTGTACGAAAGGATTTTTTGTTGGTTTAGAAGCTATACCTGCAACGCAATTATATTTGTGAATTTCTTTACCGACATTAAATCACGATCGTCAGTTGTCACTGTTCAACCCCAATAAAAATAATTGAGAGTATTAATCCCGGGTCATTCTCCCTAGGAATTACAATGAAGTGCTTTATTATTGGATATGAAGGAATGTTTTGGGGTTTTTGTAATAGGGAACAAGAAATGTAAATAGCAAAAGAAATGAGCTAATTACTAAGAAAGCTCTTGGCAAGGGATGAGAACTAGAAGTCTTATCCTCATTATCATCCTCAATTGTGACGAGAATTTTCCATTGCTCCCACTTAGTTAACCTCTAACTATGAAGGAAAGTCAAGTGGATACAATCAACTTGAGTCCACAAGTCCTAGTCAAATCATAGTGAAAGACTAGTTTTAGTGGCATTCAAGTTAATGAGAAACTTCCAATTGTCAATCAACAAGAGAGTTTGATAACTCAAGTGTCTCCAATTACATAACTCAAGCCAAGAGGAGAAAAATATAACTCATGACTAAAAGAAACATTTCATCAAACTCATAGAGGGCAATAAAAGTAAACATTATCAATTGTAAGAATTAAAAGAAGCTATAACTAATCAAAGTAAGAGATCAACAATAGAAATCAAGGAAACCATTAAAAGACATGGAAATCATAAATTGTATTAAAAGGAAATGGAAATCAACAAAAGAGTTCATAAACTAAAATTGACAAAATAAAGGAATTAACAAAAGAAGTAAAATGCTAGAACAAGTAAAAGTAAAAAGGAAAATTAAAGCAAAGGAAGAATGAGATCTAGATCTAAAAGGAAGAAAACTAAGAACCCTAATCTAGAGAGAGAAGAGAGCCTCCCTCTCTAGAATTCTACATCTAAACTAAACTAAGGTGTCTCCCTCCATGGGAATCCCCCATCCTCCTTCACTCCCAGCCTATTATACTCGAACTGGGCTTGAAACTGGGCAAAAAATCAGCTCAGAAATTGCCCCCAGCAATTTTGCTTGGAGTATGGTGCAATCCCGCGCACGCGTCGTCCATGCGTGCGCGTCGGCATTTGCTTCTCAAATCTTCATTTTCTTGTGTTCCTTCCACTTTTGCATGCTTCCTTTCCATCCTCTAAGCCATTCCTGCCCTATAATCTCTGAAATTACTTAACAAACACATCACGGCATCGAATGGTAATAAGAGACGATTAAAAATTAGTGATTTTAAAGCCTTGGAAGCATGTTTTCATTCATAGCACAAAATTAGGAAGGAATCTTAAAACCATGCAAATTGTATGAATAAGTGTGAGAATAGTTGACAAAATCCACTAAATTTAGCTCAAGATAAACCCTAAAAATGGGGTTTATTAAATGTCTCTCTTTATTACTTGCTTTCTTTAGTTGTTTCCTTTACTTTTCTTGTCATTTATTTTCTTGTCCCCTTATTTGCAAACCACCCCTTGGATACCATAACCAATAATGTGCATACCTCACTACAATTCCTTTGAGAGACGACCCGAGATCTCATACTCTCGGTAATTTTGTTGGTTTGCACTTGTGATAAACAAATTAAATTTTTACCAATAATGAGCATTACTTGTCGATTTGGAACTATACTTGCAATGAGGTTATTTCTCTTTTACCGAGAAGAAATTCTTAACTGACGGTTTTGTTCTTTCAAGTTTTTGGCGTCGTTGCCGGGGAATTGTAATGATGTTATATTATTATTGGCTATTGTGAATATGTGAATATTGTGAATATGTTTGCCTTTTGCTTGTTTGTTGGTTTTTGTTAGGTTTAGGACTTTGATAAACCACTATATTATGGTTTATCTTATGTTCAATTGAGTGGTTTCATCAAGTCTTTGCCCACTTATTCATATGATTTGCATGATTTTACAATCCCTTCCTAGTTTTGTTCTATGGTTGAAAACTTGCTTCCTAGAAACCTTTAATCTATATATTTTAATTTTCCTTTATACCATTCGATGCCATGATCCGTGTGTTAAGTGTTTCAAGCTTTATAGGGTAGGAATGGCTTAGAGAAAGGAGAGGAAGCTTGCAAAAATGGAAGGAACATAAGAAAACAAGGAGATAACCAGCGAGCATCGATGCGGATGCCTGACTGACGTGAGCGCGCGATCTAGAGAAATTTGCAGCGACGCATGCGCGTGTGATGAGCGGATAATTTATACCCTTTTAGCATTGTTTTTACATAGTTTTTAGTATGTTTTTGTTAGTTTTTATTCAAAAATCATATTTATGGACTTTACTATGAGTTTGTGTGTTTTTCTGTGATTTCAGGTATTTTCTGGCTGAAATTGAGGGACCTGAGCAAAAATCTGATTCAGAGGCTGAAAAAGGACTGCAGATGCTGTTGAATTCTGACCCTCCTGCACTCGAAGTAGATTTTCTGGAGCTACAGAAGCCCAATTGGCACGCTCTCAATTGAGTTGGAAAGTAGACATCCTGGGCTTTCCAGCAATATATAATAATTCATACTTTTTTCGAGATTTGATGGCCCAAACTGGCGTCCAAAGCCAGCTTAAAACTTCGTGGCGTAAAACGCCCAAACTGGCACCAGAATTGGAGTTAAACGCCCAAACTGGCACCGAAGCTGGCATTCAACTCCAGGAACAGCCTATGCACGTGAAAGCTTCAATGCTCAGCCCAAGCACACACCAAGTGGGCCCCGGAAGTGGATTTCTGCACTATCTGCACTTAGTTACTCATTTTTTGTATACCCTAGTTACTAGTTTAGTATAAAAACTACTTTTAGAGACTTATAATCTTCTTTTATCATCTCTAGACGTTTAGTCCTTATATCTGACTCTATTATTCACGTTTGGAGGCTGGCCTCACGGCCATGCCTAGACCTCTTTTCACTTATGTATTTTCTACGGTGGAGTTTCTACACCCGATAGATTATGGTGTGGAGCTCTGCTGTTCTTCATGAATTAATGCAATTACAACTGTTTTCCTTTCAATTCACGCCTACTTCTTCTCCAAGATATACTCTCGTACTTAATTCTGTTAAGTCAGAATGAAGGGGTGACCCGTGACAATCACCCAATCTTCGTTACTCGCTTAGCCAAGATCTGCGTGCCTGACAACCACAAAGCGGTCTACATGATGTTCAATGTAGTCATTGGACGATAGCTGGAGTATATTCTCTTGGATATCTAATACACGAGCCGAGTCCGTGAGATTAGTATCTTCGTGGTATAGGCTAGAATTATTGGAAGCATTCCTGGGATCCGAAAAGTCTAAACCTTGTCTGTAGTATTCCGAGTAGGATCTGGGAAGGAATGACTGTGACGAGCTTCAACCCTGCAAATGTTAGGCGTAGTGACAGTGTGCAAAAGGATCAATGGATCTTATTCCGATGCTAGCAGGAACTGACAGATGATTAGCCATGCCGTAGCTGTACCTGGTATTTTTCATCCGAGACGAGAAATCTGACAGTTGATTAGCTGTGCAGAAACCGCAGAGGACCATTTTCACTGAGAGGATCCTGCAGCTTGCCATGGAAGGGAGCACGTATGGTTGGAAGAAGACAATAGGAAAGCAGAGGTTCAGAAGCAACAAAGCATCTTCATACGCTTATCTGAAATTCCCACCAATGAATTACATAAGTAACTTTATTTTATTTTATGTTTTATTTATATTTTAATTATCAAAACCTCATAACCATTTGAATTTGCCTGACTAAGATTTACAAGATGACCATAGCTTGCTTCAAGTCGACAATCTCCGTGGGATCGACCCTTACTCACGTAAGGTTTATTACTTGGATGACCCAGTGCACTTGCTGGTTAGTTGTGCGGAGATGTGAAAAGTGTGAATCACGATTTCCCACACCACGTTTTTGGCGCCATTGTCGGGGATTGTTCGAGTTTGGACAACTGACGGTTCATCTTGTTGCTTAGATTAGGTAATTTTACTTTATGTTTAAGCTTTTTTTTATTTTTAATTTTCGAAAAATTCAAAAAAAATATCAATAATAATATTTAGTTTTCTAAAAATTCATCAAAATTTTTAAGAATGAATTCCACCTTCGAGCTTCATGATGATATGTTAAAGCTTGGCTGGCTATTAAACCATGTCTAATATTTTGGACCGAAGCTTTAACTTATCATATTCATTGTATTATTATATGTATTTGTTATCCTAAAGCTTGGCTGGCCATCTGGCCATGTTTAACTCTGTTAGACTGAAGCTTTAGAATAACATTGCATCAGCGTTGGGATTCTCAATTATAATTCTATGCTAAAGCTTGGCTGGCCATTTGGCCATGTCTAAAATCTTTTGGACTGGAGCTTTAGACTAACATTACATGAATTCTGGAATTCTTATTAAAAATTTTGAATTTCTTTATTTTCTTTCTCCAAAATAATTTTCGAAAAATACAAAAAAATTTAATAAAATCATAAAAATGAAAAAAATTTTGTGTTTCTTGTTTGAGTCTTGTGTCAAATTTTAAGTTTGGTGTCAATTGCATGTTTTAATTTGATTGTTTCTTGTTGGTCAAGTCAAAATTTCAAATTAAAAATTCTATCTTTTCAAATCTTTTTCAAAAATTAAATCTTTTTCATTTTTCTTTCATGTTTTTCAAAAATCCTCCAAAATTAATTTTCAAAATCTTTTTCTTATTTTTATTTCATACTTTTCGAAATTATAGCTAATATTTAATGTTTTGAGTCAAAAATTTTCAAGTTGTTACTTGCCTATTAAGAAAGGATCAATCTTTAAATTCTAGAATCATATCTTTTAGTTTCTTGTTAGTCAAGTAATCAACCTTAATTTCAAAAATTAAATCTTTTTAATTTTCTTTTCAAATATTTTTCAAAATAAATTTCAATCATATCTTTTTCAAAACTTTATTTCAAAATCTTTTTCTAACTTCTCATCTTTTTAAAATTTATTTTCAAATCTTTTTCAATTAACTACTTGACTTTTTGTTTGATTTTTGAAAAGTTTTCTTTTTCAATCATATCTTTTCAAAACCACCTAACTTCTTCTCTCTCTCTCTCATTGTCGAAAATCACTAACCACTTTATCAAAATTTTTTTAATTAACTAATTGTTTAATTGTTTTAAATTCTAATTTTATTTTATTTCTTTTCTTAATTTCAAATTCTATCTAATAATTAAAATAAAAACAAAAATATTTTTTATTTTATTTTAAACTAATATTCGAATTCGTCCCTCTCTCATCTCTTTCTAATTATTTTATTTATTTACTAACACTTCCCTTTTTCTTATAATTCGAACCCTCTCCCTCTCTCTGTGTTCGAATTCTTCTTCTTCTCCCTTTTTCATTCTATTCATCTATTCTTCTACTCACATAAAGGAATCTCTATACTGTGATATAGAGGATTTCTCTTCTTTTCTGCTCTCTTCTTCTTCATATGAGCAGGAACAAGGATAAGAACATTCTTGTTGAAGCTGATCCTGAACCTGAAAGACTCTGAAGAGAAAGCTAAGAGAAGCTAAAGCACAAAACTCTGGAGAGGACCTTACAGAAATTTTCAAAAAAGAAGACATGGCAGCCAAAAATAACAACAATGGTGGAGATACAAGGAAGATGCTTGGTGACTTTACTGCACCAACTTCTGACTTCTATGGAAAAAGCATCTCAATTCCTGCAATTGGAGCAAACAACTTTGAGCTTAAGCCTCAATTAGTTTCTCTAATGCAGCAGAATTATAAGTTTCTTGGACTTCCATTGGAAGATCCTTATCAGTTCTTAGCTGAATTCTTGTAAATCTGTGACACTGTTAAGACCAATGGGGTTAATCCTGAGGTCTACAGACTTATGCTTTTCCCCTTTGCTGTAAGAGACAAAGCTAGGATATGGTTGGACTCACAACCTAAAGAAAGCCTGAACTCTTGGGAAAAGTTGGTCGATGCTTTCTTGGCCAAATTTTTTCCACCACAAAAGTTGAGCAAGCTTAGAGTGGAAGTCCAAACCTTCAGACAAAAGGAAGGTGAATCTCTCTATGAATCTTGGAAAAGATACAAGCAACTGATCAGAAGGTGTCCTTCTGACATGCTTTCAGATTGGAGTATCTTATGTATATTCTATAATGGTCTATTTGAATTGTCCAAGATGTCATTGGACCATTCTGCTGGTGGATCTTTTCATCTAAAGAAGACGCCTGCAGAAGCCCAGGAACTCATTGAAATGGTTGTAAATAACCAGTTCATGTATACTTCTGAAACAAATCCTGTGAATAATGGGACAACTCAGAAGAAAGGAGTTCTTGAGATTGATACTCTGAATGCAATATTGACTCAGAATAAAATATTGACTCAGCAAGTCAATATGATTTCTCAGAGTCTGACTGGAATGCAAGCTGCATCCGACAGTACTAAAGAAGCTTCCTCTGAAGAAGAAGCTTATGACCCTGAGAATCCTGTAATGAAAGAAGTGAATTACATAGGAGAATCCTATGGAAACACTTATAATCCTTCATGGAGGAATCATCCTAATCTCTCATGGAATGATCAACAGAAGCTTAATCAAGGCTTCAATAATAATAATAATAATGGTGGGAGAAATAGGTTTGGCAATAGCAAGCCTTTTCCATCATCTTCTGAGCAACAGACAGAGAATTTTAAGCAGAGCCTCTCTGACTTAGCAACCATAGTCTCTGATCTATCCAAGACCACTCACAGTTTCATGACTGAAACAAGGTCCTCCATCAGAAATTTGGAGGCACAAGTGGGTCAAATAAGTAAAAGAATTACTGATATCCCTCCTAGTACACTCCCAAGCAATATAGAAGAGAATCCAAAAAAAGAGTGCAAGGCCATAAACACGTTCAACATGGCCGAACCTGTAGAGGAGGGAAAGGCAGTGAATTCCAGTGAGGAAGACCTCAATGGACGTTCACTGGCCACTAAGGAGTTCCTTAATGAGGAACCAAAGGAATCTGAGGCTCACATAGAGACCATAGAGGTTCCACTGAACTTACTGTTGCCATTCATGAGCTCTGATGATTATTCTTCCTTTGAAGAGGATGAAGATATTGTTGAAGAGTAAGTTACTCAGTATCTAGGAGCAATCATGAAGCTGAATGCCAAGTTATTTGGTAATGAAACTTGGGAAGATGAACCTCCATTGCTCATTAATGAACTGAATACCTTGGTTCAACAAAAATTACCTCAGAAGAAACCGGATCCCAAAAAGTTCTTAATACCTTGCATTATAGGCACCATGACCTTTAAGAAGGCTCTGTGTGACCTTGGTTCAAGTATAAACCTCATGCCACTCTCTTTAATGGAGAAACTAGGGATCTTTGAGGTACAAGCTGCAAGAATCTCACTAGAGATGGCAGACAATTCAAGGAAAAAGGCTTACGGACTTGTAGAGGATGTCTTAGTGAAGGTCGAAGGCTTTTACATCCCTACTGATTTCATAATCCTAGACACTAGGAAAGATGAAGATGAATCCATCATCCTTGGAAGACCCTTCCTAGCCACAGCAAGAGCTGTGATTGACGTGGACAGAGGAGAGTTAGTCCTTCAATTGAATGAGGACTACCTTGTGTTTAAGGCTCAAGGATCTTCTTCTGTAACCATGGAGAGGAAGCAAGAAAAGCTTCTCTCAGTACAGAGTCAAATAGAGCCCCAACACTCAACTTCTAAGTTTGGTGTTGGGAGGCCACCTTCAAGCTCTGAGTCTCTGTGAAGCTCTCTAAGAGCTCATTGTCAAGCTCTTGACATTAAAGAAGCGCTTATTGGGAGGCAACCCAATGTTATTTAATTATATGTATATTCCATTGTCATTTTATATTTTCTTTAGGTTGATGATCATGTGAAGTCATAAAAACAACTGCAGAATTAAAGCAAAATCAAAAACAGCATAAAAAATAGCACACCCTGGAGGACAGGCTTACTGGCGTTTAAGGATAGCAAAATGGGCGTTTAACGCCCAGCCTGGCAGCATTCTGGGCGTTAAACGCCAAAATGGGCAGCACTCTGGGTGTTTAACGCCAGAAAAGGGTGTCTGGCGTCTGGCTAGCGTTAAACGCCAGACAGACAAACTGGCGTTTAACACCAGAAAAGGGTGTCTAGCTGGCATTAAACGCCAAAAAGGGGCAGCAAGCTGGCGTTTAACGCCAGGAAAGGTAGCAGAACTGGCGTTTAATGCCAGAATTAGCACACAGAGGGCGTTTCAACACCAAAATGGTGCAGAGAGCAGAATTCCTTGACACCTCAAGATCTGTGGACCCCACAAGATCCCCACCTCTTCTTCTCTCCTCTTCATACCTTTCCATAACACTCTTTCCCAAATACCATTGACCAATCCCATCCATAAATCTTCCCCAAATACCCTTCACCTATCAAATCCTATCCTCTTCTCCGTATTCTCTTCACCACTCACATCCATCCATCATAAACCCCACTTACTTCACCATTCAAATTCAAACCAATTCCCTCCCAAACCCACCCATTCATGACTGAATTCCCTCTCTCCCCTACCCTATAAATACCCCTCCTCACTACCCTCACTTTCACACATCACAAACAATTCTTTCCCCCCTTGGCCGAAACCAACACCACCCTCCATCTCCTCTATTTCTTCTTCTTTTATTATTTTCTTTCTTCTTTTGCTCGAGGACGAGAAAACCTTTTAAGTTTGGTCTAGAAAAAGCTCTGCTTTTCTACTTTTCCATAACCACTAATGGCACCTAAGACTGGAAAAACCTCTAGAAAGAGAAAAGAGAAGGCGATTGCTTCCACCTCTGAGTCATGGGAGATGGAGAGATTCATCTCAAAGGTCCATCAAGACCACTTTTATGAAGTTGTGGCCAAGAAAAAGTTGATATTTGAGGCCCCCTTCAAGCTCAAAAAGGGTGAATATCCAGAGATCCGACGTGAGATTCAAAGAAGAGGGTGGGAAGCTCTCACTAACCCCATTCAACAAGTCGAAATCTTAATGGTTCAAGAGTTCTATGCTAATGCATGGATCACTAGGAACCATGACCAAAGTATGAACCCAAACCCAAAGAATTGTCTCACAATGGTTCGGGGGAATTACTTGGATTTCAGTCCAGAAAATGTAAGGTTGGCATTTAACTTGCCAATGATGAGAGGAGATCCTCATCCTTTCACTAGAAGGGTCAACTTTGATCAAAGGTTGGACCAAGTCCTCATGGACATTTGTGTGAAAAGAGCTCAATGGAAGAGAGACTCAACAGGCAAGCCGGTTCAACTAAGAAGGCTTGACCTCAAACCCGTGGCTAGGGGATGGTTGGAGTTCATCCAACGCTCTATCATTCCTACTAGAAACCGGTCTGAAGTTACAATAGATCGGGCTATCATGATCCATAGCATCATGAATGGAGAGGAAGTAGAAGTTCATGAGATCATACCTCTAGAACTCTACAAGGTGGCGGACAAGCCCTCTACTTTGGCAAGGTTAGCCTTCCCTCATCTTATCTGTACCCTATGCAATTCAGCTGGAATTGTCATAGAGGAAGACATCCTCATTGATGAGGACAAGCCCATCACTAAGAAGAGGATGGAGCAAACAAGAGAGCCTACTCATGGACCTCAACAAGAGCATGAGGAAATTCCTTATCAAGAAATCCCTGAGGTACCTCAAGGGATGCACTTTCCTCCACAAAACTATTGGGAGCAAATCAACACCTCCTTAGGAGAATTGAGTTCCAACATGGGGCAACTAAGGATGGAGCACCAAGAGCACTCCATTATCCTCAATGAAATCAGAGAGGACTAAAGAGTCATGAGGGAGGAGCAACAAAGGCAAGAAAGAGAGATAAAGGAGCTCAAGCACTCCATAAGATCTTCAAGAGGAAGAACTAGCCGCCATCACTAAGGTGAACCCGTTCTTTAATTTCCCTGTTCTTATTTTTCTGGTTTTTTCAAAATTTATGCTTTATGTTTTGTCTATGTTTGTGTCTTTATTACATGATCATTAGTGTCTAGTGTCTATGTCTTAAAGCTAAGAATGTCCTATGAATCCATCACCTTTCTTAAATGAAAAATGTTTTTATTTGCAAAAGAACAAGAAGTACATGATTTCCAATTCTATCTTGAAATTAGTTTAATTATTTTGATGTGGTGGCAATACTTTTTGTTTTCTGAATGAATGCTTGAACAGTAATATTTTTGAATTTGTTGTTTATAAATGTTAAAATTATTGGCTCTTGAAAGAATAATGAAAAAGGAGAAATGTTATTGATAATCCGAAAAATCAAAAAATTGATTCTTGAAGCAAGAAAAAGCAGTGAACACAATGCTTGCAAAAAAAAAAAGAGAAATAAAAAAAAGAAAAAAATGGCAAAAAAAATAAAGAAAAAAAGAAAAAGAAAGAAAAAGAAAAAGCAAGCAGAAAAAGCCAATAGCCCTTTAAACTAAAAGGCAAGGGTAAAAAGGATCCAAGGTTTTGAGCATTAATGGATAGGAGGGCCCACAGGAATAAAATCTTGGCCTAAGCGGCTAAATCTAGCTGTCCCTAACCATGTGCTTGTGGCGTGAAGGTGTCAAGTGAAGAGCTTGAGACTGAGCGGTTAAAGTCATGGTCCAAAGCAAAAAAGAGTGTGCTTAAGAGATCTGGGCACCTCTAACTGGGGACTCTAGCAAAGCTGAGTCATAATCTGAAAAGGTTCACCCAGTTATGTGTTTGTGGCATTTATGTATCCGGTGGTAATACTGGAAAACAAAATGCTTAGGGTCACGGCCAAGACTCATAAAGTAGCTGTGTTCAAGAATCAACATATTGAACTAAGAGAATCAATAACACTATCTGAATTCTGAGTTCCTATGGATGCCAATCATTCCGAACTTCAAAGGATAAAGTGAGACGCCAAAACTGTTCAGAAGCAAAAAGGCTACTAGCCCGCTCAACTAATTGAAACTAAGTTCATTGATAAGATTGGAATTTATTGTATTTTCTCTTCTCTTTATCCTATTTTGTTTTTAGTTGCTTGGGGACAAGCAACAATTTAAGTTTGGTGTTGTGATGAGCGGATAATTTATACCCTTTTTGGCATTATTTTTACATAGTTTTTAGTATGTTTTAGTTACTTTTTATTATATTTTTATTAGTTTTTATCCAAAAATTTCATTTCTGGACTTTACTATGAGTTTGTGTGTTTTTCTGTGATTTCAGGTATTTTCTGGCTAAAATTGAGGGACTTGAGCAAAAATCTGATTCAGAGGCTGAAAAAGGACTGCAGATGCTGTTGGATTCTGACCCTCCTACACTCAAAGTGGATTTTATGGAGCTACAGAAGCCCAATTCGTGCGCTCTCAAGTGTGATGGAAAGTAGACATCCTGGGCTTTCCAGAAATATATAATATTTCAAACTTTGCTCGAGATTTGATGGCCCAAACTGGCGTTCAAAGCCAGCCTAAAACTTCCTGGCGTAAAACACCGAAACTGGCACCCAAGCTGGCGTTTAACTCCAGAAATAGCCTATGCACGTGAAAGCTTCAATGCTCAGCCCAAGCACACACCAAGTGGGCCCCGAAAGTAGATTTCTGCACTATCTGCACTTAGTTACTCATTTTCTGTAAACCCTAGTTACTAGTTTAGTATAAAAACTACTTTTAGAGACTTATAATCTTCTTTTATCATCTCTGGATGTTTAGTCCTTAGAGCTGATGCTATTATTCATATTTGGAGGCTGGCCTCACGGCCATGCCTAGACCTCTTTTCACTTATGTATTTTCTACGGTGGAGTTTCTACACCCTATAGATTAAGGTGTGGAGCTCTACTGTTCTTCATGAATTAATGCAATTACTACTATTTTCCTTTCAATTCATGCCTACTTCTTCTCCAAGATATAGTCTCGTACTTAATTTAGTTAAATCAGAATGAAGGGGTGACTCGTGACAATCACCCAATCTTCGTTACTTGCTTAGCCAAGATCCGTGTGCCTGACAACCACAAAGCAGTCTACATGATGTTCAACGTAGTCATTGGACGACAGCTGGAGTATATTCTCTTGGATATCTAATACACGGACCGAGTCCGTGGGATTAGTATCTTTGTGATATAGGATAGAACCAATTGGTAGCTATTCCTGGGATCTGGAAAGTCTAAACCTTGTCTGTGGTATTCCGAGTAGGATCTGGAAAGGAATGACTGTGACGAGCTTCAAACCTGTGAATGTTGGGCGCAGTGACAGTGTGCAAAAGGATCAATAGATCCTATTCTGACACTAGCAGGAACCGACAGATGATTAGCCATGCGGTAGCTGTACCTGGTATTTTTCATCCAAGACGAGAAATCTGACAGTTGATTAGCCGTGCAGAAACCGCAGAGGACCATTTTCACTGAGAGGATCCTATAGCTTGCCATGGAAGGGAGCATGTATGGTTGGAAGAAGACAATAGGAAAGCAGAGGTTCAGAAGCAACAAAGCATCTTCATACGCTTATCTGAAATTCCCACCAATGAATTACATAAGTAACTTTATTTTATTTTATGTTTTATTTATATTTTAATTATCAAAACCTCATAACCATTTGAATTTGCCTGACTAAGATTTACAAGATGACCATAGCTTGCTTCAAGTCGAAAATCTCCGTGGGATCGACCCTTACTCACGTAAGGTTTATTACTTGGATGACCCAGTGCACTTGCTGGTTAGTTGTGCGGAGATGTGAAAAGTGTGAATCACGATTTCCCACACCAGCGTGCCTGACGCGTACGCGTGGGTTAGAGTACTGCACAAAGATGCGTGCACGAGGATGACGCGTACGCGTGACACGCCAAAACGACCAGCGACGCGCACGCGTGACTGACGCGTACGCGTGACATGCGCGATCTGCAGAAATAACAGAAAACGCTGGGGGCGATTTCGGGCCGACTTTTGACCCAGTTTTCGGCCAAGAAACACAGACTAGAGCTAGGGAACATGCAGAGACTCAATACACATTCTCATTAGGATAGTTTTAGTTTTTAGATCTGAATCTATAGAGAAAATTACTCTTCCTCTAGGTTTTCTTTACATTTATAGTTTCATAGTTTATTGCTTTTGCTTTGGATATTGAAGAGTCATCACCTCCGTTGAAGATATTATTCTAGTTTGTTTTCTTACTCCTTTATTATTCCATATTCTTAATTCTTGTTTAGAGTTACAACTGGATTATTTTTAAAATTTATTTATGCAAAGGATTACTTTTATTTTTAATTAATTTTGAATCCCTATTTTATTTAAATTTTCAAGTCTCTTTTCTACTTCAAACTCCCAATAACGAAGATGGTATCCATGTTGATGGAGTAGACTCCCAACTTGACGTGGGTGTTGATTAAGAGGAGACACTTGAGTTGAAATGCTCAAGTGATTAGTTTAATTGAAAGTTGTTGGCTAATTCTGTATTTACTAACGCTAGACCTTCCGAAGGGAGAGGACTAGGATTTGCGAATAAGAGTTAGTTCAATCACTTGACTTTCCTTTATTTAGTAAGGGTTGACTAAGTGAAAATAACAACCTCTTTATACTACACTTGAGAGAATTCCAACAAGGATAGAACTTCCAATTAATCATTCCCCCAGTCAAGGCTTCTTTATTTAGAATATTATAAATCTCTTTTAATTCTCATTGATTTAATTTACAATCATATGCTTGTGCCCGTTGCCCAAACTCAAAACATTCCAGAAAATTCCTGATTAATAAATTAGCACCCTTTTTAGCAACTCGTTGGGAGACGACCTGGGACTCATACTCCCAGTATTTTTATTCTAAACTTTTGTGACAACTTTTCTAAATTGATGAGGCGGATTTTTGCTGGTTAAGAGCTATACTTGCAATACTGTTCTTATATTATAATCTCTTAATTGGCCGACTTACGCTCCACATCAGACTTTGTTTCTTATTTTGTTAGCTTTTGTTTTTATTTGTGATGAGTCCATATTTGACAATATATTTTAGCTTGATTTGGATGGGTTTCATCACATAAACTCACACTTAAGTACTCAAATAACATACTTTTGTGATTTCTCCCTGATTTGGACATAAATGTGAAAACATAAGTTTTTGTGCCTAAATTAGTGATTTTAATTCCACTTTCATGCCATTTTATGCCGTGATGTTTTTTGTGAGTAATTTCCGGTCATTTTGGCAAGATTGTCTAAGCGAAAGTGGAAAAAGGCATGTAGAAGGGAGAACACATGAAGAAAACAAGGAAAAGCACACACAGGCAAGTGTGTGTGCGCACAAGCTTGTGTGTGTACGCACAAGAGAAAATTTGCATGTGTGCGTGCGCACAAGTACCTGTGCATACGCACAGGTCAACATTTAGCCAAGTGTGCAGACGCACACATCTGTGCGTCCACATAGGTCCCTGCACGTGATTTTATTAATGAAACGCGTACTGTGCATTTTCTGAGGGCTTTTAGCCCATTTTGGAAGGATTGGATGCTGATTTTGGAGTGTTATATAAGGGGAATTCAACACATATGAAGAGGAAGCTTTCATTAGGTTAGAATTAGGTAGAAAATCTATTAGGAGTAGGAGTAGGAGTAGAGTAGAAAATGCTCTGTTAGTGTTTAATTTCCATTTCCATTGTAGCATTTTATAGCAAGCTTTTCTTTGGATTTTTGCTTCTTTTATTGTAAATACTCTTGATCTTCTCTTTAATTACATTGCTTTTGCCTTTATTTTCTTATGGTTCAAGTTACTTTGTTTATATATGCAATTTTGGTATCTTGGAATTTTGATAGATGAATTTAATGTTTTATGCTTTCTTTATGCTTGTTTGGATATTTATTGTTGATTTTGTGCATAGTTGGTTATTGCTTTCCATTTTCCTGTGCAATTTCTTATGTTTTGTTTTTATGTACACAAGGTGTTTGTGAAAATGCCAACTTTGAGTTTTGAGTAGATTTTCCCACCTTGCCTTGGAATTTGAGTTCCTAGGATACTAGAGTCATAATGTCCGATATTTAGTAGTAATTCTTGGGGAGTTAGTTGACTCTTGCTTCCATTAAAGCTAGCCTTTTATCAACTAGTTTGGTAAGTTGGTTAGGACTTATGGATTAAGGTCAATTATGCTTGCTTGACTTACTCCTCGATGTAAGGGGTTAGCTAGGCGAGATTAACTCATGATAATTGCCATAGTTGTGGTTATGACCATGATAGGATTCCTTAGATTCTCATTCCTAAGTCAAGGCTCTTTCTTGCATTTATAGCATTTTTGCTAGTTTTGATCTCATCTTATCTCTACTCGCATTAATTGCAATTTTGATCATTCCTTAGTTCCTTTATTGCTTTTCTCTTTTAATCTTTTGTTCTTTGATTGCAAAACTCCTTTTTGTCCCCTTAACAACCAAAAGAGAAACACTTCCAATTGCATCCTAGGGAGAGCGACCCAGGAGTTAAATACTCTCAGTTTAATTGAATTTGAATTGGATATTTGATTAAGAGAGTTAATCGTTGGTTTGGCCTATGCTACTAACGAATTGATTCTTGATTCTAAATCGATGGTAGATACCTCTATCAAATTTAGTGCCGTTACCGGGGATGCAATTGAGTGCTATCTTTTGGTTGTTGTAAATATGTTGATAGTGTAAATATCTTACTTTTTGGTTGTTTGGTTATTTTTGTTGATACTTAGGTATTTGTTTTTCTTGATTGTTAATGTCTTCTGTTTTTATTTCCTACTTTCTTTATGAGCTATCGCCCTTGTTGATTGGAGCTTGGTTGTGAATATTTTGTAGGGTATGATGAATTCAAATTGGGATTGCTTCATGGAGTGAGAGAACCAATTAAGGGAGGAACCAATTGTGTATAAGCAACACTCTTGGCAAACACCTCCCTCACACTACAATGCGCTACACTCTCCCCTATATGAATATCAAACCCAAATATATGAAGGATACCCCTCACATACCCTCCAACCACCCAACCCTCAAGTACCACATCATACACTTCCATGGAATCAAAATGTCTATACACCTTGCTACCAACCATATGAATCATCACCCCCTTTTACACAACCTCAATACCTCCACCCACATGAACTACCTCCCACATATACAACCCTTCTCCCGACCTTCGAATCTCCTTTTCCACCTCAATATAAAGTTTTACGACCCTTGCCCCTAAGAAGAACAAGACCTTCAAGCACTCTTCCAAGAGCAAGAAGGGTTCCAAAAGAAGCAAGGAGAGTTCATGGCCACCAAAGCCGAAGCGGTAAATTGCTTGACCTCACTACGCTCAACCATTCAAGACACCCCCCCTTGAAAAAGGTGGAAGATCAAGTAAGGAGTGTATGGAGGAGGAAAACATGAAGCCTCAAGGAAAGGAAGAGGAACCAAGGCTTGAGTCACAAGAGGAGGAAGGTAGAGCTAGTGAATCGGAAGAGGTAAATGGAGAGTTGAGGGAGTTTGATCAAGAAGTGGATTGCATCATCAATGATTTTTTGTCCACCTTGGTTGACCCCCTCAATGATCTTGAGGAGCCTCCCACTTTTGAGTTTGAAGGAGATAGTGAAGAGCTAGAAAAGAGTGGTGAGGAAGAGGTGATCACCCAAGAATTAGAATCATTCATACAAGAGTTTACAAGAGTGACTCCAACCCAAGGACAAGTTGAATGGGTAACAATATCTTCAATGAGCTTCATATGCCCATGCCAATATGTTCTTTTGGAAACAGATCACCAACTTAAGGTGCTTCTTGGGGTGTTAAATGGTGAAGGAATGGGTGTTGGTTGTCAAAGGAATTCAAGGAACAAGTAGTGAAAGGTCCAATTTGGAGGAGTCCAATACTCAAGTGGGTGCTTCAAAGGTTCTTGGAGAGGTTGCTCATCCAATAGCACAAGTGAAGGTCAACAAGAGGATGATAGAGAAACAAAAGTGTGGGATCCGGGCATACATCTTTTCAACCAACAATTTTGGATCCCAAGTTCATGCATGAGGTTACTTGAGAGCTTGATGTACTTCGTTTGGGACCCCAGAGGATTTTTGAAGAGCAAGCACGGTTGGCAATTCAAGGAAGGATGAAAGCACAAACCTCCTTGATGTGAGCTCCAATCAAAGTCCAACTTGAGGACTTAAAACAAAAGTGCTAGGTGGAGACACCCTACCATGCTAATATCCTTTCAACCCTTCTTTTTTTTAATTTTGTCTATTGAATTTTTGTCTCTTTGATTAGTATATTTTTTATTGCATTCTAGGCTTAAGTTAGTTGCATTTTATGTTTGATCATGTGTTTTTTATGAATGATGTGTTTTGGGCTTGAAAGACCTTGATTGATATCATGGTTGGTACCTTAGAGGCTTTAAAAATATTGCAAAAATAGAGTTCTGTGCGGGCACACAGCCTCGTGCGTACGCACACTTCCCCTGTTTTTCCCCACCTGTGTGGGTGCACAGCAGTGTGACCTGTTTCCACACACTTTGTCTGCAACGCTCGCATCATCTATGCACGCGCACTGATGAGCGCGGATAATTTATACACTTTTTGGATTGTTTTTAGGTAGTTTCTGGTAGGATCTAGCTACTTTTTAGTATATTTTTATTAGTTTTCAAGCAAAATTCACATTTCTGGACTTTACTATGAGTTTGTGTGTTTTTTTGTGATTTCAGGTATTTTCTGGCTGAAATTAAGGGACCTGAGCAAAAATCTGATTCAGAGGCTGAAAAAGGACTGCAGATGCTGTTGGATTCTGACCTCCCTACACTCGAAATGAATTTTCTAGAGATAAAGAAACCCAATTGGCACGCTCTCAATTGCGTTGGAAAGTAAACATCCTGAACTTTCCAGAAATATATAATAGTTCATGCTTTGCCCGAGTTTTGATAATGCAAACTGGCGTTTGAACGCCCACTTTCTACCCTATTCTAGCGTTAAACGCCAGAACTGGCATAAAAGCTAGAGTTAAACGCCCAAACTGGCACCAAAGCTGGCGTTTAAGTCCAAGAAGAGTCTCTACATATGAAAGCTTCAATGCTCAGCCGAAGCACACACCAAGTGGGCCCCGGAAGTGGATTTCTGCACTATCTGCACTTAGTTACTCATTTTTTGTAAACCCTAGTGACTAGTTTAGTATAAAAACTACTTTAGTGATTTATTTCTTATCTTTCATCTTTAGCACATTTGGACCATTTTCACTGAGAGGACGGACGATAGCCATTGACAACAGTGATCCCCCAACATACAGCTTGCCATGGAAAGGAGTATGAATGATTGAATGAAGACAGTAAGAAATAAGAGATTCAGAAGCAACAAGCATTTCCATATGCTTATCTGAAATTCCACCAATGAATTACATAAGTATTTCTATCTTATTTTATATTTTTTTATATTTTAATTATCAAAATCTCATACCCATTTGAATCTGCCTGACTGAGATTTACAAGATGACCATAGCTTGCTTCAAGCCGACAATCTCCGTGGGATCGACCCTTACTCACGTAAGGTATTACTTGGACGACCTAGTGCACTTGCTGGTTAGTTGTGCAGAGTTGTGAAAAAGAGTTCAGATTACGATTGTGCGTACCAAGTTTTTGGCGCCATTTCAGAGATCACAATTTCGTGCACCAAGTTTTTAGCGCCGTTGCCGGGGATTGTTCGAGTTTGGACAACTGACGGTTCATCTTGTTGCTCAGATTAGGTAATTTTATTTTAATTTTAAGCTTTTTGTTTTTATTATTTTTATTTTCGAAAAAAATGTTTCAAAAAATAAATTATTCTATGTTCTTCAGAATTTTTAAGAATGAATTCTAGAGTTTCATGATGATTTGTTGAAGTCTGGCTGGCTGTGAAGCCATGTCTAATCTTTTGGACCTAGGTTTCAACTTATCATCACAAAAGCTTGTTGATTTCTATCAATCTTTCTATTGAATGTAATGATCTGCAAAAGCTTGGCTGGCCATTGGCCATGTCTAGTATTTTGGATCGGAGCTTTCACTGAAAGCTTAGCTGGCTAGTAAGCCATGTCTGATTCCTGGACCGGAGTTTTAGACTAACATTGTATGATTCCTGGAATTCTCATTAAGAATTTTGAATTCCTTATTTTCTCTTTCTCCAATTAATTTTCGAAAAAAAAATTTATAAAACCATAAAAAACCAAAAATATTTTGTGTTTCTTATTTGAGTCTAGTGTCAATTTTTAAGACTGGTGTCAATTGCATGTCTTTATTCTTCTTGCATTTTTCGTAAGTGTGTTCTTGTGTTCTTCATTGATCTTCAAGTTGTACTTAATGATTCTCTTGGGTCTGATCTTTAAATTCTCGTGTTTTGTGTCTTTTGTTGTTTTTCATGTGCATTCTCAATTTGTTAGTGTCTCTCATATGAAAATTTCTAAGTTTGGTGTCTTGCATGCATTGTTTATCTGATCTTAGTTTTCCATGATTAGTTTCATTTTGTTATTTTTCATCATTAAAAATTCAAAAAAAATTCAAAATTATGTCTTTTCAAGTCAATAATGCAGAGAATTGAAGATTCAGAACATACAGCAGAGGAATTACAAAGAAAAAACTGGGCGTTCAAAATGCCCAGTGAGGAAGGAAAACTGGCGTTTAAACGCCAGACAAGGTACCTGGCTGGGCGTTAAACGCCCAAAAGGGTAGTATTTTGGGCGTTTAACGCCAGGATGGCACAGGAGGGGAGATTTTGTTTTTTTAATTCAAATCTTTTTCAAATCATATCTTTTTCAAAATCAAATCCTTTCCATTTTTCTCTCACTATTTTCGAAAATCCTTGCTACAATTAATGATTTGATTCAAAAATTTTAAGTTGTTACTTGCCTATTAAGAAAGGTTCAATATTTGAATTCTAGAATCATATCTTTTAATTTCTTGTTAGTCAAGCAATCAACTTTAATTTCAAAAATCAAATCTTTTTAATCTCCAATTCAAATCCTTTTCAAAATAAATTTCAATCATATCTTTTTCAAAACTCAATTTCAAAATCTTTTCTAACTTCTTATCTTTTCAAAATTGATTTTCAAATCTTTTCAAATTAACTACTTCACTTTTTGTTTGGTTTTAAAAGTTTTCTATTTCAATCATATCTTTTTCAAAACCACCTAACTACTTTTCTCTTTAATTTTCGAATTCTAACCACTTTCTCACTTTTAATTTTCGAAAACCATCATCCATTTTTTCAAAATTCTTTTTAATTATTTTAAAACTTTTTTAATTTTGTTTTCAAAAATTATTTTCCCTCTTCACCTTATTCTATTTAAGGACTAACACTCCTCCTCAATTAGCAATTTGGACTCTCTCCTTCATCATAAGTTCGAATTCTCCTCTCTACCTCATCCTTCCATTCTTCTTTTTCTCTGACACATTAAGGAATCTCTATACTGTGACATAGAGGATTCCATACTTTCTTTGTCTTTTTCTCTATCACATGAGCAGGAACAAAGATAAAGGCATTCTTGTTGAAGCTAATCCTGAACCTGAAAGGACCTTGAAGAGAAAGCTAAGAGAAGCTAAAGTACAACTCTCTGGAGAGGACCTAACAGAAATTTTCAAAAAGGAAGCAGACAAAACAAACATGGCCGAACCCAACAACAATGGTGGAGTGGTGCACGAAATTGTGATCTCAGGCAACGGCGCCAGAAACTCTGTACGCACGTCTTAATAAATCGTTTTTCATTCACAACTTCGATACAACTAACCAGCAAGTGCACTGGGTCGTCCAAGTAATAAACCTTACGTGAGTAAAGGTCGATCCCACGGAGATTGTTGGTATGAAGCAAGCTATGGTCACCTTGTAAATCTCAGTCAGGCGGATATAAAATAGTTATGGAGTTTTCGAACATAAATAATAAATAGAAAATAAGGATAGAAATACTTATGTAATTCATTGGTTAGAATTTCAGATAAGCGTATAGAGATGCATTCATTCCTCTGAACCTCTGCTTTCCTGATGTCTTCATCCAATCAGTCTTACTCCTTTCCATGGCTGGCTTTATGTAAGGACATCACCGTTGTCAATGACTACTTTTTATCCTCTCTGGAAAATAGTCCGATGCACTATCACTACATGGCTAATCGTCTGGAGGCATCACCCTTGTCAATGGCTGCATCCCATCCTCTTGTGAAAATGGTCCAAATGCTCTGTCACAGCACGGCTAATCATCTGAGGTTCTCGATCATACTGGAATAGGATTCACCCTCCTTTTGCCTCTGTCACTACGCCCAGCACTCGCGAGTTTGAAGTTCGTCACAGTCATTCAATCCCAGAGTCCTACTCGGAATACCACCGACAAGGTTTAGACTTTCCAGACTCTCATGAATGCCGCCATCAATCTAGCTTATACCACGAAGATTCTGATTAAGAGATCCAAGAGATACTCATTCAATCTAAGTTGGAACGGAAGTGGTTGTCAGGCACGCGTTCGTGGGGGAATGATGATGATTGTCACATTCATCACATTCAGGTTGAAGTGCGAATGAATATTTTAGAAGCGGAATAAGTTAAATTGAATAGAAAAACAGTAGTACTTTGCATTAATCTTTGAGGAACAGCAGAGCTCCACACCTTAATCTATAGAGTGCAGAAACTCTACCGTATGAAAATACATAAGTGATAATGGTTCAGGCATGGCCGAATGACCAGCCCCCATGAAAGTCTAAGATGGCATAAAACTGATCAAAGATGATGTCTAATACAATAGTAAAAAGTCGTATTTATAATAAACTAGTTACTAGGGTTTACAGAAGTAAGTAATTGATGCATAAATCCACTTCCGGGGCCCACTTGGTGTGTGCCTGGGCTGAGCTTGAATGTTACACGTGTAGAGGTCAATCTTGGAGTTGAACGCCAGTTTGTAATGTATTTCTGGCGTTCAACTCTGGCTTGTGATGTGTTTCTGGCGTTTAACTCCAGACAGCAGCGTAGAACTGGCGTTCAACGCCCTTTTTACGTCATCTAAACTCGGCCAAAGTACAGACTATTATATATTGCTGGAAAGCCCTAGATGTCTACTTTCCAACGCAATTAAAAGCGCGCCATTTTAAGTTCTGTAGCTCCAGAAAATCCACTTTGAGTGCAGGGAGGTCAGAATCCAACAGCATCAGCAGTCCTTCTTCAACCTCTGAATCTGATTTTTGCTCAAGTCCCTCAATTTCAGCCAGAAAATACCTGAAATCATAGAAAAACACACAAACTCATAGTAAAGTCCAGCAATGTGAATTTAACATAAAAACTAATGAAAACATCCCTAAAAGTAACTAGATTCTACTAAAAACATACTAAAAACAATGCCAAAAAGCGTATAAATTATCCGCTCATCACAACACCAAACTTAAATTGTTGCTTGTCCCCAAGCAACTGAAAATCAAATAGGATAAAAAGAAGAGAATATACTATAAATTCCAAACTATCAATGAAACATAGCTCCAATTAAATGAGCGGGACTTGTAGCTTTTTGCCTCTTGAATAGTTTTGGCATCTTACTTTATCCATTGAAGTTCAGAATGATTGGCATCTATAGGAACTCAGAGTTCAGATAGTGTTATTGATTCTCCTAGTTCAGTATGATGATTCTTGAACACAGCTATTTTATGAGTCTTGGCCGTGGCCCTAAGCACTTTGTTTTCCAGTATTACCACCGGATACATAAATGCCACAGACACATAATTGGGTGAACCTTTTCAGATTGTGACTCAGCTTTGCTAAAGTCCCCAATTAGAGGTGTCCAGGGTTCTTAAGCACACTCTATTTTTGCTTTGGACCTTGATTTTAACCGCTCAGTCTCAAGTTTTCACTTGACACCTTCACGCCACAAGCACATGGTTAAGGATAGCTTGGTTTAGCCGCTTAGGGCAGGATTTTATTCCTTTAGGCCCTCCTATCCACTGATGCTCAAAGCCTTGGGATCCTTTGTATTTACCCTTGCCTTTTGGTTTTAACGGTTATTGGCTTTTTGCTCTTACCTCTTGGTTTTAAGAGCTTTTGGCTTTTTCTGCTTGCTTTTTCTCTTTTTTTTTTCTTTCTATTTTTTTGCTATTTTTTTTCCTGCAAGCTTTGTTCTTTGCTGCTTTTTCTTGCTTCAAGAATCATTTTTATGATTTTTCAGATTATCAAATAACATGTATCCTTATCATCATTCTTTCAAGAGCCAACATATTTAACATTCTTAAACAACAACTTCAAAAGACATATGCACTGTTCAAGCATTTATTCAGAAAACAAGAAGCATTGTCACCACATCAATATAATTAAACTAAGTTCAAGGATAAATTCGAAACTCATGTACTTCTTGTTCTTTTGAATTAAAACAGTTTTCATTTAAGAGAGGTGATGGATTCATAGGACATTCATAACTTTAAGACAAAGTTACTAAATACTAATGATCATGTAATGAAGACACAAACATGGATAAGCACTTAACATAGAGAAAACGAAAAACAGAGAATGTAAGAACAAGGAATGAGTCCACCTTAGTGATGGTGGCGTTTCCTTCTTGAGGAACCAATGATGTCCTTGAGCTCTTCTATGTCTCTTCCTTGTCTTTGTTGCTCCTCCCTCATTGCTTTTTGATCTTCTCTTATTTCATGAAGGATGATGGAGTGCTCTTGATGTTCCACCCTTAATTGTCCCATGTTGGAACTTAATTCACCTAGGGAGGTGTTGATTTGCTCCCAATAGTTTTGTGGAGGAAAATGCATTTGAGGCATCTCCGGGATCTCATGGTGATGAGTTTCATGCGTCTCTTGAGATCCATGAATGGGCTCTCTTGCTTGCTCCATCCTTTTCTTAGTGATGGGCTTCTCTTCCTCAATGGAAATGTCTCCTTCTATGAAAGCTCCAGCTGAGTAACATAGATGGCAAATAAGATGAGGAAAAGCTAGCCTTGCCCCAGGAGAGGGCTTTTCAGCTATTTTGTAGAGTTCAAGGGAGATGACTTCATGAACTTCTACTTCTTCTCCAATCATGATGCTATGGATCATGATGGCCCGATCCACAGTAACTTCAGATCGGTTGCTAGTGGGGATGATGGAGCGTTGGATGAACTCCAACCATCCTCTAGCCACAGGCTTGAGGTCCAGTCTTCTTAATTGAACCGGCTTGCCTTTGGAGTCAATCTTCCATTGAGCTCCTTCCACACACATGTCCATGAGGACTTGGTCCAACCTTTGATTAAAGTTGACCCTTCTAGTGTAGGGGCGTGCATCTCCTTGCATCATAGGCAAGTTAAACGCCAACCTCACATTTTTCGGACTAAAATCTAAGTATTTCCCCCGAACCATTGTAATATAATTCTTTGGGTTTGGGTTCTTACTTTGATCATGGTTCCTAGTGATCCATGCATTGGCATAGAACTCTTGAACCATTAGGATGCCGACTTGTTGGATGGGGTTTGTTAGAACTTCCCAACCTCTTCTTTGGATTTCATGTCGGATCTCCGGATACTCATTCTTCTTGAGCTTGAAAGGGACCTCGGGGATCACCTTCTTCTTGACCACAACATCATAGAAGTGGTCTTGATGAGCTTTGGAGATGAATCTTTCCATCTCCCATGACTCGGAGGTGGAAGCTTTTGTCTTCCCTTTCCCTTTTCTAGAGGATTCTCCGGTCTTGGGTGCCATCAATGGTAATGGAAAAACAAAAAGCTTATGTTTTTACCACACCAAACTTAGAATATTTCTCGCCCTCGAGCAAGAGAAGAAAGAATAGATGAAGAAGAAGAAGAAAATATGGAGGAGAGGGGGAAGGGTGTATTCGGCCAAGAAGGGGAAGAGAGGGTTGTATTGTGTGAAAATAAAGAAGAATGGAGGGCTTTATATAGGGAAGGGAGGGGGGGTAAGGTTCGGCCATAAGGGTGGGTTTTGGGTGGGAAATTGATTTTGAATTTTGAAGGTAGGTGGGGTTTATGAGGTAGGTTTATGGGGAAGAGTGGATGGATGTGAGTGGTGAAGTGGTTATAGGGAAGAGAGATTGAGGTGATTGGTGAAGAGTTTTGGGAAAGAGTGTTTATGGGATTGTGTGAAAGAGGTGTGAGAAGAAGTGAGTGGAGGTAGGTAGGGATCCTGTGGGGTCCACAGATCCTGAGGTGTTCAAGGATTTACAACCTTGCACTAAATTAGGCATGCAAAATGCCCTTGCACACAACTCTGGGCGTTCAGCGCCAGATTGATGCTTGTTCTGGGCGTTGAACGCCCATTTGTTGCCCATTTCTGGCGTTGAACGCCAGAACCATGCTTGTTCTGGGCGTTCAGCGCCAGCTCTTCTCCAGGGTGCAATTCTGGCGTTCAAACGCCCAGATGCTGCCCATTTTGGGCGTTCAGCGCCAGAACCATGCTCTGTTCTGGCATTGAACGCCAGCCAGATGCTTCTTACTGGCGTTTAAACGCCAGTAAGGTCTTCCTCCAGGGTGTGATTTTTCTTCTGCTGTTTTTTATTCTGTTTTCAATTTTTATATTTATTTTGTGACTCCACATGATCATGAACCGAATAAAACATGAAAAAACAAGAAAAATAAAATTAGATAAATAAAAATTGGGTTATCTCCCAACAAGCGCTTCTTTAATGTCAATAGCTTGACAGTGGGCTCTCATGGAGCCTCACAGATGTTCAGAGCATTGTTGAGACTTCCCAACACCAAACTTAGAGTTTGGATATGGGAGTTCAACACCAAAGTTAGAGTTTGGTTGTGGCCTCCCAATACCAAACTTAGAGTTTGACTGTGGGGGCTCTGGTTGACTCTGTTTTGAGAGAAGCTTACTGTGCCTCTTTTCCATGTTTACAGAAGGGTAACCTTGAGTTGTAAACACAAGGGAGTCCTCATTCAATTGAAGGACTAATTCACCTCTGTTAACATCAACCACAGCTCTTGCTATGGCTAGGAAAAGTCTGCCAAGGATGATGGATTCATCCTCATCCTTCCCAGTATCAAGGATTATGAAATTATCAGGGATGTAAAGGCCTTCAACCTTTACTAACACGTCCTCTACTTGTCCATAAGCCTGTTTTCTTGAATTGTCTGCCATCTCTAATGAGATTTTAGTAGCTTGCACCCCAAAGATTCCCAGTTTCTCTATTACAGAGAGGGGCATGAGGTTTATCCCTGAACCAAGGTCACACAGAGCCTTTTCAAAGATCATGTTGCCTATGGTACAAGGTATTACGAACTTTCTAGGATCCTGTTTCTTCTGAGGCAATGTTAGTTGATCCAGATCACTTAGTTCATTGGTGAACAAGGGAGGTTCATCCTCCTAAGTCTCAATACCAAATAATTTGGCATTCAGCTTCATGATTGCACTAAGGTACTTGGTAACTTGCTCTTCAGTAACATCCTCATTCTCTTCAGAAGATGAATACTCGTCAGAGCTCATGAAGGGCATAAGGAGGTTCAATGGAATCTCTATGGTCTCTAGATGAGTCTCAGATTCCTTTGGTTCCTCAAAGGGAAACTCCTTATTGATCACTGGACGTCCCAGGAGGTCTTCCTCACTGGGATTTACATCCTCCCCTTCCTCTCCAGGTTCAGCCGTGTTGACTATGTCAATGGCCTTGCACTCTCCTTTTGGATTTTCTTCTGTATTGCTTGGGAGAGTACTAGGAGGGATTTCAGTGATCCTTTTACTCAGCTGGCCCACTTGTACCTCTAAATTTCTAATGGAGGACCTTGTTCGTTCATGAAACTTACAGTGGCCTTAGATAGAGCAGAGACTAAGTTTGCTAAATTAGAGGTATTTTGTTCAGAGTTCTCCGTCTGTTGCTGAGTGGATGATGGAGAAGGTTTACTATTGTTAAACCTATTTCTTCCACCATTATTAAAGCCTTGTTGAGGCTTTTGTTGATCCTTCCATGAGAGATTTGGGTGATTTCTCCATGAGGGGTTATAGGTGTTTCCATTAGGTTCACCCATGTAATTCACCTCTGCTATTGCAAGGTTTTCAGGATCATAAGCTTCTTCTTCAGAAGATGCCTCTTGAGTACTATTGGATGCAGCTTACATTCCATTCAGACTCTGAGAAATCATATTGACTTGCTGAGTCAATATTTTATTCTGAGCCAGTATGGCATTCAGAGTATCAATTTCAAGAACTCCCTTCTTCATAGGCGTCTCATTACTCACAGGATTCCTCTCAGAAGTGTACATGAACTAGTTATTAGCAACCATGTCAATGAGTTCTTGAGCTTCTGCAGGTGTTTTCTTTAGGTGAATGGATCCACCTGCAGAAGTATCCACTGACATTTTAGCCAATTCAGATAGACCATCATAGAATATATCCAGGATGGTCCATTCTGAAAGCATGTCAGAAGGACACTTTTTGGTTAGTTCTTTGTATCTCTCCCAAGCTTCATAGAGGAATTCACCTTCTTTCTGTCTGAAGGTTTGAACATCCACTCTAAGCTTACTCAGCTTTTGAGGAGGAAAGAACTTGGCTAAGAAAGCCTTGGCTAGCTTATCCCAAGAGTTCAGGCTATCTTTGGGTTGAGAGTCTAACCATATTCTAGCTCTGTCTCTCACAGTAAAAGGGAAAAGCATGAGCCTGTAGACTTCAGGATCTACTCCATTAGTCTTAACAGTATCACAGATCTGCAAGAATTCAGTTAAGAACTGAAAAGGATCTTCAGATGGAAGTCCATGAAACTTGCAGTTCTGCTGCATCAGAGAAATTAATTGAGGTTTCAGCTCAAAATTGTTTGCTCCAATGGCAGGAATAGACATGCTTCTTCCAGGTAAATTGGAATTAGGTGCAGTAAAGTCACCAAGCATCCTCCTTGCATTATTATTATTTTCGGCTGCCATCTCCTCTTTCTGTTCGAAAGTTTCTGAAAGGTGCTTGCTGGATTGTTGTAATTTAGCTTCTCTTAGTTTCCTCTTCAGAGTCCTTTCAGGTTCTGAATCTGCTTTAACAAGAATGTTCTTGTCCTTGCTCCTGCTCATATGAAAAAGAGGGAGAGAAAAATAATAATAGGGATCCTTTTTACCACAGGTATAGAGGTTCCCCTGTGTGAGTAGAAGAAGAAAAGAATGTAATCTAAAGAAAGAAACACAAGGGTAAGGAGAGCAGAGATGTGGGATGAAGAGAGGTGTTAGTAGATGAATAAATAAATAAAAGGAGATGAGAGAGAAGGAGAATTTTCGAAAATTATTTTTGAAAAAGAGTTAGTAATTTTCGAAAATAGTTTTTAAAAAAGGTTAGTAATTTTTCGAAAATTAAAATCAAAAATTAAAATAATTAGTTAATTAAAAAGAAATTTTGAAAAAAAGGGAAGATATTTTCGAAAATTAGAGAGAGAGGGAGTTTGTTAGGTAGTTTTGAAAAAGATAAGAAACAAACAAAAAGTTAGTTAGTTAGTTGAAACAAATTTGAAAATCAATTTTGAAAAGATAAGAAGATAAGAAGTTAGAAAGGATATTTTAAAATCAAATTTTGAAAAAGATAAGATAAAGAGATATTTTTGAAAAGATATGATTGAAATTAGTTTTGAAAAAGATTTGATTTTTAAAATCACAATTAATGACTTGATTCACAAGAAATCACAAGATATGATTCTAGAACTCAAAGTTTGAATCTTTCTTAACAAGCAAGTAACAAACTTGAAATTTTTGAATCAAAACATTAATTGATGATGTTATTTTCGAAAATATGATGTAAAATTAAGAAAAATATTTTTGAAAAATATTTTTTTTGAAATTTTCGAAAATAGATAAGAAAAATGAAAAAGATTTGATTTTTGAAAAAGATTTTGAAAAAGATAAGATTTTTAAATTGAAAATTTGATTTGACTCATAAAAACAACTAGATTTTAAAAATTTTTGAAAAAGTCAAATCTAATTTTCGAAATTTTAAGAGAGAAAAAGGGAAAGATATTTTTTTTTTTGGTTTTTGAATTTTTAATGATGAGAGGGAAAAACATGAAAAAGACTCAATGCATGAAAATTTTGGATCAAAACAATGAATGCATGCAAGAATGCTATGAATGTCAAGATGAACACCAAGAACACTTTGAATGTCAAGATGAACATCAAGAACTTATTTTTGAAAAATTTTTAATGCAAAAAAAATATGCAAGACACCAAACTTAAAAATTTTTCATGTATAGACACTATGAATGCAAGAATGCATATGAAAAACAAGAAAAGACACAAAACATGAAAACATCAAGATCAAACAAGAAGACTTACCAAGAACAACTTGAAGATCATGAAGAACACTATGAATGCATGAATTTTTCGAAAAATGCAAGATGAGTATGCAATTGACACCAAACTTTCATCTTGACTCAAGACTCAAACAAGAAACATGAAATATTTTTTATTTTTATGATTTTTTTTATTTTTTTGGATTTTTGTATATTTTTTTCGAAAAAACATATAGGAAAAAGAAAATAAGGATTTCAAAATTTTTTTTAATATGAATTCCAGGAATCTTGTATTCTTAGTATAAAGCTCCAATCCGAGGGTTAGGCATGGCTTAATAGCCAGCCAAGCTTTAGTATGTTACTCAGACATGCCACGGCTGACATTCCAATTAACTTGCCTCTATGCTGATGGTTGGAAGCCCCTATCCAAAAGAATTAGACATGGCTTTACAGCCAGCCAGGCTTCAACATGCTTCATGAAACTCTAGAGTTCATTCTTAAAAATTCTGAAGAAAAATATACTTTTGAAAAGATTTAATTTTTTTTTTCGAAAATAGATGAGAAATTTTTGAAAGGTTTTTGAAAATTTTTTGAAAATAAAACAAAAAGAAAATTACCTAATCTGAGCAACAAGATGAACCGTCAATTGTTCAAACTCGAACAATCCCCGGCAACGACGCCAAAAACATGGTGCACGAAATTGTGATCTCAGGCAACGGCGCCAGAAACTCTGTACGCACGTCTTAATAAATCGTTTTTCATTCACAACTTCGATACAACTAACCAGCAAGTGCACTGGGTCGTCCAAGTAATAAACCTTACGTGAGTAAAGGTCGATCCCACGGAGATTGTTGGTATGAAGCAAGCTATGGTCACCTTGTAAATCTCAGTCAGGCGGATATAAAATAGTTATGGAGTTTTCGAACATAAATAATAAATAGAAAATAAGGATAGAAATACTTATGTAATTCATTGGTTAGAATTTCAGATAAGCGTATAGAGATGCATTCATTCCTCTGAACCTCTGCTTTTCTGCTGTCTTCATCCAATCAGTCTTGCTCCTTTCCATGGCTGGCTTTATGTAAGGACATCACCGTTGTCAATGGCTACTTTTTTTCCTCTCTGGAAAATGGTCCGATGCGCTGTCACTGCATGGCTAATCGTCTGGAGGCATCACCCTTGTCAATGGCTGCATCCCATCCTCTTGTGAAAATGGTCCAAATGCTCTGTCACAGCACGGCTAATCATCTGAGGTTCTCGATCATATTGGAATAGGATTCACCCTCCTTTTGCGTCTGTCACTATGCCCAGCACTCGCGAGTTTGAAGTTCATCACAGTCATTCATTCCCAGAGTCCTACTCGGAATACCACAGACAAGGTTTAGACTTTCCGGACTCTCATGAATTCTGCCATCAATCTAGCTTATACCACGAAGATTCTGATTAAGAGATCCAAGAGATACTCATTCGATCTAAGGTGGAACGGAAGTGGTTGTCAGGCACGCGTTCGTGGGGGAATGATGATGATTGTCACGTTCATCACATTCAGGTTGAAGTGCGAATGAATATCTTAGAAGCGGAATAAGTTGAATTGAATAGAAAAACACTTGTACTTTGCATTAATCTTTGAGGAACAGCAGAGCTCCACACTTTAATCTATGGAGTGCAGAAACTCTACCGTATGAAAATACATAAGTGATAATGGTTCAGGCATGGGCGAATGGCCAGCCCCTATGAAAGTCTAAGATGGCATAAAACTGATCAAAGATGATGTCTAATACAATAGTAAAAAGTCCTATTTATAATAAACTAGTTACTAGGGTTTACAGAAGTAAGTAATTGATGCATAAATCTACTTCTGAGGCCCACTTGGTGTGTTCTTAGGCTGAGTTTGAATGTTACACGTGTAGAGGTCAATCTTGGAGTTGAACGCCAGTTTATAAACGTATTTCTGGCGTTCAACTCTGGCTTGTGACGTGTTTCTGGCGTTTAACTCCAGACAGCAGCGTAGAACTGGCGTTCAACGCCCTTTTACGTCATCTAAACGTAGCCAAAGTATGGACTATTATATATTACTGGAAAGCCCTGGATGTCTACTTTCCAATGCAATTAGAAGCGCGCCAGTTTGAGTTCTGTAGCTCCAGAAAATTCACTTTGAGTGCAGGGAGGTTAGAATCCAACAGCATCAGCAGTCCTTCTTCAACCTCTGAATCTGATTTTTGCTCAAGTCCCTCAATTTCAGCCAGAAAATACCTGAAATCACAGAAAAACACACAAACTCATAGTAAAGTCCAAAAATGTGAATTTAACATAAAAACTAAAGAAAACATCCCTAAAAGTAACTAGATTTTACTAAAAACATACTAAAAACAATGCCAAAAAGCGTATAAATTATCCGCTCATCATGGAGATGCAAGGAAGATGCTTGGTTACTTTATTGCACCCTCTTCTGACTTCTGTGGAAGGAGCATCTCAATTCCTGCAATTGGAGCAAACAACTTTGAGCTTAAGCCTCAATTAGTTTCTCTAATGCAGCAGAATTGCAAGTATCATGGACTTCCATTGGAAGATCCTCATCAATTTTTAGCTGAGTTCTTGTAAATCTGTGACACTATTAAGACTCATGGGGTTGACCCTGAGGTCTACAAACTTATGCTTTTCCCTTTTGCTGTATGAGACAGAGCTAGGACATGCTTAGACTCACAACCTAAAGAAAGCCTGAACTCTTGGGAAATGCTGGTCAATGCCTTCTTGGCAAAGTTCTTTCCACCTTAAAAATTGAGTAAGCTTAGAGTGGAAGTCCAAACCTTCAGATAGAAGGAAGGTGAATCCCTCTATGAAGCTTGGGAAAGATACAAGAAATTGATCAGAAGGTGTCCTTCTGGCATACTTTTAAAATGGAGTATCATATGCATATTCTATGATGGTCTGTCTGAATTGTCCAAGATGTCATTAGACAACTCTGCTGGAGGATCTCTTTATCTGAAGAAGACGCCTGAAGAAGCCCAGGAACTCATTGAAATGGTTACAAATAACCAATTCATGTACACTTCTGAAAGGAATTCTGTGAATAATGGGACAACTCAAAAGAAAGGCGTTCTTGAGATTGATACTCTGAATGCGATATTGGCTCAGAATAAAATATTGACTCAGCAAGTCAATATGATTTCTCAGAGTCTGTCTGGAATGCAAGCTGCAACAGGCAGTACTAAAGAAGCATCTTCTGAAGAAGAAGTTTATGATCCTGAGAACCCTGCAATGGCAGAGGTGAATTACATGGGAGAACCTTATGAAAACACCTATAATCCTTCATGGAGAAATCATCCTAACCTCTCATGGAATGATCAACAGAAGCCTAATCAAGGCTTCAATAATAATAATGGTGGAAGAAACAGGTTTAGCAACAGCAAACCTTTTCCATTATCTTCTCAACAACAGATAGAGAATTCAGAACAGATCCATTCTGGCCTGGCAACCATAGTCTCTGATCTATCCAAGACCATACTAAGTTTCATGAATGAAACAAGGTCCTCCATTAGAAATTTGGAGGCACATGTGGGTCAGCTGAGTAAGAAGATTACTGAAATTCCTCCCAGTACTCTCCCAAGCAATACAGAAGAAAATCCCAAGAGAGAGTGCAAGGCCATAACCATGACCAACATGGCCGAACCTGGAGAGAGTGAGGAGGACGTGAGTCCCAGTGAGAAAAGCCTCATGGGACGTCCTCTGGACAGAAAGGAGTTTCCCTTTGAGGAACCAAAGGAATCTGAGGCTCATACAGAGACCATAGAGATTCTATTGAACTTCCTTCTGCCATTCATGAGCTCTGATGAATATTCTTCGTCTAAAGAGGATGAAGACATCACTGAAGAGCAAGTTGCTAAATATCTAGGAGCAATCATGAAGCTGAATGCCAAGTTATTTGGTACTGAGACTTGGGAAGATGAAACCCCCTTGTTCACCAATGAACTGAATACATTAATGAGGCAGATTACCTCAGAAGAAACCGGATCCCGAAAAATTCTTCATACCTTGTACCATAGGTACCATAACCTTTGAGAAGGCTCTATGTGACCTGGGGTCAGGGATAAACCTCATGCCACTCTCTGTAATGGAGAAACTGGGAATCTTTGAGATACAAGTTGCAAGAATCTCACTAGAGATGGCAGACAAATCAATGAAACAGGCTTATGGACTAGTAGAAGACGTCCTAGTGAAGGTTGAAGGCCTTTACACCCCTCCTGATTTAATAATCCTAGACACTGGGAAGGATGAGAATGAATCCATCATCCTTGGCAGACCCTTCCTAGCCACAGCAAAAGCTGTGATTGATGTTGACAGAGGAGAGTTGGTCCTTAAGTTGAATGAAGACTACCTTGTATTCAAGACTCAAGGTTCTCCTTCTGTAACCATGGAGAGGAAGCATGAAAAGCTTCTCTCAATACAAAGTCAAACAAATCCCCCACATTCAAACTCTAAGTTTGGTGTTGGGAGGCCACAACCAAACTCTCAGTTTGGTGTTGAGAGGCCACAACCAAACTCTAAGTTTGGTGTTGAGAGGCCCCAACCCTGCTCTGATTATCTGTGAGGCTCCATGAGAGCTCACTGTCAAGCTATTGACATTAAAGAAGTGCTTATTGGGAGGCAACCCAATGTTATTTAATTATATCTATTTATTTTCCATTGTTATTTTATGCTTTCTTTAGGTTGATGATCATGGAAAGTCATAAAAACAACTGAAAAATAAAAAATAGAATGAAAAACAACATTAAAAACAGCTCACTCTGGAGGAAGAGCTTACTGGCGTTTAGTAGCAGAATGGGCGTTAAACGCCCAGTCTGGCACCATTCTGGACATTTAACGCCAGAAATGGGCATCAAACTGGCGTTTAACACCAGAAATAGGCACCAGACTAGCGTTTAACGCCAGAACAGGGCACCAAGTTGGCGTTAAACGCCAAGAAAGGGAAAAAAGCTGGCGTTAAACACCAAAAACAAGTAGCAATCTGGCGTTTAACGCCAGAATTGCACTCTAATGGCGTCTTGCACGCCTAAATAGAGCAAGGATGTTAAAGTCCTTGACTCTTCAGGATCTGTGGACCCCACAGGATCCCCACCTACCCCACCTCTTCTTCTCTCCTCTTCACACCTTTCCATAACACTCTTCCCCAAATACCCTTCACCAATCACCTCATTCACTTTTCCCCAAAACACCACCTACCTTCAAATTCAAAACTCTTTTTCCCTCCTAAACCCAACCCCAAATACAGGAACTAAGCCTCCCCCACTCCTATATATAACCTTCATCACTCCTTCAATTTTACAAATCACAAACACCTTATACCCCCTTGGCTGAACTCACCCTCACCCTCCATCTCCTCCATCTTCTTCTTCTTCTCCTTCATTCTCTCTTCTTTGCTCGAGGACGAGCAAACACTTTAAGTTTGGTGTGGTAAAAGCATTTCTTTTTGTTTTTTCATAACCATTTATGGCACCTAAGGCCGGAGAAACCTCTAGAAAGAGGAAAGGGAAGGCAAAAGCTTCTACCTCCGAGTCATGGGAGATGGAGAGATTCATCTCAAAGGTCCATCAAGACCACTTCTATGAAGTTGTAGACAAGAAGAAGGTGATCCCTAAGGTCCCTTTCAAGCTCAAAAAGAGTGAGTATCCAGAGATCCGACATGAGATTAGAAGAAGAGGATGGGAAGTTCTCTCCAATCCTATTTAACAAGTCAGAATCTTAATGGTTCAAGAGTTCTATGCAAATACATGGATCACTAGGAACCATGATCAAAGTATGAACCCGAATCCAAAGAATTGGCTTACAATGGTTCGGGGGAAATACTTAGATTTTAGTCCGAAAAATGTAAGGTTGGCATTCAAGTTGCCAATGATGCAAGAAAACGCATGCCCCTACACTAGAAGGGTCAACTTTGATGAAAGGTTGGACCAAGTCCTCATGGACATATGTGTGGAAGGAGCTCAATGGAAAAGTGACTCAAGAGGCAAACTGGTTCAATTGAGAAGACCGGACCTTAAGCCTGTAGCTAGTGGATGGTTGGAGTTCATCCAACGCTCTATTATTCCTACTAGCAACCGATCCGAAGTAACTGTGGATCGGGCCATCATGATCCATAGTATCATGATTAGGGAGGAAGTAAAAGTTCATGAGATTATACCTCAAGAACTCTACAAGGTAGGTGACAAGTCCTCCACTTTGGCAAGGTTAGCCTTTCCGCACCTCATTTGTCACCTCTGCAATTTGGCTGGGATTGTCATAGAGGGAGACATCCTCATTGAAGAGGATAAGCCCATCACTAAAAAGAGGATGGAGCAAACAAGAGAGCCTACTCATGGACCTCAACAAGAGCATGAGGAAATTCCTCATCATGAAATCCCTGAGATGCCTCAAGGGATGCACTCTCCTCCACAAAACTATTGGGAGCAAATTAACACCTCCCTAGGAGAAATAAGTTCCAACATGGGACAACTAAGGGTGGAGCACCAAGAGCACTCCATCATTCTCCATGAGATTAGAGAAGATCAAAGAGCTATGAGGGAGGAGCAACAAAGGCAAGAAAGAGACATAGAGGAGCTCAAAAGCACCATTGGTTCTTCAAGAGTAAGAAGACGCCACCCTTACTAAGGTGGACCCATTCCTTAATCTCCTTGTCTATTTATTTTTTTTCTCTGTTTTCGTTCTCTATGCTTTATGTTTATTTATGTTTGTGTCTTTATTACATGATCATTAGTGTCTAGTGTCTATGCCTAAAAGCTATGAATGTCCTATGAATCCATCACCTTTCTTAAATAAAAAAATGTTCTAAATGCAAAAGAACAAGAAGTACATGAATTTCGAATTTATCCTTGAGATTAGTTTAATTATTTTGATGTGGTGATAATACTTTCTGCTTTCTGAATGAATGCTTGAACAGTGCATATTTTTTATAGTGAAGTTTATGAATGTTAAAATTGTTAGCTCTTGAAAGAATAATGAAAAAGGAGAAATGTTCTTGATATCTGAAAAATCATAAAATTGATTCTTGAAGCAAGAAAAAGCAGTGAAAAATAAGGCTTGCGAAAAAAATGGCAAAAATAAAAGAAAAAAAGAACGAAAAAGAAAAAAAGCAAGCAGAAAAAGCCAAGAGCCTTTTAAACCAAAAGGCAAGAGCAAAAAGCCAGTAACCCTTTAAACTAAAAGGCAAGGGTAAAAAGGATCTAAGGCTTTGAGCATTAATGGATAGGAGGGCCCAAAGGAATAAAATCCTAGCCTAAGCGGCTAAACCAAGCTGTCCCTAACCATGTGCTTGTGGCGTGAAGGTGTCAAGTGAAAAGCTTGAGACTGGGCGGTCAAAGTCGTGATCCAAAGCAAAAAGAGCGTGCTTAAGAACCCTGGACACCTCTAATTGGGGACTCTAGCAAAGCTGAGTCACAATCTGAAAAGGTTCACCCAGTTATATGTCTGTGGCATTTATGTATCCGGTGGCAAATTAGGAGAATCAAGAACACTATTTAAATTCTGAGTTCCTATAGATGCCAATCATTCTGAACTTCAAAGGATAAAGTGAGATGCCAAAACTGTTCAGAGGCAAAAAGCTACTAGTCCCGCTCATCTAATTGGAGCTAAGTTTCATTGATATTTTGGAATTTATAGTATATTCTCTTCTTTTTATCCTATTTGATTTTCAGTTTCTTGGGGACAAGCAACAATATAAGTTTGGTGGTATGATGAGCGGATAATTTATACGCTTTTTGGCATTGTTTTTAGGTAGTTTTTAATAGGATCTAGCTACTTTTTAGTTTATTTTTATTAGTTTTCAAGCAAAATTCACATTTCTAGACTTTACTATGAGTTTGTGTGATTTTCTGTGATTTCAGGTATTTTCTGGCTGAAATTGAGGGACCTGAGCAAAAATCTGATTTAGAGGCTGAAAAAGGACAGCAGATGCTGTTGGATTCTGACCTCCCTACACTCGAAATAGATTTTTTGGAGTTACAGAAACCCAATTGGAGTGCTCTCAATTGAGTTGGAAAGTAGACATCCTGGGCTTTCCAGAAATATATAATAGTCTATACTTTGCTTGAGTTTTGATAACACAAACTGGCGTTTGAACGCCCACTTTCTACCCTATTCTGGCATTAAACGCCAGAACTGGCATAAAAGCTGGAGTTAAACGCCCAAACTGGCACCAAAGCTGGTGTTTAACTCCAAGAAGAGTCTCTACACGTGAAAGCTTCAATTTTCAGCCCAAGCACACACCAAGTGTGCCCCAGAAGTAGATTTATGCACTATCTGCACTTAGTTACTCATTTTCTGTAAACCCTAGTGACTAGTTTAGTATAAAAAATACTTTTAGTGATTTATTTCTTATCTTTCATCTTTAGACAATTTTGGGAATCTATCTTTTCATCTTTGATCACGTTTTGGGGGCTGGCCATTCGGCCATGCCTGGACCATTATCACTTATGTATTTTCAACGGTGGAGTTTCTACACCCCATAGATTAAGGTGTGGAGCTCTGCTGTTCCTCATGAATTAATGCAAAGTACTATTGTTTTTCTATTCAACTCAAGCTTATTCTTATTCTAAGATATTCATTCACACACAAGAACATGATGAATGTGATGATCAAGTGACACTCATCACCATTCTCACTTATGAATGCGTGCCTGACAAACACTTCCGTTCTACACGAAAACAAGCTTGAATGCATATCTCTTGGATTCCTGTTCCATGCGTTTGATTGTCTCTCCTGAAAATAGAGCCTTCAATTCCTTGAGATCAGAGTCTTCGTGGTATAAGCTAGAATCAATTGGCAGCATTCTTGAGATCCGGAAAGTCTAAACCTTGTCTGTGGTATTCCGAGTAGGATCTGGGATGGGATGACTGTGACGAGCTTCAAACTCGCGAGTGTTGGGCGTAGTGACAGACGCAAAAGGATCAATTGATCCTATTCCAACATGAGTGAGAACTGATAGATGATTAGCCATGCGGTGACAGCGCATTTGGACCATTTTCACTGAGAGGACGGACGGTAGCCATTGACAACGGTGATCCCCCAACATACAGCTTGCCATGGAAAGGAGTATGAATGATTGAATGAAGACAGTAGGAAAGCAGAGATTCAGAAGCAACAAGCATCTCCATACGCTTATCTGAAATCCCACCAATGAATTACATAAGTATTTCTATCTTATTTTATATTTTATTTATATTTTAATTATCGAAATCTCATACCCATTTGAATCTGCCTGATTGAGATTTACAAGATGACTATAGCTTGCTTCAAGCCGACAATCTCCGTGGGATCGACTCTTACTCACATAAGGTATTACTTGGACGACCCAGTGCACTTGCTGGTTAGTTGTGCGGAGTTGTGAAAAAGAGTTGAGATTACGATTGTGCGTACCAAGTTTTTGGCACCGTTTCAGAGATCACAATTTCGTGCAGCACGCACCCCACCAAATTTTCATTTTGTGCGTGCACATGAATCTCTATGGGTACGCACACATGGTCATTTTTACTTTAAAAAAAAGTGTTTCGTGCATGCGCACAGACTTGTGCGCACGCACACATCTTGAGACCCCTTCTGCAGTAGCGCTCGCACGACCTGTGCATAGGAACGCCCCCAAATTTTGCTGGTGTGCGTACACACACACCTTTGTGCGTACGCACGGGTCACGGTCTGGGCAATAATGAAGAAGGGTGCCCTGTTGCGCCACTCCTCATCCCTTTTATTCTTTCCTTCTTTCTTCTTCTACCTCCAAAACCAGACTGCATGAAAGTTGATCTTATTGACTCATTGGTAGAAGAGATCAACATGGCTGAGAGTCTCGAATCAGAGTTGGAAGACATCTTTAAAGATGTTCAGCCTGATTTGGAGGATTCAGAGGAGATGAAAGAGCCTCTGAAATTTCCTCTGGAAGAGGAAAAACCTCTTAAACCCGAGCTCAAACCGTTACCACCATCCCTGAAATATGTATTTCTGGGAGAAAGTGACACTTTTCCAGTGATCATAAGCTCTGCTTTAAATCCACAGGAAGAGGAAGCACTTATTCAAGTGCTAAGGACACACAAGACAGCTCTTGGGTGGTCCATAGGTGACCTTAACGGCATAAGCCCAGCTAGATGCATGCACAAAATCTTATTGAAGGATAATGCTAAACCAGTGGTTCAACCATAGAGGCGGCTAAATCCAGCTATGAAGGAAGTGGTGCAGAAAGAGGTCACCAAATTACTAGAGGCTGGGATTATTTATCCTATTTCTGATAGCCCCTGGGTGAGCCCTGTCCAAGTCGTCCCAAAAAAGGGAGGCATGACAGTGATTCATAATGAAAAAAATGAACTGGTTCCTACAAGAATAGTTACAGGGTGGCGCATGTGTATTGACTACAGAAGGCTCAATACAGCCACCAGAAAGGATCATTTTCCTTTACCATTCATAGACCAGATGCTAGAAAGACTAGCAGGTCATGATTATTACTGCTTTTTGGACGGCTACTCAAGCTATAACCAGATTGCAGTAGATCCTCAGGATCAAGAGAAAACAACATTCACATGTCCATCTGGAGTGTTTGCTTATAGGAGGATGCCATTTGGGCTGTGTAATGCGCCTACAACCTTCCAGAGATGCATGCTCTCTATTTTCTCTGATATGGTGGAAAAATTTCTGGAAGTCTTCATGGATGACTTCTCAGTATATGGAGACTCATTCAGCTCCTGTCTTGATCACCTGAAACTTGTTTTGAAGAGATGCCAAGAGACCAACCTAGTTTTAAATTGGGAAAAATGTCACTTCATGGTAACTGAAGGGATTGTCCTTGGGCATAAAATCTCAAACAAGGGAATAGAGGTGGATCGAGCAAAAATAGAGGTAATTGAAAAATTACCACCACCTGCCAATGTTAAGGCAATCAGAAGCTTTCTGGGGCATGCAGGATTCTATAGGAGGTTTATAAAGGATTTTTCAAAAATCACAAAACCTCTAAGCAATCTGCTAGCTGCTGACACGCCATTTGTGTTTGACATAGAGTGCCTGCAGGCGTTTGAAACGCTGAAAGCTAAGCTGGTCACAGCACCAGTTATTTCTGCACCAGACTGGACATTACCATTTGAGCTAATGTGTGATGCCAGTGATCACGCCATTGGTGCAGTGTTGGGACAGATGCATGACAAGCTTCTGCACGTCATTTATTACGCTAGTCACGTTCTAAATGATGCCCAGAAAAATTACACAACCACAGAAAAAGAATTACTTGCAGTGGTTTACGCCATTGACAAGTTCAGATCATACTTAGTAGGATCAAAATTGATTGTGTATACTAATCATGCTGCTCTTAAATATCTACTCACAAAGCAGGATTCAAAACCGAGGCTCATCAGATGGGTGTTGCTTCTGCAAGAGTTTGATATAGAAATAAGAGACAGAAAAGGGACAGAGAACCAAGTGGCTGATCATCTGTCCCGAATAGAGCCAGTAGAAGGGACGCCCCCCCTCTCTTGAGATCTCTAAGACTTTTCCGGATGAGCATTTATTTGCCATTCAGGAAACACCATGGTTTGCCGATATTGCAAACTATAAAGCTGCAAGGTTCATACCCAAGGAGTACAACAGGATACAAAAGAAGAAATTAATTACTGATGTAAAGTACTACTTGTGGGATGAACCTTATCTCTTTAAGAGATGTGTGATGACAAGTCATCTTAGCCTGTTTTAGCTAGTCTTTTTCTTTAGTTTTCATTAGAATTATGCACTTTCTTGAGCTACAAGCAAGCTAATTGAGTAGATTTTCATGTTTCCCTTGATTGAACCAACCATATGTGAATTCATGCCATTTCATGAGGTTTTGTGCTATATTTGTGCATATTATGAAAGAATGAATATCTCATGATTTTGAGCATAGCTTTGATTAGTTTGGTTGATTAATGATAGGTGAAGAAAGCTTGGAGAAAGGTTGAAGCAAAGAGGAATGGCTAGAAGTGAAGAATGGAAGTTGAAATTGAACTTGGAGGCTTGAAGTTAGCCCCAACGTTAGCCCCCTAATTTGGAGGCTAACGTTGGGCATGAAAATCACTCCCTGGGCTCCCCACGTTTGAGCCAACGTTAGCCCCCTAACTTGGAGGCTAACGTTGGCACATGACATTGCAAGGAAGTGGCCAACGTTAGCTCCAACGTTAGCCCCCTAACTTGGAGGCTAACGTTGGAACTTGAGAGTTTCTCCCCTGGGCACCAACGTTTGCGCCAACGTTAGCCCCCTAACTTGGAGGCTAACGTTGGCACTTAAATTACAAAGGGGGAAGGCCAACGTTTGCGCCAACGTTAGCCCCCTAACTTGGAGGCTAACGTTGGCACTTAAATTACAAAGGAGGAAGGCCAACGTTTGCACCAACGTTAGCCCCCTAACTTGGAGGCTAACGTTGGCGCCACTAGCACTAAGCATTGCCAACGTTAGGGTCAAAGTTAGACCCCTAACGTTGGCACCAACGTCTAAACCAGAAGGATGTGGGTTGCTGCTATGAAAAGTTGGGGTCAAAGTTAGACCCCTAACTTTGGCCCTAACGTTGAAACCAACTTTGGCTAACTTCAAAACCGGTTCAATTGGTTCACTTCGGTTCTTCTTCAAACTTCAAGAGCAATCAACCAAGGCCTCTTACAACCCAATTCCACCAAGAACAAAGGCCCAACTCAAGGCTTGAAGATCATTTTGGAAAGTGTATAAATAGGATAGAATTCAAGTTAGTGGGGGAGCTTTCCTTTTAGAATTTTCATAATAGTTTTCGGAGAGCTTTTGTTACTGAGTGAACTTTAATTTCTTGCTTTCATTACTTTCAATTTCATTTTACATTTGTCTTGGATCTTGGATTGGAGAATTGAAGAAATTCTATTTCAATCTCAATCTTGGATCTCTCTGCTTTCTTTACTGTTAATTGAATTCCATTTCCGGTTCATTGTTCTTCATCTCTTTTCTTTGCAATTTACAATTTCCTTGCTATTGTCCTTGTTGGATCTAGGAAGGCATTGAGATCTAGACTTGGTTTTCTAGTCTCTGGGTCCTGAGATCTGAATTTCTCATTTCAATTCCCTGCTTATTGCTTTTTCTGTTCATTTACTTTACTGCTTCATGATCCGGTTCAATCCCAATTCCCTTTCCCTCTTCTGTTTGATGCAATTTAGTTTTTCCTTGTTTAAATTCTGCAAATCCATTCCCCAATTCCCTTTACATTTCAAGCAATTTATATTCCTTGCACTTTAAGATTCCGCAATTTACATTTCTTGCACTTTAAGTTTCTGCCATTTAATTTCTTGTTCTTTAAGATTCAGCAATTTAATTCCCTGCTTTCTTTAATTTCATGCAATTTACATTCTGCAAGTCACAAATCACTCAACCAACACTTGATTCGCTTGACTAAATCAACCACTAAACTAAAATTGCTCAATCCTTCAATCCCTGTGGGATCGACCTCACTCCCGTGAGTTTTTATTACTTGATACGACCCGGTACACTTGCCGGTTGGATTGTGATGTTTAGTGAGAGATTCGTTTCTCACCAAAATATCTCATCAATGTGCAGACGGAATAATCCGTAGGTGTGTGCCTAGAGAAGAAGCACAGAGGATCCTGTGGCATTGCCATGGATCTCAATATGGAGGCCATTTCGGAGGTGAGCGAACAGCCACCAAGGTCCTCCAATGTGGCTTCTATTGGCCCACACTCTATAAAGATTCCAGAGAGTTTGTATGTAACTGTGACAGTTGCCAAAGAGCTGGTAATCTGCCTCATGGTTACGCCATGCCTCAACAAGGAATCTTGGAAATTGAGTTGTTTAACGTATGGGGAATTGATTTCATGGGACCTTTCCCACCATCATACTCAAACACTTATATTCTGATGGCAGTTGACTATGTATCAAAATGGGTTGAGGCCATTGCCACACCCACCAATGATACTAAAACAGTGCTGAAGTTCCTCCAGAAACATATCTTTAGCAGGTTTGGTGTCCCTAGAGTACTAATCAGTGATGGGGGCACTCATTTCTGCAATAAACAGCTTTACTCTGCCATGGTTCGGTATGGAATTCGCCATAAGGTGGCTACTCCATATCATCCACAAACTAATGGGCAAGCTGAAGTCTCTAACAGAGAATTAAAGAGAATCCTAGAACGGACAGTAAGTACCCGTAGAAAGGATTGGGCAAGGAGCTTGGATGATGCTCTGTGGGCTTACAGAACAGCATTCAAGACCCCTATAGGGACCTCTCCATACCAACTTGTGTATGGTAAAGCATGTCACCTGCCCGTGGAACTGGAACATAAAGCCTACTGGGCAACCAGATTCCTAAACTTTGATGCCAAATTAGCTGGAGAAAAAAGATTGCTCCAGCTAAATGAGCTAGAGGAATTCAGATTCAAGGCTTTCGAAAATGCCAAGCTTTATAAAGAGAAATAAAAAAAGTGGCATGACAGAAAGCTATCATCTAGAATCTTTGAGCCAGGACAGAAGGTTCTGCTGTTCAACTCTAGACTCAGGCTATTCCCCGGGAAATTGAAATCCCGGTGGAGGGGACCATACGTGATTACAAGTGTATCACAATATGGTTATGTGGAGCTTCAAGATATTGATTCTGATAAGAGGTTCATTGTCAATGGACAGAGAATCAAACACTATCTTGAAGGCAACATTGAGCAAGAGTGCTCAAGGCTGAAGCTAGACTAAAAGCTTAGCAAGGTCCAGCTAAAGACAATAAAGAAGCGCTTGCTGGGAGCCAACCCAACCATGGGGCATCAATCCTCTATGAATTTTTCCCTATTTCTATTTTTATTTTTATTTGTTTATATAGAGTTCATTGATGACAAGGTAAAGAATCAATTGCATAAGTTCACAGGGTTACAGAAGGAATTTGCACACAAAACAGAGAAAAAGAGCTCACTGGCAAGAAAACGCCAGTAAGAGCCTATTTTGGGCGTTCAGCGCCCAAAAGGGGCAGCCAGTGGGTGCTGAACGCCAGTAAGGGTAGCAATCTGGCGTTCAATGCCAGAAAAGGGCAATAACTGGGCGTTGAACACCCAGGAGATCAGCATTTGGGCGTTGAACGCCTAAAACAGGCAGTGTTTGGGCGTTCAAACGCCAGGATGGCAGGGAGGAGGCAAACTCATTTTTCTTCATATTTTTTCATTCTAATCTTTATTTTCATACTTCAATTCATGATTTCTTGCATAAACATGTTAAGAACCCTGATTTCTAAAATCCCTAATTTCTAAAAATCCTACTTTAAAAATATCAAATGTATCTTAATCCATAAGCACCAAGCCTCTTTGCAAATTCAATCCAACTCTTTTCAAATCCTATTTTCAAAACAAATCTAATTTTTTCCAACTAATATCTTTTTCAAATCTCCACTTTATCTTTTTCAAAATCTAGATTTATCTTTTTCAAAAATCTTTCATATCTTTTTAATTTTAAACTATATCCTCTCTTATCATATCTTCTATCTTATCTTTTCCAAATCAATCTTTTTATCATATCTTTATCTCTTTTTTCGAAAACCCACCCTCCCTCCTTTTAAATTTGAGTTTGGCCTCCCTCCCCTCCCATCAACAATTGCACCTAGCTCTCCTTCTTTCCCTCTCCTTTCTTTTCTTTTGCTTGAGGACAAGCAAACCTCTAAGTTTGGTGTGTTTATCCGTGATCACTAAGATCATGGCTCCTAAAGGAAAATAACCCACTCCAAGAGGCAAGAAAGAGAGCGTTCCAAAACCACTTTGGAATCAAGGGAAGTTCTTATCTAAAGAACATTCAGACCATTATAATAAAGTAATGGGTCTGAGATCAGTGATCCCGGAAGTTAGATTCGATCTGAAGGAAGATGAATATCCAGAGATCCAGGAGCAAATTCGAATCAGGAACTGGGAAGTCCTAGCTAATCCTAAAAAGATAGTGGGAAGGAATATGATCCAGGAGTTCAATGCTAATATGTGGCAGACTGACAAGCAAAAACTATCTGGAATTGCTTTCTATGAATATCGGACCATGGTCAGAGGAAAGATTGTTCATACCACCCCTGACAAGATCAGAGAGATCTTAAAGCTACCTCAGCTGAAAGATGATCCAGACTCCTTCAACAGGAGAATGATGAGAACAGACAAGGGCCTAGATAAGATTCTAGAGGACATATGTATCCCTGGAGCCAGGTGGACCACCAACACAAAGAGTGTCCCAAATCAACTCAAGAGAGAAAATCTCAAACCAGTCGCCAGAGGATGGCTGGAGTTCATTGGGCATTCTCTGTTGCCTACTAGCAACCGTTCTGAAGTCACAGTTAAAAGAGCAGTGATGATCCATTGCATCATGATGGGAAAAGAAGAGGAAGTTCATCAACTGATATCAACTGAACTCTACAAAATTGCTAACAAAAATTCTAAAGAAGCCAGGTTGGCTTATCCAACCGTGGTTTCTCTGCTCTGCAAGGACGCTGGGGTAAGGATGGGAATAACTGAGTATATCTCAGTTGAGAAACCAATCACCAAAGCATCAATAGAAAAACAACAAGCACATGATGATCCCACCAAGAAGAAAACACAGGAATCTCTTCCAGAAATCCCTTAATCTGAATACTGGGAGTATCTTGAGACGTCTGTTACCAAGATACGGGAAGCTATGGAACAAATAATAAAAGAACAGAAGGAGCACAGTCAAATTCTCACCTATATGTTTAAAGAACAAGAGGAGCAAGGGCGTGACTTGAGGGACTTGAAGCGCCAGAAGTTATCTCTTGAAGGACCAAGCACCCCAAAGATTCGAGGAACACCCGTTTCCCAGAACTAAGGTTGTTAAATTCCAATCTCTGCTTTAACTCTGTGATAATGTCGTTATAGAAGTTCACCTTAGGAGTCATATAGTAGTAATTAGTATCTATTTTGATTTTATCTCCAATTAAGCCATAGTTTATTTTTCTCATCATCAGCAAACATGAATAAAATAGTAGATCCTTTGAATAAGAGGCAATAAAATTTTGAGTTTTAATAAGAGAAATTCTAATTAGTTACGTGTGGTGGCAATACTTTCTGTCTTCTGAATGAATGCTTGAACAATGCATATGTCTTTTGAATTTGTTGTTTAAGACTCTTAAATATGTTGTCTCTTGAAAGAATGATGAACATGAGACATGTTATTGATAATCTGAAAAATCATAAAAATGATTCTTGAAGCAAGAAAAAGCAGCAAAAAAAAAAGCCAATAGCCCTTAAAACCAAAAGGCAAGGGTAATAAAAAGGATCCCAAGGCTTTGAGCATCAGTGGATAGGAGGGCCTAAGGGAATAAAATCCTGGCCTAAGCGGCTAAACCAAGTTGTCCCTAACCATGTGCTTGTGGCGTGAAGGTGTCAAGTGAAAACTTGAGACTGAGCGGTTAAAGTCAAGGTCCAAAGTAGAAAGAAGAGTGTGCTTAAGAACTCTGGACACCTCTAATTGGGGACTTTAGCAAAGCTGAGTCACAATCTAAAAGGTTCACCCAATTATGTGTCTGTGGCATTTATGTGTCCGGTGGTAATACTGGAAAACAAAGTGCTTAGGGCCACGGCCAAGACTCATGAAATAGCTGTGTTCAAGAATCATCATACTGAAATAGGAGAATCAATAACACTATCTGATTTCTATGTTCCTATAGATGCCAATCACTCTGAGCTTCAATGGATAAAGTGAGATGCCAAAACTATTCGGAAGCAAAAAGCTACTAGTCCTGCTCATCTAATTAGAATCTGAGCTTCACTCAAAAACTCTGAGATATTATTGCTTCTCAACCTATTAGTCTTCTATTTTATTTGTCTAGTTGCTTGAGGACAAGCAACAGTTTAAGTTTGGTGTTGTGATGAGCGGATATTTTATACGCTTTTTGGGGTTAATTTCATATAGTTTTTAGTATGTTTTAGTGAGTTTTTAGTTTGTTTCCTTTCGTTTTTAGGAAAAAATTCATATTTCTGGACTTTACTATGAGTTGTGTGTTTTTTTGTAATTTCAGGTATTTTTCTGGCTGAAATTGAGGGAGCTGAGCAAAAATCTGATTCAGGCTGAAAAAGGACTGCTGATGTTGTTAGATTCTGACCTCTCTGCACTCAAAGTGGATTTTCTGGAGCTACAGAACTAAAAATGGCGTGCTTCCAAGTGCGTTGGAAAGTCGACATCCAGGGCTTTCCAGAAATATATAATAGTCCATACTTTGCTCAAGGATAGACAACGTAAACTGGCGTTCAATGCCAGTTCTCTGCCCAATTCTGGCGTCCAGCGCCAGAAAAGGATTAAAAGTTGGAGTTCAACGCCAGAAATGGATACAAACCTGGCGTTGAACGCCCAAAAATGGCCTTATGCACGTGAATTGCTTAAGTCTCAGCCCCAGCACACACCAAGTGGGCCCCAGAAGTGGATCTCTATACTATCTGCTATAGTTTACTCATTTTCTGTAAACCTAGGCTACTAGTTTAGTATTTAAACAACTTTTAGAGACTTATTTTGGATCTCATGACATTTAGATCAAAACTTTGTACTCTTTGATGGCATGAGTCTCTAAACCCCATTGTTGGGGGTGAGGAGATCTGCTGTGTCTCGATGAATTAATGCAAGTATTTCTGTTTTCCATTAAAACATGCGTGTTCCTATCTAAGATATCCATTCGCGCCTAACTATGGAGAAGGTGATGATCAGTGACACTCATCACCTTCCTCAATCCATGAACGTGTGTCTGACAATAACCTCCGTTCTACATCAGATTGAATGAATATCTCTTAGATTCCTTAATCAGAATCTCCGTGGTATAAGCTAGATTGATGGCGGCATTCATGAGAATCCGGAAAGTCTAAACCTTGTCTGTGGTATTTCGAGTAGGATTCAGGGATTGAATGACTGTGACGAGCTTCAAACTCGCGAGTGCTGGACGTAGTGACAGACGCAAAAGGAGGGTGAATCCTATTCCAGCACGATCGGGAACCTCAGATGATTAGCCGTGCTGTGACAGAGCATTTGGATCATTTTCACAAGAGGAGGGGATGTAACCATTGACAATGGTGATACCCCAACACACAGCTTGCCATAGAAGGACGTGCGTGCGTGAATCAGAGGACAAAGGAAAGCAGAGGTTCAGAAGACAAAGCATCTCCAAAACTCCAACATATTCTCCATTACTGCATAACAAGTAACCTTTAACCCATGCTCTCTTGTTCATTCGCAATTCAACTGATAAATATAATTGACTTCCTGACTAAGAATTGCAAAATAACCATAGATTGCTTCAAACCAACAATCTCCATGGGATTCGACCCTTACTCACGTAAGGTATTACTTGGACGACCCAGTGCACTTGCTTGTTAGTGGTACGAGTTGTGAAAAGTGTGATTCACAATTCGTGCACCAAGCATGCTTCCCAATTTTATTTTATTCCTTTTAACTTTTCTACCTTTTGTTTCTATCATCCATATTCCCAAAAGGTTTCCCACATTTAACTCTATTCATGATTTTCTATCTTAAGCTAACCAAGGATTCACTTGGGATTTTCTTTTGTTTTTCTGCTTAAGGCTAGTAATTTGGCTAAAATAGAATAAAAGGATTTTAAAAGGCTCAAGGGGGCTAACAAGGGTGATGTAAAAGGTAGGCTAATTTGGGGTAAGTGAGCTAAATCAAATGATGGCCTCAATCATTCTCTTGGTATGTATCTATTCTATATTCTACAATTGGACATATAGATTAAAGCAAAGGAAAGAACATCAGAATAAAAAGAAATGAAACACACAGAAATGTAATTATGGTTTGAATGCAACCATACAATTAAGCTCAAGACTCACAGGCTGTGTGTTCTCTAACTCAAGCATCATATATCATTTATATATTGTATGCAAGTTTAGTTAAAAATTCCCATTATTCTCATAAAAAAATATTTAGGGTAGCTTTTAAAGTTTTAATGTTCCTCCTTGATGAAATGTTGTCAGCTTAACTACATCATGTAATGCTATATATAAGTTTTGTGGATTTAAATCTGATATGTTCAATTTCCTAGCTTACTTCCTTTTTATATTTTTCAATTTTAAACTATACTATCTTATGCTAAAAAGGGTAAGCTATACTAATTAATCCACTAATAAATCAGAATTACAAACTAACCTAAATAACTAAAATAAACTAAATGGCTAAAATATGAACTAAAGATGCAAAATGCAGAAAATAGAGTAAAAATACATAAAAGTAATGTATAAGTACTCAGAAAATAACAGTAAAAGAAAAAGAGAAAAATATAGAAAAATATCCAAAATAAAAGAAAAAGTATGTAGTGGTTCACCAAAATAAACGCCAGAGATGGCGACCTCCCCACACTTAAAAGGAAGCATTGTCCTCGATGCTCAATCAAGCCGAATGCGAAGGAGTGTCATCACTGGAAGGGATGGTAGCGGGAGTCTCAGTGGTAGTGGTGGGCTGAGGGTCTGGCTGCTGTGGAGGAGGTGCTGACTGGATCGGGATCTCAAGATCCGCAGCCTCAATTTGATGTGGGACCGCTGCCTGTGGTGCGACTGGTGCTGCCTCCTGAGGATGGGTCTCTGCCTCGGGTGCATCCGCCTCCTCCTCAGATGCCTCGGATGGTGTGTCGGGCTTGGAGAGGATGTCACCGGAGCGTATCATCAGCTTTAGGTGCTCATAGCGCCGCTTGTTGCGACGCTCCATCTGGTCAAGTCGTCGAAACAAGCGGTGAACCAGATGATAGACGGGCTCTGTGGCAGGTGGAGGTGCAGTGGTGGTAGTAGGGGTAGGTGGTGCAGCAGTGGAGGAAGAGGGTCCAGCAGACGGTGGGGCTGACTCATCAGTAGTAGTGAATGGTGGTGGTCTGTGGCCCAAGTCTAAGAAGTTCCGGCTATGCGGAATGATCTTCCTGCAATCCGCCGCTGGTGGTCTCTCATCGGCAGCCTCCCATGGCACGTCAGCTCGACGGCCAAGCTGTGTAACTAGATATGGAAAGGGGAGGGTGCCTCGGACGTGGACCCTGGCCATATAATGCCGAATGAAACGTGGCAGATAAAGGTCCTTACCCTCCAGCACACACCAAAGGAGGGTGATCATAGCAGCCGGGATCTCCGTCTCGTGAGTACTCGGCATCACATAATTACTCAAGATCTGATGCCATAACCGAGCCTCATCGTTTAAGTATGCTCTCTTGATCCCTCTAGGCATGGTAGTGTCCTGACCCATCTCCCAAGGGACTGTCAGGTCGAGAGCTATCCGTGCCTTTACAGCATCCCAATCAAACTGCATCTGACGCATGTCCTCCTCAGCCTTTGAATAACCATCAGGCTGATCGGACTTGGCTGGGAGCCGGAGAATGTCCTCTAAGGCCTCTTCAGTGACCAGAATTTGTTTTCCTCTCAGGTTCACTGCATCTAGGGTAGTGAGATAGTACTTGCAGTAGAATTCCCGTACCCAAGATGAATTGACCTCTGTCAGTGTTCTTTCCAGAAAGAACCAGCCCCTTTGCTTGATTTGCTCAGTGGTGTACTGCTGAAGGGCTTCTGGAATCTTCAGAGTTCGTTCCAGGTATAGATTTTGGAGTTTGCAAAAGCCGGGTACTTCAGTTCACAGTACCGGTTTGCAAATTTGATAGGATCATTTGCAGGGAGCAGCTGGTCAGCTTTTTCCTGCTGTGTGAAGTTCTTCTCCCGCCATGAACAATCGTGCATTAGAGCAATGATGGACTGGGAGGAGTCTCCTCTCTTGCTCTTGCCAGTAGCCTTGCCTTTGCCTTTCCTCTGTGAGGCAGACATCCTGAAAAATAGAAAACCAGGAAATGGATAAAAATAGTAAAGCAAATAGGCAATTAAACAAAGGAAACTCAAAGTGGCAAAGGAGAAGTAAAATAAGGAAAATGAGTATATGAAATATGATTGAATTTATGTTAAATGGAAAAATAATCAATATGCCATGGTTAGAAAGTTAGAGGAAAGTGAAAATAATCAGAAAAGAGATTAAAAGGGTTAGTATGGTTAGAATTTGAAAAAGAAATTAGTAAATTAAAGTTATTGAAGAGCGGGTTAAAGTAAGTGGCATAGAAAAATTCCATATAACAAGGATTCACAGGTAAGAATACAAGTACTCATAATCGAACAAGGAAAACAGGGTGATGCTGATTCGAATAGAAATAAAGAAAGCAAAAATTGGAATCAGTGAATCACAAATGCAGTTTATGAACCAGAAAATCAAAGAGGATAAGAATGTCTGCCATAGCATTCATTAAATGGATTGGGTAAAGCAGAGTAAAACAGAGTTCAGAAATGCCAAACCAAAACATGAATGAAAACAATTTTTAAAAAAAATTTGGGCAGCATTCCGGCTAAAATTGGATTATCCCAGAAAATAAACAGCAATTATAGCAGTTCATATAAATTAAAAACTTGCTGCAGTTACCAGTAATGAATAGAAACAGGAAAATTTGGAGTAACAAGCAGCAATTGCAAGAAAGCACAACATATGAACGAGGTCACAAGAATAGCAGAATTGCAGTTATGATAAAACATAAACAGGAACAGTGCAAGTAAACAGACCTAGATCCACTAACCACAGCCTAAGCTACCTAACAACCTAAAAATCCACTACAGCATGCATATCTATCTATCCTAATGATGAACAGAAACGGAAAAAATTATAGAAAAACGACGAACGGATAAAAGAGGGTTGCGTTTTGCGAAACCTGGTAGGCGAGAGGGGTGGAACGGGGAAGAAGGTGGCTACGGCGGCATCCGACGCGGTGGCGGGGCACGGTGTCGCGGTGGCGGCTGAGGGGGGGCAGTGGCGGATAGAGAGTTTAGGGTTAGTGATAGAAGAAGGGGGGTTTTCGGGTGGGTGGCGGAGAGAGGGGGGCGCGGCTGGGTGGCCGGCAATGGGGGGCGGTGGACAGTGGTGGAGAGGGGAGGAGAGAGGAAGAAGGGAGAAGAAGGGAGGGGAGGGGGCTACGGCGGCGGCGTCCGGCGTGGCGGCGGCGTTTGGGTGGTAGCGCAGTGGCGGCTGGGTGGTGCTGGGTGGTGGTTGGAGGGAGAGGGAGCAGAGAGGGAGAAGAGGGTTGGGGGTGGGGGGCTGCGCGACTGATAGGGTTCGCGGGCTGGGGGGTTATATTTTCGAATCCACGCGGCCGCGTGGGGCACGTGGTCGCGTGGTTGAGGCGAAAATGGGAGTGACGCGATCGCGTGGGCGGTGCGATCGTATGAGAGGGGGGAAAGAGGGGTGACACGATCGCGTGGGTCACGCGTTCGCGTCGCTAGAATTCGTGCTAAACGCACGACTCCAGCGCCGTTTTAGCGCAACTCTCTATCTCCTTTTGGGGTGATGTGCAATCCATGCGACGCAATCGCGCCGCTCACGCGGTCGCGTGGGATTGATATTGTGCAAGTGACGCGATCGCATGGGGCATGCGATCGCGTGGGCCAATTTGTGCGAAACGCACAAGGGCCGCACGATTCCAGCCTAACTTTCTGTTCGTTGGATCCTTATGCCGATATATATATCACGCGGCCGCGTGGGTCACGCGGTCGCGTGGGTGGTGTTTCTCGCAATATGACGCGATCGCATGGGGCATGCGGTCGTGTCGTGCACCCTTTTATATATATATATATATATATATATATATATATATATATATATATATATATATATATATATATATATATATATATATATATATATATGCATGAAAAATGCAGAATGCAATGATTAACATGAATGCTATGCATGATTCCAGGTTTAATAGATTAAAATGAAAAAGGAAAAATGAAAGCATTTAACAAGAAATAAATTGAAAACGAAGCGACCATACCATGGTGGGTTGTCTCCTACCTAGCACTTTTAGTTAAAGTCCTTAAGTTGGACATTGGAGGAGTATCCTGTTATGGTGGCTTATGTTTAAATTTGTCCAATAATCTCCACCAGTGCTTGGAATGCAAATAGCCTCCGGGGTCCCAAACTAAGCATGCAAAGCTTCTAAATAGCTTCAAATGTATTGTTAGGCTCCCGGGACGACGAATGTCAGGATAGAGCCCAGGATTCCAAGCCTTGCTTTTAAATCCGCCTCCGTCTTGATCTACATGTTTCCATTCGGGCGGGTTAAAAAGTAGAATCTCACCTTGGTTACCAAACGTTTTCTGTGATCCATGTAATTGAGCATGATACCAATCCGTATACTTCGAAGTGAAGCGTGGAACCTTATTGAGCCTTGTGCACCAGCTCTGAGTACGAGCCATTTCCCTCTTACTCTTAAAGCCGCAGAGAGCTCTAAGCTGGCCATCTATTTCAAGCAAACCATATTCAAGTGAATAAGTAAAATTATAAGTTAAGGATTGTACCCACTTGAAGCTTGTATTAGGTGGTAATGGCCTTGGGATAGGTGTTTTTGGTGGTTCTGCAAGTTCCGTTTCCTTGTGCTCTTCTGTGAATTCCTCCACTTCTTTGCAAAGATCTTCAATTGTATCTGTGTCCTGGTCAAAGTCTTCTATGTCTTCCTCATCACTTGAGTCATAGATTGGAGGTTGAGAGAAATCTACCTCTGCATCATCTTCATATTCACTTGGAGAAGATTCTTCGATCTCAGAGAATTCACTTGTGGATGTAAGTTCATCAATAAGAGAGTTAGACTTGTGACTATCATTATTGAGGGAATTTGTTTCTCGGATTATTCCGTCTGATTCTTCATAAACGACTTGCCTTGGAGAAATATCCTCCTTCGCATCAACTGTAGTCTCCTTGACGGCGTTTTCCTCAATTCTGGATTCCCATGGAAGTTCAGCATCTCCTAGGTCTTCAACCAACTCTTTTTCTTGAACAATGACAGCTTCTTCTAGTTGTTCTAGTACAAATTCATGCTCTGTCTTGTCCACTGGAGTTTTTGGCAATTCCTTCATGCTCTGCTCTTCATTGGGCTGTCCACATGGGACTGTGGCTAATCCTTGTGTATTTGAGCGCCTAGAAGCCCGTTGAATCATTGCTTGCTCCAGTTGTTTAATGGTTGTTTGAAATTTAATTACTGTTTCCTTTAGGCGATCCTCTGCTTCTCGGGTTGCTGGACTTGGACATAATACAAAGGAAAGTGGTGGTGATTGGGAGTGATTGGATTGGCATTGGGGTAAGGAAGGATCATATGGTGGCGAATGGTGAATAGAAGCTTGTGAGTGTGGTGGTTCGAGGTTATGTTGAAAGGATGGTTTATATGCACGGGGTAGGGCTTGTTGGTAGTTACAAGGTTGTCCACCATGTCTTTCAGCTGGGTATGCACTGTAGAATGGTCTTTGTCCAGGATATCTCGGAGGGTGTTGCTGCCAAAAGGGTTGATTAGATCCTCTTGGTCTCATCCATCCTTGATTGGTCTGACCTTGATACACATTCCTGCTGTAACTTCTATTTCCCTTAACAACATTAAAACCAAACTCAAAGCGAGAGGGGTGAGAGTTCATAGTAGCAAATAAAGATAAAAAGGAAAAACAAAAATAAATAAACAAGCAAAATAAAAATATTTACAATAACCAATAATAAGGCACACGTTAGCAGTTCCCCGGCAACGGCACCATTTTGACGTTAGGATTTTTGCCAGTAAAGAATGTCATAAAAACAGTCGCGTTGTAGATATAGTCTCTAAATCGACAAAAATCCCTTCGTACAAACGTTTTGGGTGTCACAAGTAACAAACCCCTTTAGAAATTGTTAACCGAGTATTCAAACCTTGGGTCGTCTTCTCAAGGAACTGCGAGGAAGTATGTTCTTATTATTGGCTATAAAGGTTGTAATCGGGGTTTAGAAGATGAGAAGCAAGTAATTTGAATGACAAGTAAAGTAAATGGCAATTAAAATAAATAAATACTGAAAGTTGAATCTAAACTCCACTTGGTCAACCTTTACTAAAGCAAAGGAGATTCAAGGGACTAATTAATCTGGCCTTTGAATCCTATTTATTTCCTAAGAAAAGGTTGGGATTATTTAGGTTCAGCTTAATTAGCAAGATAACGATTATCAATTATGTTGAGTTTAATAACTATTGAGTTACTAAATTCTTAACCAGAACCAAAAGGGGAAAAAGTAAAATTGCTGGAATGATAAAAATATCCTTTAGATGGGAAGCAATGGTAACTTAAATCAAAGAGAACAATCATAAACTGAAAATACCTCAATTATCATTAATTCAAATAACTGTCTATAACATGGAAGAATTCATAGATCCAATTATAAAGGTAAATAGCCAACTCAGATATTGAAATAAATAAATAAAGTGAAAGGGAAATTTAAAACAAAGAAATATAAAACCTGGATTGAAAGTCACTCTTAAAATAAGAAGAAATCCTAAATCCTAAGAGAGAGAGAGAGAAGATCTCCCTCTCAACTAAATCTAAATCATTGAAAAGTAAAATATGCGAGCTCCCTTTGAATGGGTGCATTCCCACACTTTATAACCTCTGGTCTATGCTGTCTGTACTTGGATCTGGGCCAAAAAGGGCTTCAGAAATCGCTGGGGGCGCATTCTGTAAATTCTGATACGTGGCCTCTGTCACGCGTCCGCGTGGGTCACGCGGTCGCGTCATTTGGAGCTTTCCTTGCCACGTGGTCGCGTCAGTCATGCGACCGCGTCATGTGCGTTCTACTTAAGGTGCGCGGTCGCGTCAGTCATGCGGCCGCGTCGCTGCTGATTCGTGCTTGGCACGCGATCTCGTCATCCATGCGATCACGTGAATACTAGTTTCCTTAAAGCTCTGTTTTGCTTTCTCCTTCCTATTTTGTATGTTTCCTTTTCCATCCTTTAAGTCATTCTGTCTTAGAAAATCTGAAACTACTCAACACACTAATCACGGCATCGAATGGAAATAAAGGTAATTAAATTAATTAATTTTAAAGCTTAGGAAACATGTTTTTCATTTACATCACATAATAAGGAAGGGAAAGTAAAACCATGCAATTAATGTGAATAAGCAGGTGAAGGATTGTATAAATCACTCAAATTAAGCACAAAAGAACTCATGAAATATGGGTTTATCAAGCAGCCTCAGCAGCAGTAGCCCGGGACTTTTCCCTCTCCACATCCAGTTCCAACTATGCCACCTTAGTGTCAAGCTCATCCTTCAATCTCTTGATTCTATTGAATTCGGACTTGGCATCCTTCATAAAGGCTTTACTCGCATGGACCGAAGAACCCTAGACCATATAGAACAAAGCCACACCCATATGGGCCATCCGAACACTATTGCTGGTGATGAAATCCAAGTGACGAAGGATGGACACGTCATCCATTGGAAGTTGGCCATAAGGAGCAATCTGTTCATCAACAAACCCCACGGCATCAAAATCCTGGGCATCCAAGTTATAAGGACCAACAGTCTTCTGCTTTTTCGGAGGAGGACCAGCAGTAGGAGAAGAGGTAGCACCGAAAGTTAGTTGAACTGCGTCAGAAGGAACCGTCTGGACCTGAGGGGTCGGAATGACCTTCCTCGGTCCAAAAGCACCCGAGGTCGGCTTCTTTGGAGGCAGTTGGGAAGACCCTGATAAACCCCATTTGTAGGGTTTATCTTATGCTTCATTTAAAGGATTTTATCACCTTTTACCCACATTTATTCAATCAAATAGCATGGTTTTGTAAATTCTCCTTTAATTGTGCTTAAGAGTGAACACATGCTTTTTAGGACTTAGAATAGCTAAATTTAATTTACCTTGATCCCATTAGATGCCTTGATATGTTTGTTAAGTGATTTCAGATTTAGGAGGCAAATATTGGATCAAGGGAATGAAGGAAAAGCATGTAAAAATGAAGAACTCATGAAGAAATGAAGGAATCGCAAAAGCTGTCAAGCCGACCTCTTCACACTTAATCGGCCATAACTTGAGCTACAGAGGTCCAAATTATGTGGTTCTAGTTGCGTTGGAAAGCTAACATGTGGGGCTTCAAAACGATATAAGATTTACCATAGTTGCTACACGTATGGTGACGCGTATGTGCACTGTACGTGCACGTATCGTTGTTGCCATATAATCCACTTAAAGCGATACATGGCCAGCGAATTCTAAAGCCTTGTGGGCCCAATCCAACTCATTTCTGATGCTATTTAAGCCAAAGATTGAAGGGGAATCAACATACTTTAGATACTTTTACACATTAGTTTAGTTTAGTTTAATTTTTGGAGGGAAAGTTAGTTTTAGAGAGAAAAGCTCTCACTTCTCTCTAGGATTAGAATTAGGATTAGGTTTAGATCTAGATCTACTTCTTCTTCTTCTCTTTTATAATTTTCCTTTTTTTCTTCCCTAATTGTTCTCTTGTAGTTGTAGAATTCTTCTTCTTCTCTTGTAATTCCTTTGTATTGTTAGTTGTAGTTTATGAGCTTTCTTTTGTAGATCTACATTTCTTCTTCAATGCAATTGGTAAGTTCTTTGTTGTTTCATAATTGTATTCCTTTTCTATTGTTGATCTCTTGCTATTCTAGTTAGATCTCTCTTTAATTCTTGCAATTCATGTTGTTTACTTTTATTGCCTTCTATGTGTTTGTTAAAATGCTTCTTCTAGTTATGAGTTTACTTTTCTATTGTTTTACCTTTCTATTGTTAACCTCTTACTTTGTAGTTGTAGATTCCTTTAATTCTTGCAATTTACTATGCTTTCCTTTTGTGCCTTCCAAGTGTTTGATAAAATGCTTGGTTGGATCTTATAATAGAATTTTATGTTCTTGGCTTGGGAAGGTAACTTAGGAACTCTTGAGTTACTAATGTCCAAGTGATTGACAATTGGGAGCCATTAACACTAGATCTCACTAATTGATTTGGTGTAGAACTAGGACTTCTGGACTTGGATTGATATAGCTCACTTGACTTTCCTCTACTAGTTAGAGGTTGACTTAGTGGGATTGATCCTTGCCAATTCTCATGTTGTGGTTAGTGATAGGGATAGAGATCCTTGACCACCAAACCTTGCCAAGACCTTTTTAGCTATTAGTTTATGTAACGACCCAATTTTCAATATGTCTAGATCATACCGGAAACTGAGCGCTACCAATTTGTCTTCCTAATTATTATCTATTATTTATCATATGAGCTTGATTCGTTGTTAAAAGCGTAGTTAATTTGCGAGGTGTATTTTTTTTTTTTGAAAATGTTTGGATTAATAGACAGAATCATTTATAATCAATTCACAAATAATAACAGAAAAAACAGTTATAAACAACCACACATAAATACATCACAAGAAGTTGACAACATTCGGTGATTCAGCCTTTATTAGAATATAGACTGTTAGTTAGAACACCCCTAGATATAGCTAAATAATATCTATATACATTTATATACATACAACATCCCAGGTCCTGACCTGTTCAAGAGGTCCCTAAGCTGGCACCTAGGCTAGCCTAGACTCTATACTCACCTAGTCCCTCTAAACTACTAAAGCGAAGGAAAGTACGTTCTAAGTCTTCAAAAATCAAGTCAGGTCGAATGTCATCAAAAGGTGGAAGGGCGTCTACTACTCTTCCACACGATCATACATTGCCATATGACGTCCCACTGGTACACCATCAAGTAGCCACACAATAGGAGTCTCGTACACAGGATTTAGGCTAATGTGCACATACGAACGGGGTGCAGACGTTGGCTGGTCTCTCAGTATATACATATAAACAGAAAACGAGATTCACCATAGACTCAGAAGACTACCTAGAGCAGAATTCTTTTTGCGAACGGTCGTCAGTGAACTACGGAAGGGTACTCATGCTTCCATCTGAAGGGGGAAGGGAGAGAGAAGGGGTAAGAACTGGGGAGTTCTTAGTAGGGTCGGGGTTATTAGTTACGTTCATTAATTCTATGTTGTTTAGCAGACTATTAGCAGAATACAAAGAAGCAGTTATTAGAAAACACAGATAAGTAGAGAAAATATAGAAAACAGATAGCAGAACACAAACAGAAGAATACAAGAAAATAACACAAGCGCAGAAAATGGAATACAAACAAGGAAAGCATACATTCATACCACAATCATAACAAAGGAAATGCGCAACCAAGTATGATGCATGTCTAGCCCTAGCGCAGGTAATGAGCTCATCTGTCGGTTTCTACCCGCTCCTGACGTAACCCAAAGCAGCTGAAACGGGTATGGTTTTCTAGTCAGCATAGGTACAGTTCTCACTAACTGACGTATACGTCATAACCTCTGTAAGTAAACTCTGCCTTACAAGTGGCGGCATTCCAGCCGTGTATGAAATCATATTCTCTGTAAGCAATCCTTGCCTTACAGGTGCGGCATTCTAGCCGTGTATGAATTAATATCCTCTGCAAGTGATCGTAGGTTATCATTTGCAGGTACAGCTCTCAATAGCTGTGTAACACTGGAAAACGTTCTGTGGTCGTACCACTATCTATCTGACTGCCTTCACGCAGCAGATCATTACATAATCATTCTCATTATCATCATTCATCATCATTCTCATTATTCATCATCATTTTCACATTCTTATGCAGTACCTCTTTCTTTCTCTGTTCAATCATACTGTACAAACTTTACATCTTTCACTTTTACAATATCCTGGCTCAAACCATTTCTCTTTATCATATTATTCTTTTCTCTTTGTATCTCTTTACTTTACTCTAGTTACTCTGTGCTCTGTGTTACTTTATTCTGCTTTGATTTCTCTATTTAACATGTGTATTTAAAGCTTATGTAAATTTCGGTATGAATAGTTAGTTTGTTCCAAGTATAGGTTCATTAAGTCTATACTGAAACAGTTTAACTTTTCGTATAATACATAACCCTAGTTGCAACTCAAGGACTAACTATGTTGCCCTAGTTTGTTCACTAATTTCTGTCTGTTTTTCTGTCATTAAAACTTTACAGACTTTTCTTTGGTTTTTATCTTTTCTTTAATTTTTTTTATCTTTCTTTTATCTTTGCCTCACTAATATGTTATTACCACTTCCTAAGTGTTTTATGAAGGTAATTATGAGATTCTGAGCTTAAAGTTGTCTTTCTAAAGCTTTTACAGAAAACTGCCTTTTCTGCATTATTTTATTATTTTTATTAAATAATATTTAATTATTATTTATTATTTTATCATTAATTTTTGAAAATTAACTTACCTTTTACTTTTAACCTTTAAAATTTACTTTTTACCACCCGTAACTTTTAATATTTCTACTTTTACCACCCTAACTTCCAGAAATTACCATATAACCCCTTAAACACCAAAAATTTTACTTCCTTGCCCTTTCTAAGATCTGAAAGGTGTTCTTCAACGTTCTTCACCACACTCAAAGTGTTTTTCGTGTTCTTCGTATATTCTTCAAATTCTTTCTCTGTTTTTACCCGTTTTTCAATCTTTTCAGCAACCGATTTTTACCAAAATTCAAAATAAATTTCCAGTCACTAAAACCCCATATTTTCTACATGATTGTAACACAAATTGAACCTCAATTTAAGCTCTAGGGTTTCATTTTCCAGAAGCCACAAGAACACACATTCATAGCTTGAATTTCATCAAATTTCATCAAATTTTCACCAAAATTTCAACAAGAATTACTCATACAAACAATCAATTTCAAGCACAGCCAAACTATATCATAATGACACAACTCAAACACAATCAATCAAGATTAAATTCGTCAATCTCTACCTGGTTTTGCTGCTCCTAATTCGGTTAAACTTTCAGGTGGTCCTTAAGCAATTTTTCCTCCTAAATCACATCAAGAACAACTTTAAATCCAAAAAATCTCAACTGACCAAATCTCACTCAGTATGTTAGAAAGAGATATCTCACCTTAGACTTGCTGGAAATTCATGTTTCTTGGCCCTCAAGTCAAGTTAAGCATGATTCCTAAGGAAGAACATCAAGAAAACACATGTTTTGCATGGTTTTCCTTGAAAACCGAATTGAAATGGGAGGGAGACAGCCATCTCACCTTATTTCCATCCTTGATAAGTTACATGGTTATGTAGAGGAAGAAGAGAGGATCATTTTGGTGAAATCGGAGTTTTGATTTGAGTTTTAGTTCAGAAGAAATCAAGCTTTGAAGATTAAGTGTTCATGAAAGTTTCTCTCTTTTCTCTCTTGTTATTTTCGGCCAAAATGATGAAATGAGACAGCCTTGGAGGTCTTGGGGGTGTAAGGTGAGTTGTGATTGGTTGGCTTGGAGGTGGATTAAAATAATATTAAAATATCTCAGGTGTATAACTACTAAAACTAGATGTATCGGAACACTTATAAAAACATCTCTAAAAATTATTTTATGAGCTACTAGCATAAATGACACTAGTAACATATTTATTATGGGAATAAAACATGTATAATGAGGCCTTAGCATTGCTAAAGTCATCAGAGAGTGTCGGTGCTAAGATGCACCAGTAAACTATGAACCCGGTTAAACCGATTTCCTGTTTTTAACTAAAATAGACAAGGTAACCTTATAATATCATTCAAGCATCTTCTAATACTAATTTAATGATAATATTATACTATTATCTCTCTTCTATCATGAATCGAGTCCGGTTCATCAAACTGAGACTACTTACGAAAATCAGAATTAAAACTCCTAACCGGTACGGTTCAAAAACTAGGTTCTTCATGATTGCGTTATTGAGCTTGCCTCGGAAAAGGTTCTAGCTTAAGGATGACATAATGACAATGAGAATTGAGATACTTGATGATATATCAGAGGTTTTCCCCTTACTGATCTTTCAGAGGATTCCGTGCCTTCGAAAAAGATCTCGCATACTCGAAAATCAGGGTTGTTACAGTTTACTTCCTTGTTATTTATCTTTCATATCTCTTATCAAAAACCCCAAAACATACCTCATAACCAATAACAAGACACTTTATTGTGATTCGTAGGGAGAACGACCCGAGGTTCAATACTTCGGTTTATAGATTTTAGGGGTTTGTACTTGTGACAAATACAATTTTTGTATGAAAAGACTATTGTTGGTTTAGAACTATCTTGCAACGAGATTTCATTTGAGAATTCTAAACCGTACAAAAGTCTAATCATCAAAATGGCACCGTTGCCGGGGAATCGCAATGGTGTTGTGTTATTGGTTATTATATATATGTGAATATTATGAATATGTTTGCCTTTTGCTTCTTTCTTAGTTCTTGCTAGTTTTAGGATTTGGTTTCCTTTGTTTCTTATTTGATTTTATTTTCATTTTCTCTTGCCATCATGAATTCTCACTTTGGCTATGAGTTTGGTTCTCACTATGTTGTAGGAAATGAGGACTATAATGAGAATGTGTATCAAGGATGGGATAACCAAAGGTGGGAGGAGCCATATGCATATGATCAATCTTCATGGAAACAACCTCCACCAATGGACTATGAACAAGAGCCATTCTATGATGCACACCAATCTAATGGCTATGGTGAATCCACTTGTGACTTCCAAGAACCACCACCATATGCCTATGAGCCATATCCTCAACATGAACCTCAACCATACTCACAAGCCTCCTTCCACCAAACACCTCCATATGACCCTAATCTATATCCACCATAGCAACCTCCTTTTGAACCATATGAGCCATACATGGAACCACCATTCCAATACCCATACTCCTAAAAATCACCTCAATACACACCACCACATCCTTACCAAGAAGGACCACCTTCCTATTATGAACTCCTTCTCCAAGACAATAAACCCTCTTACCCACTCCAATCTCCAATTGATGAAATCCTTAGCCTCATACTTCAAGGGCAAGGAGAGATGCAAATGGAGACACTAGAATTTGTAGCTACCTTAATCAAGGTAGTAAGCATTTTAACCTCCCAATATTTGAGCACTCAAAGCACTCCCATGGTCACATGTGGAGAATTAATTGAAAAGCATAACATGAAGGAGAGATTAGAAACTCCGGTGGAAAATGAGAAATGTAATTTTGTATTAGAGAAATTGGAGGAGCCTATGATAATTGAAGAAGAGGAAGAAGTGGTTGAAGACTTAGGAGATGCGGAACCTCCTTGGGAACCTAGAGTTGAAGAGAACCTCTCCAAGAAGAGTGAATTTGATGTTGAGGAGGAGAGTGCACAACCTCTAAAACAATTTTTGAATGAAGACTTGGAGGGAATGAAGCAAGAATTGAGTTCCCTTGGTGATGAAGATCATGCATCCAATCTTCTTGGTGGTGAATCCTTTGAATTTGATGAACCTTCTCCCAATGAGATGGAAAGCAATGTGGAGGTAGATTTTTCTCAACCTCCCATTTATGATTTGAGTGATGGAGAAGAGGTAGATGAAATTGATGAACAAAGGGGTGAAATTGAAGAAAATTGTCAAGAGGTAGAGGTAGCCAAAGAAGAACACAAGGGAGTAGAGCTTACACGCACATTGGAGATACCTCTCCCCAAGCCACCACCATCCATTCTTTCATTCAAGTGGGTAAAGTCCTTATACTCAATCTTTATTATTCCCCTTGAATATGGTTTGCTTGAGACGGATGGTCAACTTAGACATATTTGTGGCTTTAAGAGCAAAAGGGAGATGGCTAGTGGTTGGAAACATTATTCTAGGTTCATTATGGTTGCATGTTCAAAGTTTGATTGCAAGGTTTGGTGTAGAGCTAGATTGCTTGGGTCTAGGATGATGTTTGGTCACTTTATTGAGAATTCACCTTGTTTACCACCCACATGGAATAATGATAATCAACTCAAGGATGGGTGTAGAAACAAGATATGGGATCCTGGCATACATGAGGATCAACTTTGGGAGCCCATGGTTTGGGAAGAACTCCATCAAGGCTTGGAGTTATTATCCTTGAAGAATAGAGCTTATTGGAGACTCAAGCATTGGTGGATGTTCAAGGATGGATTTAATCACAAGCCACCTTGAGAGGAGTTCCCCATAAGTCCAACTTAAGGACAATAAACAAAAGTGCTAGGTGGGAGACACCCCACCATGGTAACTTCTTTTCATTTTCTCTTTTTGTACATATTGGTAATTACTTTAAATTCATGTTTTTGGTTGATTTATTGAGTATAATTGGTAGTTTAGCATGTTAAATAAGATTTTATGGTGTTTTGGTAGTTGTTTGGAGGCTTGGAATGCTTGGATTGGTGCAAAAACACAAAAAAAATAGAGCACCATCCCCGCGTATGCGCACTGCGCGCGTACGCGTGGATTGAGAAATTCCATCCCCAAGCCAAAAACCCGAGGGTTGTGCGAACGTTGCGCGCGCATTGTGCCTTTTGCACAAACCAACTCGTGCATATGCGTAAATGACGCGTACGCGCCACTCTCGAAATAAGCCATCGACACGGATGCGCCATGTGTGCGTACGCGTCGCGTCCATTGCACCTCCATCCGCGCGCGCGCCATGCACGCGTACGCGCGGATGTCCTTCCTTCACTACATTTCTTTTCTTCTCCTCTTTCCATTTCTTTCCTTCTCCTTTCTTCTTCCCTTCTTCTACCCCTCATCCAACACTCCCAAACACCATTGATAACCATTTATTTTAGTTAGTTAGGTTAGTTAGTTAGTTAGTTGATTATTTAGTTAGTTTAGTTTTCATTTATTTTTCTCTTTTTTTCATTATAAGTGTTGGATTGTTATTCTTGTTTACCATTAATTGCGGCTGAGTACAAACGGGATGTTATCTTAACATCATTATGTTTATAATCTTTGTTGGATTCTATTGTTGAGGTTATATTTTGCTACTTATTTTTGAGTTTTTCATGTTTACCTTTTAAGAATACCAAGTGATGAGAATTGCCTTCTATATGTTGAATTGTCATTAATGTCATATTAATTCACTCACTCAATTCTAGTGATGAATTACCTCACTCCAACAATGTATGCTTCCTTGCTTTTATGTTTTCTCATCTTTTGGTGTTATATTTCTTGTTTTTCATGAATGATGCACCGCAAGTAAAAATGGAAGCGAAAGAAAGAAAGCGCAGCAACCGGTTGATCTACCAGCTGAAGGTAGCAATCCGGAGAGTCGCCGTACCCCCTTGCTCATCTTTGAGTGCACCGAGGACGGTGCAAACTTTTAAGAGTGAGGAGGTTGTCCGACCGGTCGGCGATTTTGGGTGACAAATTTCTAATCTCAACACTTTTGCATTTCATTTTAGGTTTTTAGGATTTTTACTTGCATTTTCTACTTTTTACATATATATACATAATAAGCTTAGTCAAAATAATAAAATTCTTCAAGAATTCTATCTATAGGGCACCTCGATTGATTTGAGTGAAAACTTTTCATAAAACTTGCTTGAATCATATATATATATATATATATATATATATATATATATATATATATATATATATATATATATATATATATTGGAACATGTTTTGAAGCTAAGAACACAAGCAAGTGAGATTTGAGCCTAATTGTGTGATTACATCTTATAACCAGTTATTTTTCCTTCTTGTGTGCATTATTCTCTTTCTATGATTGTAGTCTTTGATTTGTTTGATTCTTTATGTCCATTATTTTGTGTATTCATGCATTTATATGATTGAGGCCATCATTTCATTTAGCTCACTTACCCAAATAGCCTTACCTTTTATCCTCCATTGTTAGCCAATTTGAGCCTACGATTAACCCACTTTGTTCCTTAATTTAGCACATTACAAGCCTTAAAGTGGAAAATAATAAATGTCCTTTATTTGGATCTTTGATTAGCTTAGGCTAGTGTGTGAGTATCATTCAAGTGTGGGAAAACAAGGGACATTGGGTGAATAAAAAGGTAGTTTTGTATTTTTGTTGTAAATATTGGGAATTGGGTACATGCTCATGTGTAATAAATGTAAAACCATATGCATTGATGCTCTTGTATATAGTTTGAAAGAAAGAAAAGAAAAATGAGAAAAATAAAAGAAAAAAAAAAGAAAAAAAAGAAAGAAAAAAATATAGAAAAAGAAAGAAAGAAGAAATAAAAAGGGGACAAAATGCCCCAAGGTAAAGTTCAACAAAAATCAATGCATATGAGTTGTAATCAAGAAAAGATTGTATGAGTATGTGAAAAAGTGAATAATGGGTAGTTAGGATAGCTTTGAATTGTATCGGATGTCATAGGTTAGGTGGAAAGTTTAAGCTTATCAAAGATTCAAATTTTAAGCTCACTTGACCAAATATGCATCCCTACCTTGACCCTAGCCCCATTACAACCTATGAAATGACCTCATGATACTTGTATGCATGCATGAAATAAATGTTGATTATTAGAAGAAAAACAAATCTTGGAAAGCATGATTAGAGGAGAATTAAGTGAATCAACCCTAAACACTTGAGCGAATAGAGTGTAAACACATCCGGTGAGGGTTTGACGCTCAATTACATGTTTTCACCTATGATCATCATTCTTCATGCAAGTTTGTAAAAATATTTAATAGCTCAATTCAATTGTGGTTTGGCACGGTTGTTAATACCTTTAGCCCTTGTGCATATATGCTTCTTGGGAATTGATTTATTTTGACCAAGCAATTGCATTCATGTAGATAGTTGCATATAGGTAGGGTGCATTTAGTTAGATTTCATTGAATAAATGTTGATACCCTTTGCTCTCTCTTGGTTTAAGCATGAGGACATGCTTGGTTTAAGTGTGGAGAGGTTGATAAACCCCATTTGTAGGGTTTATCTTATGCTTCATTTAAATGATTTTATCACCTTTTACTCACATTTTTTCAATGAAATAGCATGGTTTTGTAAATTCTCCTTTAATTGTGCTTAAGAGTGAACACATACTTTTTAGGACATAGAATAGCTAAATTTAATTTACCTTGATTCCATTAGATGCCTTGATATGTTTGTTAAGTGATTTCAGATTTAGGAGGCAAACATTGGATCAAGGGAATGAAGGAAAAGCATGTAAAAATGGAGAACTCATGAAGAAATGAAGGAATCGCAAAAGCTGTCAAGCCGACCTCTTCACACTTAATCGGCCATAACTTGAGCTACAAAGGTTCAAATGATGCGGTTCTAGTTGCGTTGGAAAGCTAACATCTGGCGCTTTAAAACAATATAAGATTCGTCATAGTTGCTACACGTACAGTGATGCGTACGCGCACTGTACGCGCATGCATTGTTGCTGCCATATGATCCACTTAAAGCAATACGTGGCCAGCGAATTCTAAAGCCTTGTGGGCCCAATCCAACTCATTTCTGAAGCTATTTAAGCCAAGGATTGAAGGAGAATCAACATACTTTAGATACTTTTACACATTAGTTTAGTTTAGTTTAATTTTTGGAGGGAAAGTTAGTTTTAGAGAGAAAAGCTCTCACTTCTCTCTAGGATTAGAATTAGGATTAGGTTTAGATCTAGATCTACTTCTTCTTCTTCTCTCTTCTAATTTTCCTTTTTTTTCTTCCCTAATTGTTCTCTTGTAGTTGTAGAATTCTTCTTCTTCTCTTGTAATTCCTTTGTATTGTTAGTTGTAGTTTATGAGCTTTCTTTTGTAGATCTACATTTCTTCTTCAATGCAATTGGTAAGTTTTTTGTTGTTTCATAATTGTCTTCCTTTTCTATTGTTGATCTCTTGCTATTCTAGTTAGATCTCTCTTTAATTCTTGCAATTCATGTTGTTTACTTTTATTGCCTTCTATGTGTTTGTTAAAATGCTTCTTCTAGTTATGAGTTTACTTTTCTATTATTTTGCCTTTCTATTGTTAACCTCTTACTTTTGTAGTTGTAGATTCCTTTAATTCTTGCAATTTACTATGCTTTTCTTTTGTGCCTTCCAAGTGTTTGATAAAATGCTTGGTTAGATCTTATAATAGAATTTTATGTTCTTGGCTTGGGAAGGTAACTTAGGAACTCTTGAGTTACTAATGTCCAAGTGATTGACGATTGGGAGCCATTAACGCTAGATCTCACTAATTGATTTGGTGTAGAACTAGGACTTATGGACTTGGATTGAAATAGCTCACTTGACTTTCCTCTACTAGTTCGAGGTTGACTTAGTGGGATTGATCCTTGCCAATTCTCATGTTATGGTTAGTGATAGGGATAGAGATCCTTGACCACCAAACCTTGCCAAGACCTTTTTAGCTATTAGTTTACTTCCTTGTCATTTATCTTTCATGTCTCATAACCAATAACAAGACACTTTATTGTGATTCCTAGGGAGAACGACCCGAGGTTCAATACTTCGATTTATAGATTTTAGGGGTTTATACTTGTGACAAACACAATTTTTATATGAAAGGACTATTGTTAGTTTAGAAACTATATTGTAACAAGATTTCATTTGAGAATTCTAAACCGTACAAAAGTCTAATCATTAGACCCTTCAGCAGGAGTTTTTGCGGACAGATTCTTTGCAGCTATCGCCTTCTTTGCCCTATGAAAGGCCTTCATGAAATCCGAAGACTTCACCATTTCTGAAAAAGAAGCCAGCAAAACCAAGTTAGAAAGGGATAAATCAAGAAACAAACAAAGAAAAGGAAAGCTAAAAAGAAGTCGGCCACTACCCATTTCAGCTCGGAGAAAGGAAGGATCTCCCAGAAACCTCTTTGTATCTAGGTGAGGGGGCTCCCCCCAATTTTCCTCTAACACACCCACAAAGACTTGTTCTAGCTCGCTTAGACTCTCCCAAGAGTACTTAGTTACTACTGGATCCTTTTGCCACGATAAAGGGAAGGTGGGTTCATTATTTTCATCTAAAAAGAAGGGCCGAGCTCCTTCAACAGCTCGGACCTTGAAGTAATATTTCTTGAAGTCACGAAAAGACTCATCATACATGGAAAACACTTTCTTCCCTTGAGAAGCTCGGAAAGAAATTCAAGAGGCTTTCTTCTTAGCTACCCCAAACTTTGTCAAAACAAAAAGATATAGGAAAAGAGTTTGTGTAGGTCGGACTCCCAATTCTTGGCACAATAGTTGAAAAATTTTAATGAAACCCCATGAGTTTGGATGGAGCTGGGAAGGGGCTACATTGCAAGACCACAACAGGTCGGTCTCGAAAGCGGTAAAAGGGATGGTGATATTCAATTGACTAAAAAAGTAGTCATAAGCATAGAAGAAGGGCCGTTCCCCCTGAGTCAAGGGAGGAAAACTAACCCTCTCCTTAGGGTCAGGCAACACCAACTCATAATTCTTCTCCTCATCCCTATTATTACAAATTCTATGAAACCTCCTAATTCGCACACAGTACTCGGGGTCAGCCACAGTAACACACATTAAAACTATGGAGTCCAGCCAGTCAGACATGCCGTTAGGAATCTTAGTAGACATCTCAACAATGTTTTTGCGAGAAGACATAGGCCAACTATTCCTACAGTAAGAAAAAAGAAAAATTGGATTACTACCAAACAACTCGGACAAATAAAAGTAAACAGCAAGCATCAAATTTGGCAGTAAAAGGGAGACCCCAAGACTCACACTAAAGTCCAGGGGCACCCTTTGGAGGCAACAACAAGGCAAGAACGCCAGAAAAAGGGAAAGTCAACAGTCTATGCCCTAACACCTCTCAATAGAAAACACAAAGAGATCAATCCTTTCCTGGTAACACCACTCCATACAAGCGGCAAGAAAGCCATCATCATCAATAAAATCATCAAAAAAGCTACAACCCTTTTTCTACCAACAGTTCAACAAAAACTAAAACTTTGGGCAAGAAGATGTCATGCAAGGATGAAAGGAAACTGAAACAGCGACAAGCAAAAAGTCATACGAAAGGCAAAACTACCAGAAATACAAAAAAGGCACAACAGAGGAAATTGCAAACTATGATCAAAGAAACTAAAAGACGCAATTTTTCGCAGAAAGAATCAAGCTTCTCAAGGCAAACTCAATAAAAATGAAAACTTTGCAAGCATGTAAATAGTAAAAGTGAATATGAAAGCATAAAAGAGGAAAAAGAAAACACCAACCTATAGAGAAGAAGAAGCAAGAACGACAATGGCTCAGACGAAAGCAACGGCAAACATGCACCAACAAAGCGCTTTTCGAACAGGAAGGAAGCTTGAGGGGCGTGGAAACAGAAGAAGTCAACGAAAAAGGAGCAAAGAAGAAAATGGGAGAAGAAACTGAAAGTGAGAATAAAAGCTTCTTTCCTTAATTTCAAAATGAGGAACGACAAGGGAAAAGAGGAAACGACAAGAAGTAAATGGGCCTTAAAGCCCTCGTACGTTCCCTAGGAAGCGCAACGCGTGATACAATTAAAAAAGAAAAAGAAAAACACTTCGCATTTAAACAGAAGCAAGCCTGCCAGAAGTTACACCAGAGGCCAACCAAAAGCTAAATGCTCGAGCACGACTTCCTTAAAGGGGTCGAAGTCTAAAGACACGACCTCAAGGGAAAGATCGAACTCGTACAGGGGCACTGTTCATACTATGGGTCGAGCTAGGCAAGCTGACCTGAATGAAGATAAGGACGACCGACCTCTTATAACGGTTGGTCGCAACCGACCTCTTTCCGAAGAGCTCGGCCAAATTGCTATAAGGGCCCAACTAGGCCCAAAGCAGAAGATCACAACCTGCCTGAAGGTGGCTGGCCAAAGATAAGGGGGCTCACCCCTAAAAGATAAGATAAGATAACTAACTTATCTCCAAGGGAGGTCACTCCACACTACTATAAATGCCTTGGAGCACCTAGGTATAACTCATACTGTAATTCTACACAAAAAACCTGCTTAAAGCCCATGCTAACTTAAGCATCGGAGTCTCTTGCAGGTACCACCACCCTCCGGTGATCCAGGATCAGTAGCCCAACCAGATCCAACAGGTCGGATACGAAAGCTCTGGCCACCATAGCAGATCTCATCCAAGATCGACCTTCAGTATCAGGTAACCCTCGGAACACTAAGGCATATCGACTCACACTTGATGCAAGGGTAAAGTCAACGCACAAGCAAATGGCATGAGATAACACTTGAAAGTATCAAGTTCAAAAAAGAATTGACACAAACAGGATTAGTTAGCATTTGGTCCCATCCTAACTCATTGATAATGAGGCACAAAAACGAACAATAATTAGTTGGGAAGGACTAAAGCACTAATCTTGTATGGAACAAATATTACAATTAATACTATACAAGTCACGAAGCACCAAAACAATGCAAGAGTTTCTTAACAATTGAGTACGAGAATTCAACGCCAATAGTAAAATAAGAAACCTAGAAAAGAAAATAAGAATGAGCTACAAAAAATAAAATTAAAATGCAATAAATGAAAATACACAAATGTAACATACAACAGAAAATAATAAAAAAAAGGATAAAGAGAAGTAAAATTTTGAAGAAAGAGAAAGAAGAAGAAAGTGAAAAAAGGAAGAAGAAAGAAGAAAAAAGGAGAGAAGAAAGAAGAAGTAAGAATAAGAAAATAGGGGAGAAACAATGCGTGTGGGTTGCAATGTGCTCCTCGCACAATATCCGCACAACTCCAGTGCAACTCTCTGGTTTTTGTACCAGGAGTTCCAAATTCATCCTACGACGTGTAATCGTCGACCATGCTCACGCGTGAGTGTACGAAAAAGACCAACGACGCGTACGCCTCGTCCACGCTTACGCATGGAATGCTCTCTTTTTTTTTTTTTGAAAACATAAAACAGAAACAGGGTACTCTCCTACCCTATAAACACTCTAAAGCAACCAAAACTCAAATTTAACAAAAAATCTTTGTTTTTTTGAAAAATTTTCAAATACAAAACAAATAAAACTCGCACTTCAAGCAAAATGCAATTCAAAAACAACTAGCCTACAACTTAAGGCATAAATCTAATCAAACAAACTAACAACCAAAACACTAAAACAAGAATATGGAAAGAAGAAAACTACCTAACAATGACAACTCAATTCATTCATTGATTATATATACAAGAGAATAGAAAGAGTTTACCATGGTGGGGTGTCTCTTACCTAGAACTTTTATTTTAAGTCCTTAAGTTGGACCATTGATGGGGGCATTGCTATAGTGGCTTATGCTTAAATCCTTCCTTGAATCCCCACCAATAGGTGCACAAGGCCTTCAAGGAAGCTTAAGCAAGTGAAAATGCCCCAAGGTTGATGATTGTCAACCCCCTTTCTTCTTGATCTTCATGCTTCCATTTGGGTGACAAACTTATTGAATTCTCCTTGTAACTCCTACTTATCATCCTAGATCCCTTAAATCGAGCTTCACTCCAACCATGAATCCTAAGATTTGAGCTTCCTTCCACCATACACCTTGATTCTTGTTGCCGACCAACACCCAACTCTTTTCTACTTTCTAACCCACTCATAGCTCCAAGTTGACCATCCGTTTCTAACAATGCATATTGATATGGGCCAAGGAAATTAAAGGATGAGATGGTTACCCATTCAACTTCTAATTTGGATGGTGACTTAGCAAAGAAGATATCCAATGGTCTTGACATTGTATGCTCCACTTCCTTTGACTCTTCCTTGATGACTTCCATCTTTTGACAACCTTCTTCAAACTCCTCTTGTTTGCTAACTTCTTCCAACTCTTTCTCATTAATCACAATATATATTGGAGGTTGTGCACATTCTTCCTCAACATCAGTTTCACATTCAATGGAAGAAGCTTCAACAAGATCACCATTGTCACTTGATGTAGAGTTGTCTTCAATGATGGAACTCCCCTCTTGTTCAACCTCTCCTAGATCTCCTTCAACTTCTTCTTCTTCAACAATCTCCATCCCTTCCACTTGTTGCAAAACACACTCCATTTCCTTGTTCTCAAGTTGAGACTCTAAAATTTCCCTCATACTCATCTCTTCGGTTGCTTCTCTACAATCATCTGTGGTCATATTTTGCTTGTGGTATGAATCCCATGAGTCCAACTTTTGACGAATGGTTGCTTGAAGCCGATCCATTGCTTCCTTGAGACGATCCTTTTGCTCTTGTTCTACTTCGCAAAGATAAGTAGGATCATATTGCTCTTGGATTGATGGACATGGATATTATTCTATGGAGGGTTGTGATGGAAAGGAGAATTCATCATGTTGTTGGAAATGAGTTTCATCAAAGCTTGGAGGTTGGAAGGTGTTTTGGTTGTTGGTAGAAGATAGAGGTATACGGAATATAAGCTCTTGGAGGGCGGAGGTGAAACCGGTGAGTGCTGTTTGGAGCTCTTCTTGCTCTTGAAGAATGATACCAATTGTATCATCTATAGAGTCATGATGTTGAAGTGGTGATGGTTCCATGGGTGCTTGTTCATAATGATTATAAGTGTGTGCATATGGAGGATATGGATTATGATTGTGTGGGGGTGATTGATAGAAATATGATGTGGATTGAGAATATGGTGGTTGGAATGATGGTCTTTGAGGACTATATTGAGAGTATGGTGCATGGAATGATAGTGGTTGAGTGGCATAATCATGATAAGAACCATCATATCCATTGGAATGATATCATTATAGGAGGGGTTGCAATCATAGTAGCTTGGTTGAGGAGGTTGCCATGGTGATTGCTCATATGGATGTGGCTCCCTTCTCAAGAATTCTTCCCTCCCATAATGTGAGCCATCATTAAAGTTTTCATTATCTACAACATAGTCACAACCATATCCAAAACCACAAGGATGAGAATTCATACAGAAAAGGGGCAATCAAAGCCAAGAATATGAAAAAGCAAAGAAAAAGTAAACTCCTAATTACTAGCAAAATCACAAAATAACCAAAAATCAAGATATTCACACTATAAACATATTCATAATAGCCAATAATATAACATCGTTGTAATTTCCCGGCAACGGCGCCAAAATTTTGATAGAGGAAAATTGTCGGTAAAGAATTTTACAAAAATAGTCACGTTGCAAGTATAGTCCTAAACCAACAATGAATTCTCAAATCAAATTTTGATATGGTTGTCACTAGTTCAACCCCAATAAAAATAACCGAGAGTATTAATCCCGGGTTGTTCTCCCTAGGAATTACAATGAAGTGCTTTATTATTGGCGGTGAAGGAATGTTTTGGGGTTTTTGTAATAGGGAACAAGAAATATAAATAGCAAAAGAAATGAGCTACTAACTATGAAGGAAAGTCAAGTGGATACAATCAACTTGAGTCCACAAGTCCTAGTCGAATTATAGTGAAAGACTAGCTTTAGTGGCATTCAAGTCAATAACAAACTTCCAATTGTCAATCAACAAGAGAGTTTGATAACTCAAGCATCTCCAATTACTCAACTCAAGCCAAGAGAAGAAAAATCTAACTCATGACTAAAAAAAACATTTCATTAAACACATAGAGGGTAATAAAAGTAAACATCATCAATTGCAATAATTAAAGGAAGCTATAACTAATCAAAGTAAGAGATCAACAATAGAAATCAAGGCAATCTTTAAAAGACATGGAAATCATAAATTGCATTAAAAGGAAATGAAAATCAACAAAAGAGTTTATAAACTAAAATTGACAAAATAAAGGAATTAACAAAAGAAGTAAAATGCTAGAACAAGTAAAAGTAAAAAGGAAAATTAAAGCAAAGGAAGAATGAGACTAGATCTAAAAAGAAGAAAACTAAGAACCCAAATCTAGAGAGAGAAGAGAGCCTCCTTCTCTAGAATTCTACATCTAAACTAAACTAAAGTGTCTCCCTCCATGGGAATCCCCTATCCTCCTTCACTCCCAGCCTATTATCCTCGAACTGGGCCTGAAAATGGGCCAAAAATCAGCTCAGAAATCGCCCCTAGTGATTTCTCTTCAATGAGGCATGTACTACTCGTCACGCGTATGCATCTGCCACGTGTACGCGTCGCTTTGAGTATGGCATGATCACGCGCACGCGTCGTCCATGCGTGCGCGTCGGCATTACCTTCTCAAATCTTCATTTTCTTGTGTTCCTTCCACTTTTGCATGCTTCCTTTCCATTCTCTAAGCCATTCATGCTCTATAATCTCTAACATTACATAACAAACATATCACGGCATCGAATGGTAATAAGAGAGGATTAAAAATTAGTGATTTTAAGGCCTTGGAAGCATGCTTTCATTCATAGCACAAAATTAGGAATGAATCTTAAAACCATGCAAATTGTATGAATAAGTGTGAGAATAGTTGACAAAATCCACTAAATTTAGCACAAGATAAACCCTAAAAACGGGGTTTATCAACCTCTCCACACTTACACATTAGCATGTCCTCATGCTAAGCTCAAGAGAAGCTATAAAGAGAAGAAGAGGGATGGTAAGATTTATTAAATGCAACATGCAATGCAACCTATCTATATGAATACAACTAAATATTTTTACGTACTTGGTTAAAAGTAAATCAATCTCCAAGAACATATATAAGTAAGTAGGGCTAAGATGGTATGATAACTCATGAATTCCACTAATTCAAATCTCAAAATGAAGTACAAATAGACATGCAAGAAGAAAGCTCATGAAAGCCGGGAACAAGGAATTAAGCGTCGAACCCTCACCGAAAGTGTTTGCACTCTTATGCTCTCAAGTGTTTGAGGGTCGATTCTCTCAATTCTCTACTAATCTTGCTTTCTAAGGCTTACTCTTTGACGATCAGATTTTCTGTCGGTAAAGAATTTTTATAAAAATAATCGCGTTGTAGGTATAGTTTCTAAACCAGCAAAGAATCCTTTCGTACAAAAATTGGTTGTCACAAGTAACAAAACCCAATAAAATTTATAACAGAAGTATTTAAACCTTGGGTCGTCTTCTCAAGGAATTGCAGGAAGGTTTATTTATTATTGGTTATGAGTTTCTGGGGAATGTTGAGTTTGGGCAATGGGCAAATAAATAATTATAAATTAAAGCAATGAAAATTAACAAGAGATTTTATGTAATTAAAATAAAAAGCCTTGAATGAAAGAATGATTAATTTGGAAGTTCCATCCTTGTTGGAATTCTCTCAAGTGTAGTATAAAGAGGTTGTTGTTTTTACTTAGTTAACCCTTACTAAATAAAGGAAAGTCAAGTGATTGAGCTAACTCTTATTCGCAAATCCTAGTCCTCTCCCTTGGGAAGGTCTAGCGTTAGTAAATACAGAATTAGCCAACAACTTCCAATTTAACTAACCATTTGAGCATTCCAACTCAAGTGTCTCTAATTAATCAATTCATCAATTAAACCTAAGAATGTAAAAAGCTAAATTAAAATCATAAATCTGAAATACCTCAAATTGCATTAAGTAGAAATTAAAATCTAACATGAAGAGTTCATAAGCCAATTTGGCTAAATAAATAATTACCAAGTGAAATAGAGTAACTAAAGTAATAGAGTAAATAAAAGTAGATAAGAGAAACATAAATTAAAAGAACATTGAACCTTGAATTGAGAAGAAGCAATCCTAAAATTAAGAGAAATCCTAAATCCTAAATCCTAAGAGAGAGGAGAGAGCCTCTCTCTCTCTAAAACTACATCTAAACCTAAAATTGTGAATTAAGAATGTTTTATGAATGAATTGATTGATTTCTCCACTTTATAGCCTCTAATCTGTGCTTTCTGGGCCGAAAACTGGGCCAGAAACAGCCCAGAAATCGCTGGGAACGAAATCTGCCACGCTGGTTTTTTGGCAGAACGATGCGTCCGCGTGATTCATACGTGCGCATCGTTTTTCTGTACGGCCACTATAGTAAATTATATATTATTTCGAAGCCCCAGACGTTAGCTTTCCAACACAACTGGAACCACCTCATTTGGACCTCTGTAGCTCAAGTTATGACCGTTTGAGTGCGAAGAGGTCAGGTTGGACAACTTTGCAGTTTCTTCAACTTCTTGTATTCCTTCCACTTTTGCATGCTTCCTTTCCATCCTCCAAGCCATTCCTACTTTATAAATCCTCAAATCACTTAACACACATATCAAAGCATCGAATGGTATAAAAGGGAATTAATTTTTGGTAATTTGGGAAGCAAGTTTCCAATTATAGAACAAAATTAGGAAGGAAAATGTAAAACCATGCAATTTATATGTATAAGTGAGTAAAGAGTTGATAAAAACCACTCAATTGAGTACAAGATAAACCATAAAATAGTGGTTTATCAATCTCTCCATACTTAAACATTAGCATGTCCTCATGCTAAGCTCAAGAGAAGCTATAAAGGAGTGAAGAGAAATGGTAGAATGTATGAAATGCAACCTATCTATATGAATGCAACTACATGCAGAATGCTTTTTTTATACTTGGTTAAAAGTAAACAAATCTTTCAAGAACAAATATAAACTAGATTTCACTAATTCAAATCATAAAAATGAAGTACAAATAGACTTGCAGAAGAAAATAGCTCATGAAAGCCGGAAACAAAGAATCGAGCATCGAACCCTCACTGGAAGTGTATGCACTCTAATCGCTCAGGTGTTTAAGATTCGATCTCTCAATTCTCTACTAATCTTGCTTTCTAAGGCTTGCTTTTCTTCTACCAATCAACAAAGAATTAATGCACAGATACACATATCAAGAGGTCTTTTAAGTGTTCTAATGGGGTTAGGGTCAAGGTAGGATTGTATTTGGCCAAGTGGACTAAAATCTGAATCCTTAATTAACATAAACTTTCCACCTAACTTTAGACAATCCATGTAATCATAATACCACATCTAACTATCCATTAACCCTGTTTTCCACATATTCATGCATTCCAATTTCAAGTACAGTACATATGCATTGCTTTCACCACTTACTTTGGGGCATTTTGTCCCCTTTATTTATTTGCTCTTTTTCTTTTCTTTTTCTCTTTTTCTTCTTTTTTTTTGTTTATCTTTTATTTTATTTTATTTTATTTTAAATTACTTTTTTTTCTTTTGTTTTTCTCAATGCATATGATTAAATTATTGAATACATGAATATGTCCTAAACATTTCTTTCACATTTTCATAAAGATATATAACACCCAATTCTTAAACTAAATGTTTCCAAACCTAATTTCCCCACACATAAATCATAAGCACTCTCACTCGTCTAAGCTAACGGATGAGCGGATAATTTATACGCTTTTTGCCATTGTTTCTAGGTAGTTTTTAGTATGATTTAGCTACTTTTTAGTATATTTTTATTAGTTTTTAAATAAAAATCACATTTCTGGACTTTACTATGAGTTTGTGTGTTTTTTTGTGATTTCAGGTATTTTCTGACTGAAATTGAGGGACGTGAGCAAAAATCTGATTCAGAGGCTGAAAAAGGATTGCAGATGCTGTTGGATTATGACCTCCCTACACTCGAAGTAGATTTTCTGGAGCTACAGAAGCCCAATTGGCTCACTCTCAATTGCGTTGGAAAGTAGACATCCTGGGCTTTCCAGAAATATATAATAGTCCATACTTTGCCCGAGTTTTGATGACGCAAACTGGCGTTTAAACGCCAACTTCCTGCCCTATTCTGAAGTTAAACGCCAGAAACAGGTTACAAACCAGAGTTAAACGCCTCAAACAAGCTACAACCTGGCATTTAACTCCATGAAGAGTCTCTACACGTGAAAGCTTCAATGCTCAGCCCAAACACATACCAAGTAGGCCCCGGAAGTGGGTTTCTGCACTATCTGCACTTAGTTACTTATTTTCTGTAACCCTAGCTACTAGTTTAGTATAAAAACTACTTTTAGTGATTTATTTTCACATCTTTTGATCATTTTTGAGACTATCTTTGTATCACTTTTGATCTCTTAATCACGTTTAGGGGGCTGGCCATTCGGCCATGCCTGGACCTTCATCACTTATGTATTTTCAACGGTGGAGTTTCTACACCCCATAGATTAAGGTGTGGAGCTCTGCTGTTCCTTATGAATTAATGCAAAGTACTATTATTTTTCTGTTCAATTCAAGCTTATTCTTATTCTAAGATATTCACTCGCACTTCAACCTGATGAATGTGGTGATCAGTGACACTCATCATCAGTCTCACCTATGAACACGTGCCTGACAACCATTTCCATTCTATCTGCAACATCTTGAGTGTGTATCTCTTAGCCTCCTAGTTCACGATTAGAGTCTTTGTGGTATAGGCTAGAATTATTGGCTGCCATTTCTGAGATCTGGAAAGTCTAAACCTTGTCTGTGGTATTCTGAGTAGGATCTTGGAAGGGATGACTGTGACGAGCTTTAAACTCACGAGTGTTGGGCGTAGTGACAGACGAAAAAGGTTCAATGGATCCTTTTCCAACATGATCGAGAACCAATAGATGATTAACCGTGCGGTGACAGAACATTTGGACCATTTTCACTGAGAGGACGGACGGTAGCCATTGACAACGGTGATCCCCCAACATAAAGCTTGCCATGGAAAGGAGTATGAATGATTGAATGGAGACAGTAGGAAAGCAGAGATTCAGAAGGAGCAAAGTACCTCCATACGCTTATATGAAATTCTCACCAATGAATTACATAAGAATTTCTATCTTATTTTATATTTTATTTATATTTTAATTATTAAAACATCATAACCATTTGAATCTACCTGACTAAGATTTACAAGGATGACCATAGCTTGCTTCAAGCCGACAATCTCCGTGGGATCGACCCTTACTCACGTAAGGTTTATTACTTGGACGACCCAGTGCACTTGCTGGTTAGTTGTGTGGAGTTGTGAAGAAGAATTGAGATTATGAACGTGCGTAACAAGTTTTTGGCGCCGTTGAGATCATAATTTCTTGCACCAAGTTTTTGGCGCCGTTGCCGGGGATTGTTCGAGTTTGGACAACTGATGGTTCATCTTGTTGCTCAGATTAGGTAATTTTATTTTAATTTTAAGCTTTTTATTTTCAAAAAATTTTCAAACAAAATCAATTATTCTATGACTTCAGATTTGTTAAGAATGGATTCTAGAGTTTCATGATGATCGGTTGTAGTCTGGCTGGCTGTGAAGCCATGTCTAATTTTTTGGACCGAGGTTTCAAGTTATCATCACAAGAGCTTGTTAATTTCTATCAATTTTGCTGTTGAATGTAATGTTCTGCTAAAGCTTGGCTGGCCATTGGCCATGTCTAGTGTTTTGGACCGAAGCTTTCACATAAAGCTTGGCTGGCTAGTATGTCATGTCTAATTCTTGAACCGGAGTTTTAGACTAACATTGCATGATTCCTGGAATTCTTATTAAAAATTTTGAAATCCTTATTTTTCTTTTTCCTAATAATTCTCGAAAAATACAAAAAAAAATTTAATAAAATCATAAAACCAAAAATAATTTGATTTTTCTTGTTTGAGTCTAGTGTCAATTTTTAAGTTTGGTGTCAATTTCATCTTTTTAATTTTCATTAAAATTTTCGAAACTCATGCATGAAACTGTTCTTCATGATCTTCAAGTTGTTCTTGATGATTGTCTTTGTTTAATCTTGTGATTTTCATGTTTTGTGTCTTTTCTTGTTTTTCATATGCATTTTCAATTTGTTAGTGTCTAAAGTTTGAAAATTTTTAAGTTTGGTGTCTTGCATGTCTTTCTTTTCTTAAAAATTTTTCAAAATTATGTTCTTGATGTTCATCATGATCTTCAAAGTGTTCTTGCATGCATTATTAGTTTTGATCTTGAATTTTCATGTTTTGCATCATTTTAGTATTTTTCTCTCTCTTCATTAAAAATTCAAAAATAAAAAAAATATCTTCCCCTTATTCTTCTCACAAATTTCGAAAATTTGAATTGATTTAGTCATAAAGTTTTAAAATTTAATTGTTTCTTATGAGTCAAGTCAAATTTTCAATTTAAAAATCCTATCTTTTCAAAACCTTTTCAAAAATCAAATCTTTTTCATTTATTTTTACACATTTTCGAAATTCTTTTAAATTGATTTTCAAAATCTTTTTCTTATTCTTACTTCATATTTTTGAAAATCTCACTAACATTTAATATTTTGATTCAAAAATTTTACGTTGTTACTTGCCTATTAAGAAAGGATCAATCTTTAAATTTTAAAATCATATCTTTTAGTTTCTTGTTAGTCAAGTAATCAACTTTAATTTCAAAATCAAATCTTTTTAAATTTCTTTTTCAAATATTTTTCAAAATAAATTTCAATCATATCTTTTTCAAAACAACCTAACTAATTTTCTCTCTCTAATTTTTGAAAACTCCTACCCACTTTTTCAAAATTCCTTTTAATTAACTAATTGTTTTAAATTTTAATTTAATTTTATTTCTCTTTTTAATTTTTGAATACTAACTATTAATTAAAATAAAAACAAAAATATTTTTCCTCTTATTTTAATTTAAATTCGAATTCTTCTCTTTCTCATCTCTTACTATTTATTTATTTATTTACTAACACTCTTCTCTTCTTCTTATAATTCGATCCGCCTCTTCTTCTCTGTGTTTGAATTTTTCTCTTCTTCTTCTTTTATTCTTCTCTTCTTCTACTAACATAAAGGAATCTCTATACTGTGACATAGAGGATTTCTATTCTTTTCTGTTCTCTTTTTTTTCATATGAGCAGGAGCAAAGATAAAGATATTCTTATTGAAGCTGATCCTGAACCTGAAAGGACTCTTAAGAGGAAACTAAGAGAAGCTAAAGCACAACCCTCTGGAGAGGACCTGACAGAAATTTTCAAAAAAGAAGAAGACATGGCCGAACCCAATAACAATGCCAACAATGCAAGGAAGATGCTTGGTGACTTTATTGCACCCTCTTCTAACTTCTATGGAAAAGCATCTCAATTCCTGCCATTGGAGCAAACAACTTTGAGCTTAAGCCTCAATTAGTTTCTCTAATGCAATAGAATTGCAAGTTTCATAGACTTCCATTGGAAGATTCTCATTAGTTCTTAGCTGAATTCCTGCAAATCTATGACACTGTCAAGACCAATGAAGTTGATCCCGAGGTCTATAGGCTTATGCTTTTCCCTTTTACTGTAAGAGACAGAGCTCGAACATGGTTGGATTCACAACCTAAGGAAAGCCTGAACTCTTGGGAAAAGCTGGTCAGTGCTTTCCTGGCCAAATTCTGTCCACCTCAAAAGATGAGCAAGCTTAGAGTGGAAATCCAAACCTTCAGACAAAAGGAAGGTGAGTCCCTCTATGAAGCTTGGGAAAGATATAAGCAATTGATCAAAAGATGTCATACTGACATGCTTCCAGAATGGAGCATCATATGTATATTCTATGATGGTCTGTTTGAGTTGTCAAAAATGTCATTGGACCATTCTGCAGGAGGATCTCTTCATCTGAAAATCCCTGTAGAAGCTCAGGAACTCATTGAAATGGTTGCAAATAACCAGTTCATGTACACCTCTGAGAGGAATCCTATGAACAATGGGATGCCTCAGAAGAAGGGAGTTCTTAAAATTGATGCTCTGAATGCCATATTGGCTCAGAACAAAATATTGACTCAGCAAGTCAATATGATTTCTCAGAGTTTGAATGGATTGCAAGCTGCATCCAACAGTACTAAAGAAGCATCTTCTGAAGAAGAGGCTTATGATCCTGAGAACCCTGCAATAGCAGAGGTAAATTACATGGGTGAACCCTATGGGAACACCTATAACCCCTCATGGAGAAATCATCCAAATTTCTCATGGAAGGATCAACAAAAGCCTCAACAAGGCTTTAATAATGGTGGAAGAAACAAGTTTAGCAATAGCAAGCCTTTTCCATCATTTTCTTAGCAACAGACAGAGAATTCTGAACAGAGCCATTCTGGCCTGGCAACCATAGTCTCTGATCTATCAAAGACCACACTAAGTTTCATGAATGAATCAAGGTCCTCCATTAGAAATTTGGAGGCACATGTGGGTCAGCTGAGTAAGAAGATTACTGAAACTCCTCCCAGTACTCTCCCAAGCAATACAGAAGAAAATTCCAAGAGAGAGTGCAAGGCAATAACCATGACCAACATGGCTGAACCTGGAGAGAGTGAGGAGGACGTGAGTTCCAGTGAGAAAAGCCTCATGGGACGTCCTCTGGACAGAAAGGAGTTTCCCTTTGAGGAACCAAAGGAATCTGAGGCTTATACAGAGACCATAGAGATTCAATTGAACTTTCTTCTACCATTCATGAGCTCTGATGAATATTCTTCCTCTGAAGAGGATGAAGACATCACTGAAGAGCAAGTTGCTAAATATCTAGGAGCAATCATGAAGCTGAATACCAAGTTATTTGGTAATGAGACTTGGGAGGATGAACCCCCTTGTTCACCAATAAACTGAATGAATTAATGAGGCAGACATTACCTCAGAAGAAATCGGATCCCGGAAAATTCTTCATACCTTGTACCATAGGCACCATGACCTTTGAGAAGGCTTTATGTGACCTGGGGTCAGGGATAAACCTCATGCCACTCTCTGTAATAGAGAAACTAGGAATCTTTGAGGTACAAGTTGCAAGAATCTCACTAGAGATGGCAGACAAATCAATGAAACAGGCTTATGGACTAGTAGAAGACGTGCTAGTGAAGGTTGAAGGCCTTTACATCCCTGCTGATTTCATAATCCTAGACACTGGGAAAGATGAGGATGAATCCATCATCCTTGGCAGACCCTTCCTAGCCACAACAAAAGCTGTGATTGATGTTGACAGAGGCGAGTTGGTCCTTAAGTTGAATGAGGACTACCTTGTATTCAAAACTCAAGGTTCTCCTTCTGTAACCATGGAGATGAAGCATGAAAAGCTTCTCTCAATACAGAGTCAAACAAAACCCCCACATTCAAACTCTAAGTTTGGTATTGGGAGGCCACAACCAAACTCTAAGTTTGGTATTGAGAGGCCCCAACCATGCTCTGATTATCTGTGAGGCTCCATGAGAGCTCATTGTCAAGCTATTGACATTAAAGAAGTGCTTATTGGGAGGCAACCCAATGTTATTTAATTATATCTATTTATTTTCCATTGTTATTTTATGTTTTCTGTAGGTTGATGATTATGTGAAGCCACAAAAACAACTGAAAAATCAAAAACAGAATGAAAAATAGCATAAAAAATAGCACACCCTGGAGGATAAGCTTACTGGCGTTTAAACACCAGTAAGAAGCATCAGACTGGCATTTAACGCCAGAAAGAAGCATCAAGCTGGTGTTAAACGCCAGAAACAGGCTACAGTTTGGCGTTTAACGCCAGAAATGAGCAACAGTCTGGCGTTAAACGCCAGAAACGAGCAGCAGTCTGGCGTTAAATGCCAGGATTGCACTCTAAGGGCGTTTACACGCCTAAATGGAGTGGGGATGATAAGTCCTTAACCCCTCAGGATCTGTGGACCCCACAGGATCCCCACCTACCCCACCTCTCTCTCTCTCTCTCTCTCTCTCCCACCTTTTTCATAACACTCTTTCTCAAATACCCTTCACCAATCACCTCCATCACCCTTACCCATCACCTTTTCACCTATCACATCCATCCACTCTTTCCCAAAAACCCCACCTACCTCAAAATTCAAAATCCTTTCCCTCCCAAACCCAACCCTAATACACGAAATCTAACCCCCCACCCCTATATAAACCCCTCACCACTCCTTTATTTTCACACATTACAACCACTACTTTTACCCCTTGGCCGAACCACATATCTCCCTCCATCTCCTCTATTTTCTTCTTCCTCTACTACTTTCTTTCTTCTTTTTCTCGAGGACGAGCAAACCTTTTAAGTTTGGTGTGGTAAAGGCATTGCTTTTTATTTTTTCATAACCATTAATGGCACCTAAGGCCAGAGAAACCTCAAGAAAGAGGAAAGGGAAGGCAATTGCTTCTACCTCTGAGTCATGGGAGATGGAAAGATTCATCTCAAAGGTCCATCAAGACCACTTCTATGAAGTTGTGGCCAAGAAAAAGATGATCCCTGAGGTCCCTTTTAAGCTCAAAAAGGGCGAATATCCGGAGATCCAATAAGAGATTAGAAGAAGAGGATGGGAAGTTCTCTCCAATCCTATTCAACAAGTCAGAATCTTAATGGTTCAAGAGTTCTATGCAAACGCATGGATCACTAAGAACCATGATCAAAGTATAAACCTGAATCCAAAGAATTGGCTTACAATGGTTCGGGGGAAATACTTAGATTTCAGTTCAGAAAATGTAAGGTTGGTGTTCAGCTTGCCAATGATGCAAGAAAATGCACGCCCCTACACTAGAAGGGTCAACTTTGATTAAAGGTTGGACCAAGTCCTCATGGATATATGTGTGGAAGGAGCTCAATGGAAAATTGACTCAAGAGGCAAGCCGGTTCAATTGAGAAGGCATGACCTTAAGCCTATGGCTAGAGGATGGTTGGAGTTCATCCAACGCTCTATAATTCCTACCAGCAACCGATCCGAAGTAACTGTGGATTCGGCCATCATGATCCATAGTATCATGATTGGGGAGGAAGTGGAAGTTCATGAGATTATACCTCAAGAACACTACAAGGTGGCTGACAAGTCTTCCACTTTGGCAAGGTTAGCCTTTCCTCACCTCATTTATCACCTCTACAATTCGGCTGGATTGTCATAGAGGGAGACATCCTCATTGAAGAGGACAAGCCCATCATAAAAAAGAGGATGGAGCAAACAAGAGAGCCCACTCATGGACCTCAACAAGAGCATGATGAAATTCCTCATCATGAAATCCCTGAGATGCCTCAAGGGATGCATTTCCCTCCATAAACTATTGGGAGCAAATCAACACTTCCTTAGGAGAATTAAGTTCCAACATGGGACAACTAAGGATGGAGCACCAAGAGCACTCCATCATTCTCCATGAGATTAGAGAAGATCAAAGAGCTATGAGGGAGGAGCAACAAAGGCAAGGAAGAGTCATAGAGGAGCTCAAGAGCACCATTGGTTCTTCAAGAGGAGGAAGACGCCACCCTCACTAAGGTGGACCCGTTCCTTAATATCCTTGTCTATTTATTTTTCTGTTTTCGTTCTCTATGCTTTATGTTTTATTCATGTTTGTGTCTTTATTACATGATCATTAGTGTTTAAGTGTCTATGCCTTAAAACTATGAATGTCCTATAAATCCATCACCTTTCTTAAATGAAAAATGTTTTAACCACAAAAGAATAAGAAGTACATAATTTCGAATTCATCCTTGAAATTAATTTAATTATTTTAATGTGGTGATAATACTTTTTGTTGTCTGAATGAATGCTTGAACAGTGCATATATCTTTTGAATTTGTTGTTTATGAATGTTAAAATAGTTGGCTCTTGAAAGAATAATGAAAAAGGAAAAATGTTATTGATAATCTGAAAAATCATAAAATTGATTCTTGAAGAAAGAAAAAGTAGTGAAAAACAAGGCTTGCAAAAAAAAGGCAAAAATAAAAGAAAAAAAAAGAAAAAGAAAAAGCAAGCAGAAAAAGCCAAGAGCTCTTTAAACAAAAAGGCAAGAGCAAAAAGCCAGTAACCCTTTAAACTAAAAGGCAAGGGTAAAAAGGATCCAAGGCTTTGAGCATTAATGGATAGGAGGGCCTAAAGGAATAAAATCCTGGCCTAAGCGGCTAAACCAAGCTGTCCCTAACCATGTGCTTGTGGCGTGAAGGTGTCAAGTGAAGAGCTTGAGACTGAGCGGTTAAAGTCATGATCCAAAGCAAAAAGAGTGTGCTTAAGAATCCTGGACACCTCTAATTGGGGACTCTAGAAAAGCTGAGTCACAATCTGAAAAGGTTCACCCAGTTATGTGTCTATGGCATTTATGTATCCGGTGGTAATACAGGAAAACAAAGTGCTTAGGGCCATGGCCAAGACTCATAAAGTAGCTGTGTTCAAGAATCAACATACTGAACTAGGAGAATCAATAACACTATCTAAATTCTGAGTTCCTATAGATGCCAATCATTCTGAACTTCAAAGGATAAAGTGAGATGCCAAAATTGTTCAGAGGCAAAAAGCTACTAGTCCCGCTCATCTAATTAGAGCTAAGTCTCATTGATATTTTGGAGTTTATAGTATATTCTCTTCTTTTTATCCTATTTAATTTTCAGTTTCTTGGGGACAAGCAACAATTTAAGTTTGGTGTTGTGATGAGCGGATAATTTATACGCTTTTTGGCATTATTTTTAGGTAGTTTTTAGTATGATTTAGCTACTTTTTAGCATATTTTTATTAGTTTTTAAATAAAAATCACATTTCTGAACTTTACTATGATTTTGTGTATTTTTCTATGATTTTAGGTATTTTCTGGCTGAAATTGAGGGACCTGAGCAAAAATCTAATTCAGAGGCTGAAAAAGGACTGTAGATGTTATTGGATTCTGACCTCCCTTCACTCGAAGTGGATTTTCTGGAGCTATAGAAGCCCAATTGGCGCGCTCTCAATCGCATTGGAAAGTAGACATCCTGGGCTTTCCAGCAATATATAATAGTCCATATTTTGGTCGAGTTTTGATGACGCAAACTGGCGTTTAAACGCCAACTTCCTGCCATATTCTAAAGTTAAACGCCAGAAACAGGCTACAAACTAGAGTTAAACGCCACAAACAAGCTGCAACCTGGCATTTAACTCCAAGAAGAGTCTCTACACGTGAAAGCTTCAATGCTCAGCCCAAACACACACCAAGTAGGCCCCAGAAGTGGGTTTCTGCACTATCTGCACTTAGTTACTTATTTTCTGTAACCCTAGCTACTAGTTTAGTATGAAAACTACTTTTAGTAATTTATTTTCACATCTTTTGATCATTTTTGAGACTATCTTTGTATCACTTTTGATCTCTTGATCACGTTTAGGGGGCTGGCCATTTGGCCATGCCTGGACCTTCATCACTTATGTATTTTCAACGGTGGAGTTTCTACACCCCATATATTAAGGTGTGGAGCTCTGCTGTTCCTCATGAATTAATGCAAAGTACTATTGTTTTTCTATTCAATTCAAGCTTATTCTTATTCTAAGATATTCACTCGCACTTCAACCTGATGAATGTGATGATCCATGACACTCATCATCATTCTCACCTATGAACGCGTGCCTGACAACCACTTCCGTTCTATCTGCAATAGCTTTAGTGTGTAGCTCTTAGCCTCCTGGTTCACGATCAGAGTCTTCATGGTATAGGCTAGAATTATTGGTGGCCATTCCTGAGATCCAGAAAGTCTAAACCTTGTCTGTGGTATTCCGAGTAGGATCTGGGAAGGGATGACTGTGACGAGCTTCAAACTCGCGAGTGTTGGGCGTAGTGATAGATGCAAAAGGATCAATGGATCCTATTCCAACATGATCGAGAACCAACAGATGAATTACATATGTATTTCTATCTTATTTTATATTTTATTTATATTTTGTTTATCAAAACCTCATAACCATTTGAATCTGCCTAACTGAGATTTACAAGGATGACCATAGCTTGCTTCAAGCCGACAATCTCTGTGGGATCGACCCTTGCTCACATAAGGTTTATTACTTGGACGACCCGGTACACTTGCTGGTTAGTTGTGCGGAGTTGTGAAGAAGAATTGAGATTATGAACGTGCGTAACAAGTTTTTGGCACCGTTGAGATCACAATTTCGTGCACCACTAACCAAGGATTCAAATTAATGACATTATTATTTTTCCGCTTAGAGTTAATGATGTGCTAAAGTAAAGAACAAAGGGGTAAAATAGGCTCAAGTTGGTTTGCAAAGGATAATGAAAGGTTAAGGCCATATGGGTATGTAAGCTCTGTGAAACAAAGGCTTTAATCATATAAGTGCATGCATACATCAAACAATGGAAATATAGAATTAAGTAAGACAAAGATCACAATTTTAGAGAGAAAAACACACACCAAAAATAAAATATTGGTTGACAAAATGCAACCAATTCAAATAGGCTCAAAATCTCACAGGTTATGTGTGTTCGAGCTCTAAACCATGTTCCAGTATAATATTCCTTCAAACAAGTTTATCAAAAATTTTAAATCAAATTAGTGAAATGTTATAAAAAGTTTCTTGAAAAAGAAAATTTTTACTTTAACCAAGTGGTGGTAAGATATGCACAAAATTAAACAAATATGCAATCAAACATGCAAATGCAACAATGAACAAACAAAGAAAATAAAATATTGGTGTTGAGAAGAAAATAACTAACACATGGAGATCGGTATCGACCTCCCCACACTTAAAGATTGCACCGTCCTCGGTACATGCTGAGATGTGCAGGTGGATGGGCCACTACAACTAATGCTTTTCTCTAGAGATTGTGTAGATGGACTTGTCTGTTGCCCCGTGTAAATATTTTCTGTTTCCTTTCCTCGGTGCCCATCCTAAAAGAAGAGGAAAAAGAAGAAAAGTAACCCAGAAATAAAGATAAGAAAACAAATAAAGTATGGGTGGGTTAATGCCAAATAATGAGGGTCTCAATTACACGGTAGCTACAACATACAAGTGAGAAAACAATAGAAGCACATGGCATACCAGTGGTGCAAAATTTGCAACAAAGGGGAGGAGTGTGGGTAATGAAAGATAATATAAGTGCATATCAATGCAAATGAAATGCAAGTATCATAAAAGAATAGCATTGACTTATGAATAATAATACCCAATTAGAATAAAACAAGTCATGAAGCACCAGAATAATTCAAGAAAAGTTTTTGATGATCGGATTTCTGCCAGTAAAGAAATTCACAAATGTAACCGCGTTGTAAGTATCGTTTCTAAACCAACAGAGAATCCTTTCGTACAAAAGTTTGGTTGTCACAAGTAACAAACCCAATAAAATTTATAACCGAAGTATTTAAACCTCGAGTCGTCTTCTCAAGGAATTGCAGGGATGTGTATTTATTATTGGTTATGGAAAAAGTATCTTTTTGGGTTTTTGAAATAGGGAATAGGAAAATAAATTGGCAATAATTAAAGTAAATTAATAATTATGAAAAACTCTTGGCAAGGTATAAGAATTGGAAATCCCATCCTAGTTATCCTTATCAGGTGTGATGAGAATTGTTATTGCTCCTACTTAGTTAACCCTTACTAAATAAAGGAAAGTCAAGTGGACTAATTAACTTGATTCCTCAAGTCTTAGTCAACTCCTATGGAAAGACTAGCTTTAGAGGGATCCAAATCAATCAGTAATTCCTAATTTTCAATCAACAGCTGAGTTTGACAACTCAAGTGTCACCAATTACTCAACCAAAGCCAAAAGGGGAAAAATCTACTCGAATGAAAATAATTTAGATTAATTAGAAGCATCAATAACATAAATTAAAGAAAGCAATCATAAATCTGAAATACCTCAATATGTATTAATTAAGAAAATCAATCCTAACATGGAGTTCATAAACCAAATTGAAAAGATAAATAACAATTAAAGTAATAGAATAAATAAAAGTAGAAAATAAATTAAAGGAACATTGAAGCTGTGATGAAGAGAAGTAGCCTAATCATAATAGAAATCCTAAATCCTAATCCTAATCCTAAATCCTAAGAGAGAGGAGAGAGCCTCTCTCTCTAAAAGCTACATCTAAACCTAAAATTATGTGAATGAAAGTTGTATGAGTTTTTTTTTCTTGATACCCTCATTTTCTGGCTTTTATTCTGTGTTTCTGAACTTGGATTTGGGCCGAAAAAGGGTCTAAAAATCGCTGGGGGCATGATAAACTAGTATTTTATGATTTATATTGTGTTTAATTGTGTAGTTTTATCAATTCTTTACCCACTTATTCATATGATAAGCATGTATTTACAATTCCTTCCCAAAATCACTCCATGATTGAAAACTTGCTTCCCAGAGACTTTTAATTATGTATTTTAATTCTCCTTTATCCCATTCGATGCCGTGATCCATGTGTTAAGTGTTTTAGGCTTCGTAGGGCACGAATGACTTGGAAAGTGGAAAGGAGGCTTGCATAAAAGGAAGGAACACAAGAAACTAAGGAGATGACCAGCGAGCAATGACGCGAGTGCATGGCCCACGCGGACGCATGAAATGGAGAATTCGAAATGATGTGGACACGTGCCTGACGTAAACGCGTGGATTGGAGTCTGCACGAATGACGCGAACGCATGAACCACGCGAACGCGTGGCAAGGAAAAATGCTGAATGACGCGAACGCGTGGATGACGCGTACGCGTGACCTGTGTGATCTGCAAAAATAATAGAATTCGCTGGGGGTGATTTCGGGCCACATTTTGACCTAGTTTTCGGCCCAAAAACACAGACTAAACCTAGGGAACATGCAAAAACTCAAGGAGACATCCACAGACATTCAGATTCATCACATTAGGATTACTCTTAGTTTTAGATCTGAATCTAGATTAGTATTACATTGATAGTTTATACTTTTGTTTTTGGATTGTGGATGTTGAAGAGCCATTTCCTCCGTTGAAGACATTACTTTAGTTTGTTTCTTTACTCCCTTATTTTTAATTAATTACTCATTGACTCTGTTCAGATAATTATGTTGCGTTTTGAATTTATTAATATATAGAGTTATTTTTATTTTAGTTAATTTTAATTCTCTATTTTATTTTAATTAATTATGTCTTCTCATATTTGTAAGATTATTACTTTCATGTCAATGGAGTAGAATTTCTACTTGACATGGGGGTTGATTAAGAGGTGATACTTGAGTTGGAATGCTCAAGTGCTTGGTTAAACTGGACGTTGTTAGCTAACATCATACTTACTAACACTAGACCTTCCCAAGGGAGAGGGCTAGGATCTAAGGGTAAGAGTTAGTTCAATCACCGTACCTTTCCTTATTTAGTAAGGGAAAATTGAGTGAGAACAACAACCTTTTTACACCACATTTGAGAAGATCCCAACAAGGATAGAAGTTCCATTTAATAATTCCCCCAGTCAAGGCCTTTTATTCAGAGTATCAATAATTATTCTTAGTTTATTTTTATTGCCTTAATTCACAACTATTTTAATTACTCATTAACAAACTCAACTTTCTGGGAATTTTCTGATTAATAAATTAGCACTCTTTCCTGCAACTCGTTAGGAGACGACCTGGGACTCATACTCCCAGTATCTTTATTTATAAATTTGTGATAACCCTTTTTAAATTAGTGAGACAGATCTTAGCCGGTTAAGAGCTATACGTGCAACGCTGCTCTCTTAATTGAAATCTCTTAATTGGTTAACTTCTGCCACGCATCAATTTTTGGCGCCGTTGCCGGGGAGTTGCAATAGTGTGCTAAATTATTAATTAGTGTATATATTTTATTTTATTTGCATATTATATTTTTATTTCTTTTACCATGAGCTATTTGTTTTTCTCATTGAATGACGCGTTCATTGCCTGATCTGAGTTTAGTCCCATTTGATCCTGAAATTGAAAGAACTCTTTCACATATTAGACGAACTCGACGTCAGTTAGCCTCCGAGGGTGGTGAAGTGGTTATTATCAATTTACCAATCTCATCTGAGGGCGAATCTAAACCGCCATCTGAGAGCGAGACAAGCTCATTTACTACTGATCCAGTTGATTTACGTGTAGGGAACACAGCAGCACCTAGGAGGATTACTCTCCAGGAGGCAGGAGCCCCAGATTTTACACTGCAGCCGTATCAAGTGTATCTCCTGACTGCAGCTGCAGATTTTGAACTAAAAACCGCACTGATCAACTTGATGCCCAAGTTTCATGGCTTACCTACTCAAGAGCCTATCAAGCACCTTAGGGATTTCCAGACAGCTTGTTCTACTGTTAGGCGTCATGGTGTTGATGAAACTTCTGTTCTGTTAATCGCCTTCCCATTTTCTCTTGGGGGAAAGGCAAGGGAATGGTACTACTCCCAACCTCAAGCGACTGTTACCAACTGGAACACACTTAGAAGAGAATTTTTGGAAAAATACTTCCCAGCTGAAGTCACAGATAGACTGAGAAAAGAGATCTCCTGCATTGTTGAAGGTGAATCAGAGACTCTCTATGAATATTGGGAGCGCTTCAACAATCTCTTGGATGCATGTCCCTATCACATGATTGATAGACTAGTATTGATCAGCTACTTCACCCAAGGCATGAACCCCCAGGATAAGACCACACTGGAAGGTGCCAGTAATGGTTCTCTGAAAAAGTACAAAATCACAGATGAAGCATGGAAACTAATCAGCAACTTAGCTGAGTCCACTAGGAATCACAGACAGAGGCGCAACCCCAAAGCTGTTGTAGAGGTTTCCTCTAGCAAGGAAACTACTGCTCTGACACAGAGTATATGTGAAATGACCAACTTACTTAAATAAATGCAGTTAAACCAACAACAAGCACAACAAGCTCAACCTCTCCTACCCCAGCAAAGCCAACAGTTAGTTTTGCAAAGAGTATACGGGATCTGTGCTGACTATAGTCATTATACTGATGAATGCACGCAACTCCAGGAAGATAACACTGTGGCAGCCACTCACAACTTCTATGACCTCCCGAATCAAGGATACAATCAATAAGGCGGCATCTACAACCAAGGTGGCAACAATAACCATGGATGGCAAGACAACTCCAACCAAGGCTGGAGAGATAATTCTAACCATGGCTGGAGGGATAACTTTAATAGAGGAGGCAAAGACAATAATGGAAACCAGAGGTGGAATAACAACAACAACAATAGACAACAGAATCAGAACCAACCTTGCAGAGCACCCCACCTAAGATAATCACAAGGACCCCAGCAACCCCAACAACAAGTTTCTCATACTGCTTATTCTAATTCCTTATCAAATGATGAGATGTTCCGTTCTCTTGCGCAAGGACAACAAGACATGCAGACGTAGCTGAAGTCTGGTCTGAATGGCCTGACTGCCACTTTACAAGCTTTCATCTCCTGGATGGATTCCTCACTTAATTCCATACATCAACCTTCAAGCTCAAGTGGAATTCCTTCTCAACCACTGCCTAATCCCAAAGGTGGCAACAACGCCATCACTCTAAGGTCTGGAACCACACTACAGGAGAGGAACCATGAGGAGCCAAACCCACCAGAAAACGTGCCAGCAGAGGATGTGGTGGAAGTGGAAGATGCTGAAGAGGAAGAGGACGTACAAGACATAGTTGAAGAAGAAGAAGTTCAACCACAGAATGAAGCCCCAAGGGGTGCTGAAGCTACAAATTGCGCCCCTCCTATCCCATTTCCACAACTTGCAAGGAAGCCCAAAAAGCAGATGGAACTTGATCCCAAAATGGTAGAAATATTAAAAAAGGTCGAGGTAACTGTTCCTGATGACAAGTCATCATATGCTAGCTTTTCAAGCAAATTTCACTTGTTTCATTAGTTTTTATGCACTTTCTTGCATTATAAGTTAGTAATTTGGAGTGGAATTGCATGGTTTCTTTGAACCAATCAATCACCCTTTAAATGGCACAAAATCATGGGGTTTAAGCTTAAATTAATTAATTTTTAAATGAATTTTAAACCTTGTGAATTTGGTGATACTTTGATTGGTCGTTTTGATTATTTGTAGGTGAAGAAATGGTGGAAAAGGAAATTTTGGGCACGCTTTGGAACTTTAGGCCACGCTTTTGAAAGCGTGGCCCATGACCATGAAGCCATGACATGCATTAATGCCTTATGCATGAATTTGTTATTGATAAATCAAAGCATGCAAGCATGGGAAATTCAAGCTTTACGACATTAATGAAAGCATGCCATGCATTTGATTAACTGATATCATCATTGGCATTAAAGAATGAATGAAATGCATGCATTGTTAAAGCCAATGAAAGAATGCATTATTAAAACAAATGGCTTTAACATGAATGCATTGGCATTAATTAATTAAGCCAATGAATGCCATGGCCAATGAAGGCATGCAAACTTTAATTACTAATGCAATGAACAAATAAAGCTTACGGCTAATGCATTGGCATTATGAATTAAAGTAAAGAAAAGCATGCAAAAACCAATTGGCCAATGCATTAGCAATTAAGAAGACCATGGGGGAAGCTCAACGTTTTCGCCAACATTTGCCTCAAACGTGAGGTCAAACGTTGGCTCAATAATATACCCTGGAGGAAGCTAATGTTTGCGCCAATGTTTGCCTCAAACGTGAGGTCAAATGTTGGCTTAAGAAGAACACTGGGGGACTCAACGTTTGCGCCAATGTTTGCCTCAAATGTGATATCAAATGTTGGCTTAAAAAACACCCTGGAGGACTCAACGTTTGCGCCAACGTTTGCCTCAAACGTGAGGTCAAAAATTGGCTAAAAATTTCCTTGGAGGGATCACGTTTGAGCTCATGTTTGACCTCAAACGTGAACTCAAACATGAGTGACAGAAAAATCCGTTCTGCATGATGTATTGCATGAAGACGTTTGAGTCAACGTTTGCCTCAAATGTTGACTCAAACGTGAATGATCCTAAAGCCCATAGTGCAACGGAGTTCTTCTCAAGACCAAGAGCAATCAACAGAGGCTATCTTCAACCCAATTCCATCAAGGCCAAGGGCCTAAATTCAAGGCTTAATGATCATTAGAAGAAAGTGTATAAATAGGAGCTAGTTTGATTTAGAGAAGAGGGGACTTTTACTTTTACCTTTTTCTTCTTTTAGAATTTTCACTTGTAATTTTGAGAGTTTTTACTTTGATTTTGGATCTTAGAGAATTGGGAGGAGAATTGAGTTCTCTTCCTCTGGGTTTTCTTGTTTTCTTTTCTACAAAGCTTTATTTGAGTCTTAAGTGTGAGAAATTGAGGAAATTCTATCTCACTTTCCTCTAAAGATCTCTTTGTTCAATTTACTGCACAATTCAAGAATTTGTGTTCTTCTTTACTGATTTTCATCTTAAATTCTCTTTAAATTGTCTTCTAGATTCGATCAAGGAAGGTAGTGAGATCTAGATTTAGTTTTCTAGTGTCTTGACCCCTGAGATCTTGCATTTCCATTTAGTTTATCTGCTGAATGTTTCTACAAGCAAATTTACCTTTCTGTTTTAGATCTACTGCAATTCAATTCATCTTCTACTCTTCTACTTGTCGCAATTTACTTGTGATTCTTTAATTTCTGCACTCCCAATCCCCAAATCCTTTTATTATTCAAGCCATTTACATTTCTTGCATTTTAAGTTTCAGTTATTTACATTTCTTGCAATTTAAGTTTCTACAATTTAAATTACTTGCACTTTAAGATTCAGCTCTTTTAATTTTTCTGCACTTTAAATTCTTGTCAACTATCCCTCTCCCTTTAAATTTCTTGCAATTTAACTTCTGTTGGATACAAATCACTCAAATCAATTCTTGTTTTCTTGACTAAATCAACCACTAAACTAAAATTTCTCAATCCTTCAATCCCTGTGGGATCGACCTCACTCACTTGAGTTATTATTACTTGATGCGACCCGGTATACCTGCCTGTGAGTTTTGTGTTGGATCGTTTTCCACACATCAGTTTCCCTTTTTGATGTTATTCAACAGGTACCTAAATATGCAAGGTTTCTAAAGGATTTGTGCATACATAAAGATAAAATTAAAGAATTAGAAACTATTCCTTTAGGTAGTTCTATATCTGCTTTAATGGGGGGAATACCTGAAAAATGTAGTGATCCAGGTCCATGTATGGTTAGCTGTACCATTGGAGGTGTGATATTTTCTGACTGTATGTGTGATTTAGGAACATGTGTTAGTATAATGCCTTTGTCCATATATGATACTTTGAGGCTCCCTCCCTTAAAAAGGTCGGCAGCTCGTTTTGTGTTAGCAGATAAAAGCATTATTACAGTAGTTGGAATTACTGAAGATGTACTGGTGAGCATTAAGGGGCTAACATTTCCTATTGATTTCTATATCCTTGAAATGGCCCCTAATGACTCAAGAAGACCATCATCAATCTTGCTTGGAAGACCATTCCTGAAGACTTCAAAGTTCAAGCTGGATGCATTCTTAGGAACTTACTCCTTTGAGATAGATGGCAGAACAGTGAGTTTCAGTTTAAATGAAGCTATGAAGCATCCTCCAAAAGATTATTCTATCTTCCAATACGACATTATTGATGAAACTGTAGTTGAAGTTCACCAGGAAGAATTAGAAGAGAAGTATATGGAGCAAGGTCCAAGTGTAGGGACACTTTCTGAAAACCATGAGAAGACTTTACCATTATTACCAGCCCCAGATGATCCAGAGCCTAGCTATGAGCAAAAATTAGAGTTAAAGCCCCTTCCTCCACACCTCAAGTATGCTTACCTTGAGGACAAGCAGAAGTTCCCAGTTATCATTGCAAGGGAACTCACTTCTCAACAAGAAGAACAACTACTCAGTGTGCTGAGAAAACATAAGAAAGCAATTGGATGGAGCTTGGCGAATATAGTAGGCATTAGCCCCCAAGTTTATGAACACAGAATATTCTTAGAAAAAGGAGCAAAGCCTGTCCATCAGCCTCAAAGAAGATTGAATCCCACCATCTTAGAAGTTGTCAAGAAGGAAGTGACCAGGCTACTTGAAGCAGATATTATTTACCCAATTTCAGATAGTGAATGGGTCAGCCCAGTACAAGTGGTGCCCAAGAAGTCTGGAGCACAACAATAAAGAATGAGCATGGAGAGCTTCTGACAACTAGAGTGCAAAATTCATGGAGAGTTTGCATTGACTATAGGCGTCTCAACCAAGCCACTCGCAAGGATCATTAGCCCTTTTCATTCATTGATCAAATGCTTGATCGCCTGTCAGGTAAATCTCATTATTGTTTTTTAGATGGTTATACAGGCTACTTTCAAATTCATATAGCTCCTGAAGATCAAGAAAAGACTACTTTTACATGTCCTTTTGGGACTTATGCTTATAAGAGAATTCTCTTTGGTTTATACAATGCACCTGCTACTTTCCAAAGATGCATGATGAGTCTTTTCTCTGATCTGAATGAGAACTATGTGGAGATTTTTATGGATGATTTCAGCATATATGGTGATTCATTTAGCCTTTGCTTGGATAGTTTATCTAGAGTGTTAGACAGATGTGTTAATATAAACCTTGTATTAAATTTTGAAAAATGTCACTTTATGGTCAAACAAGGAATTGTACTAGGACATGTTGTGTCTAATACTGGCATTTCTGTAGATCCAGCAAAGGTGGATCTTATTTCTAGTTTACCTTACCCCTCCTCTGTGAGGGAAGTCCGTTCATTCCTTGGCCATGCAGGTTTTTACAGGAGATTTATTAAGGACTTCAGTAAGGTAGCACTGCCTTTATCCAGACTGCTGCAGAAAGGTATTGAGTTCAAGTTTAGTGAGAGCTGTATGCAAGCGTTTGATAAGCTGAAGACCGCCCTGACTAAAGCTCCAATTGTGAGAGGACCTGACTGGAGCCGGCCATTTGAAATCATGTGTGATGCTTTCAACCATGCAGTAGGAGCAGCGCTGGCTCAGCGCGAAGGTAAGGACCCTTTTGTAATTGCTTATGCATCTAACACTTTAGATGCTGCTCAGTCTAATTATACTACTACTGAAAAAGAGCTTCTAGCTATTGTTTTTGCTCTGGATAAATTCCGAGCCTATTTACTTGGTACTAAGGTAGTAGTGTACTCAGACCATATAGCTCTAAAATATTTATTAGCTAAAAAGGAGTCCAAACCAAGGCTAATACGTTGGATACTGCTGCTACAAGAATTTGATTTAGAAATTAAGGATAGGAGTGGTAACCAGCATCTAGTGGCAGACCACTTGAGTCGCCTTGAGCACATTAAGGGTGACTCCACTCCTATAAATGATAATTTCCCATTTAATAACTTACAAGCAATATCTGAAGTAGTTCCTTGGTATGCACCTGTGTAGCTAATTATCTAGTTAGCCACACTTTTCCTCCAAATTTTACTAAGCACCAAAGAGACAAGCTGAAAAGCGAGTCCAAATATTATATATGGGATGATCCATATTTATGGAGGTGTGGTGCTGACCAGGTAATTAGACGGTGTGTGCCTCAATCAGAATTCCAGTCTATTTTAGAGGCTTGCCACTCATCTGAGAGTGGAGGACATTTTGGCCCTCAAAGTACAGCTAAAAAAATTCTAGACTGTGGATTTTGGTGGCCTACTATTTTTAAAGATGCTGCTGAATTTTGTAAATCTTATTCCCCATGCCAAAGGTTTGGTAATATATCCAAGAGGGATGAGATGCCTCAACAGATTATGCTTTTCTGTGAAATTTTTTATGTTTGGGGCATTGACTTCATGGGTCCATTTCCAAATTCTAGAGGTTACTCTTATATACTGTTAGCCGTAGATTATGTTTCTAAATGGGTGGAAGCAATACCTACCCGTACTGATGATGCTAACATTGTTGTTTCCTTTGTTAGAAACCATATTATCTGTCGCTTTGGATCACCACGAGCAATCGTGAGCGATCAAGGCACCCACTTTTGTAACAGGAGACTAACAGGATTACTGAAAAAGCATGGGATAATTCACAAAGTAGCAACAGCTTATCATCCCCAGACCAATGGGCAAGCAGAAGTCTCTAACAAAGAGATTAAACGTATTCTAGAGAAGATAGTAAAACCTCATAGGAAAGACTGGAGTGCCAGGCTACAAGATGCACTCTGGGCATATAGAACAGCGTACAAGACACCATTGGGATGAGCCCCTTCCGCCTGGTGTACGGAAAGGCTTGTCACATCCCCGTAGAGGTTGAACACAAGGCTTTCTGGGCTGTGAAGGAGTGAAACATGAAACTTATGAAAGCTGGTGCTGAAAGAAAGCTGCAACTAGCAGAACTAGAGACCCTCCGCCTAGAAGCATATGACAACTCCAGGCATTACAAGGAGAAAATGAAGGCTGTCCATGACAAGCACATTAAAAGGAGAGAATTCAGACCAGGGGAGTTAGTTCTTCTTTATTACTCCAGACTGAGGCTCATGCCGGGTAAACTGAGATCAAGATGGAAAGGTCCATATAGAGTAGAAAAGGTAGAGCCATACGGAGTTTTCCACTTGCGTCATCCTATTAACTCCAAATTTCTTAAGGTTAATGGACATTGCCTAAAGCTTTACCATGGTGAGAAGATGAAGAATCAAAAGGAACTAGAGATTTTCCTCTTGGAAGATCCACCAAGAGAAGCTGAATGAGCCTAACGAGCGTCCAACTTAAGGACGTAAAAGCAAAGTGCTAGGTGGGAGACAACTCACCATGGTATGATCGTTCCGTTTCAGTCTTAGTTTTATTTTTACTTTATTTTTATGATGTTAACGACTCTTCTCATCATCCCTGCATTTAGATGCATATAGTTTGCATGTGCATTTTGCATTTTAGTTCTATTTAATAAAAAAAACACACGAACGCGACGGGGCAGCGTCGTTGACGCGCCCGCGTCACCAGTGCGTTATGCAGAAAAGAGAATTGGACAGTGACGTGGTGAAAATTGGCGAGTTAAGAAATTTATATAAGAGATACGTTGCAAGTACAGTTCTTAACCAACCAGAAATTTGCTTATCAATTTAGAAGATTCTCACACAATTTGAATTAAAATACTGGGAGTATGAATCCCAAGTCGTCTCCCAACGAGTTGCAGAAAGGTGTGCTATTTTATTAATCAGATGTTTTCAAAAATGGTTTGAGTTAAATAACAGGAAATTAAATTAGAGAATTTATGTAATTTTAAATAAAACCCTTCGCTGGGAGTAGATTAGTTGGAAGCCCTATTCTTGTTGGAGTACTCTCAAGATTAATTGATAATCGAGGGTTATTCTGTTTAGTTATCCCTTACTAGGTAAGGGAAAGTCAAACAAGTTGGAAAGCTATTTCTACTCACAAGTCCCAATCCACTTACTTGGAAGGATTGGTATCAGTGACTAGAGAGCAATCCAACAATAAACCCAATTATAATTTTTCTTTTAAGCATTCCAACTCAAGGCCTTCCTTTCAATCAATTCCCATCCAAGTTATGGAACTACTCGCTCATTGTGAATGTAGAATTCATAACATAGGAAAGGGAAATATAGAAAGACATGATAAACAATAATCAAAGAGATCAATTAAAAATAAAAATAGTTCTTTTATTAATAAACTCTAAAAATAATTCAATAATAATTCTAAATAAACAAAGGACATGGAAGAGTAAGAGACAGGTAAAGAAAACAAACTAGAATGACGAAGTCTTGCTAAGGTAATAACTCTTCTCAATATCCCAATGCGAAAAGCAATAAAAATAAAATCCTAAGAACTATGAATGTGATAGAGAGAAAACCTAGAAGAGGAGTAAAACTAGATCTAAAACTGAGAATTGTGTAGAATGAATTGTTCTCCCCCATTTCTGCATGTTCCCTGGCTCTAGTCTGCTTTTCTGGGCCAAAAATTGGGTCAAAATAGGGCCCAAAATTGCCCCCAGCAAATTCTGCAGATTCTGCAGATCGCGCATGTCACGCGATCGCATCATTCATGCGGACGCGTCATTCGGCATTTTGCCTTGCCACCCGTGCGCGTCGTCCACGCCTCCGCGTCACTTGTGCAGTTCCAATCCGCGCGGTCGCGTGAGCCATGCGTCCGCGTCACTGCAATTTCCTCTATGTCGCGCGGTCGCGTGAGCCTTGCGTCCGCGTCACTTCTCGCTGATCATCTCCTCAATTTCTTGTGTTCCTTCCATTTTTGCAAGCTTCCTTTCCAATCTCCAAGTCATTCATGCCCTATAAAGCCTGAAACACTTAACACACAGATCACGGCATCTAATGGAATGAAGGAGAATTAAAATACGTAATTAAAAGTCTTTAGGAAGCAAATATTCAATCATGTAACAATTTTAGGAAGGAAATATAAATGCATGCCAATCATATGAATAAGTGGGTAAAGAATTGATAAAACCATACAATTAAGCACAATATAAACTATAAAATAGTGGTTTATCAACCTCCTCACACTTAAACATTAGCATGTCTTCATGCTTAGTTGAAGGAGATAAAATAAATGAGTAGGAACATGTAAAACTCATGTAATGCAATGCAACCTATATGTATGAATGTAGCTATATGATTCTTGTCTACTTGATCAAAAGTAAATAGGTTCTTCAAGACAATCACAAATCAAACTCCACTAATTCAATTCTTATACAGTAAGAACAGATAAAAAAAATTTTGCAAGAAGGTAGCTCATGAAAGCAGGGAACATAGAAATTTAAGCATTAAACCCTTACTGATGATGTATGTACACTCTAATCTCTCTAGTGTATAGGGCAATCACTCTATCCTTCTCTAATCATGATTTCTAATTTTTGTTCTTCTCCTAACCAATCAACAACATTTAATATATTAATGCAAACATCATGAGGTCTTTTCAAGGTTGTAATGGGGCCAAGGTAAGGGTAAGGATACATATATGGCCAAGTAAACTTATAAATTGAATCTTTAATTAACCCAAGCTTCAACCCAACATATATATTTTATATAACTTAAAATTCACACCTAGCTACCCAAAATTTCTCTTTCACATTCCATACTCATGTATCAACTTTTTATTTTAATTTTTATCATATATGCATTGATCTTTGAATTCTTAACTCAGCATTGGGGTAATTTTATCCCCTTAATTATTTATTGAATATTTTTGGATTTTTTTTCAACATAAACATAAAAATAAACATAGCTAATGAATGCACATAGATTTTTTTTATTCTTATAGTTCACATGAGTAGGTATCCAAATTTCCATTATATTATCATGACACATTCCCTCATTATCTTTTGTTTCCACAATTTTCCATACTTAATTTAACACACACAATTCTATCTTAAGCTAACCAAAGATTCGATTTGGGATATATAATTGTTTTTCCGCTTAAGGCTAGTAATGTGGTAAAATACAGAACAAATGGGATTTAAAGGCTCAAAGTGGTTAACAAAGGTAATTGAAAGGGTAGGCTTAAATTGGATAAGTGAGTTTAAATAAATAATGGCCTCAATCATATGCAAACATATAAATATATTAAACATTGGACATATAGGATGAAATAAAATGTAGATTACAATCATAGAGAAGTAAACACACAAGAATAAAATAATTATGGTTAAATAATGTAACCATGCATTTGGGCTCAGCTCTCACAGGTTGAGTGTTCTTTAGCTCAAAAATCATGTTCCAAATACAACTTCAAGCAGTTTTAACATAAGAGTTTTGATAAAAATTAGTGAAATTTTGTTCTAAAGATAGGGTCTTAGAAGAGACTTATTGTCTTTTCAATCAAGTAGAACATACATGCAACTAATCTATTAATATGTAATTTATCCTATTCTACAAAAGAAAAACTAACTAAATATCCTAATTTATTGGTGTTAGGGAAGAGAAATTACCTCCGAAAGTCAGGTACTGACCGACCTCCCCACACTTAAGGCTTTGCACTGTTCTCAGTGCCATTTGTCAGGAACAGGGGTGGGCTGGTAGCGGTATCTCCACAGTCGAGACCATCATGGCTCCCTGTGCTGGTAAAGAAAGTGGAGTCCGGGGTGTCTGAGTCCTTGAATTTTCCCATAATCAGCTCCTTAAGGTATGTGAATCGGCGCTTGTTCCTGCCGATCCAACTTTTCAAGTATCTGATGGAGCAGTTGGTTTGTTGTAGGTGCTTGTGCTGCTGATGGAGGGATGTCCTCAGCCGGTTCAGTAGGCTGGCTAGTAGTAGCTACCGGGAGTCTAATATATTTCCCGGTAGGGATGTATTGATCATCCCGTGGAAGCATGGCTTTAGTGTCCCCAGCTCTGTAGGAGACTCCAGCTGCTGAGACGAGATCTGAGACCAAGGCGAGAAAAGGTAAGTTGCCCGCAATCTGTACGTGTCCCATGGCATTCCGGATGTGTCTTGGTAGGTTTAGAGGCTGGTCTATAAGGATGCAGCATAGTAGAACGGCCATGTCTGCAGTGAAGGAGGATTCGTGAGTGCTCGGAAAGACGTAATGGGACATGATTTGTGCCCATACGTGAGCCTCTAAGGTAAGTGCTGAAGCCGATATTCCCTTAGGACGGGAATGGTGGTATCAGTAGATCCATCTGCTGTCAGGTACTGCGATAACTCTGAGAACGGCGTCTCAATCGAATTGGTACATCTGGTGCTTGAGTGCGGCTTCTTAAAAGGCGTCTAATCCTTCTGGAGCAGGGGGAAGATCTAGAGCTCGTTGAATGGCCTCTTCTGTAATGGGGACTTGCTTCTGACGTACATAGACAGACTGCAAGGTTGGCAGGTGGAAATTAGAGTAGAACTCAACTACCCAAGAAAGATTAGCTTGCCTTGGCTGTCTCTGGAGGAAACCCCATTGTCTTCATTCAATTTGCGGCTCAACAAAGGTAGAAATATTGGGCGGGAGGATAAGAAGGTATTCGTTGTTGTAGCTCCATTCTGCCAGGATAAAGAACATCTGCTCATAGTAGTGATTGGGAAATCGCGCAGTGTCCTTTGGCGGGAAGGCTTTCTCTTTTTCATCAACCTTTATAATCCTCTTAATTCTTTTTGTTGAGGGCTTGACTACGGTTGAAGAAGGCTCTACTACTAATGCTCTTTTTATTCCTCTTCTTGCTGGTGGTTTGGGAGTAGCTTTTTCTTTTCCTTTCTTGGTGGCCATCCTGAAAAGGGGAAGAGAAAGTAACGTAAATTCAAAGAGATAGAGCAAGGAAGGGGATGGTATAAGTGATAAACAATGCACGGTAAAGAAGATGTCGTTAACACATGGTCATGACTACATGTGAACAGTTTACCAATGGAAATATGGCAAGTGCATTTGAGGACAATTAAATGCAAGCTGTTTATTGGCATGCAGGCAAAGGCATGAGTAGCATAGATCAAGAATTTAATTTGTTAAATATGTTATCACTCATAACAAACTAACCATCCTGTTTGTATTGACAATTAAAGTTAATTAATATAATAGTAAAGGAAATTTGTGAAAAGCAAGCATTGAATAGTAGAATAGAAAAATGCATAATGCCATATGGGCTTTTGCACAAACACATAGCATGCATGACGAAGAAGCTATTGAAAATAATGATTTGAACATGCAAGCAACCCCTTAAAAAAATAATATATAATTGCCAAACAATTTTGCAACAATCCACAAGCATATAATGAGAAATAATGACTCAAATAAATTCTAACACCAATTAAAATAAAGAAAGAAAAAGAAAAAAATGGATAATGAAAGTAAAAAGAAAAGAAAATAAGAAAACATAAAAATAAAAAAGAATAATAGAAAAGTAAGAAAGGAAGAAGAAAAGAAAAACCTTGTTAATGGTGGTGAGAAAGTAGAAAGTGAGAAAGAAGGAAAAATGAAGAAGGAAGAAATAAGGAAGGAAAAGAGAAAATAGGATTTGGGGGAAAAGAAAGATAAGATATTTGGCAATTTAGGGTAAGCTGTGCGGCACAAGCGACGCGGACGCGTGGGTGATGCGTTCGCGTGACTTGCACTTTAAGTCAATGGACGCGGTCGCGTCGGTCACGCGGACGCGTGACTCGTTTTATGCTACTGGTGCGAGGGCAGCCTCACGCTCGCACAACTCTCTGTTCAAAATCTTATTTTTCCAAATTTTGGGTGACGCGATCGCGTCGACGACGCGATCGTGTGAATGGCCAATATGGGGATATGACGCCGACGCGTGAGCCATGCGTCCGCGTGGTAAGGCTGTGCGTTCAGCACCAGTCTAGCACCACTCCAGCATAACTTTCGGCTATGCACCCTTTTCACGTCGATTTTCATGTCACGCGGCCGCGCGGGTGACGCGGTCGCGTGGGAGGCCAAAGTTCCCACATGATGCGGACGCGTCGGTGACGCGGTTTCGTAGGGTGATTTGTGCCAAAGGCACGCCTCCAGCCACGCTCCTGCGTGACTTTCTGTTCGCTTTCTTATGCTTTCTGAGCCACCTGCGACGCAGACGCGTCATTGATACGGTCGCGTCGTGTGAAATTTTTTTTTATAGAAATATGCAAATGCAGATGCAAGCTAAATGTGCGAATAAGGAGAAGAGTTATTGAAAAAGAAAACTAAGAATAAAGAAAAGAACGATCATACCATGGTGGGTTGTCTCCCACCTAGCACTTTGCTTTAATGTCCGTAAGTTGGATGCTCCACTAGCTCAGTCTTCAGCTATGTGTGGATCTTCCAAGAGGAAGATCTCGAGCTCCTTGTTTTTCTTCAACTTCTCGCCATGGTACAGCTTTAAACGATGTCCATTAACTTTGATGAGTTCAGAGCTTGAAGGATGACTTAGGTGAAAAACTCCGTATGGCTCAGCCTTCTCTACTCTATACGGACCTTCCCATCTTGATCTCAACTTGCCTGGCATGAGCCTCAGTCGAGATTTATAAAGGAGGACTAAGTCCCCAGGTTGGAACTCTCTCCTCTTGATGTGCTGATCATGTACAGCCTTCATCTTCTCCTTGTACAGCCTTGAGTTCTCATAAGCTTCCAAGCGAAGGCTTTCTAATTCTTGCAGTTGCAACTTCCTCTCAGTTCCGGCTGTTTCAAATCCCATATTGCATTCCTTTACTTCCCAAAAGGCTTTGTGCTCTACTTCCACTGGGAGATGACAGGCTTTTCCATAGACTAAATGAAAGGGACTCATCCCAATGGGTGTCTTGTATGCTGTTCTGTATGTCCAAAGTGCATCTTGTAGCCTGGTACTCTAGTCTCTCCTATAAGGTTTGACTATCTTCTGCAATATATGCTTTATCTCTCTGTTTGACACCTCGGCTTGCCCATTAGTCTATGGATGGTAGGCGGTTGCAACTTTATGAATTATCCCATGCTTCTTCATTAACCCTGTTAGTCTCCTGTTACAAAAATGGGTGCCTTGATCGCTCACGATTGCTCGTGGGGATCCAAAGCAACAAATAATGTGGTTTCTAACAAAGGAAACAACAGTGTTAGTATCATCAGTGCGGGTAAGAATTGCTTCCACCCATTTGGAAACGTAATCCACAGCTAACAATATATAAAAATAACCATTAGAATTTGGGAATGGACCCATGAAGTCAATGCCCCAAACATCGAAAATTTCACAGAAAAGCATAATTTGTTGAGGCATCTCATCCTTCTTGGATATATTACCAAATTTTTGGCATGGGAAACAAGATTTACAAAAATCCGCAGCGTCTCTAAAAAGAGTAGGTCACCAGAATCCACAGTCTAGGATTTTTCTAGCTGTTCTTTGAGGGCCAAAATGTCATCCACTCTCAGATGAGTGGCATGCCTCTAAGATGGACTGGAATTCTGATTGAGGCACACACCGTCTAATTACCTGGTCAGCGCCACATCTCCATAAATATGGGTCATCCCATATATAATATTTAGACTCGCTTTTCAGCTTGTCTCTTTGATGCTTAGTAAAGTTTGAAGGAAAAGTGCGGCTAACTAGATAATTAGCTACAGGTGCATACCAAGGGACTACCTCAGATACTGCCTGCAGGTTATCAAATGGGAAATTATCAGCTATAGGAGTGGAGTCATCCTTAATGTGCTCAAGGTGACTCAAGTGGTCTGCCACTAGATTCTGGTTACCACTCCTATCCTTAATTTCTAAATCAAATTCTTGTAGTAGCAGTATCCAACGTATAAGCCTTGGTTTGGATTCTTTTTTAGCTAATAAATACTTTAGAGCTACGTGGTGTGAATACACTACTACTTTCGTACCAAGTAAATAGGCTCGGAATTTATCCAGAGCAAAAACAATAGCAAGAAGCTCTTTCTCAGTAGTAGTGTAATTAGACTGAGCGGCATCTAAAGTTTTAGACGCATAAGCTATAACAAAGGGGTCCTTACCTTCACGCTGAGCCAGTGCTGCACCTACTGCATGGTTGGAAGCATCGCACATTATTTCAAATGGATGGCTCCAGTCTGGTCCTCTCACAATTGGAGCTTGAGTCAGGGCGATCTTCAGCTTATCAAATGCTTGTTTGTAATTCTCACTGAACTCGAACTCAATATCTTTCTGCAGTAGTCTGGATAAGGGAAGAGCTACCTTACTGAAGTCCTTAATGAATCTCCTGTAAAAACTTGCATGGCAAAGGAACGAATGGACTTCCCTCAAAGAAGAGGGATAAGGTAAACTAGAAATAACATCCACCTTTGCTGGATCTACAGAAATACGAGTATTAGACACAACATGTCCTAGTTCAATCCCTTGTTTGACCATAAAGTGACATTTTTCAAAATTCAATACAAGGTTTGTACTGACACATCTTTCTAACACTCTAGATAAACTATCCAAGCAAAGATTGAAGGAATCGCCATATACACTAAAGTCATCCATAAAAACTGCCATACAGTCCTCAATAAGATCAGAGAAAAGACTCACCATGCACCTTTGGAAAGTAGCTAGTGCATTGCACAAGCCAAAGGGCATTCTCTTGTAAGCATAAGTCCCAAAAGGACATGTAAAAGTGGTCTTTTTCTGATCTTCAGGAGCTATATGAATCTGGAAATAGCCTGTGTAACCATCTAAAAAACAATAATGTTATTTACCTGACAGGAGATCCAGCATTTGATCAATGAATGGAAGAGGATAGTGATCCTTACGAGTGGCTTGGTTAAGATGCCTGTAATCAATGCAGACTCTCCAGGCGTTCTGTACTCTGGTTGTCATGAGCTTTCCATGCTTATTCTTCACTGTAGTGACTCCAGATTTCTTGGGCACCACTTGTACTAGGCTCACCCATTCACTGTCTGAGATGGGGTAGATGATATCTGCCTCCAGTAATCTGGTCACTTCCTTTTTGACAACCTCTAAGATAGTGGGGTTCAGTCTTCTCTGGGGTTGACGGACAGGCTTTGCTCCCTCTTCTAGAAATATTCTGTGCTCACAAACTTGAGGGTTGATGCCTACTATGTCTGTCAAACTCCAACCAATTGCCTTCTTGTGCCTCCTCAGCACACTAAGTAGCTGCTCTTCTTGTTGGAAAGTGAGTTCTCTTGCAATGATAACTGGAAACTTCTGCTTGTATTCAAGATAAACATATTTGAGGTGTAGAGGGAGGGGTTTCAGTTCTAACTTCTGCTCATGGTCAGGCTCTGGGTTATCTGGAGCTGGTAACAATGGTAAAGCACTGTCATTGTCCTCTGAGAATGTCCCCACACTTGGACCTTGTCCTATGTACTACTCTTCAAATTCCTCCTGGTGAACTTCAGCCACGGTTTCATCTATGATGTCACACTGGAGGATAGAATGATCCTCCAGAGGATGCTTCATAGCTCCATTCAAATTGAAGCTTACTACTCGGCCATCTATTTCAAAAGAGTATGTTCCTGAAAAAGCATCTAATTTGAACTTTGAGGTCTTTAGGAATGGTCTTCCTAGTAAGATTGATGATGGCTTCTCTGAGTCATTTTGGGGCATCTCCAGGATATAAAAATCAATGGGAATGTGAGCCCCTTAATACCCACTAATACATCTTCAGCAACTCTAACCACTGTAATAATGCTTTTATCTGCTAACACAAAACAAGCTGCCGACCTTTTTAAGGGAGGGAGCCTCAAAATATCATATATAGATAAAGGTATTATACTAACACATGCTCCTAAATCACACATGCAATCAGAAAATATCACACCGCCAATAGTACAATTAACCATACATGGACCTGGGTCACCACACTTTTCAGGTAAACCTCCCATTAAAGCAGATATAGAACTACCTAAAGGAATAGTTTCTAATTCATTAATTTTGTCTTTATGTATACATAAATCTTTTAGAAACTTTGCATATTTAGGTACCTGTTGAATAACATCAAAAAGCGGAACAGTTACCTTAACCTTTTTGAATATTTCTACCATTTTGGGATCAAGTTCCAGCTGCTTCCTGGGCTTCCTTGCAAGTTGTGGGAATGGAATGGGAATGGTGTCCTTCACAGCTTCAGCGTCCTCTGGTGCTTCTTCCTGTGATTGAGCTTCTTTTTCTTCAGCCATGTCCTGTATGTCCTCTTCCTCTTCAACATCTTCTACCTCCACCATCTCTTCAGCTGAGGCGTGTTCTGGTGGGTTTGGCTCCTCCTGATTCCTCTCCTGCAGTGTGGTTCCTGACCTTAGGGTGATGGCATTAATGCCACCCTTTCGATTGGGTAATGGTTGAGAGGGGATTCCACTGGAGCTCAAAGGCTGGTTATTGGAGTTATTCATTGATCCAATCTGTGAGATAAGAGCTTGCAAGGTAGAGTTTAGACCATTTAGAGTAGAATTGAGGTTATTTTCCATGGCCTGTTGTCTCCGATCAATAGATTGTAGTAACTCATCATTAGCAGATGAAGAAGGATAAGTGATCTGAGAGGTCTGCTGTTGGTTATTCAGTGGTCCTTGGGATTGCCTCAGGTGAGGTGCTCTGTATGGCTGGTTCTGGTTCTGCTGCCTGTTGTTATTATTATTCCACCTCTGATTTCCCTGATTGTCTCTGCCTCCCCTGTTATTGTTGTCCCTCCAATTCTGATTAGAATTATCTCTCCAATTCTGGGTAGAATTGTCCTGCCATCCATGGCTGTAACTGCCACCTTGATTATACCCTTGGTTGGGGCAGTCATAGAAGTTATGAGTGGCTGCCACGGTGTTATCTTCCTGCTAGAGCTACGGACATTCATCAGTATAATGGCTATAATCAGCACAGATTCCGCAAACTCTCTATGGGACTAACTATTGGCTTTGCTGTGGTGGAGAAGGTTGAGCTTGCTGACTTTGTTGTTGATTCAATTGCATCTGCTTCAGTAAGTTGGTCATTTCATAGATACTCTGAGTTAGAGCAGTAGTCTCTCGGTTAGAGGATACTTCTACAACAGCTTTTGAACGGCCTGGTTTCTGCCTGTGATTCTGAGTAGATTCAGCTAAGTCGCTGATTAATTGTCATACCTCATCAGTGGTCTTGTACTTTTTCATAGACCCATTGCTGGCACTTTCCAATGTAGTCTTATCTTGGGGCCTCATGCCCTGTGTGACGTAGCCGAGCAACACTATCTTGTCAATCATATGGTGGGGGCATGCTTCCAGAAGGTTGTTGAAGTGCTCCCAGTATTCATAGAGAGTCTCAGATTCATCCTGAACAATCATGGAGATGTCTTTCCTCAGTTTATCAGTGACTTCAGCTGGAAAGAAGTTTTCCAAAAATTCTCTTCTAAGTGTATCCCAGTCGGATACAGTTGCTGCGGGTTGAGTGTAATACCACTCTCTCGCTTTTCCCTCAAGAGAGAATGGGAAAGCCTTCAGCAAAATAGAAGTTTCATCTGCACTATCGCGCCTGACAGTAGAACAGGCTGCTTGAAAATCTCTCAGGTGCTTGATGGGCTCTTGAGCAGGTAAGCCATGAAACTTAGGCATCAAGTTTAGCAGTGCAGTCTTTATTTTAAAGTCTGTAGCCACCTCTGGTTGATGCACTTGAAACGGTTGCATTATAAAATCAGGGGCTCCAGCATCCTGGATAGTAACTCTCCTAGGTGCTGCCATGTCACCTACACGTAAATCAACTGAATTAGTAGAACGGGGGCTGGTTTCTTCCTCAAATGTCGTTTCAGATCCGCCCTCAGAGAGGACTAACCGACGCCGAGCTTGCCTTATTCGTGAAATAGTTCTTTCAATCTCAGGATCGAATATTGGCAAGCTTGGATCAGGAAGTGAATGCGTCATCTAACGAAAAAAACATCCAGCTCATAGTAGCAAAATAAAATAAAATACAAATAAATAAATTCCAATTAATAACTTTAGCACTCTATTGCAAATCCCTGGCAACGGCGCCAAAAATTGACGTCGCAAAAGTTGGCGAGTTAAGAAATTTATATAAGAGATACGTTGCAAGTACAGTTCTTAACCAACCAGAAATCCGCTTATCAATTTAGAAGATTGTCACACAATTTAAATTAAAATACTGGGAGTATGAATCCCAGGTTGTCTCCCAACGAGTTGCAGAAAGGTGTGCTATTTTATTAATCAGATGTTTTCAAAAATGGTTTGAGTTGAATAATAGGAAATTAAATTAGAGAATTTTATGTAATTTTAAATGAAAGCCTTGGCTGGGAGTAGATTAGTTGGAAGCCCTATTCTTGTTGGAGTACTCTCAAGATTAATTGATAATCAAGGGTTATTCTGTTTAGTTATCCCTTACTAGGTAAGAGAAAGTCAAACAAGTTGGAAAGCTATTTCTACTCACAAGTCCCAATCCGCTTACTTGGAAGGATTGGTGTCAGTGACTAGAGAGCAATCCAACAATAAACCTAATTACAATTTTTCTTTTAAGCATTCCAACTCAAGGTCTTCCTTTCAATCAACTCCCATCCAAGTTATGGAACTACTCGCTTATTGTGAATGTAGAATTCATAACATAGGAAAGGGAAATATAGAAAGACATGATAAACAATAATCAAAGGGATCAATTAAAAATAAAAATAGTTCTTGTATTAATAAACTCTAAAAATAATTTAATAATAATTCTAAATAAACAAAGGACATGGAAGAGTAAGAGACATGTAAAGAAAACAAACTAGAATGACGACGTCTTGCTGAGGTAATAACTCTTGTCAATATCCCAATGCAAAAAGCAATAAAAATAAAATCCTAAGAACTATGAATGTGTAGAGAGAAAACCTAGAGGAGGAGTAAAACTAGATCTAAAACTGAGAATTGTGTAGAATGAATTGTTCTCCCCCGTTTCTGCATGTTCCCTGGCTCTAGTCTGCTTTTCTGGGCCGAAAATTGGGTCAAAACAGGGCCCAAAATTGCCCCCAGCAAATTCTACAGATTCTGCAGATCGCGCATGTCACGCGATCGCGTCATTCATGCGGACGCGTCATTCGGCGTTTTGCCTTGCCACGCGTGCGCGTCGTCCACGCCTCCGCGTCACTTGTGCAGTTCCAATCCGCGCGGTCGCGTGAGCCATGCGTCCGTGTCACTTCTCACTGATCATCTCCTCAATTTCTTGTGTTCCTTCCATTTTTGCAAGCTTCCTTTCCAATCTCCAAGTCATTCATGCCCTATAAAGCCTGAAACACTTAACACACAGATCACGACATCTAATGGAATGAAGGAGAATTAAAATACATAATTAAAAGTCTTTAGGAAGCAAATATTCAATCATGTAACAATTTTAGGAAGGAAATATAAATGCATGCCAATCATATGAATAAGTGGGTAAAGAATTGATAAAACCATACAATTAAGCACACTATAAACCATAAAATAGTGGTTTATCAGACAGCAAGTCACGCGAAAGCGTAGCTGGAGGCGTGCCTTAGGTACAAACATGCCCACGCGTGCGTCACCCACGCGGCTGCGTCAATTGGAAAAGAAGCCTCCCACGCGTCCGCGTCACCCACGCGAATGCGTGACCCTAAAAATCGACGTAAAAGAGGTGTATGGCAGCAAGTTGCGATGGAGCTAGGCTGGAATGATGCTAGAAGCACCAGCCTTGTCACGCGACTGCGTGCCCCATACGGCCGCGTCGCCCCTCCAAACATGGCCATTCACGCGATCGCGTCACCCAGAATTTTGGCACAAAAGCATTTGAGACAGAGAGTGGCGCGAATGGGTCGCTACCCTCGCGCCATTCGCACAAAGCAACTCACACGACCGCGTGACCCACGCGTTCGCGTCACTTGAACACATTGCATACCACGCAACCACGTCACTCACGCGTCCGCGTCGCATGCGACGCACAGAATATCCAGATTAGCCAAAATATCTTATCTTTTCTTCTCCCAAATCTTTATTTTTCTTTTCCCTTATTATCTTTTTCTCCCCCCTTCCCCCTTCTCTAACCATTCTCACTTTTTACCTTCTTCTTCCTCATTTTTCACACCCATCATCAAGGTTCTTTTCTTTCTTTCTTTACTTTTTACTTTCCCTTATCAATTTTATTTATGTTTTAAATCTTTCTTTTCACCGTTATTATCTATATTTTCCCTTATTCTCTTCCTTTTTATTCCTTTTTATTGGTGTTGAAAATTTATTTCAGTCTTTATTTTCCATATTTTGCTTATGTATTATCGTGGATTTTTTTGACAATTATATATTACTTTTTATAAGGGTTGCTTGCATGTTCTAATTTCCTACTCTCAATAAAATTTTCATCATGCATGCCAAGTGTTTGTGAAAATACCCGTATGGCATTGTACACTACTTTACTTTATTCTATTCCACTATTTTAATGCCTGCTTTTCACAAAACCTCTTTTATATTTTATTGGTTAAAATATAATTGTCAATACAAACAGATTGTTAGTTTGAATGATGTGGTAATCTAACTTGGACATTGAATGTTTGATCTATGCTACTCATGCCTTTGCCGGCATACCAATAAATATCTTGCATTTAATTGCCATCACATGCATTTACTATCTTACCTTTGATGAACTTTTCACATGTAGTCTAGACCATGTGTTAACGACATACTTATTTATCGTGCATGGATTACCACCCATATTGTTTGCTCCCTTGCTCGAACCCTTCACTTCCTCTTTCCTTTTTCAGGATGGCCACCAAGAAAGGAAAAGAGAAAGCTATTTCCAAACCACTAGCAAGGAGAGGAACAAAAAGAGCATTAGTGGCAGAGCCATCTTCAACAGAAGTAAAGCCCTTAACAAAAAGAATCAAGAGGATCATCAAGGTCGATGAAAAAGAGAAAGCCTTTCTAGCAAAGGACACTGCGCGGTTTCCTAACCGCTACTGTGAGCAGATGTTCCCCATCCTGGCAAAGAGGAATTACAACAATGAATACCTTCTTATCCTCCCAACCCATATTGCTGAATTTGTTGAGCCCTGCATTGAGTGAAGACAATGGGGATTCCTACGGAAACAGCCACGGTAAATTAATCTCTCATGGGTAGTAGAATTCTACTCCAACTTTCACGTGCCAACCATGCAGTCTGTCTATGTCCGTCAGAAGCAAGTCCCCAAAACTGAAGAGGCCATTCAACAATCTTTAGATTTTCCCCCTGCTCCAGAAGGATTGGATGCATTCCAAGAAGCCTCACTCAAGCGCCAGACATACCAATTTGACTGGGACACCGTTCTCAGAGTTATCACACAACCTGGTAGCAAATGGATCTACGGATACCATCGATCCCGACCAAAAGGGATATCGGCTTCAGCACTTACCCTGGAGGCTCGAGTATGGGCACAAATTATGTCTCATTACGTCTTTCCGAGCACTCACGAGTCCTCCTTCACTGCAGACATGGCTGTTTTACTCTGGTGTATCCTTACAGACCAGCACCTCAATTTACCAAGACACATCCAAAATGCAATGGGACACGTACAGATAGCGGGCAACTTACCTTTTCCCGCCTTGGTTTCAGATCTCGTCTCGGCAGCCGGAGTCTCCTACAGAGCTGGGGACACCAAAGCCATACTCCCACGGGATGATCAGTATGTCCCTAACGGGAAATATATCAGACCACCACCAGCCACTACAAGCCAGCCTACAGAATCAGCTGAAGACATTTGTCCTTCAACACCACAAGCACCTACAACAAACCAACTACTCCATCAAATACTTGAAAGGTTGGATCGGTAGGAACACAAAGCAAAGTTAAGAGAACGCCGTAACAAGCGCCGATTCACATACCTCAAGGAGCTATTTATGGAAAAATATAGATCCGACGACAACCCAGACGCCCCAGACACCACCTCATTTACTAGCACGGGGAGCCATGATGGTCCCGATAGTGGAGATGCTGCTACCAACCCACCTTTATTCCTGACAGATGGCACCGAGGAAGGTGCAAAGCCTTAAGTGTGGGGAGGTCGGTCAGTACTGACTTCCGGAGGTAATTTCTTTTCCTTAAAACACCAATAAAATAGGATATTTAGTTAATTTTTCTTTTGTTTAGGATAGGATAAATTGTATAGTAATAATTAGCTGCATGCATGTTCTACTTGATTGAAAATAATAAGTTTCTTCTAAGACCCTACTTTTTGAAAAATTTCACTAATTTAAATCAAAACCTTTGTGTGTAAACTTGTTTGAAGTTGTATTTGGAACATAGTTTAAAAAGCTAAGAACACATAACCTGTGAGATTTGAACTTAATTACATGGTTACATTATTCAACCATTAATATTTTTTTCCTGTGTGTTTGCTTCTCTATGATTGTGATCTTTATTTTGTTTCATCCTATATGTCCAATGTTTAATATATTATATGCATGCGTATGATTGAGGCCATTAATTGTTTAGCTCACTTATCCCAAATAAACCTACCCTTTAAATTACCTTTGTCAGCCACTTTGAGCCTTTTTATCCCATTTGTTCTATATTTTACCACATTACTAGCCTTAAGCGGAAAAACAATTAAATATCCTAATTGAATCTTTGGTTAGCTTAAGATAGAAATTGTGTGTTAATTGAGTATGGGAAGATTGTGGGAACAAGGGTTAATAAGGGGATGCTTCATGATAAAATGATGGGAATTTGGGTACTACTCATGTGAAACTATGAAAATTCAAAATCCATGTGCATTGATAAGCTATGTTTATTTTCATGCTAAAAAAAATCCAAAAAAATATTCAATAATTAAGTAAATAAATAAGGGACAAAATTACCCCAATATTAAGTTTAATAAAAGATCAATGCATATGTGATAAAATTAAAGAAAGTTGATGCATGAGTATGTAATGCAAAAGTGAAGACTATGGATAGCTAGGCATGATTCTAAAGTTATATAGAGTATATGTATGTTATGCCAAGGCTTAGGTTAATTAAAGATTCAATTTATAAAGCTCACTTAGCCATATACATATACCCTCACCTTTACCTTGACCCCATTACAAACTTGAAAAAGACCTCATGATATTTGCATTGGTATATTAAATATTGTTGATTGGTTAGGTGAAGAACAAATTTTAGAAAGCATGACTAGAGAAGATTAGAGTGATTATTACCCTATACACTTGAGAGAATAGAGTGCACATACACCATCAGTGAGGGTTTAGTGCTTGATTCTATGTTCCCTACTTTCATGAGTTGTCTTCTTACAATGTTACCTGTATTTACTATATGAATTGAGTTAGTGAAATCTAATTTATATTTGTCTTGAAGAGCTTACTTACTTTTAACCAAGTAGACAAGAAACATATAGTTGCATTCATATATATATATATATATATATATATATATATATATATATATATAGGTTGCATTGCTTTTCATGAGTTTTACATTTCCCTATCCATTTACTTTATCTCCTTCAACTAAGCATGAGGACATGCTAATGTTTAAGTGTGGGGAGGTTGTCAACCAGTATTTTATAATTTATATTGTGTTTAATTGTGTGGTTTTATCAATTCTTTACCCACTTATTCATATGATAAGCATGTATTTACAATTCCTTCCCAAAATCACTCCATGATTGAAAACTTGCTTCCCAGAGACTTTTAATTATGTATTTTAATTCTCTTTTATCCTATTCGATGTTGTGATCCATGTGTTAAGTGTTTCAGGTTTCATAGGGCACGGATGACTTGGAAAGTGGAGAGGAGGCTTGCATAAATGGAAGGAACACAAGAAACTAAGGAGATGACCAGCGAGCAATGATGCAAGCGCATGGCCCACGCGAACGCGCAAAATGGAGAATTCACAATGATGCGGACGAGTGTCTGACGTAAACGCATGAATTGGAGTCTGCACGAATGACGCGAACGCATGAACCACGCAAACGCGTGGCAAGGAAAAACGTTGAATGACGCGAACGCGTGGATGACACGTACGCGTGACCTGCGCGATCTGCAAAAATAACAGAATTCACTAGGGGCGATTTTGGGCCGTATTTTGACCCAGTTTTCGGTCCAAAAATACAGACTAAACCTAGGGAACATGCAGAAACTCAAGGAGGCATCCACAGACATTCAGATTCATCACATTAGGATTACTCTTAGTTTTAGATCTGAATCTAGATTAGTATTACATTGATAGTTTATGATTTTATTTTTGGATTGTGGATGTTGAAGAGCCATTACCTCCGTTGAAGACATTACTTTAGTTTGTTTCTTTACTCCCTTATTTTTAATTAATTACTCATTGACTCTGTTCAGATAATTATGTTGCATTTTGAATTTATTAATATATAGAGTTATTTTTATTTTAATTAATTTTAATTCTCTATTTTATTTTAATTAATTATGTCTTCTCATATTTTTATGATTATTACTTTCATGTCAATGGAGTAGAATTTCTACTTGACATGGGGGTTGATTAAGAGGTGACACTTGAGCTGGAATGCTCAAGTGCTTGGTTAAACTGGACGTTGTTAGCTAACTTCATACTTACTAACACTAGACCTTCCCATGGGAGAGGGCTAGGATCTGAGGGTAAGAGTTAGTTCAATCACCATACCTTTCCTTATTTAGTAAGGAAAAATCGAGTGAGAACAACCTTTTAACACCACATTTGAGAAGATCCCAACAAGGATAGAAGTTTCATTTAATCATTCCCCCAGTCAAGGCCTTTTATTCAGAGTATCAATAATTATTCTTAGTTTATTTTTATTGCCTTAATTCACAACTATTTTAATTACTCATTATCAAACTCAACTTTCTGGGAATTTTCTGATTAATAAATTAGCACTCTTTCCTGCAACTCGTTAGAAGACGACCTGGGACTCATACTCCCAATATCTTTATTTCTAAATTTGTGACAACCCTTTTTAAATTGGTGAGACAGATCTTAGCCAGTTAAGAGCTATACGTGCAATGCTGTTCTCTTAATTGAAATCTCTTAATTGGTTAACTTCTGCCACGCATCAGGGCAACTTCTGCAATTTTCTACACGTGAAGTCCGTCACGCATGCGCGTGGGTCACGCGTTCGCGTCATTTGGAGTTTTTCCTTGTCACGTGTCCACGTCGTCCACGCGTACGCATCTCTGCCATTTTGCGCTAGGCACACGTCCGCGTCGTCCACGCGTACGCGTCACTGCCTTTTCTTCAAAACTCCATTTTTGTGCTTTCCTTCCATTTTTTTTATATTTCCTTTCTGTCCTCTAAGCTATTCCTGCCCTATGAAGCCTGAAAATACTTAACACATAGATCACGGCATCGAATGGTAATAAAAGATAATTAAAATTAATATTTTTAAAGTATAGGAAACATGTTTTTACATATATCATAAAATAAGGAAGGAATAGTAAAACCATGCAAATCTTATGAATAGGTGGGTGAAGAATTGATAAAAACACTCATTTGAGCACAAGATGAATCATAAAATAGGGGTTTATCAACCTCCCCACACTTAAACATTAGCATGTCCTCATGCTAAGCTCAAGAGAAGCTATAAAGGAGTGAAGAGGAATGGTAGAATGTATGAAATGCAACCTATCTATATGAATTCAACTACATGCAGAATGCTTTTTTTCTACTTGGTTAAAAGTAAACAAATCTTTTAAGAACAAATATAAACTAGATTTCACTAATTCAAATCACAAAATAAAGTACAAGTAAACTTGCAAAAGAAAATAGCTCATGAAAGCCGGGAACAAAGAATCGAGCATCGAACCCTCACTATAAGTGTATGCACTCTAATCACTCATGTTTAAGGTTCGATTCTCTCAATTCTCTACTAACCTTGCTTTCTAAGGCTTGCTCTTCATTTAACAATCAACAAAAATTTAATGCACAAAATACACATATCAAGAGGTCTTTTAAGGGTTGTAATGGGGTTAGGGTCAAGGTAGGATTGTATTTGGCCAAGTGGACTAAAATCTGAATCCTTAATTAACTTAAATTTTTCCCACCTAACTTAAGACAATCCATGTAATCAAAATACAAAACCTAACTATCCATTAACCATGTTTTCCATATATTCATGCATCCGAATTTGAGTACAACTCATATGCATTGCTTTCACCATTTACTTTGGGGCATTTTGTCCCCTTTTACTTATTTGCTCTTTTTCTTTTCTTTTTCTCTCCCTTTTTTTCTTGTTTATCTTTTATTTTATTTTATTTTATTTTATTTTAATTTTTTTCTTTTGTTTTTCTCAATGCATATGATTAAATTATTGAATGCATGAACATGTCCTAAATATTTCTTTCACATTTTTATAAAGATATATAATACCGAATTCTTAAACCAAATATTTCCAAACCCAATTTCCCCACACTTAAATCATAAGCACTCTCACTAGTCTAAGCTAACCAAGGATTCAAATTAAGGACATTATTGTTTTTCGCTTACAGTTAGTGATGAGCTAAAGTAAAGAACAAAGGGGTATAATAGGCTCAACATTGGTTTGCAAAGGATAATGAAAGGGTAAGGCCATATGGGTATGTAAGCTCAGTGAAACAAAGGCCTCAATCATATAAGTGCATGCATACGTCAAACCATGGAAATATAGAATTAAGCAAGACAAAGATCACAATTTTAGAGAGAACAACACACACCAAAAATAAAATATTGATTGATAAAATACAACCAATTAAATAGGCTCAAAATCTCACAGATTTTGTGTGTTTGAGCTCAAAACCATGTTCCAGTATAATATTCCTTCAAATAAGTTTCAATAAAAAATTTTAATTCAAATTAGTGGAATGCTATAAAAGGTTTCTTGAAAAATAAAATATCACTTTAACCAAGTGGTGGTAAAATATACATAAAATCAAACAAATATGCAATTGCAACAATGAACTAACAAAGAAAATAAAACATTGGTGTTGAAAAGAAGGTAACTAACCCACAGAAGTCGGTATCGACCTCCCTACACTTAAAGATTGCACCGTCCTAGGTGCATGCTGAGATGTGCAAGTGGACGGGTTTCTTCAACTGGCGCTTTTCTCCAAGGATTGTGCAGATGGACTTGTTTGTCTCCCCATTTAGAAGCTTTCCCTTTCCTTTCTTTGGTGGCCATCCTGAAAGAAGAGGAAAAGAAGAAAAGTAACCCAGAAATAAAGATAAGAAAATAAATAAAGTATGGGTGGGTTAATGCCAAATAATAAGGGTCTCAATTACATGGTAGCTACAACATGCAAGTGAGAAAACAGTTGAAGCAAATGGCAAATCAAGAGTGCAAAAATTTGCAACAAAGGGAAAAAGAGTGTGGGTAATGCAAGATAGTATAAGCTCATGTCAATGCAAAAGAAATACCAGTATTATAAAAATTAGCATTGACTTATGAATAATAATACCCAATCAGAATAAAACAAGTCATGAAGCACCGGAATAATTCAAGAAAAGATGTAACAGTTGAATAAGAAAATTTAACACCAATGGAAAAATAATAAATTTAGAAAAGAAAATAAGAATATGCACAAAATTAAAATACAATGAATAAAAGTATGCAAATAAATTAAATAAAAATAGAATGAAAGTGAAGAAAGATGAGAAGTTAAAGAGATGAAGAAAAAAGAAAGAAAGAATGGAGGAAAAAAATAAGTAAGAATGTAGAAACGGGGCGCGACGCATATGCGTGCATTACGCGGACGCGTGAAAACCGAACTAGCCATGCGACGCGTAAGCGTCACCCATCCATACGCGTGGGTGACCATAAAGGGAACATGACGCGCATGCGTTAGGGATGCATACGCATGGGTGATTTTGTGCCTTGGGCACAGTGCCCACACCAGGCCAGCACAACTTTCGGCCTGACACCTCTTTACGCCGATTTGTAGGGTGACGCATACGCGTGGAAGGCTGATTTTGCAATTGACGTGGATGCGTCCTTCGCATGGGCGTGTTTGTGCCTGAAGCACGCCTCCAGCCACGCTCCCACGCAACTCTCTGTAAGATTTAGCGTCGCATGTGATGCGTGCGCGTGGTTCACGCGCACGCGTGGGACACGTTTTTTTATATATATATATGCAGAATGTAGATGCAAATGCAGAATACAGATAACTATGCAGAAATTATAAATGAACACGAATGAAAATAAAATAAAATAAAATAAAAACTAGGAACAAAAAGGAAAGAATATACCATTGGGGTTGTCTCCCACCTAGCACTTTTAGTTAAAGTCCTTAAGTTGGACATTTGGTGAGCACCTTGTCATGGTGGCTTGTGCTTGAACTCGTCTTGAAACTTCCACCAATGCTTGGACATCCAATAAGCTCTATCAATACCAAGTAAATCTCTCAAGCTTTGATGGAGTTCTTCACAAGCTTTGGGCTCCCAAATTTGATCCTCATATATTCCCGGATCCCAAATCTTGTTTCTACACTCGTCTTCAAGTGGATCATCATGATTCCATCCGGGTGGTAAGCAATCGGAATTCTCACTAAGGCATCCAAACAACCTCCAAGTCCCATTCAGTTGTGCTTTACACCAACCTTTGTACTTCAATTTGGAGCATGCAACCATATTGAACCTTGCATGACAATTCCTACCACTAACCATCTCCCGCTTGCTCTTATAGCCACAAAGAGCTCTAAGTTGCCTATCCGTCTCAAGCAAAGCATATTCAAGTGAGCTAATTAGGCTTAGAGATGAAAGATTTACCCACTTGAATGAAGGGATAAATGGTGATGTCTTTGGGGGAGAGGTCTCCAACAACTTTGGCAAGGTGATTTCCAGCACCATTCCCTTGAGCTCTTCCTTGACAACTTCCACCTCCTTGCAAGCTTCTTCAATTTCAACCTCTCTTCTTGGTAGCTTTCTTCTAATTCGATTTCTTCTTCATTGGTCACCAAGGGCATGGGAGGTTGTGCTTCTTCTTCTTCAATCTCCATGTCAAGTCCAATGGGAGAGGATTCAAATGTAGATAAGAATTTATCAATGATTGAATCCATCTCTTGATCATCTCCTTCAAAGTCTTCAACCATGATATGCTTTGGAGGTTGTACACCCTCCTCAACATTAACTTCAAACTCCTTAAAAGAGGGCTCTATGACTGGGCTCTCCCATGGACGTTCTGCATCTCCTAAGTCTTCGACCACTTCTTCCTCTTCAATAATTCTGGCTTCCTCCACTTGTTCCAGTACAAAGTCATGCTCCTTACTGTCCACCGGAGTTTCTAGTATCTCCTTCATGCTACATTTTTCATTAGATTCTCCACATGAAGCCATGGGTGTTCCTTGAGTGTTCGAACGTCTGGAAGGTAATTTATTTATTGCTTGCTCCAGTTGATGAAGAGTTTCATGAAATTGATCTACTGTTTCCTTAAGGCGAGCCTGTGATTCTTGGGTCGATGGATATGGACATGGTGCATATGGAAGTGGTGGTTCTTGGGGGTAATTGGATTGGAATTGGGGTGGATAAGGGTTAGGGTTATATGGTGGTGAATGGTTGTAGGTGGCTTGTGAGTATGGTGGTTCAAAGCTATGTTGAGGAGGTGGTTCATTGGCATATGATGGAGCTTGTTGGTAGCTACAAGGGGGTCCACCATATCTATCATCTTGGTACGCACCTCGGAATGGTTCTTGACCATAGTAATTTGGTGGAGGTGGTTTGTCACGAAGGGGTCCACCATAACTATTGTCTTGGCATGCATTGTAGAATGGTCGTTGTCCATGGTATCTTGGAAGGTGTTGTTGTCGAAAGGGTTGATCAGATCCTCGTGGCTCCTTCCATCTGTGATTGTTTCGACCTTGATGCATGTTCCTGTTATAGCTTCCATTCCTTTCAACAACATTAGAATCAAACTCAAAGCGACGGGGGTGAGAACTCATAGTAGCTAATAAAAATTAAAAATAAAAATAAAAACAAATAAACAAGCAAAATAAAATATTTACAATAACCAATAATAAGGCACACGTTTGCAATTCCCCGGCAACAGCGCCATTTTGACGATCGGATTTCTGCGGGTAAAGAAATTCACAAATGTAATCGCGTTGTAAGTATAGTTTCTAAACCAACAGAGAATCCTTTCATACGAACGTTTGGTTGTCAAAAGTAACAAACCCAATAAAATTTATAACCGAAGTATTTAAACCTCGGGTCATCTTCTCAAGGAATTGCAAGGAGGTGTATTTATTATTGGTTATGGAAAAAGTATCTTTTTGGGTTTTTGAAATAGGGAACAGGAAAATAAATTGGCAATAATTAAAGTAAATTAATAATTATGAAAAACTATTAGCAAGGTATAAGAACTGGAAATCCCATCCTAGTTATCCATATCAGGTGTGATAAGAATTGTTATTGCTCCCACTTAGTTAACCCTTACTAAATAAAGGAAAGTCAATTGGACTAGTTAACTTGATTCCTCAAGTCCTAATCAACTCCTATGGAAAGACTAGATTTAGAGGGATCCAAATCAATCAGCAATTCCCAATTTTCAATCAACCGTTGAGTTTGACAACTCAAGTGTCACCAATTACTCAACCAAAGCTAAAAAAGAAAAAATCTACTCGAATGAAAATAATTTGGATTAATTAGAAGCATCAATAACATAAATTAAAGAAAGCAATCATAAATCTGAAATACCTCAATATGTATTAATTAAGAAAATCAATCCTAACATGGAGTTCATAAACCAAATTGAAAAGATAAATAACAATTAAAGTAATAGAATAAATAAAAGTAGAAAATAAATTAAAGGAACATTGAACCTGTGATGAAGAGAAGTAGCCTAATTATAATAGAAATCTTAAATCCTGATCCTAATCCTAAATCCTAAGAGAGAGGAGAGAGCCTCTCTCTCTCTCTAAAAGCTACATCTAAACCTAAAATTATGTGAATGAAAGTTGTATGATTTTTTTTTCTTGATTCCCTCATTCTCTGGCTTCTATTCTGTGTTTCTGGACTTGGATTTGGGCTGAAAAAGGGTCAAGAAATCGCTGGGGGCGTGATAAACCAGTATTTTATTATTTATATTGTGTTTAATTGTGTGGTTTTATCAATTCTTTACCCACTTATTCATATGATAAGCATGCATTTACAATTCCTTCCCAAAATCACTCCATGATTAATAAATCATAGGAAACATATTTTCACATATATCATAAAATAAGGAAGGAATAGTAAAACCATGCAAATCTTATGAATAAGTGGGTGAAGAATTGATAAAAATACTCATTTGAGCACAAGATGAATCATAAAATAGGGGTTTATCACTCTTCTTCTAACAATCAACATATTTTCAATTCATGAATACACATATCAAGAGGTCTTTCCAAGGGTTGTAATGGGGTCAGGGTGAAGGTAGAATTGTATTTGGTCAAGTGGATTAAAATTGAATCATTGATTAATCTAAACTTCCCACCTAACCTAAGACAATCTATGTAATTAAAATATAAAACCTAACTATTCATTGACTATCTTTTGCCACATGTCCATGCATCCCAATTTAAATACAATACATATGCCTTATTATCACCACTTACTATGGGGCATTTTATCCCATTTTTATTGCTTTCTTATTTTCTTTTTCTTTTCCTTCTTTTTATTTTATTTTATTTTATATTTTTTTCTTTTTCCTTTCTATTTGTTTTTCTTTTTCTTTTATTCTTGTGGTGGGTACTATATATATGAGAGATCAATGCATATGCTTAAGATATTGAATGTATGAACATGCGCCCAACTCTTTTTCATATTTTTCATAAAAAATATAACATACCCAATTCCCAAACCAAATATTCCCCACCTAATTTCCCCACACTTAAATCATGTACACTCTTCTCACTAGTCTAAACTAACCAAGGATTCAAATCAAGGACATCTATTGTTTTTCTGCTTAGAGTTAGTGATGTGCTAAAATAAAGAACAAATGGGGTAGAATAAGCTCAACGTTGGTTTGTAAAGGATGATGAAAGGGTAAGGCCATATGAGTATGTGAGCTTAGTGAAACAAAGGCCTCAATCATATATATGCATGCATACGCCAAACAATGAAAATATAGAATCAAGCAAGACAAAGATCACAATTTTAGAGAGAACAACACACACCGAAACAAAATGTATTGGTTGATAAGATACAACCAATCAATTAGGCTCAAAATCACACAAGGTTGTGTGTTCTAGCTCTAAAACCATGTTCCAAAATACATTCTTCAAGTAAGTTCAACAAAAATTTTTATTCAAATTAATGAAATGCCCTAAAATAGTTTCTTGAAAAAGAAATCATCGCTTCAACCAAGTAGTCCTAAAAGATTGTACCATCCTCGACCTCCCCACACTTAAAGATTATACCATCCTGGGTACACGCAAAGATGAGCAAGGTGGATGGATTGCTACAACTGATGAGTTTCTTCCAAAAGATTGTGCGGATGACTTGTTTTTTCCCCATTTAGAAGCTTTGCCCTTTCCCTCTTGTGGCCAGCCTAAAAGGAAAGGAAAAGAAAGAAAATTAAGCTCATCACAAAGATATCAAAGCAAATAAAATATGGGCGGGGGCTAATGCCAAATAAGAGTAGGGTTTTCAACTACATGGTAGCTACAACAAGTAAGTGAGAAAATAATATAAGCTAAGGCATATCGACTCACACTTGATGCAAGGGTAAAGTCAAGGCACAAGCAAATGGCATGAGATAACACTCGAAAGCATCATGTTCAAATAAGAATTGACATAAATAGGATTAATTAGCATTTAGTCCCATCCTAACTCATTGATAATGAGGCACAAAAAAGAACAATAATGAGTTGGAAAGGACTAAAGCACTAATCTTGTGTGGAACAAATATTACAATTAATACTATATAAGTCACGAAGCACTAAAACAATGCAAGAGTTTCTCAACAATTGAGTACGAGAATTGATCACCAGTAGTAAAATAAGAAACCTAGAAAAGAAAATAAGAATGAGCTACAAAAAACAAAATTAAAATGCAATGAATGAAAATACACAAATGCAACATACAAAAGAAAATAATAAAAAAAGGAAAATGAGAAGTAAAATTTTGAAGAAAGAGAGAGAAGAAGAAAGTAAAAAAAGGAAGAAGAAGGAAGAAGAAAGGAGAGAAGAAAGAATAAGTAAGAATAAGAAAATAGGGGAGAAACAGCGCGCGTGGGTTGCATTCTGCTCCTGGCACAATACCTGCACAACTCCAGCGCAACTCTCTATTTTTTGTACCAGGAGTTGCAAGTTCAGCCTACGACACGTACGCGTCGCCCATGCTCACGCGTGGGTGTGCGAAAAAGACCAATGATGCGTAGCCTCGTCCACGCTTACGCGTGGAATGCCCTCTTTTTTTTTTTTGAAAACATAAAACAGAAACAGGGCACTCTCCTAACCTATAAACACTCTAAAGCAACCAAAATTCAAATTTAACAAAAAATCTTTGAGTTTTTGAAAAATTTTCAAAGACAAAACAAACAAAACTTGCACTTCAAGCAAAATGCAATTCAAAAACAACTAGCCTACAACTTAAGGCATAAATCTAATCAAACAAACAACAACTAAAACACTAAAACAAGAATATGCAAAGAAGAAAACTACCTAACAATGGCAACTCAATTCATTTATTGATTATATATACAAGAGAATGGAAAGAGTTTACCATGGTGGGGTGTCTCCTACCTAGCACTTTTATTTTAAGTCCTTAAGTTGGACCATTGATGGGGGGCTTTGCTATGGTGGCTTATGCTTAAATCCTTCCTTGAAATCCCATCAATGTTTGCATTTACAATCGCCTCCGGGATCCCAAACTAGGCGCACAAGGCCTTCAAGGAAGCTTAAGCAAGTGATAAGGCCCCAAAGTTGATGATTGTCTATGTATATTCCGGGATCCCATTCTTTGTTTGTCAACCCCCTTATTTCTTGATCTTCATGCTTACATTTGGGTGACAAACTTATTGAATTCTCCTTGTAACTCCTACTCATCATCCTAGATCCATTGAATCGAGCTTCACTCCAACCATGAATCCTAAAATTTGAGCTTCCTTCCACTATACACCTTGATTCTTGTTGCCAACCAACACCCAACTCTTTTCTACTTTCTAACCCACATATAGCTCTAAGTTGACCATTCGTTTCTAACAATGCATATTGATATGGGCCAAGAAAATTAAAGGATGAGATGGTTACCCATTCAACTTCTAATTTGGATGGTGACGTAGCAAGGAAGATATCCAATGGTCTTGACATTGTAGGCTCCACTTACTTTGACTCTTCCTTGATGACGTCCATCTTTTGACAACCTTCTTCAATCTCCTCTTGTTTGCTAACTTCTCCCAACCCTTTCTCATTAATCACAATATGTATTGGAGGTTGTGCACATTCCTCCTCAACATCGGTTTCACATTCAATAGAAGAAGCTTCAACAAGATCACCAATGTCACTTGATGTAGAGTTGTCTTCAATGATGGAACTCCCCTCTTGTTCAACCTCCCCTAGATCTCCTTCAACTTCTTCTTCTTCAACAATCTCCATCCCTTCTACTTGTTGCAAAACACACTCCATTTCCTTATTCTCACGTTGAGACTCTAAAATCTCCCTCATACTCCTCTCTTTGGTTGCTTATCCATAATCGTCTGTGGTCATGTTTTGCTTGTGGTATGAATCCCATGAGTCCAACTTTTGACGGATGGTTGCTTGAAGCCGATCCATTGCTTCCTTAAGACGTTCCTTTTGCTCTTGTTCCTCGTCGCTAACATAAGTAGGATCATATTACTCTTGGATTGATGGACATGGATATTCCTCCATGGAGGGTTGTGATGGAAAGGAGAATTCATCATGTGGTAGGAAATGAGGTTCATCAAAGCTTAGAGGTTGGAAGGTTGTTTGGTTTTGGTAGAAGATAGAGATATACGGGATATAAGCTCTTGGAGGGCGGAGGTGAAACCGGTGAGTGCGGTTTGGAGCTCTTCTTGCTCTTGAGGAATGATACCAAGTGTATCATCTATAGGGTAGTGATGTTGAAGTGGTGGTGTTTCCATGAGCGCTTGTTCATAATGATTATAAGTGTGTGCATATGGATGATATGGATTATGATTGTGTGGGGGTGATTGATGGAAATAGGATATGGATTGAGAATATGGTGGTTGGAATGATGGTATTTGAGGACTATGTTGAGAGTATGGTGCATGGAATGATGGTATTTGAGTGGCATAATCATGATAAGAACCATCATATCCATTGGAATGATATGCATTATAGGAGGGGTTGCAATCATAGTAGCTTGGTTGAGGAGGTTGCCATGGTAATTGCTCATATGGATGTGGCTCCCTTCTCAAGAATTTTTCCCTCCCATAATGTGAGCCATCATTAAAGTTTTCATTACCTACAACATAGTCACAACTATATCCAAAACGACAAGGATGAGAATTCATATGGAAAAGGGGCAATCAAAGCAAAGAATATCAAAAAGCAAAGAAAAAGTAAACTCCTAATTACTAGCAAAATCACAAAATAACCAAAAATCAAGATATTCACACTATGAACATATTCACAATAGCTAATAATATAACATCATTGCAATTCCCCGGTAACGGTGCAAAAATTTTGATATAGGAAAATTGTCGGTAAAGAATTTCACAAAAATAGTCACGTTGCAAGTATAATTCAAAACCAACTCCTCAAATGAAATTTTGATATGGTTGTTGATAAACCACTATTTTATGGTTTATCTTGTGCTCAATTGAGTGGATTTTATCAATCTTTCATACACTTGTTCATACAAAATGCATGTTTTACATTCTCCTTCTTGATTTTGTGCTATGATTGAAACCATGCTTCTTTGGACTTATATTTGCTAATATTAATCCTCTCTTATTACCATTCGATGCCTTGATATGTGTGTTAAATGATTTCAGAGATTACAGGGCAGGAATGACTCAGAGGATGCAAAGGAAGCATGCAAAAGTGGAAGGAATACAAGAAACTGAAGGAACTCCTAAAGCTGTCCAACCTGACCTCTTGGTACTAAATCGACCATAACTTGAGCTACAGAAGTCCAAATGACGCTGTTCCAGTTGCGTTGGAAAGCTAACTTCTGGGGCTTCGCAATGATATATAATTTTTCATAGCTTTCCTGAAGCCAGGCGACGCAAACCCGTGGATCACGTGGACGCATGATCTGGCAGAAACGCAATCCACGCAAACGCGTGGACGACGCTTCCGCGTCACTTTCCCGTGACCTATACATACCAGAATACACTGGGGGCGATTTCTGGGCTATTTTTTGACCCAGTTTTCGACCTAGAAAACACAGATTAGAGGCTATAAAGTGGGGGAATGCATCCATTCATTAACAAGTCTTCCATTATTCACTTTTCATAGTTTAGATGTAGTTTTTAGAGAGAGGTTCTCTCCTCTCTCTTAGGAATTAGGATTTTAGGATTTCTATTAGTTTAGTTCAATTCATCTTTAGTCACAGGTTTAATATTCGTTTTACTCTATATTTCTCTTTTACTTTCAGATACTTTAATATAAATTGAGGTATTTCAGATTTATGATTTTTAATTAGCTTTTTGTATTCTTGGCTTTAATTGATTAACTGGAGACTCTTGAGTTATCAAACTTATCGTGATTGATAATTGTTATTTTTGATAATTGATTTGAATTCCACTAACTCTAGTCCTTTCTTAGGAATTGACTAGGACTTGAGGATCTAACTAATTAGTTCACTTGACTTTCCTTTGCTTTAATAAAGGTTAACTAAGTGGGATTAAAATGCAATTCTCATCACCATCGATAAGGATAAATAGGATAGGACTTCCAAATTTTCATACCTTGCCAAGAGTTTATTTTATAGTTATTTATTTATTTTTCTTGTAATTTAAATTACCTGTTCCTTATTTTAAAAACCCCCAATTTACAAGACTCATAACCAATAATAAGAATACCTCCCTGCAATTCCTTGAGAAGACGACCCGAGGTTTGAATACTTGGGTTATCAATTTTAAAGGGGTTTATTACTTGTGACACCCAAACGTTTGTACGAAAGGATTTTTTGTTGGTTTAGAAGCTATACTTGCAACGCGATTATATTTGTGAATTTCTTTACCGACATTAAATCACGATCGTCAAAATGACGTCATTGCCAGGGAATTGCAAACATGTGCCTTATTATTGGTTATTGTAAATATTTTTCCAAAAAAAAAATTTCAAATTTTTATTTTAAAATTTTTTATCTTATCTTATCTTAGTTTTAAATTTCAAAATTCAAACCTTTTTCAAAAAAAAATCATATCTATTTCAAAATCTTATCTTATCTTTTTTTTTCAAAAATCATATCTTTTTCAAAATATTTTCTTTTTGTTAGTTTTTGTTTCTATTTTCTCCTACTACTATGAACTCCCACCCCTTTGGCTATGAGTCTGGTTACAATTATGTTGTAGAAAGAGGAAATTACAATTAGAACAGGCATCAAGGTTGGAACAATCAAAGATCGGAGGAGCCACAAGGATTTGATCAACCCTCATGGCAACAACCACCTCCAATGGACTATCAACAACCACCACCATATGTCTATGAACCATTTCCTCAACATGACTTTAGACCACCATACTCACAAGCCCCTTTCCACCATTCACCTACATATGACCCTAACCCGTATCCACTATACCAACCACTTTATGAGCCAAATGAACCATACATAGAACCACCCCCATTCCAACACAATTACTCTCATGAACCACCACCTCAATATACACCATTTCCTTATCATTATCAAGATGAACCACCTTCCTACCATGAACTCTTTCTCCTAACAAATGAATCCTCATATCCACTCCAATCTCCAATAGATGACACCCTTCGAGTTCTTCTTCAAGGACAAGCAAAGATGCAAAGAGGTGTACTGGAACTCGCGACTACCTTAACCGAGGTAGTGAATAAATTAGCTTCCTAATATCTGAACACTCAAAGTACTCCCATTGCTACATGTGGAGAATCAAAAGAAGAGCGTAGCATGAAGGAGACAATAGAAACTTCGGTAGACAATGAGGAACATGGCTTTGTATTGGAACAAGTGGAGAAAGTCATAATAGTTGAAGAGGAGGAAGTGGTTGAAGATTTAGGAGATGCAAAACCTCCATGGGAAATTCAAGTCATAGAGCCTCCTTCCAAGACGTTTGAATTTGATGTTGAAGAGGGTGTACAACCTTCAAGGCATATCATGGTTGAAGACTTGGAAGAGGTTGATCAAGAGATGGAGACTAAAGAAGCAGAAGCACAGCCTCCCATGCCCTTGGTAAGCAATAAAGAAGAGATCAAATTGGAAGAAAGCTACCAAGAAGAAGAGGTTGATATTGAAGAAGCTTGCAAAAAGGTGGAAGGTGTCAAGAAAGAATACATGGGAGTAAGGCCTGCAATTACCTTGCCAAAGTTGTTGGAGACCCCTCCCCCTAAGTTGCCATCATCCTTCACAACATTCAAGTGGGTAAAATTCATATCCCTTAGCTTTCTAATTCCACTTGAATATGGGCTACTGGAGATGGATGGTCAACTTAGAGCTCTTTGTGGCATTAAGAGTAAGGGGAAGATGGTTAGTGGTTGGAGTTGTCAAGCAAGCTTCAACATGGTTGTGTGCTCAAAGTTTAAATGCAAGGGTTGGTGTAAAGCTCAACTGAATGGGTCTAGGAAGTTGTTTGGCCGCTTTAGTGAGAATTCAGATTACTTGCTACCCGGATGGGGTCATAATGATCAACAAGAAGACAGGTGCAAAAGCAAAATTTGGGACCCCAGAATTCATTCTGGCAATCAACACTCTTGGGGCCTTGTCACTTGCTTTAACTTACTTGAAGGCTTTTTGCGCCTAATTTGGCATCCCGGAGGCTGTTGGCATTCCAAACATTGGTGGAGATTTCTGGCTGAATTCAAGCACAAGCCACCATAACAGGAAGCTCATCAAATGTCCAATTTAAGGACTTTAACTAAAAGTGCTAGGTGGGAGACAACCCACCGTGGTATGATCATTCCATTTTTAATCTTATTTAGTTTTGTTTGTTTTTTAGTTTTATTTAATTTTATTGAACCTGGAATTATTCATAACATCTGCATCAGCATCTGCATACTGCATTCTGCATTTTGCATAAAAAAAAAAGCACGCGACGCGACAGCGTCGCCGACGCGTCTGCGTCATATATGCGTTGGGAAGAAAACGAGATTGAACAGAGAGTCACGCGAAAGCGTGGCTGGAGGCGTGCCTTTGGCACAAATTGATCCACGCAACCGCGTTGCTGACGCGTCCGCATCATGTGGGAAAAATGCCTCCCACGCGTCCGCGTCACCCATGCGAACGCGTGGCCCTCTAAAATCGATGTAAACGGGTGTTTGGCAGCAAGTTAGGCTGGAATGGGGCTGGAACTATGCTAGAAGCACAAGCCCTGCCATGCGAACGCGTGCCCCACGCATCCGCGTCAATTTTAAAAGAAAGGCCATTCACGCGTACGCGTCAACCACACGACCGCGTCACCCATATTTTTGGCAAAATGCATTTAAAATAGAGAGTTGCGCGACCGCGAGTCTGCCCTCGTGCTAATGGCACAAATCACTCCACGCAAACGCGTGACCCACGTGTCTGCGTCACTTCATAGAAGTACTATCCGCGCAAACGCGTAACCCACGTGCTCGCGTCGCCTATGCCGCACAGCTTATCCAAATCAGCGCCAAAAATCTTATCTTTTCTTCCCCAATCCAAATTTTTTCTCCCTCCTTTCTTACTTACTTCTTCTTCCCTTCTTTCCCTTCTCATTCTTCTTATCTTTCATTTTATTTTACTTAATTTATTTGCATATTTCATTCATTGCATCTTAATTTTGTGCATATTTTTATTTTCTTTTCTAAATTAATTATTTTTCCTTTGCTGTTAAAATTTTCTTATTTAACTGTTGCATCTTCTCTTGAATTATTTTGGGTGCTTAGTGACTTGTGTTATTCTGGTTAGGTAATATTATTTAAATCAATGCCAATCTTTTATACCTGTATTACTTTTGCATTGACATGAATTTATATTATCTTTCCTTACCCACTCTCTTCCCCATTGTTGCAAATTTTTGCACTCTTGATTTGCCATGTACTTCTACTGTTTTTTCACTTGCATGTTGTAGCTACCATGTAATTGAGACCCTTATTATCTGGCATTAACACCCATATTTTATTTATTTTCTATCTTTATTTTTGGGTTACTTTTCTTCTTTTCCCTCTTCTTTCAGGATGGCCACCACGAAGGGAGAGGAAAAGCCTCTTAATGGGGAGACAAGCCAGTCCGTCTACACAATCTTTAGAGAAATAACAGCAGTTATAGCTCGCAACCCATCCACCTGCACATCTTAGCATGCACCGAGGACGGTGCAATCTTTAAGTGTGGGGAGGTCGATACCGATCTCCATGGGTTAGCTATTTTCTTCTTTCCAACACCATTGTTTTATTTTCTTTGTTTGTTCATTATTGCATTTGCATGTTTAATTGCATGTTTGTTTGATTTTATGCATTTAGCTATTGCTTGGTTAAAGTAATGAGTTTCTTCTAAGACCCTATTTTTGAAAAAAAATTTTCACTAATTTAAATCAAAATTTTTGTGTTAAATTTGTTTGAAGTTGTATTTGGAACATAGATTAAAAATCTAAGAACACACAACCCATGAGATTTTGAGCCTAATTACATGGTTACACTATTTAACCATAAATATTTTATTCTTGTGTGTTTACTTCTCTATGATTGTAATCTATAATTTGTTCCATTCTATATGTCCACTATTTAGTGTATCTACATGCTTGCATATGATTGAGGCCATTATTTGTTATTAGCTCACTTATCCCAAATAAGCCTACCTTTTACATCACCTTTGTTAGCCACCTTGAGCCTTTTTATCCCCATTTATTCTGTTCTATAACCACATCACTAGCCTTAAGCAGAAAAATAATTAAATATCCCGATTGAATCTTTGGTTAGTTTAAGATAGGGATTGTGTAACAATTAAGTGTGGGAAAACTGTGGGAACATGGGTTAATAAGGGAATGTGTTATGTTTTTACTTTGATAAAATATTGGAAATTTGGGTACCTACTCATGTGAGACTAGAAAAATTAAAAATCCATGTGTATTGATAAGTTATGTTTATTTTTCTATTTAAAAAAAATAAAAATAAAAATAAGAAAATAAAAATAAAAATAAAAGAGAAAAAATATATATATATATATAATATTCAATAAATAAGTAAATAAATAAGGGGACAAAATTACCCCAATGTTAAGTTAATAAAAAATCAATGCATATGTGATAAAGTTAAGAGAAAAGTTGATACATGAGTATGTGAAATATGCAAAAGTGGGAAAATTATGGGTAGCTAGGCATGATTCTATAATTATATAGAGTGTATGTATGTTAGGTGAGAGCTTAGGTTAATTAAAGATTCATATTATAGCTCACTCGGCCATACATCTATCCTCACCCTTACCTTAGCCCCATTACAACCTTGAAAAGACCTCATGATGTTTGCATTGGTGCATTAAATAATTGTTGATTGGTTAGATGAAGAACAAAGTTTTAGAAAGCATGACTAGAGAAGACTAGAGTGATTGACCCTAGAAACTTGAGAGTTAGAGTGATATACACTACCAGTGAGGGTTCAAGGCTTGACTCTATGTTCCCTGCTTTTATGAGCTAACTTCTTACAAGTCTACTTGTCTTTTATTGTATAATTTGAATTAGTGAAATCTGATTTATGTATGTCTTGAAGAGCTTATTTACTTTTAACCAAGTAGGTAGAAATATCTTAGCATATAGTTGCATTCATATACATAGGTTGCATTTCATACATTTTACCATTCCTCTTCACCCTTATAGCTTCTCTTGAGCTTAGCATGAGGACATGCTATTGTTTAAGAGTGGGGAGGTTGATAAACCACTATTTTATGGTTTATCTTATGCTCAATTGAGTGGATTTTATCAATCTTTCATACACTTGTTCATACAAAATGCATGTTTTACATTCTCCTTCCTGATTTTGTGCAATGATTGAAAACATGCTTCTTTGGACTTATATTTGCTAATATTAATCCTCTCTTATTACCATTCGATGCCTTGATATGTGTGTTAAGTGATTTTAGAGATTACAGGACAGGAATGACTCAGAGGATGGAAAGGAAGCATGCAAAAGTGGAAGGAATACAAGAAACTGAAGGAACTGCTAAAGCTGTCCAGCCTGACCTCTTGGTACTAAATCGACTATAACTTGAGCTAAAGAGGTCTAAATGATGCGGTTTTAGTTGCGTTGGAAAGCTAACATCCGGGGTTTCGCAACGATATATAATTTTTCATAGCTGCCCCGAAGCCAAGCGACGCGAATGCGTGGATCACGCGGACACGTGACCTGGCATAAACGCAATCCACGCAAATGCGTGGACAACGCTTCTACGTCACTTTCCCGCGACCTGTACGTTACAGAATATGCTGGGGGCGATTTCTAGACTGTTTTTTGACCCAGTTTTCGGCCCAGAAAATATAGATTAGAGGCTATAAAGTGGGGGAATGCATCCATTCATTAACAAGTCTTCTATTATTCACTTTTCATAGTTTAGATGTAGTTTTTAGAGAGAGAGGTTCTCTCCTCTCTCTTAGGAATTAAGATTTTAGGATTTCTATTAGTTTAGTTCAATTCATCTTCAGTCACAGGTTCAATATTCCTTTTACTCTATATTTCTCTTTTACTTTCAAATACTTTAATGCTTTTATTTGTTGATTACTTATGTTGCCAAATTGGCTTAAAACCATTTATGTTAGGATTTTCTTTTTTTAATATAAATTGAGGTATTTCAGATTTATGATTTTTAATTAGCTTTTTGTATTCTTGGCTTTAATTGATTAACTGGAGACTCTTGAGTTATCAAACTTATCGTGATTGATAATTGTTATTTTTGCTAATTGAATTGAATTCCACTAACTCTATTCCTTTCTTAGGAATTGACTAGGACTTGAGGATCTAACTAATTAGTTCACTTGACTTTCATTTGCTTTAATAAAGGTTAACTAAGTGGGATTAAAACTCAATTCTCATCACCATCGATAAGGATAACTAGGATAGGACTTCTGAATTTTCATACTTTGCCAAGAGTTTATTTTATAGTTATTTATTTATTTTTCTTGTCATTTAAATTACCTGTTCCTTATTTTAAAGACCCCCAATTTACAAGACTCATAACCAATAATAAGAATACCTCCCTACAATTCCTTGAGAAGACGACCCGAGGTTTGAATACTTGGGTTATCAATTTTAAAGGGCTTTGTTACTTGTGACACCCAAACGTTTGTACGAAAGGATTTTTTGTTGGTTTAGAAGCTATACTTGCAACGCAATTATATTTGTGAATTTCTTTACCGACATTAAATCACGATCGTCAGTTGTCACTGTTCAACCCCAATAAAAATAATTGAGAGTATTAATCCCAGGTCATTCTCCCTAGGAATTACAATGAAGTGCTTTATTATTGGCTATGAAGGAATGTTTTGGGGTTTTTGTAATAGGGAACAAGAAATGTAAATATCAAAAGAAATGAGCTAATTACTAAGAAAGCTCTTGGCAAGGGATGATAACTAGAAGTCTTATCCTCATTATCATCCTCAATTGTGACGAGAATTTTCCATTGCTCCCACTTAGTTAACCTCTAACTATGAAGGAAAGTCAAGTGGATACAATCAACTTGAGTCCACAAGTCCTAGTCAAATCATAGTGAAAGACTAGTTTTAGTGGCATTCAAGTTAATGAGAAACTTCCAATTGTCAATCAACAAGAGAGTTTGATAACTCAAGTGTCTCCAATTACATAACTCAAGCCAAGAGGAGAAAAATATAACTCATGACTAAAAGAAACATTTCATCAAACTCATAGAGGGCAATAAAAGTAAACATTATCAATTGTAAGAATTAAAAGAAGCTATAACTAATCAAAGTAAGAGATCAACAATAGAAATCAAGGCAACCATTAAAAGACATGGAAATCATAAATTGTATTAAAAGGAAATAGAAATCAACAAAAGAGTTCATAAACTAAAATTGACAAAATAAAGGAATTAACAAAAGAAGTAAAATGCTAGAACAAGTAAAAGTAAAAAGGAAAATTAAAGCAAAGGAAGAATGAGATCAAGATCTAAAAGGAAGAAAACTAAGAACCCTAATCTAGAGAGAGAAGAGAGCCTCCCTCTCTAGAATTCTACATCTAAACTAAACTAAGGTGTCTCCCTCCATGGGAATCCCCCATCCTCCTTCACTCCCAGCCTATTATACTCGAACTGGGCTTGAAACTGGGCAAAAAATCAGCTCAGAAATCGCCCCCAGCAATTTTGCTTGGAGTATGGTGCAATCCCGCGCACGCGTCGTCCATGCGTGCGCGTCGGCATTTGCTTCTCAAATCTTCATTTTCTTGTGTTTCTTCCACTTTTGCATGCTTCCTTTCCATCCTCTAAGCCATTCCTGCCCTATAATCTCTGAAATTACTTAACAAACACATCACGGCATCGAATGGTAATAAGAGACGATTAAAAATTAGTGATTTTAAGGCCTTGGAAGCATGTTTTCATTCATAGCACAAAATTAGGAAGGAATCTTAAAACCATGCAAATTGTATGAATAAGTGTGAGAATAGTTAACAAAATCCACTAAATTTAGCTCAAGATAAACCCTAAAAATGGGGTTTATTAAATGTCTCTCTTTATTACTTGCTTTCTTTAGTTGTTTCCTTTACTTTTCTTGTCATTTATTTTCTTGTCCCCTTATTTGCAAACCACCCCTTGGATACCATAACCAATAATGTGCATACCTCACTACAATTCCTTTGAGAGACAACCCGAGATCTCATACTCTCGGTAATTTTGTTGGTTTGTACTTGTGATAAACAAATTAAATTTTTACCAATAATGAGCATTACTTGTCGATTTGGAACTATACTTGCAATGAGGTTATTTCTCTTTTACCGAGAAGAAATTCTTAACTGACGGTTTTGTTCTTTCAAGTTTTTGGCGTCGTTGCCGGGGAATTGTAATGATGTTATATTATTGGCTATTCTGAATATGTGAATATTGTGAATATGTTTGCCTTTTGGTTGTTTGTTGGTTTTTGTTAGGTTTAGGACTTTGATAAACCACTATTTTATGGTTTATCTTATGTTCAATTGAGTGGTTTCATCACGTCTTTGCCCACTTATTCATATGATTTGCATGATTTTACAATCCCTTCCTAGTTTTGTTCTATGGTTGAAAACTTGCTTCTTAGAAACCTTTAATCTGTATATTTTAATTCTCCTTTATACCATTCGATGCCATGATCCGTGTGTTAAGTGTTTCAAGCTTTATAGGGTAGGAATGGCTTAGAGAAAGGAGAGGAAGCTTGCAAAAATGGAAGGAACATAAGAAAACAAGGAGATAACTAGCGAGCATCGATGCGGATGCCTGACTGACGTGAGCGCGCGATCTAGAGAAATTTGCAGCGCATGCGCGTGTGATGAGCGGATAATTTATACCCTTTTAGCATTGTTTTTACATAGTTTTTAGTATGTTTTTGTTAGTTTTTATTCAAAAATCATATTTCTGGACTTTACTATGAGTTTGTGTGTTTTTCTGTGATTTCAGGTATTTTCTGGCTGAAATTGAGGGACCTGAGCAAAAATCTGATTCAGAGGCTGAAAAAGGACTGCAGATGTTGTTGAATTCTGACCCTCCTACACTCGAAGTGGATTTTCTGGAGCTACAGAAGCCCAATTGGCACGCTCTCAATTGAGTTGGAAAGTAGACATCCTGGGCTTTCCAGCAATATATAATAATTCATACTTTTTTCGAGATTTGATGGCCCAAACTGGCGTCCAAAGCCAGCTTAAAACTTCGTGGCGTAAAACGCCCAAACTGGCACCAGAATTGAAGTTAAACGCCCAAACTGGCACCCAAGCTGGCGTTCAACTCCAGGAACAGCCTATGCACGTGAAAGCTTCAATGCTCAGCCCAAGCACACACCAAGTGGGCCCCGGAAGTGGATTTCTGCACTATCTGCACTTAGTTACTCATTTTTTGTAAACCCTAGTTACTAGTTTAGTATAAAAACTACTTTTAGAGACTTATAATCTTCTTTTATCATCTCTAGACGTTTAGTCCTTATATCTGATTCTATTATTCACGTTTGGAGGCTGGCCTCACGGCCATGCCTAGACCTCTTTTCACTTATGTATTTTCTACGGTGGAGTTTCTACACCCCATAGATTATGGTGTGGAGCTCTGCTGTTCTTCTTGAATTAATGCAATTACTACTATTTTCCTTTCAATTCACGCCTACTTCTTCTCCAAGATATACTCTCGTACTTAATTCTGTTAAGTCAGAATGAAGGGGTGACCCGTGACAATCACCCAATCTTTGTTACTCGCTTAGCCAAGATCTGCGTGCCTGACAACCACAAAGCGGTCTACATGATGTTCAATGTAGTCATTGGACGATAGCTAGAGTATATTCTCTTGGATATCTAATACACGAACCGAGTCCGTGAGATTAGTATCTTCGTGGTATAGGCTAGAATTATTGGCAGCATTCCTGGGATCCGGAAAGTCTAAACCTTGTCTTTAGTATTCCGAGTAGGATCTGGGAAGGAATGACTGTGACGAGCTTCAACCCTGCAAATGTTAGGCGTAGTGACAGTGTGCAAAAGGATCAATGGATCCTATTCCGATGCTAGCAGGAACCGACAGATGATTAGCCATGCCGTAGCTGTACCTGGTATTTTTCATCCGAGACGAGAAATCTGACAGTTGATTAGCCGTGCAAAAATCGCAGAGGACCATTTTCACTAAGAGGATCCTACAGCTTGCCATGGAAGGGAGCACGTATGGTTGGAAGAAGACAATAGGAAAGCAGAGGTTTAGAAGCAATAAAGCATCTTCACACGCTTATCTGAAATTCCCACCAATGAATTACATAAGTAACTTTATTTTATTTTATGTTTTATTTATATTTTAATTATCAAAAACTCATAACCATTTGAATTTGCCTGACTGAGATTTACAAGATGACCATAGCTTGCTTCAAGCCGACAATCTCCATGGGATCGACCCTTACTCATGTAAGGTTTATTACTTGGATGACCCAGTGCACTTGCTGGTTAGTTGTGCGGAGATGTGAAAAGTGTGAATCACGATTTCCCACACCAAGTTTTTGGCGCCGTTGTCGGGGATTGTTCGAGTTTGGACAACTGACGGTTCATCTTGTTGCTTAGATTAGGTAATTTTACTTTATGTTTAAGCTTTTTTTATTAATTTTCGAAAAATTCAAAAAAAATATCAATAATAATATTTAGTTTTCTAAAAATTCATCAAAATTTTTAAGAATGAATTCCACCTTCGAGCTTCATGATGATATGTTAAAGCTTGGCTGGCTATTAAACCATGTCTAATATTTTGGACCGAAGCTTTAACTTATCATATTCATTGTATTATTATATGTATTTGTTATCCTAAAGCTTGGCTGGCCATCTGGCCATGTTTAACTTTGTTAGACTGAAGCTTTAGAATAACATTGCATCAGCTTTGGGATTCTCAATTATAATTCTATGCTAAAGCTTGGCTGGCCATTTGGCCATGTCTAAAATCTTTTGGACTGGAGCTTTAGACTAACATTATATGAATTCTGGAATTCTTATTAAAAATTTTGAATTTCTTTATTTTCTTTTTCCAAAATAATTTTCAAAAAATACAAAAAAATTTAATAAAATCATAAAAATGAAAAAAAATTTGTGTTTCTTGTTTGAGTCTTGTGTCAAATTTTAAGTTTGGTGTCAATTGCATGTTTTAATTTGATTGTTTCTTGTTGGTCAAGTCAAAATTTCAAATTAAAAATTCTATCTTTTCAAATCTTTTTCAAAAATTAAATCTTTTTCATTTTTCTTTCATGTTTTTCAAAAATCCTCCAAAATTAATTTTCAAAATCTTTTTCTTATTTTTATTTCATACTTTTCGAAATTATAGCTAATATTTAATGTTTTGAGTCAAAAATTTTCAAGTTGTTACTTGCCTATTAAGAAAGGATCAATCTTTAAATTCTAGAATCATATCTTTTAGTTTCTTGTTAGTCAAGTAATCAACCTTAATTTCAAAAATTAAATCCTTTTAGTTTTCTTTTCAAATCTTTTTCAAAATAAATTTCAATCATATCTTTTTCAAAACTTTATTTCAAAATCTTTTTCTAACTTCTCATCTTTTTAAAATTTATTTTCAAATCTTTTTCAATTAACTACTTGACTTTTTGTTTGATTTTTGAAAAGTTTTCTATTTCAATCATATCTTTTTCAAAACCACCTAACTTCTTCTCTCTCTCTCATTGTCGAAAATCACTAACCACTTTATCAAAATTTTTTTAATTAACTAATTGTTTAATTGTTTTAAATTCTAATTTTATTTTATTTCTTTTTTTAATTTCAAATTCTATCTAATAATTAAAATAAAAACAAAAATATTTTTTATTTTATTTTAAACTAATATTCGAATTCGTCCCTCTCTCATATCTTTCTAATTATTTTATTTATTTACTAACACTTCTCTTTTTCTTATAATTCGAACCCTCTCCCTCTCTCTGTGTTCGAATTCTTCTTCTTCTCCCTTTTTCATTCTATTCATCTATTCTTCTACTCACATAAAGGAATCTCTATACTGTGATATAGAGGATTTCTCTTCTTTTCTGCTCTCTTCTTTTTCATATGAGCAGGAACAAGGATAAGAACATTCTTGTTGAAGCTGATCCTGAACCTGAAAGACTCTGAAGAGAAAGCTAAGAGAAGCTAAAGCACAAAACTCTGGAGAGGACCTTACAGAAATTTTCAAAAAAGAAGACATGGCAGCCAAAAATAACAACAATGGTGGAGATGCAAGGAAGATGCTTGGTGACTTTACTGCACCAACTTCTGACTTCTATGGAAAAAGCATCTCAATTCCTGCAATTGGAGCAAACAACTTTGAGCTTAAGCCTCAATTAGTTTCTCTAATGCAGCAGAATTGTAAGTTTCTTGGACTTCCATTGGAAGATCCTTATCAGTTCTTAACTGAATTCTTGTAAATTTGTGACACTGTTAAGACCAATGGGGTTAATCCTGAGGTCTACAGACTTATGCTTTTCCCCTTTGCTGTAAGAGACAGAGCTAGGATATGGTTGGACTCACAACCTAAAGAAAGCCTGAACTCTTGGGAAAAGTTGGTCGATGCTTTCTTGGCCAAATTTTTTCCACCACAAAAGTTGAGCAAGCTTAGAGTGGAAGTCCAAACCTTCAGACAAAAGGAAGGTGAATCTCTCTATGAATCTTGGAAAAGATACAAGCAACTGATCAGAAGGTGTCCTTCTGACATGCTTTCAGATTGGAGTATCTTATGTATATTCTATAATGGTCTATTTGAATTGTCCAAGATGTCATTGGACCATTCTGCTGGTGGATCTTTTCATCTGAAGAAGACGCCTGCAGAAGCCCAGGAACTCATTGAAATGGTTGTAAATAACCAGTTCATGTATACTTCTGAAACAAATCCTGTGAATAATGGGACAACTCAGAAGAAAGGAGTTCTTGAGATTGATACTCTGAATGCAATATTGACTCAGAATAAAATATTGACTCAGCAAGTCAATATGATTTCTCAGAGTCTGACTGGAATGCAAGCTGCATCCGACAGTACTAAAGAAGCTTCCTCTGAAGAAGAAGCTTATGACCCTGAGAATCCTGTAATGAAAGAAGTGAATTACATAGGAGAATCCTATGGAAACACTTATAATCCTTCATGGAGGAATCATCCTAATCTCTCATGGAATGATCAATAGAAGCTTAATCAAGGCTTCAATAATAATAATAATGGTGGGAGAAATAGGTTTGGCAATAGCAAGCCTTTTCCATCATCTTCTGAGCAACAGACAGAGAATTCTAAGCAGAGCCTCTCTGACTTAGCAACCATAGTCTCTGATCTATCCAAGACCACTCACAGTTTCATGACTGAAACAAGGTCCTCCATCAGAAATTTGGAGGCACAAGTGGGTCAAATAAGTAAAAGAATTACTGAAATCCCTCCTAGTACACTCCCAAGCAATATAGAAGAGAATCCAAAAGAAGAGTGCAAGGCCATAAACACGTTCAACATGGCCGAACCTGTAGAGGAGGGAAAGGCAGTGAATTCCAGTGAGGAAGACCTCAATGGACGTTCACTGGCCACTAAAGAGTTCCTTAATGAGGAACCAAAGGAATCTGAGGCTCACATAGAGACCATAGAGGTTCCACTGAACTTACTGTTGCCATTCATGAGCTCTGATGATTATTCTTCCTCTGAAGAGGATGAAGATTGTTGAAGAGTAAGTTACTCAGTATCTAGGAGCAATCATGAAGCTGAATGCCAAGTTATTTGGTAATGAAACTTGGGAGGATGAACCTCCATTGCTCATTAATGAACTGAATACCTTGGTTCAACAAAAATTACCTCAGAAGAAACCGGATCCCAAAAAGTTCTTAATACCTTGCATTATAGGCACCATGACCTTTAAGAAGGCTCTGTGTGACCTTGGTTAAAGTATAAACCTCATGCCACTCTCTTTAATGGAGAAACTAGGGATCTTTGAGGTACAAGCTGCAAGAATCTCACTAGAGATGGCAGATAATTCAAGGAAAAAGGCTTACGGACTTGTAGAGGATGTCTTAGTGAAGGTTGAAGGCTTTTACATCCCTACTGATTTCATAATCCTAGACACTAGGAAAGATGAAGATGAATCTATCATCCTTGGAAGACCCTTCCTAGCCACACCAAGAGCTATGATTGATGTGGACAGAGGAGAGTTAGTCCTTCAATTGAATAAGGACTACCTTGTGTTTAAGGCTCAAGGATCTTCTTCTGTAACCATGGAGAGGAAGCAAGAAAAGCTTCTCTCAGTACAGAGTCAAATAGAGCCCATGGAGAGGAAGCAAGAAAAGCTTCTCTCAGTACAGAGTCAAATAGAGCCCCAACACTCAACTTCTAAGTTTGGTGTTGGGAGGCCACCTTCAAGCTCTGAGTCTCTGTGAAGCTCTCTAAGAGCTCATTGTCAAGCTATTGACATTAAAGAAGCGCTTATTGGGAGGCAACCCAATGTTATTTAATTATATGTATATTCCATTGTCATTTTATATTTTCTTTAGGTTGATGATCATGTGAAGTCATAAAAACAACTGCAGAATTAAAGCAAAATCAAAAACAGCATAAAAAATAGCACACCCTGGAGGACAGGCTTACTGGCGTTTAAGGATAGCAAAATGGGCGTTTAACGCCCAGCCTGGCAGCATTCTGGGCGTTAAACGCCAAAATGGGCAGCACTCTGGGTGTTTAACGCCAGAAAAGGGTGTCTGGCGTCTGGCTAGCGTTAAACGCCAGACAGACAAACTGGCGTTTAACACCAGAAAAGGGTGTCTAGCTGGCATTAAACGCCAAAAAGGGGCAGCAAACTGGCGTTTAACGCCAGGAAAGGTAGCAGAACTGGCGTTTAATGCCAGAATTAGCACACAGAGGGCGTTTTAACACCAAAATGGTGCAGAGAGCAGAATTCCTTGACACCTAAAGATCTGTGGACCCCACAAGATCCCCACCTCTTCTTCTCTCCTCTTCATACCTTTCCATAACACTCTTTCCCAAATACCATTGACCAATCCCATCAATAAATCTTCTCCAAATACCCTTCACCTATCAAATCCTACCCTCTTCCCCGTATTCTCTTCACCACTCACATCCATCCATCATAAACCCCACTTACCTCACCATTCAAATTCAAACCAATTCCCTCCCAAACCCACCCATTCATGACCGAATTCCCTCTCTCCCCTACCCTATAAATACCCCTCCTCACTACCCTCACTTTCACACATCACAAACAATTCTTTCCCCCCTTGGCCGAAACCAACACCACCCTCCATCTCCTCTATTTCTTCTTCTTTTATTATTTTCTTTCTTCTTTTGCTCGAGGACGAGAAAACCTTTTAAGTTTGGTCTAGAAAAAGCTCTGCTTTTCTACTTTTCCATAACCACTAATGGCACCTAAGACTGGAAAAACCTCTAGAAAGAGAAAAGAGAAGGCGATTGCTTCCACCTCTGAGTCATGGGAGATGGAGAGATTCATCTCAAAGGTCCATCAAGACCACTTTTATGAAGTTGTGGCCAAGAAAAAGTTGATCTCTGAGGCCCCCTTAAAGCTCAAAAAGGGTGAATATCCGGAGATCCGACGTGAGATTCGAAGAAGAGGGTGGGAAGCTCTCACTAACCCCATTCAACAGGTCGAAATCTTAATGGTTCAAGAGTTCTATGCTAATGCTTGGATCACTAGGAACCATGACCAAAGTATGAACCCAAACCCAAAGAATTGGCTCACAATGGTTCGGGGGAATTACTTGGATTTCAGTCTAGAAAATGTAAGGTTGGCATTTAACTTGCCAATGATGAGAGGAGATCCTCATCCTTTCACTAGAAGGGTCAACTTTGATCAAAGGTTGGACCAAGTCCTCATGGACATTTGTGTGAAAGGAGCTCAATGGAAGAGAGACTCAACAGGCAAGCCGGTTCAACTAAGAAGGCTTGACCTCAAACCCGTGGCTAGGGGATGGTTGGAGTTCATCCAACGCTCTATCATTCCTACTAGAAACCGGTCTGAAGTTACAATAGATCGGGCTATCATGATCCATAACATCATGAATGGAGAGGAAGTAGAAGTTCATGAGATCATACCTCTAGAACTCTACAAGGTGGCGGACAAGCCCTCTACTTTGGCAAGGTTAGCCTTCCCTCATCTTATCTGTACCCTATGCAATTCAGCTAGAATTGTCATAGAGGAAGACATCCTCATTGATGAGGACAAGCCCATCACTAAGAAGAGGATGGAGCAAACAAGAGAGCCTACTCATGGACCTCAACAAGAGCATGAGGAAATTCCTCATCAAGAAAATCCCTGAGGTACCTCAAGGGATGCACTTTCCTCCACAAAACTATTGGGAGCAAATCAACACCTCCTTAGGAGAATTGAGTTCCAACATGGGGCAACTAAGGATGGAGCACCAAGAGTCATGAGGGAGGAACAACAAAGGCAAGAAAGAGAGATAAAGGAGCTCAAGCACTCCATAAGATCTTCAAGAGGAAGAACTAGCCGCCATCACTAAGGTGAACCCGTTCTTTAATTTCCCTGTTCTTATTTTTCTGTTTTTTTCAAAATTTATGCTTTATGTTTTGTCTATGTTTGTGTCTTTATTACATGATCATTAGTGTCTAGTGTCTATGTCTTAAAGCTAAGAATGTCCTATGAATCCATCACCTTTCTTAAATGAAAAATGTTTTTATTTGCAAAAGAACAAGAAGTACATGATTTCGAATTCTATCTTGAAATTAGTTTAATTATTTTGATGTGGTGGCAATACTTTTTGTTTTCTGAATGAATGCTTGAATAGGCATATTTTTGAATTTGTTGTTTATAAATGTTAAAATTATTGGCTCTTGAAAGAATAATGAAAAAGGAGAAATGTTATTGATAATCCGAAAAATCATAAAATTGATTCTTGAAGCAAGAAAAAGCAGTGAACACAATGCTTGCGAAAAAAAAAGAGAAATAAAAAAAAGAAAAAAATGGCAAAAAAAATAAAGAAAAAAAGAAAAAGAAAGAAAAAGAAAAAGCAAGCAGAAAAAGCCAATAGCCCTTTAAACTAAAAGGCAAGGGTAAAAAGGATCCAAGGTTTTGAGCATTAATGGATAGGAGGGCCCACAGGAATAAAATCCTGGCCTAAGCGGCTAAATCAAGCTGTCCCTAACCATGTGCTTGTGGCGTGAAGGTGTCAAGTGAAGAGCTTGAGACTAAGCGGTTAAAGTCATGGTCCAAAGCAAAAAAGAGTGTGCTTAAGAGATCTGGGCACCTCTAATTGGGGACTCTAGCAAAGCTGAGTCATAATCTGAAAAGGTTCACCCAGTTATGTGTTTGTGGCATTTATGTATCCGGTGGTAATACTGGAAAACAAAATGCTTAGGGTCACGGCCAAGACTCATAAAGTAGCTGTGTTCAAGAATCAACATATTGAACTAAGAGAATCAATAACACTATCTGAATTATGAGTTCCTATGGATGCCAATCATTCCGAACTTCAAAGGATAAAGTGAGATGCCAAAACTGTTCAGAAGCAAAAAGGCTACTAGCCCGCTCAACTAATTGAAACTAAGTTCATTGATAAGATTGGAATTTATTGTATTTTCTCTTCTCTTTATCCTATTTTGTTTTTAGTTGCTTGGGGACAAGCAACAATTTAAGTTTGGTGTTGTGACGAGCGGATAATTTATACCCTTTTTGGCATTATTTTTACATAGTTTTTAGTATGTTTTAGTTACTTTTTATTATATTTTTATTAGTTTTTATCCAAAAATTTCATTTCTGGACATTACTATGAGTTTGTGTGTTTTTCTGTGATTTCAGGTATTTTCTGGCTAAAATTGAGGGACTTGAGCAAAAATCTGATTCAGAGGCTGAAAAAGGACTGCAGATGCTGTTGGATTCTGACCCTCCTACACTCAAAGTGGATTTTATGGAGCTACAGAAGCCCAATTGGTGCGCTCTCAATTGTGATGGAAAGTAGACATCCTGGTCTTTCCAGAAATATATAATATTTCATATTTTGCTCGAGATTTGATGGCCCAACACTACAAGAAAAACACCCATTTAGGTACAATTGAAAAGTGTAGCCAAAAGTGAAAAAAAATGATGCCTTAGGCTACGGCTACGCTTTTTGGGCTACAGCTACGCTTTTTGGGGTGATTCCTATTCGCCCGTTGCCTATTCTCAAAGGCTACGCTTTTCTGCACCAAGGGCTACGCTTTTGGCATTTGGGAATAGGCTACGCTTTTCAAGTGATGCTGTCTAAGACCAAAGGCTACGCTTTTCAGCTTTCATTCTTCCAGAATAGGCTACGCTTTTCAACGCTACTACATCACTTGTAAAGCGTAGCCATATTGTATACCATAGCTACTTTTTATAAGCGTAGCCTTAGGTCCCTCTTTTTTTTTTTGTATACTATAGCTACTATATATAAGTGTAGCCTTAGGTCCCTCATTGTTTTTTTTTTCTTTTCTGTATATATGTATATATATATAATCCTATCATTTTAATTAAATTAGTAAAATATTATAAAATAAAAATAATACATAATAATACAATCCAATATTCTTTAAATAATAAAAATTATCCTAAAACAAAATTTCGGTTGCCATAATAAATTAGCAGCCATAAGATCTTCTATTTGGGAATAATACAAATTATTTCTCTAAAAATAAAATTTATTTCTCTAAAAATAAATTTCTTCAAAATCAATTGCACATGTAGGTTCTTGTCTTTCCTTTTGTAGATCAGATGTTGGTATTGCCTGCTCCGATTGAGGCCTGGCTGACTGACTTTTGCGCATTTCCTTGTTTGAGAGTGTGCTTCTAATAATCCTTGCACTACCTTCTTGCACTACCTTCATGCTTCTGATTCTGCTTCAGAGGTGTTGAGCCAACAATTGTTTTGGCTGAAGATGTTACATTATTCTACTCTAATAAACTATCTAAATCAGACCCCTGCACAATAAGAAACCCATCAAACTATGAAGTGATAGCATGATCATACATGATAAGTCCATAAATCACAATAAAATAAACCAAAGAACAATCCACGCCAGAACTTATAGTGGATTCCTGATTCATCATATTCCATGTCATGAGCAATAAGACAGCATATTAGAGGAAATAATCCTCAAAGTCACTTTAGTATGAACCATTATGCCAACAAAATGATATGCATTATAATAGCATCTATAAGTAGTGCTTTGTCTATAGTACATTGACCTTTTTATCATTAACTGACAAGTAATAAACAAGTGCCATCCTTAAATCTTAATAAATTAGTTAATCTCTTTCCTTGTCATTTCATGAGCCACTAAGGTTACATTGAAACCAACATTTATCAAAAACTCCAACTAGTAAAAGGATGATTTAAGGATACTATCATCCACGAGAACATTCAAATAGAATGAATCAATCTAATTAATTAAAATTTTGGCGATAATTGCAGAAAACCAGATCAAGATGCATCTGATTGATACAAACTAGACATGACCAGTGGCAACTTATTTACATTGACGTCACAACATAAAGAAGCAGAATTTCAAAGTTACTTTCCATCAGAGTAAGAGCAGTAAATAAAACAAGTTTCAAAGCAATTCAGGTAAGGTTTGTCCACACTGCATAAAATTGTCAGCACTTAGATCTTTTATGATTAAAAATGATAATTTATTCTAAATAGGAAAAGGGTAAATTGCGATGGCTTCTCTCTAGTCTTGACATTAGACAATAATACACACAATACTTCTCTGTTTTGATATTTGCAATAGTATATTTTAAATTTTTAATGAATTTCTAGTGCAATTTAAAGTTATATAATACTTAATATTTCTATAGATTGTAAGCTGTGGTATTAATTTCTTTTATAAACACAACACTAACAAAGTCAATGCAAACATTAAAAAAATAGTGTTGTATATAATTTAACTTTAACCTGAGAAAAGTGTCAGTGCAATTTATACAAAGGAAAAGGGATTGAAGTTACTAACCGTTTTCTCGTACCACTCTTTGGTAAAGAAAAGTTTGATTCCATGAACAATCAACGAGGCATAGACAATGACAAAGAGATGATGTGAGTACCAAAATGCACTGAAGCTAGTTAGATTGTTGAGTGGTTTAGGAAGCTTAATCCTGTTTCTCCTGAACCAAGGTGTGGCTTGTACTTTTGAGGGCTTACACGAAGGAGGCGAAGGAAGTCGCAAGAAAGATGAAAAATTGCATGTATTTCAACACCAATTGCTACTACTACAGCTATCACCTGCAAGAACAACAACATATATACCCTCACTTTGTTTGTACTACTAACTTTATTTAAATGATGACACATTTATTCAGCAAGGGAATCTTGAGAAACAATACCCTATAACATGATATACATCTTTTCTCCTTCTACAGTGTAAGAATTTGTAGGCAAATAAACCTAACATCAGACAAATCCACAGTGCCATAACCCAAGTTCTTTGCCAGTTGTCCTGTATGAAGTACTTGGTATTTGTATAGCACTTCCTAACAGCACTATCTTCATATGTAGGCTTCAGTTTCAAGCTTAGCATTTGGCTTAGGTACTTGCTAAGTTGCTATCACCTCTTGTAGAATGACTTGGTCCATGCAATAAGAGCATTAACATGAGTAATATGGAGTTTTTTTTTTCTTTTCAAATAAATTTCTAGTCACTTCTAGAGTTAGCTATTTATGATTTTGGTCTATGTCAAATTTTTCTTATGGATTTGATCTAATTTCCTAAATACAAGTGAAATCAGTCCCTCTCATCATCTTAAATATAAATCAACTTCATACTTATGATTTGAAATATAAGTACTTATCTGTATGTGAAACTATAATAATGACTAATATTACTTAATTTTGATAAGTTTTATACCAAAACAATCTGAAATAGGATGATGTAAATACCATGATAAATCCTGTCTCTTCAGGGTCTAGTTCTTCCATGATCAAAGCTGCATATTCTTCAGCCTGCTGCTGTATGTTTGAGAGATCTGGTCAGAAATCTGGTCCCAAAAGTCCTTCAATTGAGCCTTGTTAATTGAATCCCCGTGAATATCCCTCCTCCTAGCCAAAGAATCAAAAAGAACACCAGCAAATGCCTCAGATTCCTTGCTCATCCCTACATACAAACAATTAAACAAATCCAAACCATAGTTATCTAAACACTTCCTAAAAGAAAACTACTCAGAACAAGTCCTTATTTCACTCACTCACACACACACACACACAAACAATTTCACAAACACTTGAAAAACAACAACAAAAAAATAATGTAGATTTGTTATGAACTCTTCAATTTCAATTATTACCTATGCATTTTCCAAAGAGAGAATGATGAAGCCATCCATCAGTTGAAGCAGTAAGAACATCAAACTGCTTCTCCACTTCATGCCACCCTGCACCACCGCCACCGTCACCGCCATCACCACCACCACCGCCACCCTTAGTGATGAACTTAAGTTCCTTGAGAGTACTCGAAGCCGCGGACTTAGTCCTATCGTAGTGTCCTCTTCTTGCAGCAGCAGTAGCATCAGAAGAAGAAGGTGCTGTTTGTTTGGAAGAAATCGAAGCAAGTCATTTGAGTTCTTGAGAAACCTGCTTCATTTTAATGGAAGCGGTTTTAACAACAGTAGCACCAAAGGAAATCAAGTGGAACAAAAGAAGAAATAAGGGTACGAGAGTTCACCCGCGCTGCAACATACCCAAACTCCCAAATTGAAAACCCTAGAATCACATACCTATTCAACTAGAAATCAGCACATAGAAGACGATGATGAGAAGCATGGAGATGACAATAGTGAGGGCGGTGCAGCGACGATTACAGGAGAACGGCGCAGCAATGATTACTGGAGAACGGCGCAGCGACGATTACTAGAGAAGAGCAATGGTCAGTGCAGTGGTGACAATGGCAAAGGTGATGAGTGTCGATGGTGAACGGTGAGCGGTGACTAGCGGTGAGTGGTTGTGGTGACCTGGTCAGCGTAGCGACGTGATGAGTGGTGACTGGTGAGTGGTGACTGGCGGTGAATGGTGACTGGGTGGCGACAGTCAACGGCCACGGTGAGAAGGCGAAGGTGATGATGAGTGTCGTAGGCGAAGGTGAGGGTTGTTGAGCAAGAATGGCGAAGGTGACCTGAGGTTGTGCGCGTATTGAAGGCCGTGAGAGCGTTAAGTTGTGCGCGTAAATTGAAGGTGAGGGGGAATTGAAAGGAGATGAAAAATTTCACTAAGTGTTTGGATTTGGGCTGCATACATTAGGCATCACTTTTGAAGCGCACCCAAAACATAATAAATAAGTTACTCTTTAAAAGCGTTTCCTTTGATACGAAAAGTGAATCCATAGATATCAACCTATGGCTACGTTTTATAAGTGATTTCTATAATACCTAAGGCTACACTTTTTAAATGATGCCACAATTGTGTATTCTTTTCTCTTATAAAAAGGCAACACGGAAAAAAGCGTAGCCTATTCTATGAATAGGCTACGCTTTTCAATTGTAGCTTAAAATAAGTGTGGTTGAATGGGTATTTTTCTTGTAGTGCAAACTGGCGTTCAAAGCCAGCCTAAAACTTCCTGGCGTAAAACACCGAAACTGGCACCCAAGCTGGCGTTTAACTCCAGAAATAGCCTATGCACGTGAAAGCTTCAATGCTCAGCCCAAGCACACACCAAGTGGGCCCCGAAAGTAGATTTCTGCACTATCTGCACTTAGTTACTCATTTTCTGTAAACCCTAGTTACTAGTTTAGTATAAAAACTACTTTTAGAGACTTATAATCTTCTTTTATCATCTCTGGACGTTTAGTTTTTAGAGCTGATGCTATTATTCACATTTGGAGGCTGGCCTCATGGCCATGCCTAGACCTCTTTTCACTTATGTATTTTCTACGGTGGAGTTTCTACACCCCATAGATTAAGGTGTGGAGCTCTACTGTTCTTCATGAATTAAAGCAATTACTACTATTTTCCTTTCAATTCATGCCTACTTCTTCTCCAAGATATAGTCTCGTACTTAATTCAGTTAAATCAGAATGAAGGGGTGACCCGTGACAATCACCCAATCTTCGTTACTTGCTTAGCCAAGATCCGTGTGCCTGACAACCACAAAGCGGTCTACATGATGTTCAATGTAGTCATTGGACGACAGCTGGAGTATATTCTCTTGGATATCTAATACACGGACCGAGTCCGTGGGATTAGTATCTTTGTGATATAGGATAGAACCAATTGGTAGCTATTCCTGGGATCCGGAAAGTCTAAACCTTGTCTGTGGTATTCCGAGTAGGATCCTATAGCTTGCCATGGAAGGGAGCATGTATGGTTGGAAGAAGACAATAGGAAAGCAGAGGTTCAGAAGCAACAAAGCATCTTCATACGCTTATTTGAAATTCCCACCAATGAATTACATAAGTAACTTTATTTTATTTTATGTCTTATTTATATTTTAATTATCAAAACCTCATAACCATTTGAATTCGCCTGACTAAGATTTATAAGATGACCATAGCTTGCTTCAAGTCGACAATCTCCGTGGGATCGACCCTTACTCACGTAAGGTTTATTACTTGGATGACACAGTGCACTTGCTGGTTAGTTGTGCGGAGATGTGAAAAGTGTGAATCACGATTTCCCACACCAGCGTGCCTGACGCGTACGCGTGGGTTAGAGTACTGCACAAAGATGCGTGCACGAGGATGACGCGTACGCGTGACATGCGCGATCTGCAGAAATAACAGAAAATGCTGGGGGCGATTTCGGGCCGACTTTTGACCCAGTTTCCGGCCAAGAAACACAGACTAGAGCTAGGGAACATGCAGAGACTCAACACACATGCTCATTAGGATAGTTTTAGTTTTTAGATCTGAATCTAGAGAGAAAATTACTCTTCCTCTAGGTTTTCTTTACATTCATAGTTTCATAGTTTATTGCTTTTGCTTTGGATATTGAAGAGTCATCACCTCCGTTGAAGATATTATTCTAGTTTGTTTTCTTACTCCTTTATTATTCCATATTCTTAATTCTTGTTTAGAGTTACAACTGGATTATTTTTAAAATTTATTTATACAAAGGATTACTTTTATTTTTAATTAATTTTGAATCCCTATTTTATTTAAATTATCAAGTCTCTTTTCTACTCCAAACTCCCAATAACGAAGATGGTATCCATGTTGATGGAGTAGACTCCCAACTTGACGTGGGTGTTGATTAAGAGGAGACACTTGAGTTGAAATGCTCAAGTGATTAGTTTAATTAAAAGTTGTTGGCTAATTCTGTATTTACTAACGCTAGACCTTCCCAAGGGAGAGGACTAGGATTTGCGAATAAGAGTTAGTTCAATCACTTGACTTTCCTTTATTTAGTAAGGGTTGACTAAGTGAAAATAACAACCTCTTTATACTACACTTGAGAGAATTCCAACAAGGATAGAACTTCCAATTAATCATTCCCCCAGTCAAGGCTTCTTTATTTAGAATATTATAAATCTCTTTTAATTCTCATTGCTTTAATTTACAATCATATGCTTGTGCCCATTGCCCAAACTCAAAACTTTCCAGAAAATTCCTCATTAATAAATTAGCACCCTTTTTAGCAACTCGTTGGGAGACGACCTGGGACTCATACTCCCAGTATTTTTATTCTAAACTTTTGTGACAACTTTTCTAAATTGATGAGGCGGATTTTTGCTGGTTAAGAGCTATACTTGCAATGCTGTTCTTATATTATAATCTCTTAAATGGCCGACTTACGCTCCACATCAGACTTTGTTTCTTATTTTGTTAGCTTTTGTTTTTATTTGTGATAAGTCCATATTTGACAATATATTTTAGCTTGATTTGGATGGGTTTCATCACATAAACTCACACTTAAGTACTCAAATAACATACTTTTGTGATTTCTCCCTGATTTGGACATAAATGTGAAAACATAAGTTTTTGTGCCTAAATTAGTGATTTTAATTCCACTTTCATGCCATTTTATGCCGTGATGTTTTTTGTGAGTAATTTCCGGTCATTTTGGCAAGATTGGCTAAGCGAAAGTGGAAAAAGGCATGTAGAAGGGAGAACACATGAAGAAAACAAGGAAAAGCACACACAGGCAAGTGTGTGTGCGCACAAGCTTGTGTGTGTACGCACAAGAGAAAATTTGCATGTGTGCGTGCGCACAAGTACCTGTGCATACGCACAGGTCAACATTTAGCCAAGTGTGCAGACGCACACATCTGTGCGTCCACACAGGTCCTTGCACGTGATTTTATTAATGAAACGCGTACTGTACGTTTTCTGTGGGCTTTTAGCCCATTTTGGAAGGATTGGATGCTGATTTTGGAGTGTTATATAAGAGGAATTCAACACATATGAAGAGGAAGCTTTCATTAGGTTAGAATTAGGTAGAAAATCTATTAGGAGTAGGAGTAGGAGTAGAGTAGAAAATGCTCTCTTAGTGTTTAATTTCCATTTCCATTGTAGCATTTTATAGCAAGCTTTTCTTTGGATTTTTGCTTCTTTTATTGTAAATACTCTTGATCTTCTCTTTAATTACATTGCTTTTGCCTTTATTTTCTTATGGTTCAAGTTACTTTGTTTATATATGCAATTTTGGTATCTTGGAATTTTGATAGATGAATTTAATGTTTTATGCTTTCTTTATGCTTGTTTGGATGTTTATTGTTGATTTTGTGCATAGTTGGTTATTGCTTTCCATTTTCCTGTGCAATTTCTTATGTTTTGTTTTTATGTACACAAGGTGTTTGTGAAAATGCCAACTTTGAGTTTTGAGTAGATTTTCCCACCTTGGCTTGGAATTTGAGTTCCTAGGATACAAGAGTCATAATATCCGATATTTAGTAGTAATTCTTGGGGAGTTAGTTGACTCTTGTTTCCATTAAAGCTAGCCTTTTATCAACTAGTTTGGTAAGTTGGTTAGGACTTATGGATTAAGGTCAATTATGCTTGCTTGACTTACTCCTCGATGTAAGGGGTTAGCTAGGCGAGATTAACTCATGATAATTGCCATAGTTGTGGTTATGACCATGATAGGATTCCTTAGATTCTCATTCCTAAGTCAAGGCTCTTTCTTGCATTTATAGCATTTTTGCTAGTTTTGATCTCATCTTATCTCTACTCGCATTAATTGCAATTTTGATCATTCCTTAGTTCCTTTATTTCTTATCTCTTTTAATCTTTTGTTCTTTGATTGCAAAACTCCTTTCTGTCCCCTTAACAACCAAAAGAGAAACACTTCCAATTGCATCCTAGGGAGAGCGACCCAGGAGTTAAATACTCTCAGTTTAATTGAATTTGAATTGGATATTTGATTAAGAGAGTTCATCATTGGTTTGGCCTATGCTACTAACGAATTGATTCTTGATTCTAAATCGATGGTAGATACCTCTTTATCAAATTTGGCGCCGTTACCGGGGATGCAATTGAGTGCTATCTTTTGGTTGTTGTAAATATGTTGATAGTGTAAATATCTTACTTTTTGGTTGTTTGGTTATTTTTGTTGATACTTAGGTATTTGTTTTTCTTGATTGTTAATGTCTTCTGTTTTTATTTCCTACTTTCTTTATGAGCTATCGCCCTTGTTGATTGGAGCTTGGTTGTGAATATTTTGTAGGGTATGATGAATTCAAATTGGGATTGCTTCATGGAGTGAGAGAACCAATTAAGGGAGGAACCAATTTTGTATAAGCAACACTCTTGGCAAATACCTCCCTCACACTACAATGAGCTACACTCTCCCCTATATGAATATCAAACCCAAATATATGAAGGATACCCCTCACATACCCTTCAACCACCCAACCCTCAAGTACCACATCATACACTTCCATGGAATCAAAATGTCTATACACCTTGCTACCAACCATATGAATCATCACCCCCTTTTACACAACCTTAATACCTCCACCCACATGAACTACCTCCCACATATACAACCCTTCTCCCGACCTTTGAATCTCCTTTTCCACCTCAATATAAAGTTTTACGACCCTTGCCCCCAAGAAGAACAAGACCTTCAACCACTCTTCCAAGAGCAAGAAGGGTTCCAAAAGAAGCAAGGAGAGTTCATGGCCACTAAAGCCGAAGCGGTAAACTGCTTGACCTCACTACGCTCAACCATTCAAGACACCCCCCTTGAAAAAGGTGGAAGATCAAGTAAGGAGTGTAGGGAGGAGGAAAACATGGAGCCTCAAGGAAAGGAAGAGGAACCAAGGCTTGAGTCACAAGAGGAGGAAGGTAGAGCTAGTGAATCGGAAGAGGTAAATGGAGAGTTGAGGGAGTTTGATCAAGAAGTAGATTGCATCATCAATGATTTTTTGTCCACCTTGGTTGACCCCCTCAATGATCTTGAGGAGCCTCCCACTTTTGAGTTTGAAGGAGATAGTGAAGAGCTAGAAAAGAGTGGTGAGGAAGAGGTGATCACCCAAGAATTAGAAGCATTCATACAAGAGTTTACAAGAGTGACTCCAACCCAAGGACAAGTTGAATGGGTAACAATATCTTCAATGAGCTTCATATGCCCATGCCAATATGTTCTTTTGGAAACAGATCACCAACTTAAGGTGCTTCTTGGGGTGTTAAATGGTGAAGGAATGGGTGTTGGTTGTCAAAGGAATTCAAGGAACAAGTAGTGCAAGGTCCAATTTGGAGGAGTCCAATACTCAAGTGGGTGCTTCAAAGGTTCTTGGAGAGGTTGCTCATCCAATAGCACAAGTGAAGGTCAACAAGAGGATGATAGAGAAACAAAAGTGTGGGATCCGGGCATACATCTTTTCAACCAACAATTTTGGATCCCAAGTTCATGCATGAGGTTACTTGAGAGCTTGATGTACTTCGTTTGGGACCCCAGAGGATTTTTGAAGAGCAAGCACGGTTGGCAATTCAAGGAAGGATGAAAGCACAAACCTCCTTGATGTGAGCTCCAATCAAAGTCCAACTTGAGGACTTAAAACAAAAGTGCTAGGTGGAGACACCCTACCATGCTAATATCCTTTCAACCCTTCTTTTTTTTAATTTTGTCTATTGAATTTTTGTCTCTTTGATTAGTATATTTTTTATTGCATTCTAGGCTTAAGTTAGTTGCATTTTATGTTTGATTATGTGTTTTTTATGAATGATGTGTTTTGGGCTTGAATGACCTTGATTGATATCATGGTTGGTGCCTTAGAGGCTTTAAAAATGTTGCAAAAATAGAGTTCTGTGCGGGCACACAGCCTCGTGCGTACGCACACTTCCCCTGTTTTTTCCCACCTGTGCGGGTGCACAGCAGTGTGACCTGTTTTCACACGCTTTGTCTGCAACGCTCGCACCATCTATGCACGCGCACTGATGAGCGGATAATTTATACACTTTTTGGATTGTTTTTAGGTAGTTTCTGGTAGGATCTAGCTACTTTTTAGTATATTTTTATTAGTTTTCAAGCAAAATTCACATTTCTGGACTTTACTATGAGTTTATGTGTTTTTTTGTGATTTCAGGTATTTTCTGGCTGAAATTAAGGGACCTGAGCAAAAATCTGATTCAGAGGCTGAAAAAGGACTGCAGATGCTGTTGGATTCTGACCTCCCTGCACTCGAAATGAATTTTCTAGAGATAAAGAAACCCAATTGGCACGCTCTCAATTGCGTTGGAAAGTAAACATCCTGAGCTTTCCAGAAATATATAATAGTCCATGCTTTGTCTGAGTTTTGATAATGCAAACTGGCGTTTGAACGCCCACTTTCTACCCTATTCTGGCGTTAAACGCCAGAACTGGCATAAAAGCTAGAGTTAAACGCCCAAACTGGCACCAAAGCTGGCGTTTAAGTCCAAGAAGAGTCTCTACATATGAAAGCTTCAATGCTCAGCCCAAGCACACACCAAGTGGGCCCCGGAAGTGGATTTCTGCACTATCTGCACTTAGTTACTCATTTTTTGTAAACCCTAGTGACTAGTTTAGTATAAAAACTACTTTTAGTGATTTATTTCTTATCTTTCATCTTTAGCACATTTGGACCATTTTCACTGAGAGGACAGACGGTAGCCATTGACAACAGTGATCCCCCAACATACAGCTTGCCATGGAAAGGAGTATGAATGATTGAATGAAGACAGTAAGAAATCAGAGATTCAGAAGCAACAAGAATTTCCATACGCTTATCTGAAATTCCACCAATGAATTACATAAGTATTTCTATCTTATTTTATATTTTTTTATATTTTAATTATCAAAATCTCATACCCATTTGAATCTGCCTGACTGAGATTTACAAGATGACCATAGCTTGCTTCAAGCCGACAATCTCCGTGGGATCGACCCTTACTCACGTAAGGTATTACTTGGACGACCTAGTGCACTTGCTGGTTAGTTGTGCAAAGTTGTGAAAAAGAGTTCAGATTACGATTGTGCGTACCAAGTTTTTGGCGCTATTTCAGAGATCACAATTTCGTGCACCAAGTTTTTGGCGCCGTTGCCGGGGATTGTTCGAGTTTGGACAACTGACGGTTCATCTTGTTGCTCAGATTAGGTAATTTTATTTTAATTTTAAGCTTTTTGTTTTTATTATTTTTATTTTCGAAAAAAATGTTTCAAAAAATAAATTATTCTATGTTCTTCAGAATTTTTAAGAATGAATTCTAGAGTTTCATGATGATTTGTTGAAGTCTGGCTAGCTGTGAAGCCATGTCTAATCTTTTGGACCTAGGTTTCAACTTATCATCACAAAAGCTTGTTGATTTCTATCAATCTTTCTGTTGAATGTAATGATCTGCAAAAGCTTGGCTGGCCATTGGCCATGTCTAGTATTTTGGATCGGAGCTTTCACTGAAAGCTTAGCTGGCTAGTAAGCCATGTCTGATTCCTGGACCGGAGTTTTAGACTAACATTGCATGATTCCTGGAATTCTCATTAAGAATTTTGAATTCCTTATTTTCTCTTTCTCCAATTAATTTCCGAAAAAAAAAATTATAAAACCATAAAAAACCAAAAATATTTTGTGTTTCTTATTTGAGTCTAGTGTCAATTTTTAAGATTGGTGTCAATTGCATGTCTTTATTCTTCTTGCATTTTTCGTAAGTGTGTTCTTGTGTTCTTCATTGATCTTCAAGTTGTACTTAATGATTCTCTTGGGTCTGATCTTTAAATTCTCGTGTTTTGTGTCTTTTGTTGTTTTTCATGTGCATTCTCAATTTGTTAGTGTCTCTCATATGAAAATTTCTAAGTTTGGTGTCTTGCATGCATTGTTTATCTGATCTTAGTTTTCCATGATTAGTTTTATTTTGTTATTTTTCATCATTAAAAATTCAAAAAAAATTCAAAATTATGTCTTTTCAAGTCAATAATGCAGAGAATTGAAGATTCAGAACATACAGCAGAGGAATTACAAAGAAAAAACTGGGCGTTCAAAATGCCCAGTGAGGAAGGAAAACTGGCGTTTAAACGCCAGACAAGGTACCTGGCTGGGCGTTAAACGCCCAAAAGGGTAGTATTTTGGTCGTTTAACGCCAAGATGGCACAGGAGGGGAGATTTTGTTTTTTTAATTCAAATCTTTTTCAAATCATATCTTTTTCAAAATCAAATCAGTTCCATTTTTCTCTCACTATTTTCGAAAATCCTTGCTACAATTAATGATTTGATTCAAAAATTTTAAGTTGTTACTTGCCTATTAAGAAAGGTTCAATATTTGAATTCTAGAATCATATCTTTTAATTTCTTGTTAGTCAAGCAATCAACTTTAATTTCAAAAATCAAATCTTTTTAATCTCCAATTCAAATCCTTTTCAAAATAAATTTCAATCATATCTTTTTCAAAAATCAATTTCAAAATCTTTTCTAACTTCTTATCTTTTCAAAATTGATTTTCAAATCTTTTCAAATTAACTACTTCACTTTTTGTTTGGTTTTAAAAGTTTTCTATTTCAATCATATCTTTTTCAAAACCACCTAACTACTTTTCTCTTTAATTTTTGAATTCTAACCACTTTCTCACTTTTAATTTTCGAAAACCATCATCCATTTTTTCAAAATTCTTTTTAATTATTTTAAAACTTTTTTAATTTTGTTTTCAAAAATTCTTTTCCCTCTTCACCTTATTCTATTTAAGGACTAACACTCCTCCTCAATTAGCAATTTGGACTCTCTCCTTCATCATAAGTTCGAATTCTCCTCTCTACCTCATCCTTCCATTCTTCTTTTTCTCTGACACATTAAGGAATCTCTATACTGTGACATAGAGGATTCCATACTTTCTTTGTCTTCTTCTCTATCATATGAGCAGGAACAAAGATAAAGGCATTCTTGTTGAAGCTAATCCTGAACCTGAAAGGACCTTGAAGAGAAAGCTAAGAGAAGCTAAAGCACAACTCTCTGGAGAGGACCTAACAGAAATTTTCAAAAAGGAAGCAGACAAAACAAACATGGCCGAACCCAACAACAATGGTGGAGTGGTGCACGAAATTGTGATCTCAGGCAACGGCGCCAGAAACTCTGTACGCACGTCTTAATAAATCGTTTTTCATTCACAACTTCGATACAACTAACCAGCAAGTGCACTGGGTCGTCCAAGTAATAAACCTTACGTGAGTAAAGGTCGATCCCACGGAGATTGTTGGTATGAAGCAAGCTATGGTCACCTTGTAAATCTCAGTCAGGCGGATATAAAATAGTTATGGAGTTTTCGAACAAAAATAATAAATAGAAAATAAGGATAGAAATACTTATGTAATTCATTGGTTAGAATTTTAGATAAGCGTATAGAGATGCATTCATTCCTCTGAACCTCTGCTTTCCTGATGTCTTCATCCAATCAGTCTTACTCCTTTCCATGGCTGGCTTTATGTAAGGACATCACCGTTGTCAATGGCTACTTTTTATCCTCTCTGGAAAATAGTCCGATGCGCTGTCACTGCATGGCTAATCGTCTGGAGGCATCACCCTTGTCAATGGCTGCATCCCATCCTCTTGTGAAAATGGTCCAAATGCTCTGTCACAGCACGGCTAATCATCTGAGGTTCTCGATCATACTGGAATAGGATTCACCCTCCTTTTGCGTCTGTCACTACGCCCAGCACTCGCGAGTTTGAAGTTCGTCACAGTCATTCAATCCCAGAGTCCTACTCGGAATACCACAGACAAGGTTTAGACTTTCCGGACTCTCATGAATGCCGCCATCAATCTAGCTTATACCACGAAGATTCTGATTAAGAGATCCAAGAGATACTCATTCAATCTAAGGTGGAACGGAAGTGGTTGTCAGGCACGCGTTCGTGGGGGAATGATGATGATTGTCACGTTCATCACATTCAGGTTGAAGTGCGAATGAATATTTTAGAAGCGGAATAAGTTAAATTGAATAGAAAAACAGTAGTACTTTGCATTAATCTTTGAGGAACAGCAGAGCTCCACACCTTAATCTATAGAGTGCAGAAACTCTACTGTATGAAAATACATAAGTGATAATGGTTCAGGCATGGCCGAATGGCCAGCCCCCATGAAAGTCTAAGATGGCATAAAACTGATCAAAGATGATGTCTAATACAATAGTAAAAAGTCCTATTTATAATAAACTAGTTACTAGGGTTTACAGAAGTAAGTAATTGAGGCATAAATCCACTTCCGGGGCCCACTTGGTGTGTGCTTGGGCTGAGCTTGAATGTTACACGTGTAGAGGTCAATCTTGGAGTTGAACGCCAGTTTGTAACGTATTTCTGGCGTTCAACTCTGGCTTGTGATGTGTTTCTGGCGTTTAACTCCAGACAGCAGCGTAGAACTGGCGTTCAACGCCCTTTTTACGTCATCTAAACTAGGCAAAAGTACAGACTATTATATATTGATGGAAAGCCCTAGATGTCTACTTTCCAACACAATTAAAAGCGCGCCATTTTAAGTTCTGTAGCTCCAGAAAATCCACTTTGAGTGCAGGGAGGTCAGAATCCAACAGCATCAGCAGTCCTTCTTCAACCTCTGAATCTGATTTTTGCTCAAGTCCCTCAATTTCAGCCAGAAAATACCTGAAATCATAGAAAAGCACACAAACTCATAGTAAAGTCCAGCAATGTGAATTTAACATAAAAACTAATGAAAACATCCCTAAAAGTAACTAGATTCTACTAAAAACATACTAAAAACAATGCCAAAAGCATATAAATTATCCGCTCATCACAACACCAAACTTAAATTGTTGCTTGTCCCCAAGCAACTAAAAATCAAATAGGATAAAAAGAAGAGAATATACTATAAATTCCAAACTATCAATGAAACATAGCTCCAATTAAATGAGCGGGACTTGTAGCTTTTTGCCTCTTGAATAGTTTTGGCATCTCACTTTATCCATTGAAGTTCAGAATGATTGGCATCTATAGGAACTCAGAGTTCAGATAGTGTTATTGATTCTCCTAGTTCAGTATGATGATTCTTGAACACAGCTATTTTATGAGTCTTGGCCGTGGCCCTAAGCACTTTGTTTTCCAGTATTACCACCAGATACATAAATGCCACAGACACATAATTGGGTGAACCTTTTCAGATTGTGACTCAGCTTTGCTAAAGTCCCCAATTAGAGGTGTCCAGGGTTCTTAAGCACACTCTGTTTTTGCTTTGGACCTTGACTTTAACCGCTCAGTCTCAAGTTTTCACTTGACACCTTCACGCCACAAGCACATGGTTAGGGATAACTTGGTTTAGCCGCTTAGGCCAGGATTTTATTCCTTTAGGCCCTCCTATCCACTGATGCTCAAAGCCTTGGGATCCTTTGTATTTACCCTTGCCTTTTGGTTTTAAGGGTTATTGGCTTTTTGCTCTTGCCTCTTGGTTTTAAGAGCTTTTGGCTTTTTCTGCTTGCTTTTTCTCCTTTTTTTTTTCTTTCTATTTTTTTGCTATTTTTTTTCCTGCAAGCTTTGTTCTTTGCTGCTTTTTCTTGCTTCAAGAATCATTTTTATGATTTTTCAGATTATCAAATAACATGTCTCCTTATCATCATTCTTTCAAGAGCCAACATATTTAACATTCTTAAACAACAACTTCAAAAGACATATGCACTGTTCAAGCATTCATTCAGAAAACAAGAAGCATTGTCACCACATCAATATAATTAAACTAAGTTCAAGGATAAATTCGAAACTCATGTATTTTTTATTCTTTTGAATTAAAACAGTTTTCATTTAAGAGAGGTGATGGATTCATAGGACATTCATAACTTTAAGACAAAGTTACTAAATACTAATGATCATGTAATGAAGACACAAACATGGATAAGCACTTAACATAGAGAAAACGAAAAATAGAGAATGTAAGAACAAGGAATGAGTCCACCTTAGTGATGGTGGCGTTTCCTTCTTGAGGAACCAATGATGTCCTTGAGCTCTTCTATGTCTCTTCCTTGTCTTTGTTGCTCCTCCCTCATTGCTTTTTGATCTTCTCTTATTTCATGAAGGATGATGGAGTGCTCTTGATGTTCCACCCTTAATTGTCCCATGTTGGAACTTAATTCGCCTAGGGAGGTGTTGATTTGCTCCCAATAGTTTTGTGGAGGAAAATGCATTTGAGGCATCTCCGGGATCTCATGGTGATGAGCTTCATGCGTCTCTTAAGATCCATGAATGGGCTCTCTTGCTTGCTCCATCCTTTTCTTAGTGATGGGCTTCTCTTACTCAATGGAAATGTCTCTTTCTATGAAAGCTCCAGCTGAGTAACATAGATGGCAAATAAGATGAGGAAAAGCTAGCCTTGCCCCAGGAGAGGGCTTTTCGGCTATTTTGTAGAGTTCAAGGGAGATGACTTCATGAAATTATACTTCTTCTCCAATCATGATGCTATGGATCATGATGGCCCGATCCACAGTAACTTCAGATCGGTTGCTAGTGGGGATGATGGAGCGTTGGATGAACTCCAACCATCCTCTAGCCACAGGCTTGAGGTCCAGTCTTCTTAATTGAACCGGCTTGTCTTTGGAGTCAATCTTCCATTGAGCTCCTTCCACACACATGTCCATGAGGACTTGGTCCAACCTTTGATTAAAGTTGACCCTTCTAGTGTAGGGGCGTGCATCTCCTTGCATCATAGGCAAGTTAAACGCCAACCTCACATTTTCCGGACTAAAATCTAAGTATTTCCCCCGAACCATTGTAATATAATTCTTTGGGTTTGGGTTCTTACTTTGATCATGGTTCCTAGTGATCCATGCATTGGCATAGAACTCTTGAACCATTAGGATGCCGACTTGTTGGATGGGGTTTGTTAGAACTTCCCAACCTCTTCTTTGGATTTCATGTCGGATCTCCGGATACTCATTCTTCTTGAGCTTGAAAGGGACCTCGGGGATCACCTTCTTCTTGACCACAACATCATAGAAGTGGTCTTGATGAGCTTTGGAGATGAATCTTTCCATCTCCCATGACTCGGAGGTGGAAGCTTTTGTCTTCCCTTTCCCTTTTCTAGAGGATTCTCCGGTCTTGGGTGCCATCAATGGTAATGGAAAAACAAAAAGCTTATGTTTTTACCACACCAAACTTAGAATATTTCTCGCCCTCGAGCAAGAGAAGAAAGAATAGATGAAGAAGAAGAAAATATGGAGGAGAGGGGGAAGGGTGTATTCGGCCAAGAAGGGGAAGAGAGGGTTGTGTTGTGTGAAAATGAAGAAGAATGGAGGGCTTTATATAGGGAAGGGAGGGGGGTAAGGTTTGGCCATAAGGGTGGGTTTTGGGTGGGAAATTGATTTTGAATTTTGAAGGTAGGTGGGGTTTATGAGGTAGGTTTATGGGGAAGAGTGGATGGATGTGAGTGGTGAAGTGGTTATAGGGAAGAGAGATTGAGGTGATTGGTGAAGAGTTTTGGAGAAGAGTGTTTATGGGATTGTGTGAAAGAGGTGTGAGAAAAAGTGAGTAGAGGTAGGTGGGATCCTGTGGGGTCCACAGATCCTGAGGTGTTCAAGGATTTACAACCTTGCACTAAATTAGGCGTGCAAAATGCCCTTGCACACAACTCTGGGCGTTCAGCGCCAGATTGGTGCTTGTTCTGGGCGTTGAACGCCCATTTGTTGCCCATTTCTGGCGTTGAACGCCAGAACCATGCTTGTTCTGGGCGTTCAGCGCCAGCTCTTCTCCAGGGTGCAATTCTGGCGTTCAAACGCCCAGATGCTGCCCATTTTGGGCGTTCAGCGCCAGAACCATGCTCTGTTCTGGCATTGAACGCCAGCCAGATGCTTTTTACTAGCGTTTAAACGCCAGTAAGGTCTTCCTCCAGGGTGTGATTTTTCTTCTGCTGTTTTTGATTCTGTTTTCAATTTTTATATTTATTTTGTGACTTCACATGATCATGAACCTAATAAAACATGAAAGAACAAGAAAAATAAAATTAGATAAATAAAAATTGGGTTGCCTCCCAACAAGCGCTTCTTTAATGTCAATATCTTGACAGTGGGCTCTCATGGAGCCTCACAGATGTTCAGAGCATTGTTGAGACTTCCCAACACCAAACTTAGAGTTTGGATATGGGAGTTCAACACCAAACTTAGAGTTTGGTTGTGGCCTCCCAATACCAAACTTAGAGTTTGACTGTGGGGGCTCTGGTTGACTCTGTTTTGAGAGAAGCTTACTATGCCTCTTTTCCATGTTTACAGAAGGGTAACCTTGAGTTGTAAACACAAGGGAGTCCTCATTCAATTGAAGGACTAATTCACCTCTGTCAACATCAATCACAACTCTTGCTGTGGCTAGGAAAAGTCTTCCAAGGATGATGGATTCATCCTCATCCTTCCCAGTATCAAGGATTATGAAATTAGCAGGGATGTAAAGGCCTTCAACCTTTACTAACACGTCCTCTACTTGTCCATAAGCCTGTTTTCTTGAATTGTCTGCCATCTCTAATGAGATTTTAGTAGCTTGCACCCCAAAGATTCCCAGTTTCTCTATTACAGAGAGGGGCATGAGGTTTATCCCTGAACCAAGGTCACACAAAGCCTTTTCAAAGATCATGTTGCCTATGGTACAAGGTATTACGAACTTTCCAGGATCCTGTTTCTTCTGAGGCAATGTCAGTTGATCCAGATCACTTAGTTCATTGGTGAACAAGGGAGGTTCATCCTCCCAAGTCTCAATACCAAATAATTTGGCATTCAGCTTCATGATTGCACTAAGGTACTTGGTAACTTGCTCTTCAGTAACATCCTCATTCTCTTCAGAAGATGAATACTCGTCAGAGCTCATGAAGGGCATAAGGAGGTTCAATGGAATCTCTATGGTCTCTAGATGAGTCTCAGATTCCTTTGGTTCCTCAAAGGGAAACTCCTTATTGATCACTGGGATTTACATCCTCCCCTTCCTCTCCAGGTTCGGCCGTGTTGACTATGTCAATGGCCTTGCACTCTCCTTTTGGATTTTCTTCTGTATTGCTTGGGAGAGTACTAGGAGGGATTTCAGTGATCCTTTTACTCAGCTGGCCCACTTGTACCTCTAAATTTCTAATGGAGGACCTTGTTCGTTCATGAAACTTACAGTGGCCTTAGATAGAGCAGAGACTAAGTTTGCTAAATTAGAGGTATTTTGTTCAGAGTTCTCCGTCTGTTGCTGAGTGGATGATGGAGAAGGTTTACTATTGTTAAACCTATTTCTTCCACCATTATTAAAGCCTTGTTGAGGCTTTTGTTGATCCTTCCATGAGAGATTTGGGTGATTTCTCCATGAGGGGTTATAGGTGTTTCCATAAGGTTCACCCATGTAATTCACCTCTGCTATTGCAGGGTTTTCAGGATCATAAGCTTCTTCTTCAGAAGATACCTCTTGAGTACTGTTGGATGCAGCTTGCATTCCATTCAGACTCTGAGAAATCATATTGACTTGCTGAGTCAATATTTTATTCTGAGCCAGTATGGCATTCAGAGTATCAATTTCAAGAACTCCCTTCTTCATAGGCGTCCCATTACTCACAGGATTCCTCTCAGAAGTGTACATGAACTGGTTATTAGCAACCATGTCAATGAGTTCTTGAGCTTCTGCAGGTGTTTTCTTTAGGTGAATGGATCCACCTGCAGAAGTATCCAATGACATTTTAGCCAATTCAGATAGACCATCATAGAATATATCCAGGATGGTCCATTCTGAAAGCATGTCAGAAGGACACTTTTTGGTTAGTTCTTTGTATCTCTCCCAAGCTTCATAGAGGAATTCACCTTCTTTCTGTCTGAAGGTTTGAACATCCACTCTAAGCTTACTCAGCTTTTGAGAAGGAAAGAACTTGGCTAAGAAAGCCTTGGCCAGCTTATCCCAAGAGTTCAGGCTATCTTTGGGTTGAGAGTCTAACCATATTCTAGCTCTGTCTCTCACAGCAAAAGGGAAAAGCATGAGCCTGTAGACTTCAGGATCTACTCCATTAGTCTTAACAGTATCACAGATCTACAAGAATTCAGTTAAGAACTGAAAAGGATCTTCAGATGGAAGTCCATGAAACTTGCAGTTCTACTGCATCAGAGAAATTAATTGAGGTTTCAGCTCAAAATTGTTTGCTCCAATGGCAGGAATGGAGATGCTTCTTCCATGTAAATTGGAATTAGGTGCAGTAAAGTCACCAAGCATCCTCCTTGCATTATTATTATTTTTGGCTGCCATCTCCTCTTCCTGTTCAAAAGTTTCTGAAAGGTGCTTGCTGGATTGTTGTAATTTAGCTTCTCTTAGTTTCCTCTTCAGAGTCCTTTCAGGTTCTGAATCTGCTTTAACAAGAATGTTCTTGTCCTTGCTCCTGCTCATATGAAAAAGAGGGACAGAAAAATAATAATAGGGATCCTTTTTACCACAGGTATAGAGGTTTCCCTGTGTGAGTAGAAGAAGAAAAGAATGTAATGTAAAGAAAGAAACACAAGGGTAAGGAGAGCAGAGATGTGGGATGAAGAGAGGTGTTAGTAGATGAATAAATAAATAGAAGGAGATGAGAGAGAAGGAGAATTTTCGAAAATTATTTTTGAAAAAGAGTTAGTGATTTTCGAAAATAGTTTTTAAAAAAGGTTAGTAATTTTTCGAAAATTAAAATCAAAAATTAAAATAATTAGTTAATTAAAAAGAAATTTTGAAAAAGAGGGAAGATATTTTCGAAAATTAGAGAGAGAGGGAGTTTGTAACACCCTAACTACCAAAGCTCACGCTTCTGGCTGCGTAACTCTGATAGCTCGGATATTACGACGACACTTATACTATTTAATACTAAAATATGAGCCTGTTTGAAACTTTAAACCGCAATACCGCTCCCAAAAATACTTTCATCCGATAACGTACATCCATAAATACCATACAACTTACAAAACTCATAAAGAGTACATCCATATATATATACAAATATATATATAAATAATATTACAAACATAATCCAATACAATTCCTATCCCTCTTACAGAATATCTCAAGATAAAGGCGAGGGTACAAAGAATAATAATCTAAAGCAATACAGAGCATTTCAACAACAACTAAATAAACTCTTCATGACTTCTGTGCCATATCCTGAAAGGGGAAAAATGTAGGGGGTGAGAACATCATCCTCGAAAGGGTTCTCAGTAGAGGATTTTTGGGAATTACTATAATAGGATACGTGAAGATAAACCGTACCAGTGATTAATAACCGTCTCATGCTCTTTTCAAAAACAACGGTTTACAATAAAAGTAAAGTCGGAAATCTTTTCTAAAAGAGGAACCGTTCAATTCTCAAAAACCCAAAAGCCTTTCAAAACGGTTTATCTATGCGGAACCAAAATAGCCTTTCATAATTTTATTCCAAACCAGAAACACAACCGAAATCAACCATCAGTTCATCTCTTTCCAACCACGGCCCTAGGCCCAAACAATCCAACCAACAACCAATCACCACAATCCAACAGAGTCCCAGATGCAAACACAGATAGGAAGTTCAAGCACAAACAAACAGTTATTACAAGTAGAACAGTTAGCAATTAATCACATAGGCAAACCAAGTATAATATGCACACCCAACCAATGTCACACAAATGCATATGATGCATGCCTGTCCCTAGTGGTTGATGATATCATCTGTCGGTTATATAGCCAACCCGACACGTCCTGGTAGCTAACCATGGACAGAAACACCCTTCGCGGAGCAAGTAGGTTTGAGCTACAACCCCATTGCTACTACCCGCTCAACCCAGAGCCAGTGGAATAACCACTACTGCGGCTACTACCCAGGCGAATGTTTAAAAGCTCAACCTGGAGCGAGTGGAATCACCACTACTACCGCTACTACCCAGGCGTCACAGTCTCTGACCTGGAGCAAGTGGGACGAACCACAACCCTTGCTACTACCCAGGTATCTCAAGCATATATTCATTCAGTCCCAACCATGGATCAACATCCATCTCAGCCATCCGGCTTAAATTCATAATTCATAATCAGCCATACGGCCCATAACTCATTCGGTAATCCGCCATAAATCAATATTATACACAGCCATTCCGGCTCATAACGAAATGGCACCTCCACCATTCAACATCATCAAATTCACACATCGGCATTTAAGCCATAAATCACTTTTCTCAATTCATTCACTTTGAAATCAAGTTTCAACTCTTTTCAGCCTTGGCTTTAAAGATCTCATTTCTCAAATCATCTCAGGCTCATAAGCCAAATTTACTCAAAGTGAGTTCCATTTTTAAAACAAAGCCACTCTCGGCATTCTCTTTCCAAAACTTCCGGAACCATGGAAAGTTAAAGATTCCTTTTGAAACATTCAAAACCACCCATCCAACAATGGGATTTTTGTAACAAAAGTTCCTCGGCAAAGTCCCAAGTCCTTAGGGGAGAATAGCATAACTCATCTCGCCAAATTCATTTTAAATCATTAAAACCTTGGCTTTCCGATTTGAGTAATAAAATAGGATCTAAGCCAAACCGACTCACGTAATCATTTACTTCTTTCAAAGCCGTTTCCTTTACTTAAGCAAAACCAACTTCAACCCCCATGATAAATTCTAGAACGTTTCAACTGTTCAAGGTTTGTTTTAGTCTTGCAAGAATTCAGAATTCAAGGAGTACTTAAAACCTTTCTCAAAACATTTCAAAATGAAACTTGTCAATAGACAGTCAGGTCTTTTCAAAATCATTAAAACTCTTTAATTGAAACCCTCAAGTCAAATTCAAAGGCATAAACCCTTTTCACATTCAAATAGCTTTAAAACACAAGTTTCATCTAAATAACTTTCTCCTGAAAGAGATACAATGCCTTTCTTAAGAAGCAAGACTAAATCACAATTTCCTCTTTAATAATTCATTTCAAAAGTGTGAATCATCCTTTTCTTGATAATTCAAATAAAATAGCAGAAGTCTTTAACTCATCATTTTCCAAACAACATTTCAATAAAGACTCGGATTTTATAGAAATTTCGGCAGCACCTCCCCTAAAACTTGGACTTTTGCCACCCGGTTCGGGTCCCAACTAAACCGTTTCTCATTCCTTTTCAACAGCTCAAAACCAGAAATCAATTCAAAAGCAAGCTAAATCCAACAGTCGCCTCAATGGCATACCCCAAGGAAACCATTTCAAAAATCAACTCAATATCAACCGATTTAACTCATTTATAAAGCTTTAAAGAATCGGTTCAGCAATAAATCATTTATCAAAACCAGAGCAATTAAAGCAACCCAGGCTGAATTTCAAGAGCATTCTATCTTTCACATCATCAAAATAATTGACTCAATTCAAACCAATCCTCAACGGATTAAACTCATTTCAAATATTTAAAGAATCAACTTCAAACATTACATTTCACAAGCCACACAACAATTCAGCCAAACCAACATACATAGTCATTCGAGTCAATCAATTGATACATAAGGCAGATACAATCACCAAATACACAATATCTCACATTAGTACCCATATGTAATAATTCCAATAATAAACTATAGTTTTCGGAAAGTGCCCCTACCTCAAAACGCAAATCCATAACCCAAATGCCTCATAGGGTCCTTTCCGCCTCAACCCGAACCGACGGCAACCAAAACCTCAGCTCCCAGCCACTTTTGCAATAACCATCACAACACTATTCGCAACATATAATAATCAGGACTCGACCCCACGTTACTAAAATTCACATTCATTAACCAAACACAATGAAATACTAACGCGAGGCTTTCCGAAACATACTGAAATGACAAAGGCAGCTGCGAACACCGAGCACGAAAGGCAAGCATGGATACACGACCCGATACTGAGGACTCAACGGCTGTTTTCGGCGGCGGAGGCAAGGTGCGGCGACACCCAGCGGCCCTTCCTCCCTCCACGCGACTCAGATGACCACTGCAGCAACAAGCCGTGACTATGGTATTCTTGAAATTCAAAAGAAACAGAATCCATTAACAAGACCTTACCGGTAATGTATTCCGGTGATGGTAAATGGCATTTTTTGGCGGCCAGGCACGGCGGCACGACTGACTTCTCCAGGAATGGCTGTGACAGAACCAGAAACAGGGGAAAAGCTCACCGAATCAGTAAGGGTTCTAAAGGCGGCTTTTTCCGACAGAGGAAGCGTTAGCTTCGCACGGCACGGCGGTTCCAACGGAGGCGGCGCCGGCGACGCAAGCACGGTCAGGTGTGGTGGCTGGACTCCCAGCTCAGCCCCAGATCTCTCGCATCTACTCTGCTCCTGAGCTCTCCCTCTCTGCTCTACCATAAATGACGGCGACTGTCTCAGTGGCAAAGGTGATGGCGGCACGGTGAGGACGACGGCGTTAGCACACGGCGGCGCAACGGGTCGTGCTCCTCACGTCATTGGCCCGCGCTTTCCTCCCTCAATGTCGCGCAGTTTCTCTCCTCTGGGATCCCTCGACAGCGACGACTCCTCGGCGACGGCGCGGCTAGGAGTGATGGTGTGACGAGCAGAGGCGGCGGCACGGCGTGGACGCGGTGGTGATGAAGGCTGGAAGGTGGGGTGAGGCTGGACGACAACCCATCAGTTGCGGCACTGTCTCGCGTGCCCTGCCTCGCGCTCTCTTTTCCGCCCGTGACTTTGGTCCACGGCTTCCTCTCCTTCGACGGCGACACGACGGCGCGGCGGCAGTGATGCCCGCCCCTCCTCCCTTTCTTCGTTTCTTTCTTTCAGGGAATCAAAGGAAACTTTGTGTGCTGTTGCTTTGGGGGGAAGGGTTTCGGCTGCTGAGGGCTAGGGAGCTAAGTGTGGGCAAAAAGGGAATCGAGTTGGTTAACGGGTTACTGAGTTAGGGTTTCCTTATTTTGAAAATTAGGGTTAGGGGTAATTTGGTAGTTTCGAATAAAATTGGGAATAATATAATAATTGAAACCCAAATTAAATCCAACAGTAATTATGTATAGAAAATACTATTTGTTCATCAATTTCACAAATTATTTTCAACAAAATGTCTCCACCAAATAATTAGAAATAATATACTTATTTTCTTCATTTTCCAAAATAGTAATATCAATATTCTAAAATATTAATTATTTAGTCCAAAATCATATAAAAATCCTTTTTATTTCACAACTACTAACTATATGATTTAAATATAGAAAATAATCCAATAATTATAAAATTGGATAATAAATCATAACTTGTCTCAAATTCAATAAATCACACTTGCCTTAATTATCTTTAATAAAATGATTTCCGAAATTAAGGCTATAAATAACTATATGATTTGAGACTTGATCATAATAAGACTTTTCAAAAGTTCTCGGTCTTACAGAGTTAGTTAGGTAGTTTTGAAAAAGATAAGAAACAAACAAAAAGTTAGTTAGTTAGTTGAAACAAATTTGAAAATCAATTTTGAAAAGATAAGAAGATAAGAAGTTAGAAAGGATATTTTAAAATCAAATTTTGAAAAAGATAAGATAAAGAGATATTTTTGAAAAGATATGATTGAAATTAGTTTTGAAAAAGATTTGATTTTTAAAATCACAATTAATGACTTGATTCACAAGAAATCACAAGATATGATTCTAGAACTCAAAGTTTGAATCTTTCTTAACAAGCAAGTAACAAACTTGAAATTTTTGAATCAAAACATTAATTGATGATGTTATTTTCGAAAATATGATGTAAAATTAAGAAAAATATTTTTGAAAAATATTTTTTTGAAATTTTCGAAAATAGATAAGAAAAATGAAAAAGATTTGATTTTTGAAAAAGATTTTGAAAATGATAAGATTTTTAAATTGAAAATTTGATTTTACTCATAAAAAAAACTAGATTTTAAAAATTTTTGAAAAAGTCAAATCTAATTTTCGAAATTTTAAGAGAGAAAAAGGGAAAGATATTTTTTTTTTTTTTGGTTTTTGAATTTTTAATGATGAGAGGGAAAAACATGAAAAAGACTCAATGCATGAAAATTTTGGATCAAAACAATGAATGCATGCAAGAATGCTATGAATGTCAAGATGAACACCAAGAACACTTTGAATGTCAAGATGAACATCAAGAACTTATTTTTGAAAAATTTTTAATGCAAAGAAAATATGCAAGACACCAAACTTAAAAATTTTTCATGTATAGACACTATGAATGCAAGAATGCATATGAAAAACAAGAAAAGACACAAAACATGAAAACATCAAGATCAAACAAGAAGACTTACCAAGAACAACTTGAAGATCATGAAGAACACTATGAATGCATGAATTTTTCGAAAAATGCAAGATGAGTATGCAATTGACACCAAACTTTCAACTTGACTCAAGACTCAAACAAGAAACATGAAATATTTTTTATTTTTATGATTGTTTTTATTTTTTTGGATTTTTGTATATTTTTTTCGAAAAAACATATAGGAAAAAGAAAATAAGGATTTCAAAATTTTTTTTAATATGAATTCCAGGAATCTTGTATTCTTAGTATAAAGCTCCAATCCGAGGGTTAGGCATGGCTTAATAGCCAGCCAAGCTTTAGTATGTAACTCAGACATGCCACGGCTGACATTCCAATTAACTTGCCTCTATGCTGATGGTTGGAAGCCCCTATCCAAAAGAATTAGACATGGCTTTATAGCCAGCCAGGCTTCAACATGCTTCATGAAACTCTAGAATTCATTCTTAAAAATTCTGAAGAAAAATATATTTTTGAAAAGATTTAATTTTTTTTTTTTTCAAAAACAGATGAGAAATTTTTGAAAGGTTTTTGAAAAATTTTTGAAAATAAAACAAAAAAAAATTACCTAATCTGAGCAACAAGATGAACCGTCAATTGTTCAAACTCGAACAATCCCCGGCAACAACGCCAAAAACTTGGTGCACGAAATTGTGATCTCAGGCAACGGCGCCAGAAACTCTGTACGCACGTCTTAATAAATCGTTTTTCATTCAAAACTTCGATACAACTAACCAGCAAGTGCACTGGGTCGTCCAAGTAATAAACCTTACGTGAGTAAAGGTCGATCCCACGGAGATTGTTGGTATGAAGCAAGCTATGGTCACCTTGTAAATCTCAGTCAGGCGGATATAAAATAGTTATGGAGTTTTCGAACATAAATAATAAATAGAAAATAAGGATAGAAATACTTATGTAATTCATTGGTTAGAATTTCAGATAAGCGTATAGAGATGCATTCATTCCTCTGAACCTCTGCTTTCCTGCTGTCTTCATCCAATCAGTCTTGCTCCTTTCCATGGCTGGCTTTATGTAAGGACATCACCGTTGTCAATGGCTACTTTTTATCCTCTCTGGAAAATGGTCCGATGCGCTGTCACTGCATGGCTAATCGTCTGGAGGCATCACCCTTGTCAATGGCTGCATCCCATCCTCTTGTGAAAATGGTCCAAATGCTCTGTCACAGCACGGCTAATCATCTGAGGTTCTCGATCATATTGGAATAGGATTCACCCTCCTTTTGCGTCTGTCACTACGCCCAGCACTCGCGAGTTTGAAGTTCATCACAGTCATTCAATCCCAGAGTCCTACTCGGAATACAGACAAGGTTTAGACTTTCCGGACTCTCATGAATTCTGCCATCAATCTAGCTTATACCACAAAGATTCTGATTAAGAAATCCAAGAGATACTCATTCGATCTAAGGTGGAACGGAAGTGGTTGTCAAGCACGCGTTCGTGGGGGAATGATGATGATTGTCACATTCATCACATTCAGGTTGAAGTGCGAATGAATATCTTAGAAGCAGAATAAGTTGAATTGAATAGAAAAATAGTAGTACTTTGCATTAATCTTTGAGGAACAGCAGAGCTCCACACCTTAATCTATGGAGTGCAGAAACTCTACCGTATGAAAATACATAAGTGATAATGGTTCAGGCATGGCCGAATGGCCAGCCCCCATGAAAGTCTAAGATGGCATAAAACTGATCAAAGATGATGTCTAATACAATAGTAAAAAGTCCTATTTATAATAAACTAGTTACTAGGGTTTACAGAAGTAAGTAATTAATGCATAAATCTACTTCTGGGGCCCACTTGGTGTGTGCTTAGGCTGAGTTTGAATATTACACGTGTAGAGGTCAATCTTGGAGTTGAACGCCAGTTTGTAACGTATTGCTGGCGTTCAACTCTGGCTTGTGACGTGTTTCTGGCGTTTAACTCCAGACAGCAGCGTAGAACTGGCGTTCAACGCCCTTTTACGTCATCTAAACGTGGCCAAAGTATGGACTATTATATATTGCTGGAAAGCACTGGATGTCTACTTTCCAATGCAATTAGAAGCGCGCCATTTTGAGTTCTATAGCTCCAGAAAATCCACTTTGAGTGCAGGGAGGTTAGAATCCAACAGCATCAGCAGTCCTTCTTCAACCTCTGAATCTGATTTTTGCTCAAGTCCCTCAATTTCAGCCAAAAAATACCTGAAATCACAGAAAAATACACAAACTCATAGTAAAGTCCAGAAATCTGAATTTAACATAAAAACTAATGAAAACATCCCTAAAAGTAACTAGATTCTACTAAAAACATACTAAAAACAATGCCAAAAAGCGTATAAATTATTCGCTCATCATGGAGATGCAAGGAAGATGCTTGGTTACTTTATTGCACCCTCTTCTGACTTCTGTGGAAGGAGCATCTCAATTCCTGCAATTGGAGCAAACAACTTTGAGCTTAAGCCTCAATTAGTTTCTCTAATGCAGCAGAATTGCAAGTATCATGGACTTCCATTGGAAGATCCTCATCAATTTTTAGCTGAGTTCTTGTAAATCTGTGACACTGTTAAGACTCATGGGGTTGACCCTGAGGTCTACAAACTTATGCTTTTCCCTTTTGCTGTATGAGAAAGAGCTAGGACATGCTTAGACTCACAACCTAAAGAAAGCCTGAACTCTTGGGAAATGCTGGTCAATGCCTTCTTGGCAAAGTTCTTTCCACCTTAAAAATTGAGTAAGCTTAGAGTGGAAGTCCAAACCTTCAGATAGAAGGAAGGTGAATCCCTCTATGAAGCTTGGGAAAGATACAAGAAATTGATCAGAAGGTGTCCTTCTGGCATACTTTCAAAATGGAGTATCATATGCATATTCTATGATGGTCTGTCTGAATTGTCCAAGATGTCATTAGACAACTCTGCTGGAGGATCTCTTTATCTGAAGAAGACGCCTGAAGAAGCCCAGGAACTCATTGAAATGGTTACAAATAACCAATTCATGTACACTTCTTGAAGGAATCCTGTGAATAATGGGACAACTCAGAAGAAAGGCGTTCTTGAGATTGATACTCTGAATGCCATATTGGCTCAGAATAAAATATTGACTCAGCAAGTCAATATGATTTCTCAGAGTCTGTCTGGAATGCAAGCTGCAACAGGCAGTACTAAAGAAGCATCTTCTGAAGAAGAAGTTTATGATCCTGAGAACCCTGCAATGGCAGAGGTGAATTACATGGAAGAACCTTATGAAAACACCTATAATCCTTCATGGAGAAATCATCCTAACCTCTCATGGAATGATCAACAGAAGCCTAATCAAGGCTTCAATAATAATAATGGTGGAAGAAAAAGGTTTAGCAACAGCAAACCTTTTCCATTATCTTCTCAACAACAGATAGAGAATTCGGAACAGAGCCATTCTGGCCTGGCAACCATAGTCTCTGATCTATCCAAGACCATACTAAGTTTCATGAATGAAACAAGGTCCTCCATTAGAAATTTGGAGGCACATGTGGGTCAGCTGAGTAAGAAGATTACTGAAATTCCTCCCAGTACTCTCCCAAGCAATACAGAAGAAAATCCCAAGAGAGAGTGCAAGGCCATAACCATGACCAACATGGCCAAACCTAGAGAGAGTGAGGAGGACGTGAGTCCCAGTGAGAAAAGCCTCATAGGACGTCCTCTGGACAGAAAGGAGTTTCCCTTTGAGGAACCAAAGGAATCTGAGGCTCATACAGAGACCATAGAGATTCTATTGAACTTCCTTCTGCCATTCATGAGCTCTGATGAATATTCTTCCTCTAAAGAGGATGAAGACATCACTGAAGAGCAAGTTGCTAAATATCTAGGAGCAATCATGAAGTTGAATGCCAAGTTATTTGGTACTGAGACTTGGGAGGATGAAACCCCCTTGTTCACCAATGAACTAAATACATTAATGAGGCAGATTACCTCAGAAGAAACCGGATCCCGAAAAATTCTTCATACCTTGTACCATAGGCACCATAACCTTTGAGAAGGCTCTATGTGACCTGGGGTCAGGGATAAACCTCATGCCACTCTCTGTAA